>NW_017728948.1:72307123-72324700 GCF_001723895.1 Crocodylus porosus | reverse complement strand
CACTAGTTGGCCCCCCTCTTCCTCCCCTTTCCCTCCTCCCTTCTCTCTCTGAGCGGTGCCCTTGCATTCCACAGATAACAGTTTTAGCTCGCCTGTTTTCCAGAAGGACAGGAGATTACAGGCGCCAAAGAAAGGGTTACAAAGGTTGGGCGGGGGAGGGGGCCCTGGCTCGCCTGGGCCCAGAGCAGAGGGGCTTCATCGACACTCGTGGTCTTCCATCCCTCTGAGTTACCTAGGGTTATGCCCAGTGACACCAACAATAGTTTAGATGCTAACTGCTATCTAGTTAGTAAGGTTGTTAACTTCCATTGTTCAATATTTTAATTGGTCTAGTCCAGAGGGTCCCAAACTTTTTCTTATTGCATATGACATCCAGAATAACCAACTGCCTGCATACTCGACCAGCATATGTTTTATATTTTAACCTCTTAAGTGCCAATTATTATAATGAAAATTAAATCCTCCATTGTGCTATTTCTCTCACATACCCCCTAGAAAAGTCTTGAGTAGTACAATTTGAGAACACTTGGTCTAGTCCTTTGTAAACCATTATTCCCCTCTATATAAAATCCAAGCAGTTTCATGATGTACTAAGTATCTGATTACACCCTTGGCACTGTATCTTGGAAGGTCATTGTGTTTATGTAGGTACACTAGCAAACAGTTCCATCAAGAATGTCCACCCATCAAAATGTATTTCACTTTTTTAAAAATCATTCTCCAGAATGGCCTCATCAAAGAATAAAGAAAAAGATTATTTTTGACAGAAGTTCAGGGGCACTGTGACTGGAACAAGCATGTCCTTCAGTTAAATCACAGAAACTTTCTCTTAAACCAATGTTCTCCTGGAGAGAGGCCAGCAATAGGCAGTACTTTAAAAACCAGCATGACAAAGGAATAAAATAATGGGGAAGGAGGGAGCTACCAAGCAATCCAGTTTTGTGTGATTATCTTATTTGATTTTTGTCTATTTTTGTTACCTCTCAAATTCCAATCCACCCCTTCATGAAAGGATGGTAATTCGTTAGTGCTGGCAGGACTTTATTATTTTTTTTTTATGGAAGAAGTTTGAGAAATCTAGGGCTCAGCTGATGAATTCAAGGAGTTCTTCAAGACTTGATGAGTCAGCCTTCAGCTTCTCTATCCCTCTCCAAAAAAGAGACCACTAATTTACAGTGATTGCATAGTATGATGATAACCTTCTTTTAAATACAGCTGCCATGTATTAAATGAAATACAGAGTATGACACCTAGAATGTGAAGGTGCTAATAGCTTTGAGATGGAATTGTGCTTTGTCTGGGTTTAAATTAACGCAGGGCAGGCACAGGAACCTCAGATAGAGTGTTTTATTATTTTTATCATGGCTCATTAAATTAGACTTCCTTTTGGAGAATGTCATGAGATCATAGGCCCAGAATATACCTTTGGCAGCCACAAACTGAGGCATTTATTACTCCTCTGCACCCAAGTCAGAGGGAATTTTGCCAATCGTACGCAAAGTCAAATACCATTGAAACAGAGTGGGACATAGTGGGAAGATAGATAAGCCAAATCACAAATAGTAGAACCTTTAATATGCACTGTGTCAATCTAGTGACTATAATTCGATTTTAACTTTGCAACAAGATAACCTAAGTCTGCTATTTAGGTCGTTTACTACTGACATTCCTATAATTCCCAAATCATCTTGGTACTTCAGTGTCTTTATTTAGTATTTATATAGCTGCTTAAGTGATAATAATACTCCTCAGCTAATGATTTACTCAGAGATCTAACTCAGGTTGACATCTCAGAGGCCCCAAACTGTGTGTGTGGGACCTGGTCCTGAAGGTGTGACAGGCCTAAAACCTGCCAGCACCCACAGTGTGAGAGCTAAGAGGGAAGCACTGCATTGTACTTGTGGGGACATGGGAGACCAGCAGGGGAGACTCACTGAATGTGGACAAAATGCAGGGGGCATGTGAGTTTTAGCTGCTAGGGCAGATGCTAGCTTTAGCAGCTGACATGGTGCAAGAGCCATACTCCAAGACAGTGTTGTTTATTATCACTACTTGGCACTACATAGGATCTTAAGTGCATCAGATCATATGTTTAGGGACAAAAGCCTTTGCCCTCTGTCATTTGGTGCTTTCCTGAACAGCTGATTTATTTTTTGAAGGTCCCCCATTTGGTGCCTGATGTTCTGACTTGGACAAGCTCTTTGGGGTAGACACTGTCTTTCTGTTTAGATGCTTGTGTAGTGAATTGTACAATAGAGTCCTGCCTTCAAATACTCCTGGCACTGGCATAATAATGGTGTAGCAGTTGCTAAGGAAACAATACTTAATCAAGAAACAGTTCCTTAGTCAGTCTGTTTTATACTCTTTTATGTTTATTTTGTTAATATCAAGTTAACTAAAATGTTTGGGAGAAAAATCTTCTCTAGTCAGAATTTGTCATATGATCCAATTTGAGGAATGTGTTGCACAGTAAACATAAGGAAGACCTGAACTAGTAGGACATCTTAGAATGACACCCAAGCAGAGCAAGGCAGGGGCAATTAAAAATTAATAACCCTTTAGGCTGCCGTTATAGCTAAGGGAAGAGAAAGGGAGGGTCTACTAAGTCCCTTTTTACCATTGCAAGTCAACTCTGGGTTGGGGGTGGGTGAGAGAGCACACGCATAAACAGACGCACATATGCTACAAAGCCAGCACTGCAATAATGTGCTTTGTTGAAAATACCATTCAGTGTAAGTCACTGCATTTTGCAGCATTTGAAGTTTCTATTTGATCTCAAATGTAGAAGGCATTATGCCAAGCCAATCGTGGTATGGCACAGAGATGGACTGCTATAGTGAGGTAGGCCTTGAAAAAAATTCCAACTTCTGGCTTAAATGCAAGTGCTAAAAAAAAACACTCATTCAGCATTTGCTCTCTTTTGAATTCACAGAGATAGCAGTTTCAGCTGAGAAAGATGAGTAACCAAAATTAGAGTAATTGGAGGAGGTGATTGAGGTAGGCAGGGACATTCCTGTAGTAACTTCTTTAGATTCAGCATTGTCTTACCTTCATCCAGACAATATTTCTCATGAGACAATGGATAGATTATGGTGGGACCTAAAGAAGAGAGGGATTGGATGTACTTTACCACTTTACCATTTTATTCCATCTCCTAGAGTTATCATTGAACAGGACGAAAAAGAATCTGAAAGCACACCACACATCCAGTACCTGTTGGAGTGCACAGTTGGTATAATAAACATAATTAGAAAGAAACCTCAAGTTCAGTGAAGAAACCCCAGATTCCTGTCCCATCTCCTGCGATATGGTATCATAGGGTACAATACCATGTCCTATGATATGATATTTCAGTATAATGAATTTCAGTAGTGAGCAATGTATTTTAACATACATAACTTGAGACCTGAATGCTGTATTATGGCTAGCACAGTTAAACTTAACTGTAAATACAACAGATAAAATTAAATGTCACATGGAAGCTCAATTATCTGTGTTAGACAAAATGGCCCTTTTCTGAGTATTAGTACTGTTGTGTATAGTATAGCTCTTGGAACTTCACATGTGTAAGACCTATACTACACAAGACCTGCATCTACATGGCCATATCCAATACTGCTGGCAGCTTGATGACATTGCAAGAGAAAGAGAGGAAGTATAAACAACTTTCTTTGGAAGACCAATTACAAATGAAGTAGTGGATTCAAGAGGTGATGTTGGGGGAAAAATGTAGAGCTACAAACTGTCAGTTTTTTAAAAGACTGAGATAACATTGATAACAGAATCTAGGAAGAATTATTTAGATGGCACAGGAAACATATCTGTGCCTATGGACAATATGATGTACAAATTGTTTCTGAACACTTGTTGAAAATATGGCAGTAAGTGGGTCACTACAATGCACTAAGGTAGCAGGGGCCAATTTTTGGGAAGGCATACAGCAAATTAAGCTTGTGCTTTCTCCAAGTTCCACTCCAATCCCCTTCCTCTGGCCTGTTTCCTGTTCTCTGTTCCCTACCTGATGTGCCACATGCCACACAGAGGCTGTTTATGCCACTTGTGGCATGTGTGCCAGAGGTTGGTCACCCCTATACTAAGATATTAGCATATGCCAAGAAATTTGGTGCTACTTCTTTTAAAGCGTGCATTGCTTTCTTAAACATCATGGGACATAGAATGGTATGTGTTGAAGAAGTCAATATACCTGTGACCAACTTTGCTTTGTGGCATGCGAGTGAGCTACAAAGAATTTATAATGCAGATAAATTTGGTCTCCTACTAGCTAATGTACAATGGAACTCTGGCTACAAAAGATGATTTTTGTCATGGGGAAAAGAAGAAACTGACTCAACTGTACACTTGCACTTGCACTGCAGTGTAAGTAGCAAAGACAGTAAGTAAAGTTAATAAAAATCCTAATGATTTTATCCTAAATACTTTACAAATGTTGGATGGTTTGTCATCTTATTATCCAACACAAAGGCTTGGATGACTATAGAGCTGTTCAAAAATGGCTTCTCAGTCTTACAGTATCTGGAATTAGTTACGAAACAAAATTGTACTTGTGGATCTGCCCATAACTCAGCCCCCAAAATATTAGAAAAAGTGCAAGTGGTGTCCTGTCCACCCAACTGCATGTTTGGGGTGCAGCCAGTAGATCCAGAAATCATTCATAGATTCATAGATGTAGGGCTGGAAGGGACCTTGTAGATCTTCTAGTCCAACCCCCTGCCCTGGGCAGGAGAGAAAACTGGGCTCAAATAAAAGTTGAGCCTCCTCTTAAAGCCCCCAGGGTAGGAGCCATCACCACTTCCCTTGGAAGTTGGTTCTGGATTCTAGCTGCCCTGTCTGTGAAGTAGTGCCTTCTGAAGTCTAGTCTAAACCTACTGTCTAGCAAATTATGGCCGTTATTCCTTGTTACCCCAGGGGGCACTAGAGGGAAGAAGGTCTCCCCCAAACCCCGCTGGTCCCCCCTAGTGAGTTTATAGACAGCCACCAGGTGACCCCCTCAGCCTTCTCTTGCAAAGGCTGAACAGGTTAAGGTCCCATAGCCTCTCCTCGTAGGGTCTGCCCTGCTGTCCCCGGATCATGCGAGTGGCCCTTCTTTGGACCCTCTCAATGCTGTCCACATCCCTTCTGAAGTGCGGCACCCAGAACTGGACACAGTACGCCAGCTGTGGCCTGACCAGTGTCGCATAGAGGGGGAGGATCACATCCTTGGACCTGCTTGTGATTCATCTGTGGATGCAGGACAAGGTACGTTTAGCCCTACTGACCGGTTTCTTGCACTGTTGGCCCATGTTCATTTTGGAGTCAGTAATGACTCCAAGATCTCTTTCTGCCACTGTGCTTTTGAGAAGGGAGTTCCCCAGCTATAGGTATGCTGCTGGTTCCTACTGCCTAAGTGCAGCACCCTGCACTTGCCAGTATTGAATCCCATCCTATTTTTATTTGCCCACCCCTGTAACCTGTCCAGGTCCCACTGTAATCTGTCCTTCCCTTATTGCATGCCCACCTCACCCCAAATCTTGGTGTCATCTGCGAATTTAAACAGGCTGCTCTTCACCTCATTGTCCAAGTTGCTAATAAACAAATTGAACAGTGTGGGCCTGAGGACCGAGCCCTGGGGGACCCTACTGCCCACATCCCTCCAGGTTGAAAATGACCCATCCACCACCGCTCTCTGAGTATGACCCCTGAGCCAATCTGCAATCCATCTGACTGTGTAGGCATTAGTGCCACAGTCACCTAGCTTTTTAATGAGAAAGGGGTGGGAGACGGTGTCAAAGGCCTTCCTGAAGTCCAGAAAGACTACATCCACCGCGACACCTGTGTCCAGTGATTTTGTGACCTGATCATAGAAGGCAATCAGGTTGGTCTGACAGGACCTGCCCCTAATGAAACCACGCTTGTTGCCTTTGGGCATCATGCCTGCTGCTGGCCCATCACAGATGTGCTCCTTGATAATCTTCTCAAAGAGCTTCCCCAAGATTGAAGTAAGAGTAACAGGCCTATAATTGCCTGGGTCCTCCCTCTTCCCTTTTTTAAAGATGGGGACCACATTGGCCCTCTTCCAGTCATCTGGCACCTGGCCAGAGCACCACAAGTGCTCGTAAAGCTGTGCCAGGGGCTCCACAATAACTGTTCGTGCTACTGAGACAAAGTACAGGTCAGAAATAATTGACAAAGTTTTAGTAATCTCCAGGATGGGTGAGTCTCCAAAACTTTTGTCTCTTAATGCCATTCAAATTGCAGCAATTGCAAGAAGAAACATTTAGTTGCTCTGTCTCACCACTTGTTGGCATACAAGTGTTGGCCCATGGAACCTCAGGAGCAAAATATCAATGTCTAAGTGTGAGATTGATGATCTGTTAGAAAGTAGATGGAGGTTTCTTAGAATTGCTGTTCCATCTGCAGTGACACACTAAGATTTACATCGGTGTGGAAAATTATATTCTGGGGGTGCCGGAAAAGTTTGATTCTGTTGTTGATGTATAGGGCTGAAAATGTGGAATGAGTGGAAGGGAGAATAGAGAGACAGAAGAACCAGATGATACAGAAACACCTAATTTTTTTACTTTCAGTATTGTCTCCACAATTAACAACACAGAGATACTTCTTAAAGATGTCCCTGATGTCTTAGAATGTTCCAGATATATTCCAATATTACTCAGAAATAAATACACATACACGTATTGCCAAGATTGTGGAAGAAGAAAACTGATTTGATAGGTTGAATCAGCCCTACAGAATTAAAAATGATGATTATTATTATTACAATATTAACTTTCAGTATTAAAGTAATGTAATACATAAAGGTAACTAATTAATCTTTCTGACTTGGTTTCACATTATGTTCCTGTGTGTTCATTATAGCCATCCTTGGGGCTTTGGCATCTCAAGACTTTTGCAGTGGGGATGTTAATACTCTGGGGAGGGTGCTTTTCCAATTTACAGACTTCAGGAGAATTTTAGTACAAGGAGCTACATTTATAGGTGCCTCAGAGTTCACGTGCCAGTGTTTTGCTATACTGGAAAACTGGGCCATTTACCTACTGTTTGTAAAGGATACACTCTGAGGTAAGTTTTCCCCAAACACAAAATAAGAATAACTGATAACTGGGTTTTTAAATAATTTCCACTGTGTTTTGTTTTTGTTTTTAACTTGTCCTTGTCCCAGAGGACAAAGTTGCTTCAGCACAGAGATGCTAGCACAGGTGTGGTGGCCCTGAAATTCCTTACATTTTGTTTTCTCCATGTGGATTTATGGTGCTATTATTTCCTACCTCTGAGGGGTTTTGTGAAGATAAGTTGGTTAATATCAGGACAGAGAATATCAGTGTCAGCAATAAGTGTGTTTTGAGGACAGATTTGAGATGGTTGAGATGCATTAAGCTAGGGTATGAGTTCCAGATATAAGAAGAAGATGAATGGAATGAGTATATGGAGGAGGGGAACAGAAGGGTTTCAATGTGTGCAGAGCAAAGAGCGTAGAGCTCCGTTAGAGGCAATGATGATATACAGAATTGTTAGAATGAAGAAAATGAGCCTTAATTTTGGCTATACTTTAGATGTTGTGAAGGGATCTGAGGAGAATAGTCACAGACATGTTGTTCCTTCTTCCTGTTCTAGCTAGGTAATTTGTTTATGTAGCCCCTTTTTTGTGGTGGTAGTGATTCTTTCCCTGCTTTGGGAACATCAGGATTGGAATCTTAGTCTGTCAAACTTGGAAGGATCCATTCATCATTAACAGTCCCTCTTAGTCAAGGATGATTGTCTTCCATTATTGCCTTATCTGTGGGTCCGAAGATGGCTGACAAGGCCAATCCAGGATCAACAGGTTCTATTGCAGCTTGGGCATATGTTTCTATGTGAGGTGAGTGGCTCTGGATTCTTGGTTTAGTCTACAATACCACTAGTCTGCCACTCTAGTTTTTCCAACTCCTGTTGTTGTTGCTGCTCTAGTTTTTTCCACTGCCACTCTTGTTTTTCCCACTCCGGCTGTCATTGTGAAGTTTCAGAGTACTTAGACCATTGCAGCAGATTCTTCCTCCATTTGTGATGGGCCTGGGTGATAGTCCCCACACAAGTTAATGTCAATGTTGCATTTTTTCAAGTTGGCCTGGAGGACATCCTTGGAGTGCTCTCTCTACCCTCCTCTTGAGCATATGCCTTGACTGAACTGGGAGAATAAAAATTGCTTCAGAACTCTGGAGTCAGACATACAGATAATGTGGCTGGCCCAGATAAGTAAATGTTGGATGAACATCACCTCAAAGCTCATGGTTTGCTTGTGAGAGAGTGCTAACTCTCAAAAGCAAACCATGTGTGTCTGTCTTCCCACTGGATTTGAAGGATCTGCTGCAGGCAGTGTTGATGGTACTTCTCCAGAGACTTGAGATATCTCTTGTACATTGTCCATGTCTCAGCTCTGTACAGTAAGGTAAGGATAATGACTGCTTGATAAACCATGAGCTTGGTTTTGAACCTGATATTGCAGTCTTCGAACATCCATTTCCTTGGGCATCTAAAGGTTTTACTTGCACATCTGAGGTGATGTTGGATTTCTTGTCAATGTCAGACTTCTGCAAGAGATGGCTTCTATGGTATTGGAAATACTCAACGTTCTCTAGAGTCTTGCTATAAATCTGAATGACCAGAGTTGAGGTCTGCTGATTAAGAGGTTGTTGATAGAGGACCTTAGTCTACTGAATGTTAAGTGTCAGTCCCATTTTCTTGTAAGCCTTGGTAAAGACATCAATAATTGTCTGAAGGTCTGCTTCCAACTGAGCACACACTATAGCATCATCAGCATACTGGAGCTTGATCGAGGTTGGGGTGGTCTTCGTTTTGGCTCGGAGTCAGCTGAGATTAAACAGCTTATCCTCCATTAATTTTAACACTATTATGCACGGTGAGTCAGTGGATGACCCAGCCTTACCTTTTCGTGCTCATCTTCCACCGCATATTAAAATTAAGTCTTTTATCTAAATGCCAAATGAGACTGAATGCTACAGACAAGCTTTTCCTTGAATTAAGCCTTAAGGTTTATTTTCTGACTTCATTTCTGAATTTTGGATATCAATTCCAGGAACAAATACCGGACATGTCGTAGCAACAGAATCTAGTTCAAGGGTGAAGTTTCATTTAAAAGAGAGATGAATATTACACCCATTTTGCAATGTGCTCTTTTGTTTTGCCTTAGAAATCTTTGAATTTATTGTATAGCAGAATCCACTTAATCATAACAGGTGTAATTGGAATAGCCACTTCATTGAAATATCTCTAGATCCCCTCTACATACTACATTTATGCCACAATAAATGTGGTAATAAGATGACTGTCCAGCCATATCCCCAGACCTCACTGGGGCTAGTTGGAAGTCCTGCTGTGCTTCTTAGCCAGAATCAAAAGCCAGCTGATTGGTAGCTTCAGCCCTGGATTTGTGGGCATCTGGCTTTCAACTTGCTGGTACAGGGGGATCCTGGGATCATGATCCCAGACTTCCCCTGTACTGGTAAGTAGAAAGGGCATGATGGGGGTATGATCCCCAATGCTAACACTGTGCCTCCTCCCATGAAGATCCCATGTGGCAGGGGCTTCCAAATAGCAATGACACTGAAATGCAATGGCTGTTTCCTGCTTAGGAAAGAATTGGTATATGTTCTGCTGTAGTAGGACTGCAGTTCTCTGGTGCCATGCCATTAAATGTTGCTTAAGCAGTTGTTAGATATGAACTTCTAAGCTCTGGTCTTTTTTAATATCAAAATGTCAAAGATCAGAAGAAGAAAATTAGTCATGGCAAAGCTTGTTCTTAAATGTGAATTCTTTCAAATTTAATATTATTTAAGCCTTTCAGTCAAAAGTCCACTGTCAACTGAAGTATTAAATTTGCACTCCCTTTCAGTCCCTTCTCATTGATAATAGTGCCCTCATGTTCATCTAACCCCCCCCCAAAAAAAAACCCAACCAAACTTCTACATGTCCTCTTTTCCCCTTTCACAATGGACTTGACACAATTGCTACTTAAAAGTAATGCCATACACAGCTATAATTCTGCATGTCAGTGTTACTCTTCTATATCTGGAGGAGGGAGGGAGATGGTGCAAGTTTTGGTCAGTAGTGTCAGGATGCAGCTGGGTAGTGGGACAAAGTACAAATGGTGACTTTTAGTTTGTGAATGTGAATATGCAGCTGCCAACAACAGCCCCTCTTTCATGCCACCTCCCTCCTCCTCCCTCTCCCACCAACGCCTGGAAGTCAGCTCCTGGAACAGCTGTCCCTGTAACCTCCCTCCCCACCCCAATCAAACGACTAAACAACTAGTTTTGGTAATGTGTTCTATTGCTGTTTGAATCCTCTGAAGCTCTGACCAAAAAAATGTGTGTTCATTTCTAATGGAAAAAATAAAGTAAAAAAATTAGGGAGTAAGGTCAATATCAATCAGACACAACTTTCAGGTTTATAATTTAACAGAGAAGTTGACTGATCATCATGGAGATAGTTCTGCATCCCCGTTGATAAAGGTGATCTGTCCAGATCAAAAAGAAGGCTGATGAAATACTGGAATGAGTTGTTCAGGCGCTTGAATTGATACTGTATTTGCTGTACCTGTATATTGATTTAGGAGGTCGGTCTTCACTTTGATGTTGTCTGTGTGGCACCTGTCACAGACATGAAGTACTTTTTAACAAACTAAAGTGACAAAATGTCCTAGATTGATATTGAACTTTATTTGCACGTTTTCCTCCCTTTTCTTGCATGTTATCTTTTAAAAGAACATGCTCTGGTGTGTTGGATTTTTGTAAAATGATTTTTTTCTAAGAAATTGCACACTACAAGTAGTTTTTGTGTTGCATCTAAAAAAGCGGGTGTTATATAGGATAGCATTGATCATAAAGGAAAATAAGTCTTCAAGGAGATTCTATAGGGTTCTCTTTTCCCTATCCAAAAAGAGTTACCTTACACTTTCAGTGAGAATGACCTCTGTCTTAAATCAAAAGAAGAAAACCCAAAAACAAAAGTCATATCTCCATAAGTCCTGAAACACCATGTATTTCCTTTGTAGCAGACTGCCTTTTTAACAGCTTCATTACACAGAAATCAATCCATCACAGAGGCAAGCTACAAATACCACACAGATGATATTAGAGCTGGTGACTCTGGGGGAGGGTGGGGGTGTGCACACACATGAAAGCATGAGCGAAGGAGAGAGTCCTTTCCTCTTCAATACTGAAATTTTGTTTTGGAAAGACTGAAAACTAACTGCAGGCAAATGGTTGGGTAAGTCTGGTTAGACAAAGTCTCCTTATTATAACCCACAGAAATATTAAAAAATATTGCAATAAATTTACAGTGGGTAGTTTTCACTTTGACTCTTCCCTTCCTTGAACCCCGCTCCCTCTCCCTCCCCCCCCCCCTTATTTTTGTTTTATAAGTTCTTTTAGGCATAAGTCTGTTAAAGTTTTTTAAGTGGCTAACATAATTAAGTCCTATACCTCTTACAGAGGCTGCTTTGTGCTAAAGCTATGCAATTAATAATAGTCTTTGCATGGAATTAGGAAGCGTTGAAACAATCTTAACTTTTTTCTAATTTCTAATTTAACTGAAAGCTTCCGAATTTCAAAATGATTGGGTAATGGCTTTAGCCAGATTTTTTACATTTTATTTGGAATGAAAATGACTGTTTGGAGTAGTTCCATAAGTCTTTTTTGTCACTTAAAGGGGAAAAAAAATTGTAATGATGGCTTTTTTTGCCATAGTATAGCAAACCCTACCATTATAAGCAAATTGCATTTATGGTTACAGGAGATTTCTGTTCTTGGAAATTACAGAAAATCTGCTTTACTTCTGGATCTCCTTTTGCCTCCATGCAAATGCTGTATAAGCATTCAGTAAGATTACATTTTTTCTATGTCCTTAATTATCTCAGGAATTTAAATTATCTTCTAAGGGTCCCCAAAGTATAACTACAAAGCTTCCAGTGCTGCACAAATAATAAAGCTAGACTTGTTGCTTTTACAAGAACATATACAATAAGCAGTCTTGTCAAACAGGTAAAAATTATCTAATAATGGGGAAAAAACAAATGGGACCCACTATAGCTTGAGAACATGCTGATCCTGATTTAAATTGATCCTGATGGAAGTGGACTGGCAATACACTGATTTTGTAAGTCTTTTATAGACCCATCCATATACGAAGAGCAGAATAGTTGTATGAAGAGTGAAACAGTATTTTGAATGCAATGTCCCTACTAAATTATCTCTGGCTAAACTGTACATTTTTCTGTCTGTAGTCTTGTTGAGTGCAATGGAGGAAGGAATCCAACAGAAATAAGAAAGAAAACACGAGGGGGTCTTCAAGAGGAGGCTGAACATATATTGGCTGGGGTGATATGACCCCAGCACCCATTCCTGCCCGGGGCAGGGGGTCAGACCTGATGTTCTGTTTAGGTCTCTTCTGACCCTAAGCACTATAATGAGTCATTTTAAAAAAACCAGAATTTCCAGATTAAAAGGTGATATAATCAATGTTTGCTTCACTTCTACTAATGCATACAATATTAAAGAAAATAAATGGACACTGTTCTTTCTTCAAAGTATATTGACCAAGTCTTACAAACACTTAAGCACATATCATGACAATCAATGTGACTAATTGTATACATTTATGTTAAGGGTCTAATATTGTGTGTGTGTGTGTAAGTGCATGTCAGTTCTATCATAGATGCTATTTTGCAAAATGGAAGTCAATCTAAAGACTAGGGACCTAATTTTAGGCATAAAAAATGTGATAAGAAAGGTCAAAGGTGTTGATAATGAAGGTAATGGCCTAGATGCTAGTCATTGTCTATCTACATTTAATTTAAACATACCTATAAAATATGTAGATAACCACTCCCCACCGCAAAACATAAATTATGTTAAGAATATAGATTGTGAAATTTACAGGAATACCAAATATTCTGGCTCTTTGCTTCTATACATTATGATAGCCTTTAATTACATGATATACAGTTTTTTCTTTAGAACCCCTGCTTCATTCAGTGCACAGGATAGGTGGTACAAACTTTATAAACAGCTGTTCAATATTTTGTTTTCTTCTTGTTCCATATGTGGCCCTGGGCTTTATTTACTGCCGCCTATTCAAACCCTTCTCTGAAAACAGAATTAGTCATTTCATCACAGCTTTTCCATGGTACTTATTGCTATCATGCCTCTCACACATTAATGAATTTATTCTTACAGTGCTGACTTCCATTGACTTTAATTGCAGTTGTGAGCACTCAGCACTTCTGCAAAGCAGGCCCAAGGGTGTCTAGTCATGCAACCAGAAAATGAGGTCACATGATTACTGACTTGCAGTGAAAAGTTTGGTTTTCACAGATGGGTTTCAGTCATTTGCTGACAGCCAAGAAAGGGAGAGACTAGAATTCTGGGCTCTGTCCCAGGCTCTGGTAAGGAAAGTACTTGAGTGCATACAGATTCTTCTCTCCATTCACCTTATGGCAGAGCCTTTTTGTCTATCCTTTCAAATGGTCTATGACTCAGTCCCACCTTTTCCCCAACACGGGCTTCTTGTCTTAACCCATTCTCTAGTCCCATTCTCTAATCTTCATTTCCAAGTTAGTCCCAGCTCTCTCTCTTTGGCTTCTGATCCAAGTTGTACCTAACACCATACGCTGCAAAGTAGATGCTCATCAAGCTCTTCATCTGGTGCCAGGTCCCCTTTCTTTTTCTTGTCCCATTCACTTTTTCCAGGCATTCTTTCTCCTTTCATGTAAAATGAAACTCCTTTGCTAATTTCTCTCTATTTGCCCTTGTCTGCTAGGCTTCTTATCCTAGTCCCAGATTCCTTTACCAGCAAGCACTACTCTTTCTCTTCTTTTCCCTTCCAGTCTCTGAGCCCAGCCAGTCCAAATTCTCCTCCCAAACCCTGACCTTCCCGCTTTCTCTGATCCAAACTTCTTTCTCTTACTCTATTTTCTGGTCTTTGGTTTTCTATGCTCTATGTTCCCTGTTACCACTGGCTCTCAATCCCAGACAGCCCTTCCCTTCCAAGGTTTTCATCTAAATTGTCTCTTTTCTCTCACAACCTTTGTTTCAGTGCATTTGTTTTCAAACTAGTCTCAGTTCTTTTCCCACTGCTCCTGGATCTTATTTTTCCTCTACCTCAAAATGCTTCTCACAATCTGTTTCTCTACTCTTCTCCCCCCAGCTCTTGTTGCTGTCACTTCTTTGTTCACATCAGATTGTTTTCTTCTCTCTTTTGCTTGAGACTAGATCCTTGAGTGCCTGGAACACAGGCTCCCTTCTCTCCATTCCAGTATTTATGCTTGGTCTGCCCTTGTGCCTTGCAGAATGGATGTTGCAGTTAATCACTTCCACAGTGGATCACGTCCACCTTGGTTGGAATGGTGAGCTGTGGGGCACATGTGAACACTGAATTTTCCGAAGCCCTGAAACAAACATCCCACAGCAAAATGTCAGGCCTCTGTTCCAAAGCTTGGGGTGCTAGTGTTCTCAAAGTTAGTTATTAAAATCCTGTAATGTAAGCAAAATGGCATATTATATTCCCAGTCTCATTCTTGCTGACAATTGAAAAGCTTTTGCTGAAACAATTCTAATACTAATAATAAAACTTCAGTTTGAACCAATTTGAAATGGGGAAAATTCTTGGTCTAAATGGTTGAAGTTTTTCAAAGATTTTTAAGAATAATAATTAAAAAACAACCCAATCCCTAAACATGATCTGTGAAGTGTCAGGCAAATCACAACTCCTGTTTATATAATATAATTTCGTTCAGGTAGGTCATCAACCTTATTCATTTCTGGACAATCAGCGGTAATCAGGGAAATGGGAAAGTATAGACATGCTCTTAAGAATACAGATTGGAATTCCTTTTTAGCCTTATGTATATGTCTTTTGGTGCTTTATACTTTGCAGATTATACCTTTCCACATTATTTTCTGCATATGACTGGTATATGCAGGAATATTGTATTTAGAAATAAATATCCCCCTTTTTAGAAAGGGATAGTTGGTACATATGCATTTTGAACATTTTAGGGTACCTCAATAATTAAAATGGGATAAAATAAGGCATGGAGACTAGGGAGCTCCCTTCCTCCTTTTCCCTTTGTTAATTGACTGCTCTGAGTCAATGATGGTGGCTATCTGCTGAGCCAGGTAAAGGTGCTTTCTTCTCAAAGGAGCTACAACGTTTACAGATGGGCATATCCATGGAAACAGCAGAACACTCCAATACAGGGAGAGAACATACGCCAGCAGTATCTTCATGGCAACAGTGGAGACAGGGGACAGGGAAAGACAGAAAATAGAAAAGGAGATATTTCCAGCCCAAACTGTAGTTGTCTGTTTTGAAAAGGATGCATCTTGGACATGATGCAGCATAAAAGTAATACAAAGTGAAAATAATAGTCTCACAATGGACACATTCCGTCCCCTCTATCATTTCATCTGAAAAGCTTTTTTTCCTTCTTTTTATGTTTGTTACTCATGTGGATGAAGTTTGAGTTGTAAGAAAGTGCCTATCATTTCTGAAGGACTGTGTGACACATTCTGGTGCCTATGCAAGTCACAGCACAAAATATTTTCTAGGGAGAGATTGTTGTATAAGTTGACCAATGACTGCAACAAACATTGAAAGTACTTCTGCTCCTACAAAAATGTACCAAAGTGTTCTATAGATAAGGTAGGAAGAAGTAACATTGCAATGTTATGGGTACCTTTTAAAAATGTACTTATTTTAATAAAGCCACTCAGATAGGTATTACTATAAAGCAGAAATGTCCATACTAGATTGATGACCATGTTGGCAATGTCACTGCAACATAGCAATACTGTGCAAATGCATTTAAAGTGAGCCATTTATGGCTTCTAAATATAAGGGGCCATTTTTAGGTGTTATACTTGGGTTTACCTATCTGACCTTACAAGTGCCTGGTGCTATGTTCTGTTCTGTGGTGGTCAAGGTTCAGTATTACATAACTGAAATGAGTGAAAATAATACTTGAATAACAGCTTGGGGCTTTCTGAACTATTTTTCATAATATTACCATTTGTCACAGTAACCGTACTCAGTGTCTTGATATCTTACAAAATTAAAATCTTCAGCCCTGATTCACTATCAGAGCTTGTTAGTATGGACTAAAGTTGGCTTAAAAACTAGGCTTCCAGTTAATAGAAAAAATGTGCAATTTTTTTAGTTTTGGTGTGGAACAGACAAAAAAACCCCAAACCCAAATAAATATATTTCTTGTGGGCCTGGAAGCTGTTTGGCCCATGAAACTACTCGGTGTACAATTGATATTCGTGTCAGTTTCATAGCTGATATGCAAACAGCTGCACTGCAATTGATATAAAGATTCTCTCTCTCTCTCTTTTTTTAAAGCAGCTGCAGGGGCTCCTAATGTCCCCTGTTGTGAGGAGGTTTGAGTATGTAGTGCCACTCTAATAACCAGCTATCACTGTCACCCAATGCCACCAAATCTCATAGCCCCTGGGATGTGACAATATTAAATTGAGTGGCACCTGCCCCTGTAGGGCCAAACCATTGAGTCAGCTCCAACCCCTGACTCCTTCCTCTTCCCCAACTGCCCCCTGATCCCTCCCCAAGTGTTTCCTCAACTCCTATCACCCTTTAACTCAATGCCTGAGGCTCACATGCTGAATACACTAGCTGTATATGCCACTTATGACATGTGGGTTGGCTTCTACTGATCTCATAGTTTATCTTGCCTCAAGCCTGCTAGAGACCTCCATCAGAATCCTATCTCAGATTAAATAGCCATTGAACTGTCTCAGTTTGTGGCTCAACAAACAGGCATTTTCTGACAAGCCTTTGACCGATGGACACCTCGCTTCCATTGGGGAGGTGTGATCAAAGATAGCCGTCCATACTTAGTTTCATAGTTTGTAGAGTCGGAAGGGACCAGATCATCGAGTCTGACCCCCTGCCATGGCAGAAAAGAGTACTGGGGTCAAACAACCCCAGCAAGGTGTTCATCTAGCCTCCTCTTAAAGACCCCCAGGGTAGGAGCCAGCACCACTTCTCTTGGAAGTTAGTTCCAGATGCTAGCTGCCCTGATTGTGAAGTAGCGCCTCCTGATATCTAACCTAAACCTACCCTCTGCCAGCTTGTGACTCTTATTTCTTGTCACTCCTAGCAGTGCTCAGGGGAACAGGAACTCCCCTAATGCCTGCTGGTCCCCTTTGACTAGTTTGTAACAGGCCACTAGATCCGCCTCAGCCTTTTCTTGTGGAGGCTAAACAGGTTCAGGTCCCGTAGCCTCTCCTCCTAAGGCCTGCCCTGCTGCCCCCTGATCATGCGAGTGGCCCTCCTCTGGACCCTTTCCATGTTGTCCACGTCCCTCTCCAGCTGCGGCCTGACCAGTGCCGCATAGAGGGGGAGGATCACCTCCTTGGACCTGCTCAAGATGCATCTGTGGATGCACGACAAGGAGCTGTTGGCCTTTCTGACCACATCCCCACACTGCCGGCCCATGTTCATCTTGGAGTCAATGATGACCCCAAGATCCTTTTCCGCCTCCGT
>NW_017728948.1:72268337-72307023 GCF_001723895.1 Crocodylus porosus | reverse complement strand
AACAGGTTCAGGTCCCGTAGCCTCTCCTCCTAAGGCCTGCCCTGCTGCCCCCTGATCATGCGAGTGCCCCTCCTCCGGACCCTCTCCATGTTGTCCACTTCCCTCTTGAAGTGCGGCACCCAGAACTGGATGCAGTACTCCAGCTGTGGCCTGACCAATGCCACACCTCCTTGGACCTGCTCGAGATGCATCTGTGGATGCATGACAACCTGTGGTTGGCCTTCCTAACTGCATCCCCACACTGCTGACCCATGTTCATCTTGGTATCAATGATGACTCCAAGATCCTTTTCTGCCTCTGTACTGATGAGAAGGAAGCTCCCCAACCTGTAGGTAAGGTGCTGGTTCTTCCTCCCCAGGTGCAGCACCCTGCACTTGTCAGTGTTGAATCCCATCCTATTCTCATCTGCCCACCCCTGTAACCTGTCTAGGTCCGATTGCAGCCTATTCCTTCCTTCTAGTGTGCCCACATCCCCCCACATCTTAGTGTCATCAGCAAACAAGGTGCTTTTGAACAGGGTGCTTTTTACCCCCTCGTCCAAGTCACTGATGAGGATGTTGAACAGTGCGGGCCCGAGGACCGAGCCCTGCGGAACTCCACTGCTCACATCCCTCCAGGTCAAAAATGACCCGTCCACCACCACTCTGTGGGTGCAACCCTCCACCCAGTTGGGGACCCATTTTTCTGTGTAGGTGTCGACACCACAGTCCTCCAGTTTCTTAATGAGAATGGGGTGAGAGACAGTGTCAAAGGCCTTCTGAAAGTCCAGGAAGACTACATCCACTGCTACCCCTGTATCTAAGGATCTGGTGACCCAGTCGTAGAAGGCCACCAGGTTGGTTTGACAGGACCTGCCTCTAATGAACCTGTGTTGGTTGCCCCTAAGCATAATCTCCCCTGCTGGCCCCTTGTGGACATGTTCCAGAATAGTTGTTTGAAAAACCTTGCCAGAATTGAGGTAAGACTAACTGGCCTATAGTTTCCCAGGTCCTCCTTCCTCCCCTTTTTGAAGATGGGAGCCACACTGGCCCTCTTCCAGTCCTCTGGCACCACACCAGAACACCACAAGTGCTCGTACAGCCATGCCAGGGGTTGCAGTGACCTCAGCTAATTCCCTCAGTACCCTAGGGTTGAAATCGTCTGGACAAGCTGATTTGAATACATCCAGTCCCTCCAGAAGTTCCCTAACTAGTTCCTCACTAACCCTTGGCCTAGGTGCACCTCCCCTGGAGTCTGAGGGGTGCCCAGAGCGGGGTGCTCAGGAAAATGGAGGCAAAGAGGTCTTCAAATAGGTTAGCTTTGTCGTCTGGTGTGATGACCAAATTTCCTAGCATGCAGGGGCCCCACGTTACCTGGAACCTTGTTTTTGCCCCCTATGTATTTAAAAAAGAACTTCCTGTTGTCCTTGATCTGGGAAGCTAGTCCCAGTTCCATCTCCGCCTTGACTTTCCTGACTGTGCCCCTGCATCCCCAAGCAATTGTAGTATAACCGCAGTATACTTAGATGGTCCAGGTGCAGAATCACACTTGAAATCTAAGGTACAGGATAAAAGCAGACAAAATCAATGATGATATGAGGAAGCAGAGAAGAAAAAGACAGTATGAGAAGAAGACAATATGAATTTGCGCTTTGCATTCTGGTTCTATATTTTCTTTTTATTACCAAATTAAGTCAGAGGTATTGTGGATGACTCACAATTGGGTGTTAAAAATATCCAGATGTTAAAATTAAAAATTGGAAAGAGTGCTTTATTTGCAGTCTGACATGTTTAAATGAACATTTCACACCTCTGTTTTTAGTGTGAAATCCAGTTCAGGTTACATATGGTAACCATCTATAATTAATGAATTGACCACTTAATATCTTGTGAAATTGGTTTGTTTCAGTCTTGTTCAAAGTGGTCAAGTGGGTCTTTCCCACATAAAAACTCAGCACCATGTTTGGTCTTTGGATTCCCCTATAGGGATCTGAAGTCTAAAACCCTAAATCAAAGCTCAGTGAACTCAGTGGAAAGGCTTTTACTGATTTCAAGGTGCTTTGGAACAATGGTCACAAACTGACAGAGAGCAGATTTAGGCTACATATGAGGAAAAACTTCACGGTAAGGGTGGTCAAAATTTGGAATGGTCTTCCAAGGGAGGTGATGTTCTCCCCTACCTTGTGGGTCTTTAAGAGAAGTTTGGATAGGCATCTGGCTGGGATCATCTGACCCCAGCACTCTTTCTTGCCTAGGAAGGGGGTCAGACTCGATGATCTGTTGAGGTCCCTTCTGACTCTAGCATCTATGAGTCCATGGACTAGGCCTGAAAAAAATGAGTCAATTAGACTTAACTCACAGGCTAGGGACTGAAGTAACACAAACCAGTTTAAGTAATCAGAAACTGGTTTAAACCTGTAACACAACAGAAGCTCAGTGCACGTAAACATTGGCAATTGGTACTGCCTTACTCGGGGGGGAGCGGCACATCCCCCCCACCAATGTCCAGTCAGCCTCATTTGGGAAGCAGCCACAGCACTCTTGGAAGTGGCTGTGGTGCTTCACTGCCCGGTCGGTGCTCACAGTGAGGGGCACTGGCACTCCTGCCTGCCCCCCTTGCCTGTCGCCAGAGCGAGGAATGCAGCCTGTCAGGGGGTGCACTGGGACTCTCAGGGGTGCATGTGCAACCCCATCCACCCCCTATGTGTCACCACTTACGTGCACATAAACTAGTTTCACAATGGCTGGTTTGAGGTAAACCTGTTTGAATGTAGTATCAGACTTTACTGATTTGAGTCAAACCAGTTTATGAAGCTTCTGTCCCAGACTCCTTCCTGGTTCAAGTTAAGTCTCTGAGCATACCAGCATGCTTTCCAGCCCTGGGCTGTGCTGTGCTCTCTGCTCTAGCAAGGAAGGGTTGGGGTGGGGGGAGGCAGAGACTGCCCCTCCCAAGCAAACCCTGACCGAGGTTTGGGGGCAGGAAGGGGGGTTGAGCTTCCCTTCCCTCAAATATAGAGCTGCCCTGCCATGCTAAAAACTTACTCTAGCCATAACTATGGACTACAAATCCCAGAGGCACCTGTAAGCAGAAAGAGGAAGTGCTGAGCACCCCTGCAGAGTCCTGCTTTTGTGATTTTGGACTGCAAATCCCAAAGAACTCTCAGGAAGCAAGAAGAGGAAGAGAACACATAGTCCATGCTAGCTGTGCCATGGAGCTGTGTTTTAGCACCCCCTGGCTTCTGGCCTGAGCCACTGCAGGCATGCGGCTGCATTTTCTGAATCAAAAGTGAATGTCTATCCAGTTTTTTCTCAGTTTAATCTCTGCAGTTTACCTGCAAAGGCTGAATCAATACAGCCTTGGGATTTTTGACTGTCTGTACTTAGCCACAGTGTCTAAGTGGGTACTCAAAGTCAGGTGGGGACACAGTGGTGGGGTATCCTAGGAATGTTAAACTGTGAATACATCCCATATATATCTGGAATGTATAAAACTGGAGAACTTAGTAATTGGTCACATCTCACAAGCATTGAAATTACAGGCACATATACTGAATCCAAAGAAAAATAGAGCCAGAAATTAAACAGCAGCAGGAGCAGAAGCAACAACAAGCATACAGAATGACAACATCAATCCAGTTAAAGATGCAAGCAGTTATACAAGATAGGGGGATGGGGACAGTCAGATCTATCATGTGGACTATCATTCTTCATACACTGAGTATGTAAGATAGTAGTATGGTATGTATTTCTCCCCTTAAATGGGAGCTGCTTAAAAAATAGAAATAAAAATGTGGTTTGAGAGGAGACTTCTGAACACTTTTTTTTTTTAAATAGTGTAAAGATATAATGTAAAAAAAAAAATAGAAGAAACTTGAAAAAATGTTCTTGTTAAAAAAAATGATGCAGTTGGGGAAATGCCCTGATCCTTTAGAGATAGTGAAAAGTATTAAGTTTTAAACTGAGTGATTATAGGAAAGTTGTGTTGCCAGACAACACAGTGCACCACATTTTTCTATAATTGCCATTTTTCTTGGATGAGCTTGCTTATTTTTGTCTATCAGTAAAGTGAATAAAGTACTATTTCTTAAATGAAGAAAACCCACATAAATGACTAAAGCATGGAATAGAGATGTTTCAAAACTACAGATTTCACCTTTCTTTTGGCATGTTTGAATAAGGATTCAGTTCTTTTCTCCCTTATGATGTTTCATTGTCTTTTCAGCTGATGCTTGCAAAGCTTGTAGCCAAGTGTTTAAATATTTGTTCTTGAATACAAGGAGTGAGTGAATGCATTTCAGGATCAGGCCAAGCTTAATCAACTGGGTAAGTCCTGATTAGCTTTTCTAAAGGTACTGTTCCCTTTTGGAATAGAGAAAAGGAGCATCTGTGTCCTCGGACTGAAGTTAAATCTTTTCAACTTCTCCTTGATACCCTATACTATATCCACTATCCTTCAGGCTATGTAGCAGTGGACAAAGGTTCTTGGGAGCCTTCCCATATAGTTGCTTGTGTCACTGCTAAGTGACAAAAGATTCAGCTTGATCCAAGGTCCTTATCCAAAGCCTGTTGTCATGTGTGAGCAACAAAGGGTGCAAACTAGGTTCCAGTATGTTTAGATATCTGATCTGATCCAAAACATATTGAAGTCAATGAGAGCTTTTCTCTTAACTTCAGGTGGCTCTGCTTATTTTTAAGACCCTTTAGTGCATCATTTCCTCTAGGCTGCCAGTCACTACTTCAATAAGTGTTGAAACAGCAGGTGTTGGAATTCTATCTCAGCCTTCCAAATAATGTTCTCTAGTAGATGGGTCAGGAGCCCTTCCCCAGTGTTTGTATTAAAGCCTGAAATATAAAAGATACGTGCTGTGCCCCTCTTGTCTGTGTAGTGTAATGTTGGGCATTGTGTGTGTAAGTAAAGGATTGAAAAGCCAGTTCCATCTTTTCTGCTAGCTTTATCATAAATCTTTATGGAGCTCTAAACTAGATTTCTATCCCTACTTAATTTACTGGAACCTCTTTCAGTTTGGTGCTCAGGGCTGCTGCTTTTTTTTTTCTTTTTCTCTTCTTACTATGATTATAACTGAAGGAAATACACATCAGATTCTCCACTGCCTCCCAAGGTATTACCATAGCAGTTATAGATCTTTAAAGTATTGCTGAATATACTCTCATGTCTGGTAACTAGTAATGAGTCAAAGGTATATATTTCTGAAATAAATGGGCATCAATGTCAATAGGCAACTCTTACACTGAGAGAGAATATTGCACATCTTCTTCCCATACAATTTTGGCAAGTATTGTTAGGAAAACATATTTAGACAAATGCAATTTGACAAAGGTGTCAGTGTTTAAATTCTTAAAAGGTTACATATGTACCAACCACAATCCATTTCAGAGGAAGAAGAATAGTCACAGAGGGGAGAGGTGAGCAGGCAGTCATGGATAGAGAGTGGGAAGGCAAAGAACAGATGGATGGGAACTGTATGTAGAAGACATGGCAGTAGAAGCTGGTCAGTTGGCGGGGAATGGGACAGGGGGTCGGTAGCCTCTCCACTCCTGTACTGTTAGCAAGGTGTGAAGCTGTATGCCAATGTAGACACATTCCATGCATTTGCAGTGGCTGGTTCATGTGGAGAACGGTTTTAACTCATTTATGCACAGTGGACACCTATACACATGATGGACCTCTGCTTTGACAATTAATTGAGTCTGCTGCGAGTCTCCTGGAGCATGCTAATTAGCACACTCCAGCAGCCTCTGTGTCATGTATACAGTATCTCTGCATTTCAAAATGGAGGTGGAGGCACTTTAACTAAAGGTCTCTGAACAAACTTTAGTTAAAGCACCCCTGCTGCCATTTCGAATGTGAGATGTTGAATACACATGACACTGTGGGTGCTTTAATTAGAGTAGCTTTCAGAGCTGCTGAAATCAAAGCGCTTCGTCTCTCCCCCCAGAGCACGTGTATAGATGCCCTGTGACGTTACATTCTCTTTTTACAGGAACTTTATGGGTAAAAACAGATATCACCAAACAAAATGGATCATGTTGTGGTGGGGCATGTCCCACCACAGCCGATCTTCTGTATTGGGCAAAATGCATGTTGTACACTATCCCACACTGAGCCTTGCCCAGGGATTCCCTGTGTCCATTGCTGCCACATGCCTCCTTGCTAGAATCTGGGTCCTGTACTGACCTCTATGCCTCATGGAGAGGCATGGGTTGGCATGGGTTCCAACATGGGATCAGACACTTCTCTGACCTTGTGCAATACTAACCCTGGGATAAGAACAACAGATTCCCTCTGGTTGTCATGTATAGCCTGCAGTCATGGGGGACAAGCTGGTCCTAGCTGACAGGCAGCCCCCCAACCTAGCACAGTCCTCTTTCTGCCTTTTTCCCACCTCTCCCCGCCCTCTTGTCTCTTGTATTCTAATTTCTCTCTCCTTCTCATACTATGCTTTTTGCATGTTTTTTTACAAGATGTGATGAAGTGAGCTTCAGCTCATGAATGCTTGTGCTACAAACATATTTATTTGGGTTATTCTTTAAGTAGAGCCCTACTGAATTTACAGTGGAAGTGGGGTTCCTCTGTGTGCCCTCTACTATTGAACAGTGGAGAGGTCCTGCTTGTGTCTTGCTCCCAATTGTCAGGGAAGTGAAAACTGTAGTTTTAAATATAGTATTTTTTTTGTCTCTTCTCCAGTCAGCAGCAAGAAGTGGGTCTGCCAGGGCCCATGGGCTAATCAGGAGCAAGTGGTGGGGGGAACATAGGGGAACCTTCAAGATTGCACCACACTTCTGCTGTGAGTTTGGTAGGACCCTATATATAAGGTACTAATCTACCCTGCCTCTACTTGACTTCAGACTAACATGGCTAACTACATCTCTGAAACATCCCACTCAAGTGTCTGTCTGACCAGCTCTTGAAAATTTCCAGGGATGAATATTCCACAACTTCCCTAGGTAGCCTGTTGCAATGCTTTATCATTCTCAGAGTCAGAAAGTTCTTTCTGTTACCTGCTGCATGTATTTGTTTCTTACTTTTTGGGTGCTTAGCATGAGACCCCTCTCAACTGAGACTCTGAAGATATAAACTGTAAAGCATTTTGATAAATTAGCCCCTACACATTTTTTACTTGGTTAAGTGTAATTTATTCTAACAATTTGCCTCTCATCCCTGATCTTCTATTCCTCAGGAATAAAATGGTGGTGGTAATACCACTTCACTTCAAAGCCTGTTTGTGAAGATGAATTCATTAATGCTTCTGCATACAGAACAGCAACCAAGCAAACAAACCCCCAAAACACTAATGCTACTTTAGAACCCCCACCTGAGGAAATTAATACTTCTGTATTCAATGAAGGATTTGGTTTATGTCCAGTAATTTAATTCATGGAACTATGCTGTGAATGATGAGTATAAAAATAAACCTCTGAGTGAAGACTCATTTATTGAGCATGATACATACTGGACCCTGAGTCAAAGAGGTGCTCTGTCAGATACGATCCAATCACAGTCTTTATGCAAGGGGGAGAAGTTCATTTTGGTTGGACAAGTAACCTTAATTGGTTAGCTTTTGAATGTTTGACTTTTTGTAGCCTTAACATAAATTAAATACAGGATAGTACACATGACATATAGACGTATATGTGAGTTGTTGTTTGTCTTATCATAGTACTTTTGAATGAGAACCTCCTTCTGCTAACTGCTATAGAAACACAGAACAAAAAGACAGTTCCTGCTCTTAAAAGGCAGATAGTCCATGTAAGAGGCAAGGGGCAACAGATATGTACAAACAGATGCGAAAATGCAAAGGGGGTGCCCATACTAGTCAGCATGAAAAGCAGTGGTCCATTCATACCAGCAGCCTAACTGTTACTGATATTTCTTTCTTTCTTTTTTGTAGACAGCAAAGGAAAATTTTAAGGAAGATGAACAACTGAGTTGCTTTACAGATTTCCACTAACACTTTCCAACAATGAAGGGCAGTGTGGGAGAAAGCACAAAGGTGTTCATCCAAATTTTATCAAGCAGTCAATAAAGACTGGCATAATGGGTCAACCAGAAGAAAAGTTTGTTTCTTAATAATGAATGATGATGTAGACATAGACCATGATGAGCTGAAAGATGAACAGTTTGATACAGCATGGGAGGGAACTAGTAGAGAAATGAAATGAGGGGTAGCATGGCCAGAGTACGTGTCTAAGAATTTGTTCGTTGTGGTAGCAGTTTGAACAATTGTGAGAAGGGAAATACTGCATTTTTTTCAGGGCCAGAGAAGAATTCAAGATGTGTGGATGGATGGGAATAGGCCTATCCTGGATATGTGACACTGAAGAAATGGGGACTATTTTTGAGAAACTGGATGCAAAACTATTTTGAGAGACTGGATGAGAGGTCAGAATCAATGAGAATGCCCAGATTACAGGCTGATGTGAGAAACAGGATATCTGTGGTATTCATAGGGATTTGGCAGGAAAAGTGACTAGTCAGACTGAGTTTAAGATGATTGCTAGGCATCATCACTGAGGGAAAGTTAGAGAAAGGTAGAAGGTTTAGAGGGAAACAAGTTTAGAGTAGAGAAGTACGTTTATGAGGCATTTATTTAGAGAGAAGATTACATGCGTTTGCAAATGAGATGGTAGAGAAGCTGATTAAGGATAAAGCCTAGGGAACTTCCATTGAAAGTTACAGCAGGAATAAGGTCTTGAAGGCATATACTGAATAAGTAATTACAGAAGGAGGAGGAAGAAAAGTACTGGAAAGAGAAAAATAGAAGGAAGAGGAATTGTACATGACTAAACCCATGAAGAAACATGCACTTTTACCCATGGAAATTTCTGGCTGCTATCTGCCAAGTGGGGGGAAGTTGAAACACTTGTCTGAAAGCTTTCTATAGAAACTCGGTGCTTTCATGTTTGTCTTGAGGAATTTAACCATATCTATGAGTTCCTCTGTCTCTAATGATTGTCTAAGGGATGAACACCTTGCCAGAGTCATTTGACTCCAGTACTCTTTCCTGCCAATGCAGGGGGTCGGACTTGATGATCTGCTCAGGTCCCTTCTGACCCTACCAACTATGAAACTATATACTACTGCCAACCCAGGCAGCATAGCACAGAGCCCAGACCCCTTTCCTCACAGCCCTCAGGCCAGCCAGCGGTGACTTGTGGGGCCAGAGTTGCTGTGGGGACACAGAGCCCAGACCTCTTTCCCCCACAGCCCCACAGGAAAAGGGTCTGGGCTCTATGTCCCTGCAGCAGCCCCACAGTGCTGCCCTGGAGCAGCCCCACAGTGCACTGTTGCCTGTCTAAGGGAGTTGTGGGAGAAAGGGTTTCTCCCCTCACAGCCACTGCTGACTGTTGGTGGGGAAGAGGGGCCACTGCAGCAACCTCTTGGGGGACTTGCAGGAGCATCCCCAGTAGCCATTGAGGGTAGACTTCAAGCAGCACCACCCAGTGAACAGTAACCCTCTGTTTGGTTCACTTGTGCTTTGACATATAGCACTTTTAGTAAAGCATGATAGTTGGAAAGCTTTGCCAGGGGCCTTTTGAATGTCCATACTTAGCCACATCATTTTTTGGCATTCTGTTACTAAATGCATTATTTTCTAGGGATCAAGCCCTTTCTGTTCAAGTCCATTAGTTGTTTTTATCTTTTTTATTTATTTTTATCCCTGAGAAAGTTTCCCAGATTTTCTGCTGGACTGATGGTGTTACTTCTCCATTATCTTTCATTTGTAGAATGTCCTTTCAATTCTAATTCTATGAAATGCTTGGCAGTTACATCTAATAGAGTGGTTTATATTCATTGTTGCAGTAGAATGGTCCTGGAACAATTATTGGTGATTAGAGGGCAGTAATTGAAAAGAAGGGAAGGAGGGATTTTTACTTTCAGGAGGTATGTTGTAGGGAACAAGATGCTGTAATCTGAAATGCATTTTCCTTTTTAATTTACACACCGGATTTTAGGATCTGTTGAACTCCTGTTGAAATTTAATCAGCTTTATTGACTCCTGTGGCACTTGGGATAGGTCTGATGTGGTACTGTCAAGTACTTTGTATATAATGTAACTGAAGTTTGCTTATATTTAGGAACTATAATATGCGGTAGAGATCTCAAGTGACTTAAACAACAGCTTGGCTTTGCATTCCTCTGACATCCTAGAATCCCATTGACCTTAATGAAAATTTTGAGTTTTGACAGAGTTGAGAGATGGCAGATCAGGCTCTAAAGAGTCTTTAAGCAATTAATCTTGGAGGTCATCACTTTATACATGTAGAGTTGAATTCTAGTTCCCCATATGTGTTGAGTTTATTTCTTCTACCCAACAGTATTCAAAAACTATTACCTTACTTTTTTATTGCTTTGTGCTACTGCTCACATATTGTCATCCTTCATTTGATGAATACTAACAAAACATAAAAAGTGCTGATATAATACAACTAAGTAATTTATAGGCTTCTTGATTGATAGTTTCACTTAAAAACTATTGTGACAAAGCAGTATAACCCATCTTTCTTAATCTTTTTAGTACCTCACCATAAAAGATTCTTTTCTTCAGGCCCCATTGATTTGAAATGTGGCCTGCTAATGCATTTGAGTTGTTAGGAGAAGGATCAGTTTAGAGAATCAGAACTGAAATAGCAGAAGAGAGATTATTTTTTCCATTGCAGTTTTAACACCTGGATACAAACAACACCGTTGCCCAGGTAACTAGAACATTTAAGCTGGATTCTTACTTTAAGTGTGTTTTTGAATGACCTCTTGGCAGCCTTTGTTGCGCAGGCAGATGCAGGAGTGGAACAAGTGTGCTTCAAGAGTCATTAAGATAAGTAGTGGCTGTGTATGAAATGTACCATTCATAGTGACTATATCAAAACAGACATGATCTGGCAATACTGCTTTATGCTATTTGATTCTCCTTTAAGACAGAGAGCTTTATCAAGGGTCAAACCAAAAGCTTGGTATAATGCTTTTTCACATCTTTCTTTTGGTATATTTCCATCTCTCTATTACCCTCTCTCCTTCACCTGTAGGAGCCATGCTGAAACACCTTGTGTTTTCCTTAAACTAATACCAATAATATTCTACTTTTAAATAGTCTTGGAAAAGTAGAGGTTTCCATTTCATTCTCATGCATGAGTGCATGTACCAACTTACACCAATATAATAAGTATTTAAATAAACAATCCATCATTTGTATGTCAGTATATGTAATATATCATCATCATCATCATCAAGGAGTTGTTATATATAATGATGTAAGATATATTAAGCATAATAAAAATATACATGTTCCTGGGTATAGCCTTCACATGGAAGGCTTGCATTGACTCTAATGGAGCAGTTAAATTTTGGAAAATCTCTCTCACCTTAAGAATGGATGTTGATTGATACTTCAAGATAAACAATGTAAATGCAAACACATTTATTTACTTCAATTTAACAAAAAGCGGAGGGGAAGGGACTTTCTGTTTTGTGATGCTATAACAGGGAAGGAAATCTTACACTTTTCATGACATTTCCATTGGAAGCATTAATTCACCTGGAGGTCTACAGAACACATGCTAACTGGAATCACTGAAGCAAGCTACAGTTGCACGAGTTTAACTTTTAAACTGCTCTGAAATAACAGGACTGTTTTTCGCTGTGTTTTCTTCAGCATCTCTCCCTCCAACCACCTAAATTTGAAAGATTCATTAATGTTTTTTTTAATTATATGTGCTCTCAATAAAAATTTGTTTTGACTTGATATAATTACCATTTGCATGTACTAATTGAAATAAATTTGCTTATGTAAATCAGAATGCTTCTTAGCATATAAGCTACTACTAATAACCGTGCAGTTCTGTGAAATTCTATCTTACTTTAAACTGGATCTCGTTTACTGATTTGCATATGCCCAATATGCAAATTAGGCATATTTCCCATTTCTCACTAATGTTTTATTTAGTTTTAATTGCTAACCTAACTTTCATATAATACAAGAAGGAGATTTAATGTGTTTCACATTTAGCAAATAGAATTCTCTACATATTAAACTACAGAGTTTCACTGAATATACCCCGACCCCTCCACGCCTTTTTTTTCCTTGAGAGTGAAGGTTAAAATGCTATTTAACAGCAAATGCAGCATAAGTCTGTGTGCTCTCTTGACCAGACAGGTACAACGAGAGAAGTTTCAAATTTAGCAGGCCCCATGAGCCATGAACTCTCTTTAACCAACTGTTCACTCTCTGTTGAAGCAGAAAACTTGGATACTATAAGAGCAAAACAAGAATAGCATTAATAAACTTCAGAAGAACAAACAGATGGCAAGCCAGAAACCTTTTTCTGTACCATGAGAAACTTATGGTAGTTGACTGTTTGCCCTGATGTTATAAATTCTTTCCTCTGTTTGCGATTTTTTGATACCCTGCAGTGTATAGTGGCTCTGGCCCTGCTTAGTGCTCACTATATCACACTAGATCATATTTATTCTTCAAGAAACAAAGTAGGAAGTTAAATTGGGAGAAGGACCTTGATGAATTGAACCTTTGTATAGTTCATGATTATCAGTCCCTTGCTAATACTTTCTTACTCAATTCTATTTTTTATGGGCTTGTTTGACATTTTTGACAGCCCTGTTAATTAAGCAGAAGTTATCCCTGATTAATGTAATGTGAGCTGCTCCTGAAATACTATAAATAATATGGTGATTAATTGCTCTATCCAAACTCAGTCATCCCTTAGCACACTTCATAGATTGATTGTTCTGGTTAGATACGATGTCCTACTCTTGTTCAGAATTCACACTCACTACAGAAAAAATATCGTTCTTTTATGTATTTATTTCCTCCCCTCTAGGGAATAGACCAAAGGAAAGCAACTAGTTGCCTTTTGAGTTGGTTTGTATGAAAACATGGATAGAGAATCCATTTTGAAACCGTGAAGGAATCTTTCCCAAGGTTCTCTTAAAAGAATCCCATAGCAGTTCTTAGAGGGAAACAGTCAACTTTGAAATGTCTTCTTTAAAACAGTGAGTTATAGCTATTCTTCCCCTGTGAAGTTCTAAGTTAGGGGAAGAAAAAATATCTCTTTCCTATCTTTAGAAAAGACCCTCTCAAATGAAAAGGAATGCTTGCTGTCTAGTGTACAAAGAAAGCCCACTGAGGAGGAACAGAGAAGTTTGCTTGTAATCAGATTCAGTTACAGTAGTTTAGGTTTTACTTGTAATATAGTTAGCATTGTACTTTCAGACATGATTTTTCAAGTTGATTGTGCCCCATCAGTATTGAAACAAATTACTTAATAGTAACATAACAAAGATTATATTAATATTTTGAACAAATATATATTTTCTGGGGAACTTTGACTTCAATCATACTGTGGGAAAATAGTGCCTTCTCTTTTTACACTGAGAGACTGAGTTGAAGAAAAGAACTCACTGTGGTTACAACGTATTCTCTCTGTAATGTTATGTTTATGTGAGTTTTGCTGACATAATCAAAAGCTAAATTTCATGGGAACAGCACACTTTTAATTTCCACATATAAATTATTGTAACAGGAGTTCTGTGCATTTCATATGGGTTGGAGCGGTTACTTGAGGAGTGAGAGGGATGAGGAATTTATCATATACATGTTTTCCTCACTTTATGCTGTACATGTGATCCTGGGAAATGGTGTATAAGTTGAATTTACATAAAGGGAACCCACTTTACAATGCAACAAATCGGGATAATTCCAAGACCTCTAGATCAGCAGGAGGGGGATGTCTTGCCCACACAATGCTGGCAGTGAAAGCAGGGATGGGGGTTCTGTGGCAGTGACTGGGGAGCATAGGCTTTTGCTGGTTTCACGGTGGGTGGTCCCAGGAATCCACACATGGCCCCTGAAGCTTGCATGATACGTGACATGAGGTCCTGGATGAGTACAGAATGCAGTTCCTAGTCACTTTTGTTGTCAGAGGTCCCTGATATATTTCATGCTTATGCTAGGATTTTACACACCCACCCACCCACTGGAGTCTTGTACATGTGCAAATATTTACATACGCATGAGTACCATAGGGGATGGTACATTGCACGTGAGCCTGCTTACGTGATTCCTTGTGCAGAATTAGGCCCTGTTTTGTGTCAAGAATTATATTAATTAAGATTAAAACACTGAGGGAGTATTACCATTATTAATACTCACATTCGTAGTATTAACTTTTTTAAAGGACTCAAGCAGGCTGTAATATAATCATTCTTAAGTACACGAGTAGATTTTGCCATCTACTAGGTGGAACAGAATTTGGCCCTGAGTGCCTCCAAAAAGAGCATATAATTTATGAAAAGTTCCTAAACCATCCTCTACAGTACCTCTTTCTAAGATGCTGCCACTCCTTAGGGGGTTCCAAAGTCCTATTTGATGCTGTTGTAAAAGCTACACTAATTCAAGAAGGTATTGTAATTAGTACTGTGGGCCATACAGCAGACTTCTTGCTTGCGCAAATAGCCCCAGTGATGGCAATAGGAAAGAGTCCACTGGCTGGCTCCCTGTCATTTTTATCATATCATTATCTAAGTCACAAATTTGACATCTGAGATATAATAAAATAGTTTTGAGTCCAACCACAAGCACTGTCGAGGTCTCCTTAGGAACATTACTATTTAGATGTACATATATGGTCTGAATTTGTAAGACTGCTTTGACAAACCAAATTTATAATATAATATACTTTCCTACTAAGAAAGGAGAACTGATGTATTTTCATAATTGTCTTGGGTAACTTAGAGTAGAACTTAAAATTAATTGCTTGTGAGTTCTTTTTTATTGGTGGTGATATTTCTTTACCATCTTACTACTGCATTTGTGTTGATGTGCATAATGAGTTGTTTGATAATGAAGAAAGTAAATCTTCCTGCATTTACCAACAAAAACTGGGGAGAAAGTAATTTTAAAAGTTCGGGAATTCTCAGGGTGATGATTTGTAGAAAATTTCAATTATGGTGGCATGTTAAATGGCTCAAGTTATTATTGCTTTTTATACTTTTTTACATTAAGTCTAAATAAGTTTCTGAAATGACTGTTTGGTATTGTATGCTGAAGCTTATTCCCAGTTTAACCAATGACATAATTTCACTAGGAGCCTGATCAGGCCTTAATCCTGCAAACTTTTACGTAGGTGAATACATTGTTAACTCCATTGAGACTGCTTACATGTACAAAATAACATACAAAGACACTATATACTCTTTTGCTGTTTTTATTGCAGCATGTTTTTAATTCTTCTGTCCTTTAGAGGAATCTTAAGCTGTTTCTTCACCAGAATACTGTTAAGGATGTGTTTTCCACTCAGCTATGTTATGTTCTCTGTAATGATGGTCTTACTAAATAAGAAACTAACATCTGAACAGCAGAAAAGAATGAAACACTTCATCATCTCTTTCCCCTGGTGGTACCATTGAGCAGCCACTTGTGTATTTTCAAATATGCCAAAATTTGAAATCACTGCCTTTCAAAACAGTTAGAATGGACTATTTGGTTCTGTGTAATCATGTTGTGAGTACTACAGAGTGAAGAATCAAAGCAAACAACATGCATTGCTAAGGCATCTTTATTAAGTTACAACCCTTTACTTGACCCATGGGAGTGATCATCCTGAACCGTGAATACATTATTTAGGATCCTGGGCTAAATTCCTTTGCTGCCTCAGCCCAGTTATAGGAAAGCATGGGAGAATCCCATATTTTCAAAAGTAGATTTCACATCACTTCAGAAGACAGAGGTTATTTCCAGGGTATTTGCCAGTAGTGGATCCATAGAAATTGAAGTTTGAAGTCATTCCCCTTGCTTTATGAATTTTCTTGGGGCAAATAATGACATGTGCCTCAAACATTGAGGGAATTTAAATTGAAAATGTGTGTTAAGAGGAGCTGAAAACAAAACTATCAGAGCAAGTGGAAAGCAAAAACAGAGGACCACTATTGGAGAGATGGAAGAAACTCTCAAGGAAAACTTTTTGTGATTCATTAAAAGCATGACAGGGAGGTAATTGTCCAAGCCCATCTCATCGTCAATATGATTTCTGTACAGATATGGAAGACACAATCTCAATTGCAGTGTGGAATTTCAATGTGGAATTCATACTTACAGCTAAAGATCTGCTAGGTGGAAAAGTACTACTTTAGAATGCAAAAACTGGAAGCCTCTGCAGAAAAATTGCCAAAATGTTTAGCTTCTTTGCAACTACCATTAGGAAGGAAACAGTATCGCATTTAAAAAATAAGCAATCTCTGTAGTTAAAAACTGGTTTTGTAGCAGGTCACATGTTAGCAAGAGTTGTTGATTCTCCAGAGCTAGGAACAGACATTACACACAAAATGGTATAAATGACCAGAAACTAGTTTAAACCTGTAGCAGAACAGATGTTTAGTGCACATAAACCAATTGAAAATGGCTGAAACCAGTTTGAGATAAACCTGGTTGAATGTAGTATCAGGCTTAATTGATTTAGGTCAAACTGGTTTATGCAATGTCTGTCCCAGTCCCCTTGCTGGTTAAAGTTAAATCAGACTCCCCCAGCATCCTGCCATGCTCTCTGGGCTGGGTGGGACTCTGCTCCTCAGCAGGGCTGGCCCCTCCCCTCCGCTCCTTGGCCAGATCTCCAGCAGAGACTTGCAGGCAGCATCTGCCTGGCTTCCTCCATCTCTCCCTCTCGCCTGCTAAGTAGGGATCCTCCGTCCCCTTTGCCTTACACAGACACACAGCATTAGCTCCAAAAAGCCCTCTAATCAACAGCTCAGCTGGTAGTGTCCCTCTTCTCCTTCTTTGTTTAAGAAGAGCTTGAACTAATGAGAGAGGCTGTTTGTTTTCTGATGGGGTGATAAATGCTAATAACAGCTGATAAATGCTCTGTTATCAAAGGGTGGGGGGATACCCCTCACTAATCCTGCCAGGGCCTGGCCATGCCTCCCTCAGCTCGGTGCTATGGAAGGGAAGGAAGGCTGGTCTAACACCCCCTGGCTTCTAGCCTGAGCCACAGGAGGCATGTGCTTGCATGTCTGGAATGTCTGTACGGCTACGAAGCGTAGCCCAGTGAGACTAACCTGCAAAGATTTAGAATAAACCTGCAAAGATTGAATCAATTCAGGTTCAGTCTTTTTTAATGTCTTTCCGTAGCCCAGACCAACATTAGACACTCCCAGTATGCCCTGATAAAATTGTGGTCTTATTACAATGTTCATATACAGCAACCAAGATCTGGGTCTATGTCTAGGGTGACCACATATCTTGTTATACACCTTCTCGGATGTCTCATTGATTTGGTCAAATGCTTTTATCCCTAGCATCCTGCAGCACTCCACATGCGCTCATCCTTCCTGCTCTCTGCTACGCTCAGCCAGGGCCAAAGATCAGAGACAGCTGAGTGTACCAGAGAGTCAGTGGGGGAGCAGTTTCATATTTTGAGACTGGAGTAAATAGGGTGACCATATCTTTGTCTTAGAAACATAAGTATAAGAAGTGGAATAAAACTAATGTAGAACTGAATGCTATTTACATTTGACTAATTTCCTCATCTTTTTAAAGAAGCTTAAGTTCATGACATTTGCAGCTCCCTTTCCAAATATGAACTTAGGCACTAGGACATTTATACATATGCTCTGGGAGTGGGGCGAGGGACATGTGTTAATAAGAGTGGCTCCAAGAGCCACTTGAATTAAAACGTCTGGAGCATCTCGTGAATCAGCATACCCATGCTTCAAAATGGTGGTGGGGCGCTTTATTTCAAGCTCATTAAAAGAGTGCATTGGGTCAGTGTTGCTGCTTATGTATAGGCAGCCTAACAGGGTGCATCCATACATATCACTAATGTGAAGCAATAAACTGCTTCACAGTGCATTGTTCCTGGGAAGCAAAAGTGAATGGGTCACAGCAGCCCCAGCTGGCAGGAGGACCAGGGGGTCAGCTTGCTGACTGGGGGCTGCTCTGACTGGGCTCAGTATGCTGTGGAGAGGTTGGCTTGGGCATGGGGTATTCAGTACGGGGCTAGCTGGTGGGAAGCTCCCACAATGAGGCACCTTTGTGCCCCAGCCAGCTGGGTCAGTGTCTACATGTATGCTACTCCTCATGGAAAAACTCTGCAGCAGAGTAGTACTTGTATTTACAAGTGCTACACTTCTGTGGAATGTATTAGTTTTGTAAGCCCTAATAGAAGCTCACACATAGACAGACTGTTACTACACAGTTAATGAGTCAACTGCACACTAAACATTTTGTGTAGATATGCCCACAGTGAGGGAGATAACTTTGAATGCACAGACCTCTATGAATTTAGAATGGGATCAGAACCTTCAGCCAGGAGGACCAATACTTTCAGCAATGTCATGCAAAATAATTGGAAGTTGTGCACTGTTCTTCTCTCATTTTCCTATCATTGACTTCTATAAGTTGCATTTGGGGAAGGCAAGCTAGCTGACATTTTCAGCTACTTCTGTTACCTAACAAGGAATGGATTTCTTGTGGGTGGACTGTCCTATTACTGTTCTTTAAATTATAGTATTCTCTTCTCTATAGAGCAGGGAAGGAGACATACTTAGTCAAGAGTTTTTTCTTAAGTGTAACCTGCTGTTCATATGCTATAGAATATCAGCGTATTTATAAAGATGGACTTGCGAAAGGACATCTGATATGCTTATCTAACTGGGATTTCGTAATCAAGGTCAAATTTAGTCTTAAAGTATAGGTTGGGAATAAAATGTTATTGAAATAGCTTTTAGAAAAGTAAGACAATTTTATGGTGACCTTTTCTAAATGGAAAGAATATAAATTAGAGTTTTCAGAGAGTGCAAAAGTTATGGTTATTCTGTTTCCTGGAATAAGGGCACTGAGTTTCTCTACCAGGTTCAAATATATTTTTGCAATGTACTGTTAGAGAGGCAACAGAGCTCATTTTAAACTGTTATGTACTTCCCATTTATATACAGAACTTTTACCTAATGGCTAGGGACAGACATTACACACAAATTGGTTTAAGTTATCAGAAACTATTTTAAACCTGTAACAGAACAGATATTAAGTGCACATAAACCAGTTTGAAAATGGCTGAAACTGGTTTGAGACAAACCTGGTTGAATGTAGTATCAGACTTAACTGATTTGGGTCAAACTGGTTTATGCAAGGTCTGTCCCAGACCACTTGCTGGTTTAAGTAAATCAGACTCCCCCAGCATCCCAACATGATCTCTGGGCTAGGTGGGGCTCTCTGCTCCACAGCAGGTCTGGGCCTTCCCCTCTGCTGCCTGGCTGCAGCTCCAGCAGAGACTTGCAGGCACAGCAGCATCTGCCTGGCTTCTCTTTCTCTCCCCTCACCACTCCCTGCTAAGCCAAGATCCTCCATCCCCTCTGTCTTACACAGACACACAGTATTAGCTAGCAGGCCACATGTCCTGCAGCTTGAAGATTGCTGCTGTGGTCATTTTCTACCTGCCCTGTCCTGTCCCCCCAGACAGTGCATGAAAACCCTAGAGCAGGGGGATTACCACAGTGGTGATCTCTTCTGCCTTAGGGGTTTTATGCTCCCCCAGGGCAGGAGGAGATCAAAGCCATACCCTGTGGCTGCTTGGACCTAGATGCATTTTGGCATTAGGAAGCACACTTCAGGGACCCACCATAGGCAGCTGATTACATCCTTTTCTTTTCAAATAATGTCAACAGGGGTTATAGAGTACCAGAACCAAGGTTTTCCAACAAAGAAAATGAACAGACCTAAAATTAGGATAAAATGTGTGTGGGTGGGGGGTGGGTGTTAAAGTCCTTAATCAAAACTTTATACCAATCAGATCCAAAAATACAAGCTAGCTAAGATATGTACCTGCATTTTGTGACTAGCCCCTTATTTTGGCTAGTAAAAAGTGCAGTCCAATGAAGCATTTGACTGGGTATTTAAATTTGAATATACAAGACATCCCACTGAAATAAATAGAATGACATGCTGAAAGTTAAACTTGCCTTTGTGTACTTTTTTGGATTAAAGACAAGATCCAGGCACCCTGAATTACAGAACTGAATATTTGTAGACCGCAGCATAAGGCTCATTACTCATGATGACTGTATTGAACAAGATAGAGAACTTACTAGAAGTTCCTACAATGCCAGGCAAAATCTTATATCAAGAGGGAAACCTTGGTTCTGGTACTCTATAACCCCTGTTGACATTATTTGAAAAGAAAAGGATATAATCAGAATAACAATTGCTCAAGGGAACTGCAAGGGGGGAAATCCCCTCTCCCTAGAACGCTTCTCCCCCAACTTCTGCTTTGAATATTGAGCATTCCAATCAATGGGTTTTTTTAAGTGTATCCCTTGTGGTACAAAAGGCACAAAGCTTAGCTCATTGGATGTGTCCACATGAGCACAGACGTTTGTTTCCCCGGGGACAAGAAGCAGTGGTACACCTTGTACCTCTGCTACTCATTCCTGGGGAATGCCTGTTCCATGTGCCCTCTGGGTGCAGGTAGGGGAGCCTGGGGATAGCAACTCTGCTGGCCCTAGCAGCCATACTTGGGGTCCTAGAGGCCTTGGGAAGCTGTAGCTGTGGTGCTTCTGCAGCTGGGAGCCTGGCTGGCAGCCAGAACATAGCTCTGCCAGGCCAGGCTCTAGTTTTGAGTGCTGCTGCCACATGCATCGCCCCACTTTTTAAAGCAGAGGTCAATGACCTCTCCATGCAGCAGGGTAATAGTGTGGGGAATGTCTGCATTTACTTTATACCACATGTCTGCACTCATTTGGATGTGGCCCTCAGGTGCGTCTCCATGAGTGGGAATGTGCTTTTTCCTGGGAACAAATAGCAGCGGCACATTTGGGTTGTCCCCAGGCATGCCCCTGTAACCATGCTGCAGAATGCAGTAAATTGCTCTGGGTGGGGTAGGGGAGGCTAGGGCCACCGCTTGGGCTGGCCCCAGCAGCTTTACATGGGCTCCTGGGGCCCTCCCAGGTCTGCAGTGGCAGTGAGCTGCATGTGCAGAGACTGGCTAGCAACCCGAGTATGGCTCTGGCTATCCAGGCTCCAGTTTCAGGTGGTACATGCTGCAGCCACGTACACCACCCTGCCTTTTTTTTTTGGCACATTTTTGGACACCAGGATCTCCCAGTGTAAAAAAAACAAAACAAAACAAAAGAAAACCAAAAACCCTCCACGCTGCAAATTAGCAGTGTAGTGAACCCATGTATGCGTGGCATGTACAGTTTTCAGCACCGCAGATGTTTTGCAGTGCCACAAACCACCCATGCATGCTCGTGGGGATGCACCCCTTGATGTTACTACAGAGTCCAACTCCTGCCAGCTGCTAATGAACAATTGTCTATCTTTGGTCAGTCTTATTTAATGATGGAAGAAAACTGTAACCATTTATTAAATGTTCTTGAATTTAAGCATTTGCATAATAAAACAGGGCTTAGTGCCAACCTACTCCATGATTTGAAGTTTGGCTTGAGAAAAACCAAACAAAGCAGATACTATAGAAAGCAAAAACCCTCTTCCTTTGTTTCTTTTTGTTTGACTCTCTTTTGTGAGGTATTCGAGAGTTAAAGTAACTTGGAATATTAATTGATGATCTATAGGGAAGTTAAAAAGCGTCTTTTAAAATGTTTTGAGTATTTTCCCCCATTTTGTAGGCACATTAATATTAACCATTTCTATATGCTGGCTCACTTTTACTCACTTAAGTTTGTATTGTTCACTGGGGTGATGTTAATTTTTCAAACCAGCAGAATCTACTAGTGGGAAGAAAAATCCTCATGGAATTATCAGTTAAAGATCTTGTAGTTGATTTCATGCAGATTTCTTTACAATGTGGAACTCTGTGAGCATAAATATATGTATAAAATATGTATAAAAAGCTATACATTGGTTCTAGGTAGGATATAGAGAGAAGATCCCTCCAAACTATCTCACTCCATGCTCCAATAGGGTAGCCACTGATGCATCTCCAGAACACAGGATAATCCTTTGGTGAGGGGTGGGCTGCTTGACCAATCAGTGGTTGGGGGTGGGACTGCTGCTACTTGGCTAATCAGTAGCAAGGAGTAGGGCCACCTCCTTCATTCCTCTCTCCTTCCCTGGCTGGCTCAGCATCCCACTCCTGGCTGTGCACCATCCTACCTCTGGGGACAGCCAACAGAATCACAGGGACAAATTTTTGACATGTATTTCAATCAATGAAATGAAAAACAGGACTTTTTGCTGTCCATTTCTCATTTAGAAATGGATGAGGGACAAAGGGTTTAAAAACAGAATGGTCCAGTATAAAACAGGATCAGTGGCTACCCTTTGCTCCAGTCCATTCAACCCATTCAGCCCTTTGTCTGGATGCTACTAAGACTGGACAATTAGAAACACTCCAGATGTCACAGACTCATGATAAGCTGATTCAAGCTAATGAGGATGACCGTGGGTGAAATTCTTTTTCCAGGCCACATGTACTTCCAACTTAAATAGCGGGAGTTATGTATGTATTTGACAAATGAACTCTTGAGTGTAAGATAACACTTACAGTTATCTTACACTTATTTAACTGTGTTGGCTTAAGGGGAGTTAGCTGTAACCTACAACAGTGTAACTGAAAGCACAATCAGAGCCATTATTTCTAGTAAGTGCTCTGTGTGGAGTTAATTAGTAGTAGTAGTTTGGCATTGGTTATGCATACAACTGAACTTTGAAACCTAGCGCCCAACTGCCATAGACCATGTCACTCTTGTTGTTTCTTTAGGGGTTTAGTTAGTTTCCAGCAAGGCTACAACGACAATTTTGGCTATTCCTGCAAAGGAAAAAGATTTTTCTTGGATCCACATCTTCCCCCCACAATGCAAAAGCATATATGTTGAAAACATTAACTGCAAAAAAATTCTGAATAGTATACAAACGATTCATTTCCTGAACTGTCCTAATTCATATGCAATCAGTGAAACATAATGGATTGATAAATTGTAGGATTCCAAAAACAGTTATTTCTTTTCTCCAAAGTAATGTCAGTGGCCCTGTATCCAACACTAAACAAAGTTCAGTATCAGCTTGCAAGGTTCCTCTAGTCATGAAAATCATCTTTATTATATTTTGTATACCCAAAGAACTGTACAAACATTAAGGACTAGATTCTGCCCAGCCCTTATTATGAACTATATAGTGTACAGAGAGAGAAGTGAAAGTTCCATTCCCCAAATATGTACAATTTGAATGAAGCCACATGTAGACGCTCAATCCCTATGTTCAAGGTGGACTAGCAGATAGCAAGTCCTCCTTGAGGTCCCAAAATTGTGTAGTTTAGAGGGTGGTAGCAGTAGTGTAACTTGAGGTAGATAAGCCCAGGTACTGATTTTTACATGAGGCAGCCCCAAAGGAGCTTGTGCATCAGTAACAGCAAAAGTAGTAATGGCAATGACAGCAGCCACACTGGTGTGCCTGTGCAACAGTGGTGGTGGCAGCAGTAGTGGCAAGAACTGGGGTTTTCTGAGTTTCTGGTAAGACTAGCCTTGGCAGGCCAGCTCCACAAGGTAGAGAAATAGTGAACCTCAGCACATGGAAGTGTTCTCCCAAGAATACCAGCTCCAACAGATACCCTTTCTCTGTGAGACAAAATGCTTCCGTGCATCTCTTGATCTGTAGCTTTTCACTGCCCTCCAGTTCATGGCTAAAGTCTAAATGCGAGAATCTACCCCCAACCTAGTTAATTACTGTAATACACTTGTGAGATGGTAGCATTATCCACATTTTTACATAAGGGAATGGAGACCTGAACAACTTGTATTGTTTCCCTATGGTCAAACTCTGTGATAAATTGCAGCGTGAACTGAGACAGCAATTTAGGGCTCTCTTTCTTATGTAGAGTGTGAGTGTGTTTTATCCTGTGCGGCCTTGGTGAATGGAGGGATTCTGGTGCACCTTTAAAAAAAGGAAAGAAAATCACCCCTTAATTTGTAACCTATTATCTGGACTGTGGGCATTATACACATGCTCTGGGTGTGGGTATGTGTGGGGGGAGGGGCACACTTTTATTAGAATGGCCCCTAGCGCTGCTCTAATTAAAGCCCCAAGAGCATCACGTGTATCAGCATCTCCATGCTGAAAAATGATAGCGAGGGCACTTTAAAGCTCATCAAACAAACTTTAGTTGAAGAACCCCAGCCACAATTTTCAGAGCAGGGATGCTAATATTGTGACATGAGTCTGCTGGTGCACGGTAATTACCACACTGCAGGAGACTCAGTTAATTGAGTCTGCTCCGATCCGCTGTAATTACAGCATGGTGGAGCAGCCTCGATGAATGTATATAGAGGCATCCATTGTTCCTGCATTCGTATTGTACTGAGATGACGATCAGATTAGTCTTCCTTAACTAAGCAGGGTTAGATTTTGTCAACAATTATTTCCTCCCCTCTAGGGAATACACCATAGGTTGTGGGTTCCCTGTCCTTAAGGGCAACTATACGTATGTAGCAAGTATGACTCTGTGCTCCAGCAGACTCCAGCGTCATGAGTATCTGCATCCCCATGCTGAAAAATGGCTGTGGGAGTGATTTAACTAAAGCTTGTTTGATGAGCTTTAGTTAAAGTGCTTTGCTGCCATTTTTCAGCACAGGAACCTTAATTAGAGTGGTTCTTGGAGCCACTCTAAAGTGCCCCCGTCCCCCAGAGCATGTGTATAAATGTCCAATGATTCTGTTTAATGTAAATCATTATTTTAAAAAAATATATGTTCTCATTTATAAAAAACACATGCATATATTTACACTTCAGTTAATGCTGATCATAAAGCATTAGGGTAGATATAGCAAACTTTCCTTTGTTTTGCATTTTTAACTTGTATGTAGATATAGTTACATATAGGTTAATTATATCTTCAGGAAAGGTGACTCATTAATTTGAGAGAGAAAGGACATCTGGTTGCATGTTTATTGTTATAAATACTTGCAATTAAAATAAAACACTAACATTTATATTTGGTTTATTAAAGAGCTAAATTGAGCTAAAATATTTAAGACAAATATAATCCATTTATAATTAACATGGGAAGGGTTGAGAGTTTGCTGCTGACTGGCTGAAGGCTCCCTGTTTGATCAATTCATGATGCAGTATTCTAGCACTTAGGCTTCTCTCCTACAAGATGTTCCCTGAGGAGACATTGCTGCGTCCACGTGGAGTGCTTACCAGATCAGGGCATTAAACATTAAGCCAGGAAGCATCTTTGGGCAGCCCAAATGTGTTTTGTGCTTTCCTTTTGGAGAAATGCAATTGTGTGTGGAAACTTGGGATGCTTTGATTAGATTTAGCTTACTATCCTTTTCTAACAAACGTCCCCAAATGTAACCCCATTGTATAGGAAGAACATGGACTGAATAGAAGAGAACAATTTTTGGGAAGTCTCTCCAGGGCAGGCCTTTAGATTGAAGTGCATTTAGAGCCAAATTCTGCAGAGCTAATGCTGAGTAGTGTTAACTCCGAAAAGTAGTCACATTAAAATTCCTGATGCTTGGAGACAACACTGGTAGTGGGGCTTCCTTTATGGATTCAACAGTTAGGGGTAAATATATTTGGCCTTAATCTTACTGTGGTTTAGCCTTCCAAAAAAACCCCCTAAATCCTACTAGCACTGGTAAAATCCAGTCCATTTCAGCTGCTCTTGTTTTGGTTGTTTTGGGGATGAAAGAGTACTATTTCCTGCCTTTCTCTTGAAACAGCTTTATTTTGACCCATATATATACACTAGCAAATTGCCCATAAAGAATGATGGTGGGGAAGGAGGCAGACAGGGACGGAGCAGGGGGGAAGCTTGCCCTGCTACCCCCTCTGCCAGCACCCTGTGCCACCACTGCCCCCAAGGAGCGGTGCTGGCCTCACCCACCTGCTCCGTCTCCTCCATCCCTTTTGTCATGGCAGCGCTCCACTGTACCATTGCTGCCACCTCCTGTCTGTAATGTTCATGGAGCACTCTGGTAGTTTCAGTAACCAATCAGACTGCTGCAAGAGCATTATGGAGAGACAGACAGATGGACTAAGCCCTTTATTATATTAAAATATATTTTTTCTAATACGTTGACTAAAACATTACTGTAGCATGACAGATAAATGTTATGTAGTAGTGATATAGCTTTTTAAAATGATATTCCTTCTGCTAAGAGTTTTGAGAGAGGTATTTTCAGCTGGACCGAGAAATCAGCATTTAATTATGGGTACAATTTTAATACTAATCTAGAGGATAAATTACTCTAAATATTTTTTTATATTAACCTGGTATATGTAATTTATTGATCAACCAGTTTAAACTACAACTTATACATTGAAATCTGTTTTTTAACTCTGTTGATAGTCAGCTGCAGAAGACCTGTGATAATAACATTTTAATAATGTACAGTAAACAGATGTTCTATAAAATGGATTTCATGTGAAGTACTAGATCTGTGTCAGAGAAGAAACCTGAATCAGGTACTTGGATGATGTAAGCACCATGAAGATATGCAATACATCTGTTGGAAAATTATTCCCTTTTATGTCTATAGAGCTGTATCATTTTATGCCTGCCAAGACTATAACCCCAGCAGTGGTTACTTGAAATACAAACTAACTAATGTTCAAGGGACTCAATTTCCTACAAGGAAAATAAGTATATCTGTAATGTATTTGTTATGAATTATGGATTTGATTAACTTACGCTACAGGTATCTATACAATTAGGTAATTTAAATAAGCTGCTCTTGAAATGAGTGGAAAGAATGATCAGTGAAGTTAGCTATAAAAGCATGAGTGTTTGTTGTAATCTCAGTGATTTGTCAAAGGCTGTAACTGGCCTGGTTCACTGTCCCCTTGTAGACCAAATTGGCAAACAGAAGAGTCAAAATGTGAGATTCTGCAACTTGTATCTATACTGAATATAAGGTAGTTCTATGACTCAATCTTCACTGTGTAACGGGAGGTTCAGTGTAAGGGTCTTGTTAGACTTTACACTATAAGCTGAACAAATGTTAATCAGTTTATTGTAGTTCAGCTGAGTGGAGCAGTCTCATAGTAAAGTAAAAAACCTGCTCCGGCTGTCCTTTACCTGCACAGCTGTGACTTGCCACTAGAGGCTTGTAGCAGGGGCAGGACTAGGAGCAGTAGCTGCTTGCTGCTTCCTCTGAGCAGAGAGCAGGCTGACCACCATGTCACTTTCAGTGAATGTATCTATATTTGCTTTTACACATGCCTAAACTTAATGTGCATTAGCTTAATGCACATGTAGGTGATTTAGGCACACATTTACACATGCACGTTAATGCGGGTGTGTGAACCAACCCAGTACTAAAGTTAATCCCAAGTCAATGGACACATACTGCATTAATGTGCACTAGCATGTCTACATGTTCACTAATGTGACTTAGTTATTTGTGCATAAATTTGATACCTGCTCTGTGCAGGCAGCAAATTTAGACTCAAATAACCTAACATCATGAATTTTAAGGCAAATTAAGGGCATGCATGTGTAGACACATTTTTAATATGCCTTAAAGTGGGCAAATGTGCATGAATACAAACACCCAGTGAGACCAGAAAGACCTGGGGAAGCAGCTTCCTGGGGCTCTCTGATCTCTCTGAAACTCACATAGCAGCTTTGCACTGACAGTGAGGCCACCAAGCTTAAGTCCTGACAGCCTGGCTTTCAGTATGGAGCTGTTGTGTCAGTCTCAGTGAGACCAGAGAGCTCCAGGGCTGTAAGCCCTGGACCTCCCTCACTCTGAGCTCCAAGGGGCCCAATCCTTTATTCCTCTGGAGCGCAGGTGGCACTTGCCCCCTCTGGTACCAGTGGCATGAGGTACTACTGCCACCAGGCATTCCAGGGAAAAAAGGATTGGGCCCTGCAAGCTCAGGAGGCACTCAGTGAACTGGCAGCCCAGTTGGCAGAGCAAGGGGTTGCGGGTGTTGCCTGAGCTCTGGAGAAAAAACAACCAGGCCCATGGAGCTGTACTGGAGGACTTAAGCTTGGAGGGAATGCTGTGGGAAGTGGCTGCATGATAATGGGACTGGAAAAAAATTAGGTGGATTAGAGAAAATCCTGTCCTGGAATGGTATCACTCTAAAATGAATAACGAATGCTTTAAGCCACTCAAAGTTATAATATGCAGCCAGTTAAGAGGTTAAGAGTTCCAGAAACTGTGTAAAATTACTGTGTAACACAGCCCTGAGTGGCAGAATTTGACCCTGATGAAATACCATCTTGAGATGTAATCATCATATGTTTAGATTACAAATGTATTACTGTAAATGTAATACTCCCCTCCCTGCACAAACAACTAATTGATGCTTTTGAATTCTTGGGTATGCTGCCATAGGTAGTATGGAAACTTTACCAGTAGCATCAGATGAATTCCACCATTAAGTCACCTAACTCTATGGGTTGCTGTTTATTAGTACCTTAGTTCAAAATCTGAGCAACTGATACAGTCAGTATAATAAAATCCAAATAATGGAGGATCTTTTGACCACTCAGTGTAATCATGTTGGCTAAAATACAAGATAAATTAGTGCTGATTCATTTTAATTATGAACACCTGTGACCCAGTCTGCAAAGGGCAGCATGACTTCAGAAAGGATTATAGTACAACTCCAGTAGTCAGCATTAATGGAGCTGGACATTAGCTAAAAAGTAGATTTCCATAGATTCACTTTCCCCCAGCTAGCAGAATAAATCAAAGGGCCAAATTCAGTCAGAATACTGGCTAATTGCTAGGGCTGTGTGAAACAGCACCGTTTCATTTCGACTTCCATTTCACCATTTCAAAGAGACAGTGTTTTGTTTCATTGTTTTGTTTCTTTTTGAAGCAGTTCCATTTCGTTTTGTTGAAACTGTTTTGCTGTTTCGATGTGTTTCAACATTTCGCCCATAGGCTATAATGGGGAATCATGAAAATGCCTAAAACTGTGATATCTCCTGCCTGATTTGGATGAAAATTGCAGGGTTGGTATCCCCTTCTGAGGGCATGAAGCCTGCCAGGTTTCAAGGAGACAGGTGTAGAGGTTTCTGGGAAAATGAACTTCAAACAGTTGAAAGGAAAATTCCTTTTACTTGCTGGCAGTGGCAGCCTCCGTTCATACTGCGTACAGATCCGGGGGCTCGCACCCCCAGGAGGACCATGGGGCTGTGCCAGAATCAGCACCAGTCCCAGCCAGCTTCATTGCTGGTTCCAGCCAGCAGCGGCAGCCTGCTGTCATCCCACATGCAGATCTGGAGCCCTACACCCCTGGGAGGAGTCCGACGCAGCTGTCCTGGCAGTGCAGGCCCTCAGATCTGTGCATAGGATGACAGGAGGCTGCCATTGCTGCCTTGGACCAGTAGTAGCAGCAATCTTCCTGGAACTGGGCACAGGCTGCAGGGTCCCAGGCAGCAGCAGCAGCCTCCTGTCATCCCATGCACAGATCTGGGGGCTCACACCCACCGGGGGGGAGGAGTCTAGAACAGCCCTGAAGCCCTCCTGGGGGTGCAGGGCCCCAGATCTGCATGACAGATGACAGCATGCTGCTTCTGCCAGCTGGGGCAGTGGCTGCAACAGTCTTCCCAGCACTCCGCACAGGCTGAACCCTGCACTGGTCCCAGCCAGCAGCGGCAGCCTCCTGTAATCCCACGTGCAGATCAGGAGGCTTACACCCCTGGGAGGAGTCCAGCACAGCCCTCCTGGGGGTGTGGGCCCGTGGATCTGTGTGCAGGATGACAGAAGACTGCCGCTGCTGCATGGGGCCAGCAGCAGCGGCAGTCTTCCCAGCACTAGGCGTGGGCTGTGCTTAGCGCCAGTCTCAACCAGCAGCAGCAGCCTGCTGTCATCCCATGCATACATCTGGGGGCCTGCGCCCCCAGGAGGGCTGCAGGACTGCTGGACTGCTCCTAGGGGGGTGGGCCCCTGGATCTACATGTGGGATGACAGCAGGCTGCCACTGCTGGCTGGGACTGGTGCTGAAGCCAAGCAAACCCGGCTTCAAAACTCAAAACATTTTGAAACTTAGAAAACATTTCAAGTGCCCTCATTTTGTTTTGAAGCTGTTTTGAAGCCTTTTGTTTCATTTTGATTTTGCTGTTTTGAGCTTGAAACATGTCAAAACAGATTCAAAATGAAACACCCGGTGAAATTTTGCACAGCCCTACTAATTGCATGATAGAAATATGCCAAAGGCTCACAATAGATTTTTACTGTTTCCTTAAGCTTCAGCTTGTGTATTTAATAGGTGTACAGTACATATTTAAATTCAGAACTCTTTGTTACTAATAAAAGTTACTATTTGTAGCTACAGTAGATAGTTTCTGATTTGCTCATAGGGGTAAACATGACATTTTTCTATAATCCATTCTTCCATTCTTTAGTTGTCTTCCCTCTTTTTCATATGTACTTTGCTTTTAGGTGAGGGATAACGTTATAGTGCTACAGTCAAATCCAGCGTACATGCAAGCACTGCAGCAGTATGAATAAGATAGTGCATTATCTTTTGAGTTACTATGAACAACAACATTTTATGGGTGATTCATGTGAAGCTGCATTATGTGCCTCATCTCTCAACTCAACCTCTCAGACTGGCTTCCTTCATGAAAGCAATGTGTTAAGTACTGAACAGCAGCATCATGAGAGAAATGAAGACTTTTTTCACTGAGTAAGAAGAGCTTTTCCAACATGTCTATGATAAGTCTTGTAGGCAGACTTTTACCAGATGATCTGGGGGCATACTGCGTGCATTAATGGAACAGAGTTTTACTAGGAAATTATCTGACGGGTGCAAAGTGCTCCAGTCTCCTCGTTGCATGTTTTATTTCCTGACTCAAGTTGTAGATACTATTAATAGATTTTCGACTAATTCTCATAAACCTTTAAGCTGCACCAACAAAAATATTCTTTTTTTGGCTTGATTCCTTGCATCTTGCGTAGTTATGTTATATTTCCAACCAAAAAGTAACTATTGATTAAAGCTAGCCTTTAGGCTCAGCGCCGTATTTCAGAATTGAATTTTTATTTGCCTTCATTAGGATTAATGAATACAAACATAGATAATAAACCAAACTATGTAACACATGTACATGCCCTGTATAGGGGTCTGTCTGGGCTAGTGAGTTTATGTTGATCATTGCTTGCTGAGCTGGTCCCACATTTCTTAAGGATCTCAAAAGAGCTGGCAGGACCTGAAAGTAATTTAAATAGTTTTATTATTATTATTATTTGTTGTTGTTGCTGCTGCTGTTACACGTTTATATATTCAATAGCTTGCTTTTTTTTTTTGCTTCCAAAAATGAAAGAAAATACTGTGTACTTGATATACATTGACATGGTCACAATAACCTATCCTGTTACTGATAATACGGTCCCTTGTAAAGTGAATACCCTATTTACTCAAATACAAAACAAGGCTGTTTTTGTTTGTTCTCCCCCACCCCCCCAAATCACCAGGGGGAGGAAAAAAACTTCATTTAAATTCAAGTACCAGCCTAGGTCAAGCAGCAGTTTGGCTCCCGCCCCTTGCCACTTGCCCCCCTGCCTCTGCTGTCTTCACCAAAGCAGTAAGGGGGGTCTAATTTAAGACAATCATTCAAAAATCAGGTTTGATACATGGAAAATTATAATATGTTTATAACTTTCTATCTATAAAATCTAATTACTGGGGTGGTCGTCTTAAATCCAGAGTAATCTTGGATTTGGGTAAATACAGTAGTATGGGAAATGTATTATGACTGTAGAGAGGGAAGCTGGAGTGTTACTATTTTAAAGTAGTTTTCTTTGTGTGCTGTCAATCATATTCCAGGATCAGTCTAATAGTTATAATTTTTTTTCTTTAATTCTCTCAATTAATACAGTTGCTAATCTGAAAAAAAATTGAGGATGATATAACCTACTAATGAAATATGTTTCTGTAGAAATTTAAGAGGGGGATGTTTTAAGCGATGCTGCCTTTGTAAAGGCAGCTCTGCTCTGTGACAGCTCTTGATTAAGTGGTAGTTGTGATTGGGCTATACTATTTTGCAACATTTCTGTCCCCGTGTATAAATCATGAGCAATTGCTAATGGAGTGCACCCTTACTCTGAGACCTTCTCTTGTAATGCTCCCTCTTCCTGAAGGCTGCTTGCACTCTGGCATCAACTCCATAGTAGACTGTTGTAAGCCTCCTCCTCCATTATACACGCTTAACACAAAGTGCTAAACCCTTTGGCTCCCTAACAGAGAGTGTCTGTGTTTGCATTCTTTTTGCAGTTCCAGTACTAAATAAACCACACTGTCTTTATCTCCAAAATGCTATGAATTGCCCTGTATCACTAATAACCACACTGTGCTCCCAAATATACTTTCCTTTCTTTGAGGATGCTGTAATTAGATTAATAAAGTTAAGGCATGATTAATTCATCATTGTAATCAGGTTATTAAACAACCCATGATGCACTGCATAACATAACTTTAAGGGGAAAGATGAATTGATATTTATAAAGGAATTGAATAAGACAGGTTAGCATATGTTTATAATTTACCTTGGCAAATCCTCAAATGACATAAATCAATGCAGCCCCTGTTTAAAACTGGTACATATATGTCTGTTTATACAAGCTTGGAATTTGTCTCATTTGCCTAAATGCTTGTCATTATTATCTTTTACTATGAAATCCAATCGTAATAGTCTGCATGTGATGGATATATATTTGTCTATCACACACAGAAGTTAAAGCATGTTATAAATGTAATAAAACCTTGGCAGTCCTGAGTTGCAGCAATCAGGAAGTTGGTTAAGGTAAAGCATACAGAGGTGAAGTCATTTGACCCAGCTCATGAAGATCTTGGTAGCAGAGCCGAGAATAGAACCCAGGACTCCCAACTGCTAGCTGATAATCAACTGTTTTCTAGTAGCTCCAAATGCCATGCTGGTCTATGTTGCTGTGTTTCTTGCTTACAGCACTGTGTGCAAATATACAACCATTATTCAAAGTTTGTATTAAATGTACACTTAGTAAAATTTAATGGCTTAGTGCCAAAGGCATGGCAGCTTTTCTGGATGAGTAAATAATAGAACTCTGTCAGCATTATGACATTCAGCCAAGTGCTTCATGACACACAGCATCAGTGAAGGCTGCAAGACAAAATGTGTAGGAGATGGACAAAGCAGAGTGTTTAAATTTTTACTTGTACGAGTTGAAACATTTCCTTTCTGAATATTATTATGTGGTAGGAAGCATCCATGAGGTATAAAACATCACAAGGATGCCCTGAGGAAGGAAATGCAAAGGGAAAGGAAGAGAGATCATATTCTCATTACTCTTTACGCTTTTCAGTACCTACGTTTAATTCTATCTTCCAAGAAATAAGAAGCATTCATGTCGAAAGAGTGGTGGAGAGTGGTGTCCAGCCAGGACCTCAAATCAATAGTGTATTCTAGAAAAATACTACAGGTTTTAAATAACACTGTGGCATAATGTTTTGGGAGGAGTGGCTAAGGGATCTCAATAGCTTCCCCACTGTCTTGTAACCTTACCTCATTCTCTCTTTTCCTTACCCAAACTTCATTTTGTGAAGATACAATGAAAAATTGCAACTGGAGACAAGATGGAAAAAGAATTATATAATCACCCAGTAACTTATTATTTGGGCTCAGAGGCATATTTTCAGCCTGGACTGTTCTTAATCATTTCCTTTGTGGATTTTTCAAGCTTTTTCTTTCAAATTAATTTCAAATTAATTTCAAATTTAGATCAGATTAAAGTAGATTAAGGTGAAGGTCCTACTTTGTCAGAGCTGTTGGGATTTATCAAAAGCATGACTCCTTCAGAGATCAACAGGGGGTGCGATTAGTGTGGTAGTGAAGTTTCACCCCCACTTTCTCTGGCACCATTGCTATGTCCAGCTGAGCCCCACACTGGGAGGAGGGACCTGCCTGCTGCTATTGCTATCTCCAGCTGACCTGGCCATAGGAAAAGCTCCAGGACCACTTCTGCCCCGCTCCAGGTGTGGGCTGTTGCTGTGCATGGTGCCAGGCTTCAACAGAAACAGCAGCAGCAGTGACCAGGATTCACCTGCTCTCTGCTGCCTCCCCCCAGATATGCCCTGCAGGTGGTAGAGGTAGGAACCTGTTTGCTGCTGCTGCTGCTGCCGCCCCCTTTTAACACCAGACAGGGGGAGAAGTCACAGAGTCCTGTCCCACTCTAGCTGATAGCTGCAAGGAGTGGCTGTATGGGGTGCCAGACTCAGCCAGGTACAGCAGTGCAGGATGGGTTCCTCCTTCCAGCACCTGGTCTTTGCCAGTGGGGGACCCTCGAGGCCAGGGCATGGGGCAGGGAAGGGTTAACAGGGAGCAGGTACAGGAACAAGGAACTTGCTCATCACTGCTGCTGCTCCTGGTTGACCTGGGCACCCTGGGCAACTGCTCCCCGTAGCCACCATCACGTCCAGTGAGGTAAGAAGCGTGGCTCTGGTGCTCTTCTCCTGCACCTGGTCAGAAAGGGACAGAGGTGATAGGTGTCCCCCTCCCCGCCTTCTTGTACCTGCTCCAGCCCCTGGTATCCCCCGCTGGCCTGGGACTTCCAACAGTGCTTTGCCCCCACTTACACCCCCTACCATCGTCTGAAGGGCAGTATTCCACACTCCCCTTGACCAAATCCAGGATTTGCCCATGGGTTCTTCCCCTTCAGGCTTGAATATGTCTGAGAGAGAAGGAAGCTAGAAAGTAAATGGAGTTATAGCCAATTGGTATATAGTGCAGTGGGTAGTGTAGCAAGCACTGTGGAGGGGAAAGGGAAAGAGAACCTGGAAAAAGGGCTTTGCAAAGAGGTTTTTTTAATCCATCTTCCCCATCTTTTTTTTCCCCCAACCTGAAGATATCAGTCTAATTCAGGGGCAGACAAAATATGGCCCACAGGCTGAATCTGACTCACCAAGGGATTTTATTTAAGTCTGCAGTGGGTTCCTTGTCCTGTCCATCCCAGGCATGAGGGGTAGCCTGGGTTGTGGTGTGTGCAGCTGGTACCTCTGCCCCCAGGTGCACAGTGGGGCTGGGGCAGCATGGCTGTTGGACTTTGCTTCCTGGCAGCCCTAGTGCTGGCAGCTCCTTCTGGCTGCTACTGCCAGTGCTAACATCACTTCCAGACCCAGTGCTGCTATCTAGGCACCCCGGCACATCTGTCCTGCGCCGACTGCTGGGGGCATCAGATAGAGAGGTGGGCAGGATATCTATGGGGAATAGCTCAAGACCCATGCAAGTAGGGTGCACCTACCTGGGTGAATGGGGTGGAGCTGCAGGTGGGCAGACAGTGGGATGGGTGGACAGGTGCCAGGATCATGAAGCAGTGACAGCATGGTTCTGGAGCCCATGGCAGAGCCACAATCTGCTCCCTGCATATCCCTATGACAGGCACCATTTCTGTAGGCAGGAGCATGCCAGGAGCAGATTATATCTCTGTCCTGGGCCCCAGGCTCCAGCCCTACATTGTCACCACCCCACAATCCTGGCTCCAGCCCTGTCTTCCAGGCCCATTCCTAGATGCCACTTCCCAGCCACCCACCCATAGCCCTGTCCCATCTACCCAGTTAAGTGTATTCTGCCCACAGTGGTTCCAGGCTGAATATCATGAAGACCCCAAGGTTGAGATTGCCAGAGGGTGACAGCGTGGGGCCAGGACCTGGAGCAGAGCCACTTAGGGAATTTTGATGAGCTGGTGCAGGTGCAGGTGAAGGGTTGCTGACCCAGACTGGAGCAGCTCACCAAAACTCCTTTCAGCCCAAATAATTGCCAGTTTCTGGTCTAATTTCAGGTACATAGAAGAACTTGGACCTTAAATTATGACTGATGTTGTCTTCTGGTAATCAGGTTGATTCAACAAATATTGCAAATAACTCAAAAGAGAAAAAGCAATCCTTAAGTGGCAGTGTGTATTTTAAGCAACTGGTATTTTTGGTTTCTTAATGTCTTTTTTTCTCACCTTGTGGTTATGTCTTTCTAGGACAAGCATTTCTGCTTTTTATTATAATTATTTTTTCCCTCTCAGGATTCCTATAAATTCCACTAGCCTTTTTCATATTGCTGCTTTAATTAAGCCCTCTCCCATCTATAACATACTTTAAAGACATCAGCAAATGGCACTTTTCTACACTCATATGTGTTTAAAAAGTCTGCCTTTTAAATATATTTTAAGGAAAAAATAAATATTTGTGTTTCTTTTAAAGGCGTTTTAAGGTTGTATCAGAATGAAATTTCAGAATTTAAAGAACCATAATTCTAAACTAGTTCAGCTTCTCCCATTAGCTAACTTTAATATTAAGTCCAAACTCATTACAGCAACCCTGTTCCCTATGGAGAGCCATGTAAATACTGTTTCACAGTTTGTGTGGGCACACAGAATTCTTTAAAAGCTTTTGTATTTCACTGTTTAAAATTTTTTATCTATCTAGATTCTTGAATTAGCTGTTCCCCTTCTCTTAAAGGTGGGAGTAAAGAAAGAGAGTATTTGAAAAACATCTCATCGAGATACAAGCATGCATTTTTAAAAGTGTGGTTTGTTTATTCTTCCGAGGGAATAAATTACTTCTATTCCATCAGTTTACAAGCCATTACATTTGTACAATCTGCTAATTAAAATGAGACTTGCAATACTTTTTCATGTGTTAACAGTTTTATAATGAATGTAAAATTGCTGAGGAATTCTTGTTCCATTGTACCACCCCAATCCACATTAATGCCAAAGGAATTCATCTCTATTAATGCCATTACAAAATATATAAAATAAAATGAGAGAGACTTTCTGTTTGTTATAATACAGAGCAATGCAGATTATGCTAGTTAAATATTCTATAGTTGTTTCAGTCTTTCAAATTCTGTGTATTCGTGTAATCTGTTTAAGGAGATATGAGCTCTAGGAAGCCCATGGAAGTAAAGCTACCCTAAGGAGGTCTCTGCAGTGTAACCTGCCCCTAATCTGAAGGGATGACAGTAGGTAATTGACCCAGCCTCCTATACCTGGCTGGAAAGAGGAAACTTAGGCAAGAAGTTACGTGCATGCACTGATTTGATACACACATTGTCAGTCTCCATGAGTAAGTTTATTTTTCTTCAAGGCTGCCCCTCTAGTTAAAAAAAAAAAAACCCCATAAGGGGAGGGTTCTAGAGCAAAACCACATGTTCTCCTGTCCTCCTTTTGTGGTCCTCTTCTGAGGATGGGTGGCATGAAAGGAACAGAGAGTTGCAATTTGCATCCCCTCCTGCTCCTGCCTCCCCCTCCCCACCTCCGGCTTTACCATACTCCTGTAATGCAAGAATGTCTTTTTTTCCCTATTATACAATTAGGGAAACAGAGGTTAAACATTAGCTGAGGTCAATGGCGGTCACAATGTGTGGTTAGTCCTCAATGATACTTTCCAATAGACCCCAATCTACATGCCTTTTTTTTTGTACTTTTGCATAGAGCCATGGTAAAAATTTCAGTATAAAGAAAAATTCAGGTTACCACCAAGGTCATATGTCCAAATGTGTGTCTCATTGTGCCCAACAGCTTTAGGGATGTTTAGCTCCAAACACAAACTGGTCAGTACACTCAACTACATTCTGAAATTCTAGCTTTGAGGACATCTGTTTTTGACAGGAAAGTTGGCTTCCCAGTAAATGATGAGTTTGTGAGGAGAAAAATCAGTTTGTGGGAAAGTGACTTCCATAATCTGGATAGCTGAAAGTATGGACATTAGGGCTGTGTGAAACAAGCCATATTTGATTCAGATTCAGCCCAAATTGGGGATAGTGAATTCATCTGTTGATTCGGATCACTGTCCCTGAGTTGATTTGGCTGAATCTGAAGATCTGACGGTGATTCGGTGAATCAGTGATTCGGACACAGGCACAGGTTTAAAGCTTTTTTTTTCTACATATCTGAGGTAGCAGGTATGGCTCATGATTGCTGCTGTGCTGGAATGCATGGAGTGTCCCAAAGGAGTGCAGAGGGCTCTCCAGTGTGCTCGGTAGCAAACCCAGAAAGGGACAGGAAATACTTCTGGTCCACTTCCAGGTCTTCCAGGAAGTGTGCTGGGGCACCCCCCCATGCCTCCCCAGCTCAGCAATTCACTGTGGTGGACTCTGGGTTCCCCCCCCCCAGACCCAGGAGGCACAAGATGCTGAGCCAGGGGTAGCGCGGTGGGACCCCCCTGCATGCTCCCCAGTGGACCAGGAAGTGGAGCAAAAGTGCTTCTAATCCACTTCCAGGTCTGCTGCTGAGTGTGCTGGGAGCCCCTCCCCCCCCATGCTGTTGTGGGACACTGAATCTGCCCGAGCACCACAGCATTCAGAACCCCTGTTACCCTGAGGTATATAGAAAAAACATTTAAAATTGTATCTATGTCCGAATCGCTGAATCTACCTGAATCTCTCTGAATTGATTTGGAGGGTTCCAAATCTATTCGGAGAGATTAAAGGGTCCTCTGATTCAATTCGGATTCAGAGACTCAGCTACCAAATTGGGCCAAATCTCTGCTGAATCGAATCAGGGACTGAAGCTTTGCACAGCCCTAATGGGCACATGTGTATTAAGAAACATTTCAATAATGAAATACTTCATAAAGGTAGCAGCTATTATATTCTAATTGGTATTTGTGGGTAAGCTGCTGGAAACCATGCACAGTACACCAAAGTTTCATAGATTTCATAGACATTAGGGCTGGAAGGGACCTCGGGAGATCATCGAGTCCAGCCCCCTGCCCAAAGGGCAGGAAGTCAGC
>NW_017728948.1:72234568-72268326 GCF_001723895.1 Crocodylus porosus | reverse complement strand
TTGACCCGTCCCGGCACCAGGCAGCGGCCTCCTCCCAGCAAGCGAGGAGTTAACCCCTTCCCACCACGAGCCCGCTTACCTCCGGCTGTGCTGGGGGTCAGCAGGGGGCTCGGCGGCTGCTGAGGGGTGTCTAGGGAGCTTCGGGGGAGTGGGGGCGCAGCGGGCTTCACCCGTGCGTCTCTCACCACTCCAGAGCCTACCTTAGTGTGTATTTTGGTTTTTTTTCCCCTGTTTGGCGGGCCCTTTTAAACTACACGCATGCGCAGTTGGCCTGCCGTCGGGGAACGCTGGCTTCTCAGGCCAGGGGGGCCCTGCCCGGGATTTGGGGGGCCCTGCCCTAAAGCAGGGGGACTGGTGAGTACCCCCTACTTCACTTCTCTCTCCCTGGATTGAAGCCATGCTCAAGCTGAAGCAGTGCTGTTACATATGCATTGCTCCCAGCATTTTCTGTGACATTTTTTAAAGTATACTATCTTTCTTTCTTAATGGAATGCATTTAAAATATCCAAGTTGGCATGAACTGCTGTTCCGCTTCTGCTTTGTAAAGGTCCTTGAATTATGAAAGGTGTTGGTCAAAGCAGCTTATAGTTTGTCTTTGAAAGACAGTACATCACCCTTCTTAACTCAGACCTACTCCTCAGCCTTTAGCATTTCAGTTTACTTTTTTGAGATTAATTATAAATTTAAAAGAAGTTAAAAGAAGTGGGAGGCAGTGTAGTAGAAGAAACACCCTAAAGTTGAATAAAAGTATTTCCTAGACATAGAAAACAACAGGAAAAAACCTTGTTGTTTGAAGTTTTAATATAATGAGTTTAGGACTAGCTCTTCTCATAGGTGCTGGTATATTTGAAATCACATCCACATTCTTCTGAGTCTGAAAATGTGACTTGATTTGAATGGCATTTTGAAATGCCACTTGCAGAATAAAATTGCAGTTTTTCCTGTATCAATCATACTTAATCGTTTATGTTTCTCACCTGCTTATGAGATCCTATTGGTCCCCTCCTTTTCCTTTTTTATTGTTTTATATTTAGGAATAAAATGATATTTGTGTGTCTGTTTATTATTAGAATTATTTTTCCATTTTATCAGTGAGAATGTTTTTCAACATTTATGGAAAATCAATTCTGTTTTATTCATTATTTAGTAGCAAAAGCAGCAGATGAGTAGGCAGTATATATTGTGCAGAAGAATATAGCTGAGAGGGACTGTTTTTGAATGCTTCAATTCCACTGGAGCTGTAGGGAAAAAGTAGTCCTTTACACCCATGTAAATCACGATTGACTCTAGTAAAGTAAGGGTACTTACCTGCTATAAAACTGTTGAGCCTGCTGTGCCTAATGCTTTACAAAAAATATGCAAAACAGTGGTTAAAGGTAACTCTGTGCTGAGATGACTGTGTAGAGATGAGTTAGCTCTGCAGGCACCAGCTCTGGAACCAGAGATAGCACAGTTGCCTTAGTATGACATTGCTTGTGGGCTAATTAGTGGTGTAGATGCGTGTGCGCCCAATCTCACTTTTAAATTTCTTTTGGCTTTGGTTCAGCAAACTATTTAAACAAGTGTCTTAAGTGTTTGAGTACCCTTGATTTTTCTCTGGGGCTGTTCTTTGGCTTAAAGTTTGGCACATGCTTAAATATCTCATTGACTCCACATATTTTACCGTTTATTTTGTTCTCTTAAAAAACAAATGTGTGTTGTTCAGGGCAGAAAAGAAGCATTATTTTTCATCAGAAACTGTGAGGTTTTTTTCCAGGAGAATGTCCATAGGAATTCTAGCAATTTATTAAGTAGGATTTCTTCATACTTTTATGAACCTCAATATTATAGTTTCAATAGTAAATTATTATGCATATACAATATTATTTAATATATATAATTTGATAGTGGGACTAAAGGTATTACACCAAACTAACTACAAGAACATTCTGAAAAAAGAAAAAACAAATGACAGTCATTATTTTTCAGCAATAAGCCCTGTTGGTGGTAATTATTAAAGCTGTACTGTCTTTGAAATTTTTGAACCTGAACTAAAATCCACAAGCATGAAACTGGCTTTTGTCAGCTTATACACACTCTCTGGGGTTTTATGGCTATGTTATTTGTCCTCTACAATGCTCTTATAGCACTACAGAAATCACCCTTACACCACTGAAACTCAGTGGTGACTCAGAGGTCAAAGGCAGGATCATGTATACAGTTCCTCTTTTCTCTCAAATATAAGAGACTCTGATAAGTCAGAGTATCATCTGAAATATTAGTCAGTTGTGTTTTGCAAATTTCAGGCTACTTTCCTATGGATCTGCTCAGTATTTCATTGGGGCTTCTTGAATAATTAGATACATTTATATATTAAATTATTTATTTGTTGAGGACAAGTGAGGTAGTCTTGGCACGGTATAACCCAGCTGTGAATATTAGTCTGTTGATTCAGTGTTTAAACTGTGAGCCAAGTGTTGGTTACTAAGGCCTGTTACCAGTCATTGGAGATTAATGATGCTCTTTGCTAAATTGCTACTCAAACATAAATAATATCAGAGAGTTAAGAACACTTATTTCTATTTTGGTAATGCAAGTGCTATATTTCAGTAGAATGGTTGTCTATGTGAACCCCTGGATCAGTTGCTGAGACCTAGTGAAGCTAAAACACATTTGAAATGAAGTGTAACTTCAGTATAAATATCGAAGTTAGGTTAATAATAATAATAATGCTATTATCATTATCGTTGTTATTGTTAATAACAACAACCAAATAAAATATTTTCTTTCTGGGTCTTTCAAAGGAGATTCTGCTTGGGAAGCATTATACAGCAAACTCATTTAAATACAGCTCCACCTGCTTTGTCATAATATATTGTAATATACTCAATATCATAAAAATGGGGCATATATTTAAAAATTCAACAAAGTCTGACACATAGGCTTGGAAGTTTTATGTAAATAATGAAAATGCACACATGCATGCAACCTTCACCTTCCCCCATCCTTCCCCACACGTGTTGTAACAGGGACCCTTTTAATCCCCATTACTAGGAAGGAAAAGAAAGGAAAAAGGGAAGAAATATTTAAATAGGACCCCTCTCTTACAAGGAGGTAAGAGGTATGGGTGCTTTAGCAGTGGAGAAGAGCAGAGCAGATCTCCTGCAGAAGACTGGACCCAGAATTGAGAGAGAGCAGACTAAGACCAAGCAAGCTAGAAGAAAGGTGAGTCTAGTATAAGTTTATTTAGAAGGGCCATGAAAGGGCCTATAGAAAGGCTGGTGCTGGGAAGGACCCAACAGGGACTGGAGTAGTAACAAATCACAAGAACTTTAAAAGAGGAAGACAGGCCATTCAGAGACCATAGGAGATTGCATGCAAAGAGACCCATGGGAACCTTGACTGTGAGAGGTGCTGGACCCTTGCCAGCAAGACTTGCTCCCCTCCAGTGACCTGCTCACTGAAATTACATCAAGGTGTGGCAAATGAATCAAACAGGGAATGAGAGAGGCAGAGAGATCTGGTTACTGTATGGAGTATAAAGACTGTGCCATGTCCAGAAAAGGGAGCACTGGTGAGTTGTCACAGTATATGTATGCACATTCACATATGCATATTCTTAACATGAAAGTATATATGTACATTTTCAATACAAAGGGTGAGGCAGCATGGTCTGATGGGTTGGACAGTTATCCAGATATTGGGAAATTTGGACTTTGTCTCTAATGGGTTATATGATCTTAGCAAATAATCAGTTCTTCTGTCCTTTGCTTAAGTTTCTTTTCCAAAGCTTCTGTCTTTCTTGTCTGGAAACCCTTTTGGAGCACAAGATTCTTGCTGTTCATTGTAGTACAAGGGGACATGATAGTGGTTGGAAAAGGTTTTTAATTGGTGTTAATTGTAGTAGTAATAGGAGATCTAACTATAGTAATTGATCTATCCTTATGTTTTTTCATAACTGTTGGCAAGTATTGATTTTTTTTTCAATGGAGGTCACTGTGCAATGTTTGGGTATTCCCACAGGACTTCATTAACTTCCATTTTGTAAGTCTGTAAGGGTTGGAAGCCAGCTAAAGAGAAGAGTTCCTCAAATATAAGATGACCCTGAGTATAAGAACCCCCCCCCCAATAATTAGATTCTAAACCTGGAAAATGTATAAATTTGTAATAATTTTCCAAGTATATAGTCTAATTATTGGAGGTTTGCCTTGAATGTGTTCCCCTCCCACTGCTACAACAGGGGAAATAAATCTGGGGGGTCAGATGTTTCCTTTGCCCTCTGCACCTTCAACTTCTTCCTCCTGCAGCCCCTTCCCTAGCCTTCCCCCTAACTTACTGCCAGACCCTGTTCTCCTTAAGTGCATGGAAATGAAGGACAAATCTGAAAACACTGAAGGGAGCTCAGGAGATCATTTAGTCCAACTCCCTGCACAAAGCAGGACCGTCCAATTACATCATTGCACCCAAGGCTTTGTCTAGCTAGGTCTTCAAAACCTCTAAGGATGGAAATTCTGGGTGGCAGGGGACACTTCACCATGGTGGAGCAGGTCTCATGGTGGTGGCATTGAGTTTCCCTGCCTTGCTCTGTTGCCCCCAGGTGGGTGTCCTGGATAGCTTGAAAATGAGGGATATATCCAGTGTACACTGGGAGGTTTAACCAAGTGTGAAAAGGATTAGGCAAAACCATTCAGAATAGTTTTTCAGTTCACGCAGAATCTTGAGTGGTACTATGAACATTTTTTCTTGGGCACCCTCTCCTTTTAATCTTAAAGAGTGCACAGAATTGTTATTATGCTACTGGCATGCTCTAACTTCTACTTTTACCTTGCAAAAATATAGACAGGTGAGTCTGTACAGCCTTGCTGTAGTTTAGTGTGGAAGCAAAGCTCATGTAAATCCATCCTTAAAGATGGAATAAAACATGCACAACTTCCTGTGGGGCAAGGTAAGGGGAGAAGAGGCAGCATTTTTCTTTAATTCCAAAATACAGTTATATTCAGCAAACAGGCAGGGGGAAAAAGGCAGATATTTTGAAGGAAAGATACTTAATTGTGTGTGCTTGTCATCTTTTCAACAACAACAATGTAAAAAAAAAAAAGAGAAAGAGAAGGGAGAACTGAACTGACTGTATGTGTTCAGTAAGACTAAAGGATTTGTCTTCCATATACGTGACCATGTCATCCTGGAGGCACCGATGATCATACAGCTTCTTACTGTTAACATGGAGGAGTCTCTAAAGATGGAACAAAGTCACTTACCCAGAAAATGAGTGTAGTTCTTTTTTGAATGAGAAAATGTTATCCTCAAAGGCTTTAGCTCCTCTCTGTATGTATGTGTGTGTGGGCTTTTCATTAATTCCAATTTGTTCTTGCTGGATCGAAGGCATTTCTTTTTATCACTTTAGGAGGCACTTTTTAAAGTACTTCTGGTCTTTATGTATGAGTTTAAATGGATGATTATAGGATTATGGTTTAAATCAATTCTGAGGTCAGGAATTAATTTAGAGGCCTTGGGCACTGCTCAGTGGACAATAGCCATCACCTCTAAGCCACTATGTTGAAATTGACTTGCTTTGATCGTAGCCTTTTTCTAAGTAAAACTTTCATAGTGCTGAGAGAGAAAGGAGTCTGTATTTCCACTCTAAGTCCAAACTGACAGAAACTTTAAATCATTATGGAGTAACAATCTTGTGATAGAGATCATATGCACAACAGTGAGGGATTTTTATATCTTTCGTGTTTGTTCTCCATGCAATGGAAAGCTCTACTTCTAACGCTTTGCAAAATATATACTATTGTGGGGCTCCAGGGTCAGCAACAAACAATGCCTTTAATCCCCCCACACTCCAATTACACACACTTCAGCATGCCTTAGGCCTGAGCTTTATACATTCAAAGCAAATATTCCTTCTGGGAAGGTCAATAAGTAGCAATATACAGTTACTGTATGACTATCACTGAAGTAAAGTACTGTATATTTCTTGCTGGCATGAGGTGAAAAGAACACCCTATCTATTGTATTCCAGTGTGGGAGCCAAATTAGCTTCTACCAGCTAAAGCCCAAACTATGCTGGGTAGATGCTGTTTTTGATCTTGTTTTTCCAGAAGCTGCCCCAACTTTGAAGGCAGGAGTAGCCATTTTTTTATATTGAATAGGTTGCATTTTAAAATAACTCCCTATTTAGCTGGCTTTCACTGATGCAAAGGGGTCTAGCTGCTTGCTGAGACAGAATTGTTGAATCCTATTGAATGTTAAAGGTAAAAAGTGTAAGGAATGGTTAGCAAAACTCTGCCAGCCAAATGTCCTGTTTGCAAGTCATCACCCAGTGTAGCACTTTATTGGAGATGCAAGGGCACAATCTACTTTACTGTAGTGTGTTTGTTTCCATTCCACCCCTTTATATACAAAATTAACTGCTTCTTCGTCTGGTGCATTTTTTTCCTGGTGATACAAGATGACATCCCAGCATCACTGTGAGTATCAAGGTCTTAAAATGAGGCTAGCTGTAGTTTAAAGAAATGTAATGATCTATCACAGGAAGTCTAAAGTAGCCTTAAAGTATACACAGGGAAGAATAACCTGGGCCAGCTCAGGAGTTCCCAATTTCCAGACCTAAAGTCAATAGGGGTGAAAACAAAGCAAACAAAAACCAAACCCCTTCTTTTCAGTTTCCTTGAGATTCAAATCAGATGCCTTCTATTTGTCACTCCTCAATTTCCAGAATCAGCTAACATAACTCCAATATCCAGCCATAAGGCAAATGTTTTACGTTTTTGAGTTTCATATTCCATGACCATATTCTGTTTCATATTCCATGGGAAAAAATTATATTGATGATTAAAACAAATTAGATACCCTTCACATGACAGGGTAGAAGCTAAAGACAAGTTTATGGTCATTTATCGGCAACTTTATTCACACTTTAATAGAAAGATGACAATTTGAGATGTACTTCAGGCTTTTTTTTCTTTTTAAAAATGGCCTTGATTTAATAAAGGCTTATTTTCCTGGGAAATAAAAACATAATTACACAAAGCGTCCTTTTTACTTAAGTCCCCAAAAGCTATCATTATGCTACCTCTTAGTGCTAAATGAACCTTTTGTGTATAACAATCTATATTAGCTTAATTGATTTTTTAAAGCATAAAACTCAGTAAATTAAATGTTTGTATGCAGTTCACAAAACATTGTGCTTGTATTTGACATGTACTTCCATTTTTGTCATGGTTTTAAATGAGGTGCCAATAGAACAAATAAATGAGTTTAGGAAATGTTAATGTAGAGGTCAGCTCAATTTACTACTGGTTTGCATTGATGTGAAGAGCTTCCAACTTATTTGCATACATCTTGATTTACTAATGTGGTAATGAAACCACAAAATAGCACACTTCATTGTTTGACATTAATCAGGCAGAAAAGCATATCTAAAAAAGATACTCTTGAAACTAGCATTTTAAAACTTGCAATATCTTAAAACAGTAACAAAATAAAGAATTTTGTTCTAGAACATCCAAAAATATTTTACAGTAACTTATGGAAACATATCATGTTTGCGCCATCATAATTTTTTTATGGGAGCACAAAAGGCAAGCAAATATACATCCATACTCTTTGTTGTACCCCAAATAGCCAAAAATTGTGTCCACTATTTACGTGGTATCAATTTGTCACTGTATTACAACAGACATGTTAGGTTTACAGTGGGAGAGTTTGCTTAGCCTGGAGCTCTCCAGATGCACTCCCAAGGCTCCAGAGGTGTAATCCTACATGCCCTGTGAATTCATATTCTGATGCAGTACAGGATTGGGACCCGAAAGCCCCATGACCACTTGCCTGTGTTCCCTTATTTTGGATTCCCCAGGTGCCTATCAACATTCCAGTGCAGTCCCAGGGACTCTCCCAGCAAGTATCTAACTTGAGCCAATGTGTTCCTATTTCTGGGGCCACAACTCTGCTAATTGGTGGTTTTAGCCCTAGGACCCCACTAGAGAAAATTGGATATTTGCTTAGTGGGTCCCTGAAGCCACACCAGAATTTCCATCTTGCTCCAACTGCTGATTCCATTGCTGATTAGTAGCCCCAGTTCTAGGCTGCACCAGCATCCAACTTGTTCCAATAAAGTGTCTGTGCGTCTCTGTAAAAGGAGAAAGCCAGAGTTTTCTGCTTAGAGATGCACCTTGGAGATGACTGGGGCACATTTTTAAGTGGCAAACACATCACCTGTTGATCTTGCAGAACAATGGGCAAGTGTTTCTCCCAGTAAAGTAGATTGGCTGTACTGGGATACATTCTAGCACAGCTGATCTGCTTCATTTGGTGACATCTACTTTTAGCCTTAGGCAAACTTCTCCCTTTACCTTGCTTCAGAAATACAGCCATTTCAAGTAACTATGGTGTTTATTATTTATCAGAGACTATATAAGAAGTTTTAGGAGGGAAAGTGAGGATAACCATTTTTGCTTTCCGCTGAAACTTCAGGGAAAGTTGAGAGAGGGAAGATGTCTGGCATACTTAAATTATTTTCATTTGCATACTGGATTTTTGTTGTTGGTATTGATCAGATTAATAGTGATACTTAAATATTATTGAAAACATACTTCAGACTAAACTTTTAAAAGACTGTTTTTAGGGTTTGTTTGTTTTTTTCCTTTCTTGGTAATTCAAGAAAATCCCCTACCAAATGCAAAAAAGCAATACCATGGACCATTTGAGTAAATATTAAGGGAATATTTAGTAAAGACTTCAAATTTCAGCTTGGTAATCACAACGTAGTTTTTGAGATGGGTCTGATCCATTGTCCCTTATCCAAATGTGCCCAAAGAAAGTGTACCTCTAACTTGATTTTTAAACAAAAGCATGTTTACACTATGCGATTTCCTCACTAACATTTTTTCTGTAGAACCCAGAGTAAACTGATCTTGTTAAAAGTTATAATTCATGTTCTCAGAAAACATTTAATGAAACAGTTGCTTATTTTATTGTATTGTTTAACATGTCAAGTGCTGCTGCTGCTGCTGATAAAATAGTTCATACATTTTAGGCAAGAAAGGATTTTTGATGTTCATCTAGTATGACCTCCAGCATAACATAGGGAAATTAATCTAATTTCTATATCAAGACTATAACTTCTGTTTGAGCTGCCATCTAAAAACATGTAGTTTTGATTTAAACTTTCTCAAATTATGGAGAATTCAGTACTACCTTTAAGTGTGCTGCTTCTGGTCTTAATTATGCTCCCTATTAAACATTCAAAGTTTATATCTAGTTTGAATATGTGGAGTGTCAGTTCAATCTAGTATCAAATTCTTTTTCTCCTACCTATAAATTGCAGTGTTACAAGTAATTTGAATAGGTTTTTTTAAGCTACTTATTGCTACTCTTATTGGCTTCCATCCTCTTCTTATTTTATGGTTGGGACCTCAACCACATGACTTAATGGCATGAGCATTTCCTTGATCCCAGTGCTAGGTGTATGGCAGATTAGGGTTTTTTTCACTAACTCGAGTGCTTCTTCATAGTTTTCTCCATATCTGTCCTTCACTTTACCACTGAAACAGCTTTATGTTCATGCAAAAGACTTGTACAAATTACTGTCTCAATGGAGACCAAGCAATCTACCTCTGGAAGCTTAGGGTTATACTCTCAGGTTTAATTGTGGTGTTTGAACCACTGAATACCAAGGTTACAGGAAATCCGGGGTAGTATGGTTTATCCAAACTTCGATGCAAAGTGAAATTTCATCTGCTATGCCATCTCATTTCTTTGCTTCTATGTTTGTATTTGTAGTTGTCAAGGATTAAGAAAGGAAAATGGTAGCGCTTATGTTCTGATTCATGCATTAATTAAAAGTCAGGCATATGGTGTCAAAAAGGTAACATCTTGCAGAAAGTTCAGGTTTACTAGCATAAGTTAAAATATCAATATGAAAATGTCTGTAAATTAGAATATTTATATATGATCTCATATGTGGTGTATCCAAGGAAGTGATTTAGATTAAAAGAAAAGAAAAGAAATACTGTTCCCTATGCTATGTTTTGCAGGGACATAATATGACTCTAGACAGTAAATTTAAATTTGTTTGGTAAGATACAATTCCATTATTACAGAACTGAAAATTCTCAAAGAGCATCTTTTTCCAGTCATAGATCACAAATATTGTTACAAGTATTTGTGGAGTTTAGATCACATTACAGGAGTTCCACATAAAATTTGTCGTGGAGAATAATCTCATTTGAGAAATATAACTTCAGGGAAGAAAATGCTAATTTATATTTTAATACAGTCCGCAAGAGAAGGCTGAGAGGCGATTTTATGGCTGCCTGCAAATTCATCATGGGCAGGATGGGGGGAGGAGCAGCAGGAATAGGAGATGCTCTTTTTATCAGGGCACCCCTTGGAGTAACTAGGAACAACAGCTATAAACTAAGGGAAAGCAGATTTAGGTTAGACATCAGGAAAAACTTCTTTACAGTAAGGGTTGCCAGAATCTGGATTGGGGGTCTTTAAGAAGAGGCTAGATGTGCACCTGGCTGGGGTCATCTAACCTCAATACTTCTTCCTGCCCAGGGGGTCAGACTCAATGATCTACTGAGGTCCTTTCCATCCCAAACATTTATGAATCTATGAATAGTCATTGGTTTTCAAGGACTGGAAACTCCTTAGAAAAGTGTCTATCATAATGTATACTTAATTTTTCTTCTTTCAATCTCTTAATTTTGACCTGAAATTGTTAGACTGCATCTTCCACCAACTCGAGGTATAAAGGCAAAGAGAAAAAGATGCCTAGTTGATCACCTTGCGATCTCCATTTCTGTCAGGAATTTCCATTTTCCCTCTGTACTATATCATACAGAAAAGCCCACCTTCTTCACTTCAGTGGTTTTATGAATAAAATATGTATACACAGCCATGTGGACCTTGGTGTATCACAGTTGCAATATTCCTGCTTACTATTTGATGTGACTGCATGGACATACAGGCTTTGAGTGGTATAATTAAGGCTGAGAAAAATAATGGTCAGTGGACTGGGCATCATGTAACTTAATTACTAATTTCCATATATTTATGGCTTTATATTTCTAGGAAAACATCATTGTGGCAGGTCTAGTCATGCAGGAGTGGAAGGAGAGGGGTGGGAGGGGAGGCAAGGTCATGTACCCAAGGAGCCAGTTAGCCTGCCTCTTCCCATCTGTAGCTCCTCCAAGCTACCGTGCCAACTTCTTTCACCTGCCTTGATGGAATCAATTAAGCAGGTGGTATCTGGAATCCGCATTCCCCACTTCAGACTTGTCTGACCCGACTCTTTTAGCCAGAGCCTAATTTGCTCTAGCTGCTCTCTCCCTGGGCTCACTTAATCTGACCCTGTCTCTCCAGAAGCAGTGGCACAGATAGGAATTGGGCTCCACCTGAAGGGCTCTGTCCTTCTGGATTCCCTGGCCTAAAAAAAGATTCAAATAGTCTTTCTTTCATGCTCTGTCACACTTTCTGTATGACCCCTCATTTTCAATGGGTGAAAACTGGCAGGATACTTTAAGGTGCCTGAAACCTGTATCTCCCCTCACAGTCTTCCAGGTGTCCATTATGAAAAAATCTTGAGTGTGAGTTCTTATCCTGTTCATGGTGACAGACACAGTCTTTATTCCAGACTTCACTCCACAGTCCTGCTATCTAAACCATGCAGAAATAAAAAAGGGAAAACAGCAACAAAACTAACTACCTCATCTGGGGCTATTTAAAATTAGGGTCACCACCATTTGGGTAGATAGTCCTGGAATAGGATCATCAAGTCCAGGTCCTGGGCTGCATGACTCTGAGACAGCATTTGTCCCAGATTCACAGTATTGTGCATAGATCTGGTTTCCCCTTTCACACAGGGGCACCATGTGCATGTGCATGCCTGCACACATGCACATGGCCAGGAAAACAGCCAGACAGCCTGGAGAGCAGCTTCTTGCAGGTAAGTCTATAGGGAATGGACAGGGTATGGGGAGGGAGGGGGCAGTGCAGATTGAGTCCCCAACAGTGAGGGAAGGCGTGGGGCAGAGTCTGGGAATTCTGCACAGCTGGGGCAGTGTATGGAGCCCTAGAGCCAAGGTGGGGAGCAAGACAGTGATGGGTAGCTCATCCAGGGGGCACAGGGCATGTGGGGGTGTGTGGCTCCCTGCTACTGCATGCAACCTCAGAGGAGAATGGGGGGGTGTATGCCCCCCAGGATTTGTGTGCTGGGTAGGGATGGGTGCAGGCTGCCCACTATGGCCTCAAGGCTCCCTGCCCTGCTGCCTTCTCCCCAGAGGCCCCATGCCACCATAGCGATGTGTTCCCTGCCTACCCTGGAGAAGCTGGGGTGGTGGCAGCATGCAGTTGTGCCCCCAGCTGCTGCAGGCTGGACAAGAGGCAAATGGCTGGTGTGGGGCTCCCAGGGGAAGGACAGTAGAGTGGGGAGCCCTAAGCCTGCAACAGGCAGCCTACATCCACCCCGCCCCACTTGGCTTTAGTTTGGCCATGCCGCTGGTGGCAGGAAAGAAGGTGGGCATGTGTCCCACCTTCCAGTTTGGAAAAAAGCAGTCACCCTACTTACCATCTCCATTTGAACCAGCTCTCCTCCAGCAGGGATCATTCTGTCTTCTTAGTGGTCAGGGCTATACTGCCTCTCTGGCCTGAGGGCAAGCCTATTTATCCCCTAAACCCCACTTCTTCTGGTCAGCCTGGCTTGTTGGATTACCTGAGCACAGGGGGTGCTCATTAGTCCTGGCCCTAACAGCTACCTTAGCCCAGGGCCACAAAAACCCTTCTCTGAAAGGGTCCTTCCTGATGCTGATGGCTTCAATGGCTTCAGAGCCCTCCTCCATTAACAGGGCAAGGATTCCCTCTTAAAATCATGTAGTAAAAAAAAAAGTTTTAGAAGTACTTTGTGCTCAAAATTTGTCTAGAATCTTTCCCAGCCACGCAGTACAAGATATCAGCCCCCATGGATATCTTTGCCTCTCTATTTAAGTATGCATGTTTTATACAGGTATTTTGCAGTAACAGTAAAAATCACACCATATTTGATCTATTTGTCATTTACTTTCTAGCAAACCCTAGAGCAGGGGTTCCCAAACTGTGGTATGCATACCTCTGGGGGTATGCAAGACATCTCTTGATAGATACATGGGAGAAATTGTGTAAAGGAGAATTTAATTTTCATTATAATTGGCATTTAAGGGGTTAAAATATAAATGTATGCTAGTAGGGGCATGCAGGCAGCTGGTAAATCTGGAAGAGGGTATGCAGTAAGAAAAGGTTTGTGAACCTCTGCCTTAGAGCATTAATCAGTTTTCATCTTGGCATCCAGCTGAAGATAAATGATCAAAGAGTTGTTAACTAGTTTCTCTCATATAACTAAAAAAATGACCCTTTTATTAGTTTGTGTTGCAATACACCAATCACCAATAGCATAAAAATTATCTGAGTACGCCTGAATTCAAAGTTCTGGTTACTCCACTGTAACAGATTGCTGAAATCTATCATGAGATACTCAGAAACACTAACTTCTGAAGTGAAACTGACACGTCTTTCATGAATATCAAATTAACAGAAATTAACACTCTGAATCATACAGAAAAGAATACTCCTACATTTTACTACACCATGGTTTTCAAGTTAGAGCCGGCATTGGTTGTCAAAACCCTCACATTAAGCAGTTAGCAGTTCTTACTTCATCTGCACTAAAGCCTTTTCAGAAGGCTTAGTTAAAGAAGGAAGCTACAGATGGCAAATTATGGGTAACTGTGAAAGAAGTTTCTTCAAGGGCACAAGAAAAAATGCTTGATTTTCATTTTTCAGTCAGAGAAACCACTGGCCAATATATCAACAGACATCAATTTAGTAATTTTTCTTTCTCTACAATTTCCAGTGTTTAGTTCTGTTGATTTTTTTATCTTGGATGTTCTATAAATTACATATTATTATATACAGTAAAATTATTATTATTTTACAGTGGTTTCAAAGGGAGTAATTTCTGAGTGTTTTGCCGATGTTTGCAAAAAACAAAAAAAAGCAGAAATGAAATTTTCCCCTGCAAAAGTATCATATACCAAAACATTTTATTACATAGATATCTAATTGGGCCAGAGAATAAATTTTAGCTCTGTCTTAGATCTTAGCAGGTATGTCTACAGCATTAGATTGCCCTACAGCAATGTAGCGACCCACTATGTTGCTGTACAGTGCACTACGGCGACATAGCGATCACGTGGGTCTACACATGATTGCCAGTTATGTTGCTGTGGTGATGCACTCACCAGTTATAGCATGCTGCTACAATGATGTAGTGGGGAAATCTAGGTATGCACTACCTGCCTGGCATGTACTGTGCTGTGCTATAGTGTTTCCAAAAGGAAGTACTAAAACACAGCGCCGTAGCAACATCACTGTATGGTGATGTGTAAATACACCCATCTTCCTGAGCTGCTTTTGCTCAGGAAAATCAGAATAATTCTTTAACTGTTCTTAGACCTTGATCTTGTAAGAAAGAAGAGATTATTTTGAATCTGACAACATGCCCTAATTACTAAAACTTTTTGTTTTAATCACCTGCATCTCAGCAAAGAACTATTTGCCTTCAGAGAGATTTCAAGAGATACCAAACCTAATGCCCAAAAATCAGTATTAACAATTAACATAAGGTGGAAATTGTCTCAGTCACATGGCTGAGTGCTAAAAATTGTAGCTGGGGGTGAGGAGGGGGGAGATAAATAACTAAATTGCCTTTTATTGCTACAATGGCCAATAGCTTCTCTGAATGAAAAATTAATATCAAGAGTTCTTTTTCATTCAGGATTTGCATAAAATGCATCTATAATCCTACTTTTCATTGCAAAATGATCTCTCTTGTGACAAGAGAAAAAGGCTTTTGCCGTGTTGGAGTTGGTCCATTTCATGGTATGGATGTCCAGTGGATGACACCTGCAAAAGGAGCTTGTTCACAGGAAATTACCAGAGCTACTCAAATGGCAGAAGGGTACTTAAAAGATCTAATTAGCTTTTGAAGCAGAAGAAATTCTCTGTGCAATGTTATTAGCATGCTGTTGTCCAGGCTTTGAGAAATACTGGAGCATTTTGGACAATTTGTTGCCTCTTCATTTGATAGTTTATTAATTAGTTACCTCTAAGTTATCCATAATATATTTGCCAGTCATCCTAAGTTTTGAGCATATTGAGGCCTGAAAGACACTGTAAAGCTTATCCTTCTATTAGGGGACTTTTAAAATTAATTCTATTCAAATGTATGTGTACCCCATTTGAACTCATGGACATATACCTCCTTCTGTACTTCTTCATAAAGAAGGCTTTATTCTCTATTACATACATCAGAAGTATGAATGGTTTCTGTTTTGCCAGACTCCTTATGCTATTATTCATAAGGATAACATTTCCATAACACCACATCTAAAATATCTCCCTTAGCAAGTCTTAAAATTTTATGTTAGTATTTCCTTGTCAATTAATTTAAGAACTTGAACTGGGTCAACCCCCACCCCACCGCACATGCACTGGAAAAGCAGCAGAAACACTTCACATTATTATATAGAGTTGTTGTATTTTGAAAGAAGTGATATTTCAGAACCTGTCCAAGGTTTTTTGTGAAGTTTCCTTATAGGATCAAATGTGATCCTATATCAGTTCAAAGCTGGGTGTTTTACTGACTGGATAGGGATTGTCCCTAGGAAACATTGGTTCATTGGAGAAAACCATATTCCACCTTGGTGAGTTCATGAAGAAATTCAATAATTTTGTGATGTGTATAAAACAGCAACATGATCATCTCTTGATTAATTCTAGAAATTCTATGCAAGCTTTAAGATACAGTGCAGAACTTAAGCAGCGTATATAGTTGAGTTCTGCTATTTAGATACCCTGTATACACTTCTACGTAAAGTAATTGATGAGGCATTACCACACCAGAGTCTGCATACTGAATACTATCACTTGAAGAAAGAGTTACCACATGTTCTCACATACAAAACACAATGTTTTTTCTCCAATAGGCACTTGCTGGAACTTAAAGCATGCATTATATATATGAAAAATATGGCAAGAATAAGTTCTGCCACTTATGGGTGAAGCAAAAAGTAAAATTTGCAGCAATCCACAGGGAGAAAGATGAGTGGGCTGCCCCTGAGCTACTGCTTTCAGTTGCTTAATACAATGAACAATTTTGTTTTCTTCATTCTGCCATTCAAAAAAACTCAAGGTGCATAGTATTTTCTGTATGAGAAAACGTATTATTTTGTCTGTACAATAACTGACAATCTTTAAGAAGTATTTGTGTACATATCCTATAGTCTGCCATTCATCCCTGATACTTTAGAGTCCTTATATCATATGGTCTTGAGGTGGTGAAGGAACTAGGATGTGGCTGGGGTTACTGTCTTTTTATTGTCTTGGCTGGAATGGCAAGGGAATGAAGAACTTGTGCTGCCTCAGTGACCCTAACTAGAAAAGTCCCTGGCTTGAGTGAAGTAGTAGAATGCATGAATCGACTAATATAGAATTCCTTTATATATTCTGCTACTGCATTCAAGCTGGTGAACTTTTCTAGTCTGTAAGAGAATAATTTACCATAACAGTAAGTAATCTCTTTTTTCCAATTCTGTTTTGTATACATTCATTCAATTTTGTGACTGGCTGTTATTCTTTTTAGTTACTATTGAACTGATAGCTTCTCATAAAGCCCAGGTATGTTCCAACACTTTTGGTTGTTACGAGATTTATAATTTATCATCAGTGTTTAGAGTGAATTTGGGCTCTTGTGGTCATTTTGTCTCATGCTATGCACATGATTTAAGTGTTAAAGAAGTGCTGTATTGCCATCCAGTCAACTGTCATGGGAAACATGAAGGTGAGGGAAGCTAAGAGAAGTAAGTCTCTATAAGGACCTTCTTATAGGGAAGATAGATATTGCCCTCCTACCTTTGGAGTGATTTCCACCAGCTTCAACCCCAACTCCCTCCTCTCTTTCTCCCTCTGTGGACCTAAGTCCATTGAAAATGGTCTTTGTCATGGCTGGACAGCCTAGTGGGTAGAGCAAGTCATGGAGCTGGGGATTGCAGGGGTAAGGGTCAGAAATCACAAGTAAGAAGCCCAAACACCAAGCTAGGGTTAGGAACTGGAAATTAGAAATGTAGTTACCAAGTCCAAAAGATAATCCACAGGGTAAAGTACAAAAGTAAGCCAAAGTAAGGTCAGGAGTAAAAAAAACCAGGACTACAAGGAGAATCCAAAGGCCAAAATTCAGGAGCAAACTGAAGGAAGGTTCAGAAATTAGGAAAGCCAGAAACATTGCTGGGAAAGGAGCAGCTCAGAGACTGAAGACCAGTATGTGTAGCAAGGCTCAGATGCTGGAGGAATTCCTTAAATGCAACTCCAGAACCAACCAGAGTGAAGGGGCTGGAAGTCAGCTGGCCTTGATTAGTGGTAACTAGGTCAGCACACTTAAGGATTGCGGGGCATGAACCTCTCTGAGCCTTAGAGCTGATTCAGGCTGTAGCACAAGAAGCTTACATTTTCCATCAGAGCTTTAGAATGGGTGGGCGTTGCTGCATATTCAACTGCCATCTCTCCTTTTCCACATGGCAGAGGATGACAAGAATCCATGTACAAAGGGGACAACTTTCTCTACTTGCACCTTGGGAATGTCATGTGGCTCATGTGGTGCCATTATTTTGTCTGAATGTCTTGATAACCAAATTTTTTTAATGGTCTTTAAGTACCCAAAATACCATTTATGCATAGGTTAGCATTCTGTGCACACGGATGGCTATGTATGCACACAGACTGGTTATACCTTCTGACAACCAAATATTTGAGAGAGACAGAGACAGACAAACAGAGATAGAGAGAGACAATATTTTTCCTGCAAATAGGTCAGGGTTAGGGCACTTACCTGAGAAGCTGGAGGTCCTACGTTATAGCTTCCCCTCACTCAGAAGGGGTGTGCACTCGGTCTTTCTGACTTTCCAGCACAATATGTGAACCACCATACTACAGGCCAGACATTATCTAGTCCCCATTACAGCACACTTCACCTCCAGCATCCCAGGGGAGTCCCTTAGCCAGTGAACCATGGGACATAATACCTTTGTGCACACAAGACACTTTCCCATCCTGACTGGTAGTCATGGCTTTCGGCTAACTCCATTTCTGGGCATCTGAGATGAGCACATGTCCACAAGGGGTGAACATATGGGCCCTGACAAATACTGGCAATACTCAGTTTGCAGAATACATTGCCATGCATAGTTGTTCCTATATTTAGGGCTGGATGCACAAGAATAGAATGCCAAACACGTGTGCACAGGTGGGGAGGGGAGGAGGGGTGTTGACCATAAATGCCGTGTAGATGACTAAACCTGGAAACCTAGCAAACTAGAAAATAATAGAATGCCACCCATTGCAGCCAACTCAGATCCTGTTGACATGATGAATATAACCTAAAATTAGTGACACTGCTTTAAAAGAAGTTTTTCAATCCAACTAAAGTTTATCCTAGTATGTCTTCACCAACCTCGGGAGGCATCTCTTCACTCATGTCCTTACGTATCAAGTTCACTCTTTCCCCCAGTGTGGATAAGAAAAAAATTTCCTCAGTGAAAGCATCTTGCCTTCTACATGTTAAACGTGTTTAGAAAATTAAGTATATGGTTGCTACCAACAGTCTAAACCATAGTGATGTTTTGGTTTTTACTGATGATCTTAGATTTGCAGTGTACTGTTACAGTAACTGAAGCCAAAATCATGTGGATTATTTAAGTTCTCATCTTAGTCACCACTGCATATCTCTGTAGCAAAAAATTCTGATTTCTTCCTAAAAATGCCTAAACACATTGGGAAGCACACAGCTTTGTTTATGTGATTGCATGCTCTTACACTGCAACATTTTAACGAAAGTGCCTAAAGACATTTTGCCTATTTATATGCGTGCATATAAAATACATACGTGTTTGTATAATATATATATTGCATGCCCTGTTTATAAAAGTATGCATCTTTCAACACTAGAAAAGAAACTAAATCACTGGGAAAAAAATTTAATGGATTATATATAAAAAGGTGTCAGGTACATAAAGTAAGTTGAAAACCTAGAGAAAGGTGTGTGGCTTCTTTTAGTTATTGTACTCTTGCAACTAGAGTAGATTAAAAAAAAAAGTACAGACAGAAGTGTCAGTTTTATCTTAATTATATTTCTTTGTTTAGGTTGGATATATAAACTCTGGTGTGGCTTGCCACCAAACTGTATTAATGTATGAAACCATTCAGAAATAAATTTCTAATACATATTGTAATGAAATAATTAAGATTGCAGTATACATTCTTTGTATGCATAATAGAGCTGTCATTGTTTCCAATACCCTTATATCGTGGACAACTAGTATTAATCATAGTGATGAATCATTAAGTGGTTGCTAATTTATCTTAATTTGCTTGCTAGGCACTTATATGATAAACTGTATAATGGAAACACAGAGTGTTGTTTATGGATAGGAAAAGACATTCAAAACACCTGAGCCTGAATTGATTCAATCTTTGTAGGTTAATTTTACCTGGCTAGGCTGAACTAGTTTGTAACTGAACAGACATTCTCTCTGGACTGAGGATACTCAGGCACATGCCTGCATTGGCTCAGGCTAGTGAGCCAGGGGGAGCTAGAGCAGCTCTCCCTTCCCTTACACAGAACTGAGCTGAGGGGGTGTGTGGCCAATCCCTGGCAGGATCTCTGATTTTGGAGGTCTGCCTGCACCATCCCAGGCTTTTCCTCACTGGCTGCCCAAGGGACAGGAGTGTTGCCAGACTCCAGGGACCTACTAGCACTCTGAGCCAAAGTGGAGTGTGTAGTGCATGCATGTGTTGATGATATGGAGCTTTTCTATCTCCTTCCCTGCTTCTTTATACTGTCTGCAGCAAAATGATAGGCAAGCAAGCCAGCAGGGAGATGATAACAGTTTTTATAACCTCATCAGCAAAACAATAGGCTTTCTCCATTAGTTAAAACTCTTCTTAAAAAGCTTACCAGTTGACCTATTGATTAGATCTAAAATGCCCTAAACGGTTACTGTTCTGTCTGTTTGTCCCAGTGAAATCTGAGACACACAGACACCTCTCAGCAGTAGCTAGCATACCACATGCCTAAGGTCCATGCTGTGGGAGACAGGAGGGAGTTGGGGGGAAAGTCCTGCTTAAGTAGAGAGCAGTGGGGTGGGGAGGGGGAAGGCAGGCAGACCCCGCTGTGCCTGCAGTCTCTGAGGGAGATGCAGCCAGGGAGCAGAGGGAAGGGGCAGCTCTGCTGTGGAGCAGAGAGCCCCACCCAGCCCAAAGAGCATTTGGGATGCTGATGAACTCTGGTTTATCTTAAACTTGCAAGAGGTCTGGGACAGACATTGCATAAGCCAGTTTGACCCAAATCAGTTAAGTATGATGCTACTTTCAACCAGGTTTACCTCCAGCTGCTTTCAGACATTTTCAAACTGGTTTATGCGCACTGAACATCTGTTCTCCTACAAGTTTAAACCAGTTTCTGATCACTTAAACTAGGCTAGGTGTAATGTCTGTCCCGTGATCATGTGGTCTTACACACTGGCTAAAAATGTCCTCTGTAGAAGCAGGGCGAAACTGCCCAAAGGAAAGAGCATCCCGTATCAGTCCTATGCTCCAATCTTCAACTTAGATTTCAAATAGACACCCCACCCAAGCAACTTTTCCCCCTTAATGTTTTAAGAGAAAATGGAGTTTGGAAGCAGATGGCAAAATAGTGGATGCCTCTACAAATGCATTAATGCACCATAGTTACTGCACATTGTTTAGTACCTATAATAGCAGGTCCTAACTCAATGCATAGTAACCAGCACTACTGTGTGGTAGTGCTAGTGCATACCTTTTTAGTGACACTATTGTGCAGTAGACTAGTTCTACTGCACATTAGTGAATTAGCACAGCTTTTGCCATGATGCGCTAATGCTCAGTAGAATAAGTCTACTGTGCATTTTGTCTCATGTAGATGCGCCCACTGAGATGGGTTTTATCAGTGATATTTCCCATCTGACTTCCAGCGTAAATACTTAGCGAAGAAGGGGATCTTCATGAGATTCTCAGCAGAATCAAAGGTTCTGAATACGTGTGATGAAATCCTAGTCACATTAAAATCAATGACATATTCTCTTATGACTTGAGTGGGTTTGGGATTTCATTCATAATAACTGATATTTATCATATGATGACAGGACATTTGCCATTGTACCTTAAACTCAGTCCTTACTCAAAATGAGATCATTTTAAGTGAAGAGACAAAACAGTACAATTGAATACTGCCCATACTTGAGGAATCATTTAAGATTGGCAGCCTTGGCTGATGCATTTAAATTCTACAGAAATCTTTTGGTGTTTAGCTGAATTAGCAAACCTTGAATTCATCTATCACTTTTAATTTAATCCATTTAGCTTGGTTAATTCAAATGTAATGGCAAATAACAGATTATAGTGTTAGTCCTGAGAAATGTGCAGCAAACACTTTGATTTTACCTCTGTAAGGGAGTAGTCAAACTTGTCCCTGTTATTGTATTGTTAACAAATAAAAATGCATCTATTATAATAACAAGAGTGATAACTACTCCTTTGTAAGAGAGAGACACTCTCTTGACACTGAATATCCCTGCAGTTATGCTGATAACCACTTAGGCCTACATCCTTGGAGTTTATCATGCACTCAGATTTCCGTTGGCTCCATTATGGAATTATCTCAGTGGGTGCAGATACAACAAAAGCATTCTGATTAGGCATGAGAGATGTCATCTGCTGTGACTGTTGATGGATGGCCATCTTTCCTACTGGCTACAGCAAAATGTGGAAGAAAACAAATGCACTTGTTCTGTATACTATATACTGCCAAGATATGTTATCAGACCCAGACTTTCACTGACATGTTAAATATCTCTTTCAATAGCCAGCTTGAGATTATATTTAGTTTATCCTACAATATTTCAAGAGGTAAGAGGTGGGAGTGGGAGAGGAAATGATGTGGAACTCCTTAAGTGATTCTTTAAAAGCAGGAACAGCTTTCTAATCTCAGCTAAACTGTGCTTTCAATATTTCTTCTACTTCGATATTATGACTGGTGTGTGATATCAGCTGGAAAATGTTCTCTTGTCCTTCATTCAGAGTATGTTGTCTTAGCCAAAAATAGACACTCAATTCTTCCTTGCAAGCCAAACACCTATTATAGATTTGACAGATGTTGAATGTTCCAGGTATGTCAAGATAATATATCTACTCTGTGGCTGAATTCTTTAGGTACATCCCAGTACTGTGGTGGTTCCCCTCTGGTGCAGAGCATTGAAATTATTTGCTCTAATACTCTAGTAAATTATGATTTAAGTTTAATAATTTAAATGTCTTGCTACTAATTGTAAAAGAATATACCATGTTTTTTTTACATACAATAAATCCCTTTACTCCAAAATGAGCCCCTCCAAATTGGGGTGCATATTAACAAGGGAGTCTGATTTTCTGCCCAGAATAGAAGTTCCATGTTTTGATTCTTGCTTCACAGTGTAGCTACTGTTGATTTACTATTCAGAGAGTAGTAAAGGGAGTCAGTTCACTTAATGGCTCATTGTTCTTCACTCCAGAGATGTTAATGATCATCTGTCCTTCTTAATAGTCTTGATGTTCCACTTAATCAATCTAAACTTTCTTTGGACAATTTTGCTGTCTGCTATGTGTTTCTGGTTTCTTTTTTCCTAATTCAGAGCCTTAAGACTCATCAGCTCTGTTCAAAATGATCGATCCACCCGTGGAGACCACTAGTCTTTAACAACAACAAGGGTTATGGATTTTGCTAAGCAGGAATGGAAGGGTGAGTATGATGAAGATTAGGCTCTATGCAGCCATAACTCTTGGGGGAAAAAAAATTCTTTAGTTCTGACTTTCAAAAACAAGGTGTATTTTATATTCTGGGATATGTTGCATACAAGAAAATACGTTACATAACATTTTCATCACAACTTTTTCATCACAACCCATCTTGGAATGCTTGAATAATGCAGGTGTGTAAAACTAGTTAGAGAAAGGGATGTCATTTTCTTAACAAAATTCATGATTTTTTTAACAGAAAAAATTTTTTTTTGAATCTGCTATCTGTGCAAATATGTTGAATAAAATGGCATGTCTTGATTTCTACAGTTTGGCTGTCTGTGTAAAAGAGTAAAAATATGCCATAGTGATATTTTAATTATCCATTTTTATTTCTTGGCATACTTAAACCAATTATTCTCTTCAGTTATGCTAGCTCTACATGCATTAAGGAAGGAGAAAGTATGTAGTTCTAATAGAAAAAAATGGGTGGGGTAGAACCTGAAATATCTGCTTTAGTGTAGGTTTCTCTCCCTTTTTAAGAGAGGTTCTATGAATGTGTGAGTTATGATGATAGCAAAGGCAGTTTTTAGTGTTTGATCCTATAGATTTTTATACATGCTCAATTTCCATGCATGGACAGTTTGTTTCATTGACTTGGATGCAATTATTCAATATACAAATATAGATGTTTGTAAGTTCAAGGCCTCTTCTGCCTCTGAGAACATTAAAACAAAACACAATACAAAATTGGGGGAAAAGAAACAATAATGAGAGAAAATATTATTCACTTATAAGTTTTAACTCTAACCCCAGTACTTGTAGGTTGCAATTGGAGTGAAATATGTAAGGTAATTTACTTGTTTCCTATCTGCTGCCCCTTTTGTTTGTTATGCATTGTTGCATTAGCTTTGAAGAACTTCCTGCATGACAACTTGTGCATTCTACATGGATACAATCACATTATCTCTTGAAATACAGGATTTTTTGTCTCACCTCTGTAACAATCATGATACAGGCTGTCATGACTTCTTTTTTATTTTAAGATACTTAAGAATTTTGGGTGCTAACTGCTTCCCTTTTAGCATCATTACTTTTTTTTAATGTTGTGCAGGGATGCATGGATTTATAATAAAAATCTTTTTTTTTCCTTGTGTGTGTTTTTTTTTTTCTCTCATAAATTATATGCACTAGGACTATGTGAAGCTTCAGGTGGTGATTCAATTCAGAGGAGATTTGGCCCAATTCAGTGGCCAAATCTCCAAATCTGAATTAAATCAGGGGACTAATTAAAAAGTCTGAATTGCATCAAAGCTCTTCAAATCTTTGGAAAAGATTCAGACAACTTTGATGATTTGGGCAGTCCCCGATGGCTGCAGCAGGGAGCTGCAGCCGACTCCAAGCTGGTAAGTAGGGGGTGGGGGGAGGGGACCATGGGGGGACCCCTGCCAGCCCCCAGCTCCCCCGACTTCTTGCTCCCCCATCCCCCACATGGGTGCCCTGCCTGCCTCAGCTCCCAGTGTTTAAAAAAAAAAGTGCTGGTGCTCACTGGGTGTTGCTGGGCAGGGGGGTGATCCCTGCTGCTCCCCACTGCCCCGTGCTGCATGGGGACTCCGGTGAGGGGCACCAGCAGAAGTAGGGAGTATGGCTGGAATGTGAGGGGCACCAGCAGGGCCTGGGGGTTGTGGGTATGGAGTGAAGGGCACCAGCAGGGCTTGGGGGACTGTGAAGGGCAATGCGCAGGGCACCAGCATATTGGGGCTGCTCAGCACCAAAAAGAGGGTTGGGGAGGGGGACAGCCAGCTACACCTGGACCCAGGTCCTCGTGAGCGAAGGAGGCGGAGGGAACTCTGATTTCCTATGATAAAAAAATCCAAAATCTAATGCAAAAATTTATAGGTATTTAGAATTTATTTTATGATAGTGATTGAGGCACTGGTTAGCTTCCAAATTGCTTTAAAATGATAAGTATGTCAATGAAATGTGTTCAACTGATACCTGTATATATAATAGCATTTCATTTTAATCATGGAAAAGCACAGATTTTCAGGTTTTTAATCATAGAATTTGGGGGGGGGGGCATTCAGAGAAAACCAGGATCCCTGATTCATCAGTATATCAGAGCTTGGTGATTGAGGTCTGGGTGGTCTTGGTTTTGGCTTGGAGTTGGCTAAGATTAAACAGCTTACCATCCATTTGGAAGTTTAGCTCCATTCCAACTGGAAATTTGTTGGTGGTCAGATGTAGCATCATGATAATGGATATTGAGTGTTTCAGGGATAAAACAACCTTGCTCAACTCCTGTCTACTCTAAGGAATCTGTGATAGATCTGTTAGTGTGAACCACTGCTTGCATACTGTTATGGTAAAGACTGGTAATGAATTTCAGTTGGCATCCATACTTCAGGAAGATCCTTCACAGTGCTTCTTGATTGACTGTTGCAAGGCTTTCATGTGGTCAAAGAAGGCCATGTATAGAGGTTTATGTTACTCTTGGCATTTTTACTGCAGCTGGTGAGCAGTGAAGATCATGTCAGTTGTGCCTCTTGATGCCCTAAACTCATACTGAGACTCTGGGAGGAGCTTTTCAACAAGTGGAAGAATACAGTTCAGGACGATTCCCTCAATGATCTTTCCTGTGGTGGACAGCAAGTCAATTCCTGTGTAATTTCCACAGTTGAACTTGTCTCCTTTCTTGAAGATTGTCACAATCATGCTGTCCCTGAAGTCACCTGTGATTTCTTCATTATTCCAAATCTTTAAGATGAGAGCATAGGGCTGTAATGTGAGCTCCTGTTCCTCCTGCTTGAAGATTCTGATTTCATCAAGAGTTGGAGGGATTCCAAGATCATTTTTAATCTGGTGTTGTGGGATGGAATCGAGAACCCTTTAATCAACAACAGAGTCTTGATAGAGAAGATCTTCAAAATGTTCCTTCCAAAGGGCATTGATTGCTTTCCTTTCCTTGATCAGGTCTCCTCTCTCCTTAAATGTCAAGGGGTTTAGTTCCTGAGTGATCATAGATGACTTTGGTAGCACTGAATAAACTGTGCATATTGTGGATGTCTGTGAGATGTTGAATCTCCTTTACCTTGTCTTCCCACCATTTGTTCTTCATACTGCAGCTTATCCTTTCTACCTCTGCCTTTGATAGCTAGAAAATGATATTTAGAGATTTGCTTTTAGGAATGGCTTGTAGGTGGAGTACATATTATGTTAGAACAATGGTCCAGGGAAATGGCAAGGTTTAATTGATTTTTAAAATTCTGTTTGTGATAAAATTTCACATTCTCAGCCTTTGAGGCAGACACTGTGTCCGGAGCTAACAGACAAGCAGGCAAATACATCTTGGAAAATAGAAAACATGCAACACGGTTTCCATTACAAAGGTAAGGAACCAGAATGCAGAACTGGCATTAGGTCACAGTGACCAGCTGCAAAGCCCCTGGGATTTATGGTTCTGGTGGATGGACCAAATTAAGACACTGGTATATAACTACATTAAATTGTACGCATGTAATATATTTGAGAAATGAAGGGATATGAAGATAGGACAGAATGTGGACAATGTAATGACTACATGGAGATGAATCAATGAAGCCTGAGAAGGAAGGGTCATCAGGAGGAAAAGAATATAAAAGGGGGGATTTTCAGAGCAGTGGGGGGATACCAAGGCCATCATAGACATAGGGCACACCACTGGCCTATCTCACCCACCACATTGGGTATGGGGGTGGGCAGTCATCAGCCCTTGACCTCCAAGACTGCTGACATTCAAGCAAAGAATCATAGGGTGACACCCGCATACTGGTCAGAAGTATTATCCCTCTGTGAGAACCCTGGACCTGGTAGATAAGTAAGATCAGGGGGTTTGTTATTTTGTTTGGTTTGTCTACATTACTCTTATTTGCGATCACTGTATCAATAAAATTTGCCCATTATCAAATGGAAGAAATCATGATCGGTTTGAGGGTTTGGGACCTCCTGGAACAAAGTATCAGGACTGGGTCATAAATCCATTGCCAACAATTGGCAACTCTGCTGGGACCAGGTCCAATGCCAACAATTAGTGACTGAATTAGAACTCTGGGATTCAATGGCAGTAACCTGACCAATCAGGGAATTTGTTGGTACAGAGTGAACCCTTTTAGAGGAGTCAGCCATGACTTGTAGTAGGGTGAGGCTGTAGGACTATGGGTGGAGACCTGTGTATAAGGTGATGCGTATTGAAGGTCCAACTAGGGTTGTAACCTAAGTAACTATGTCTGTGTCAGTCTTTTGTGCAGGAGGTTGGTCTGTTGCACTGCTGACCAAAGGGACAGTTTTTTGTCTGGGTCAGGCAGAATGCTGTATAGGGTAGAGGTGTGTTGGTGGCAGGAGCAGCAACTTCAAGGGAGACAGGGTTGCAGCCTAATCTCAGACCTGAGGTCTGTGGTTTAAGAAAAGGTACAGGTTGAAGTCTGTTTGGGTTAAGTAAGGTAACCTCCTATCACAGGTATGATGGGAAACCAGGAACAGGAAAAATTAACCTCTCTGCTGCAGGACTTTGTGAAACAGCTGTGGGCTGTGTTGGTGACAGGAGCAGAGCCTAAGGAGAGGGCTGATTTTCAGTGATTGTTAATGGCATATGTGGCATTGGTTACTGAAGTAGCATAGATGCAGCAGAAGATTTCAGAGTGTCAAGGAACAGTGTGGTGTATGTGATCTGGAGACTGTAAATTTGAAGTTACAGGTGCAGGTTATGGCATGCCACAACATTAGCTGGGCAATGCAGCTTCAGGGAACTCGGACATAGTGAAAGGAAAGGCAAAAAGGATCGAGCCTGCCCTGAGATTGGGGATGGGGGATGTGAAACAGAGATGCCTTGTGATCCTGTGTACCCCATGAATAGATAGTGCTACAAAAATGTGATTTGTGGAGGCAGCTAGTCATCCTAGGGTGTTAGGAGGACCAGGAGGGGACACAGGGGAAATGAGTCATGTTGTTGGACACCTGTGCATTCTTTTTGTTGCTTCAGTTCATTGAGCTAATATGGGTTTGTTAATTGGAATTGCAAGGCAAAAAGGCTGCTGGAACTCTAAATGTACACACTCCCAGCTTGTGTGGTGAATGCTGTTGTCAGAAGATACATGTATTGGTAATGGGGTGAGGGATGTCTTTCCTCTCCCCCACCCGACCCCTCTGAGAGTAGTGTGGATATCCTAGAAAGTAAAGTGTTAACAGATTGTTAAAGCATGAAAATGTTTACAAAAACTCAAGAGTGCAGTTGTGTAAACAATGGATGGCTTTGTCTTTTTTTTCTTTTTTAGATGTTATTTTAAGTAGAAGGGGGTGTCCCAAGCAGTAGGGGAAAATGGGTTTTACTGGAGTTGTGTGCTTTTGCAGACACTGACTTAATTTTTTTTTAGGACTGAAAAGGTTCTAAGAAGATTGTATGTAGTTTGTTGATGGATCTAGTTGTTAAGAAAAGGAAACCCCAAGAACATGGTTAGCTGTGGTATATGTAAGACAGGCTGCAGAGGCAGTAGCTTTGCTCTCAGAGAAAAGTCAGAGCTTTGCTGGATTGGTTGCTTCTAAGGCAAGGCCAGAAGGGACCACTGATGAGCACAGACTGGGAAGCCTGTAGCCCAGGAAGGACATGGTTGAAGCAGTTCCATCAGAGTTATAAAGGGTCTGTTAAAGGAAAAAAAAAAGGCTGGAAGTTAAAGGAGAACCATAGGGTGAATGCTAAGGCCCAGAAGAGAATTGCAGGGGCTTCAGAGAACTGCTGGAAAGAGAGAGAGACTGAGGGTGAGAGACCTATGGAAAGGCCTGAGAAGACAGACCCACACAATCCAGAGTGGGACTGAGAGTAGGGGCTGAAGAGCAGGGCTCCCACTCATGAAAGCATGGAAGGCAAGAGACTCGCAGTCAGAAGGGGGCATGAGGTAGAAAGAAGCAACTTGTAGCCTGGGAAAGAGTGGAACCAGATAGGTCCAGATGCTCAAAGGGGAGTGAAAAGAAAGAGACCTGATGTGAGGTTTGATAGCCTGAGCAGGTCCAAGTATCAGGGGGACTAGAGAGCCTAGAAGTCTGTAGCCCAGGATCATCAAGTGTTATCAGAGCCAGGGGCCCAGATCTCACTGGCTGAAGAGCAGAGCAGGACTCAGAGAGGGGTCAAAGTCAGGAGGACACAAGAGGGTCCAGGAGCCCATAGCCCAAGAACCATCTGGAAAATCCCTGGGACACCAAGGGGTCTGGCAATCCAGAGGTGGCACCAGAGACCTAGAGGGGTCAAAAGCTTGGAAAGAAACTACTGCAGAAACTGCCAGAGCTGACGGAACCTGACATTTCAACTGGCTTGAGACAGGGCCAGGGTCTCAGAATGGAAAGGCCGAAGGCCTGGGTGTGGCCACAGCCTGAGTGTAAAGGGACCAGGGAGCCTAGAGGTGAGAGATTGTGCCCAGTAGGAATGAAGATGGCCAGAGCATGGAAGCCTGGAGATTGGTCCTGGGTAAGACCTGAAACTAAATCCTGCTGTGACTGATGTGGTGGAACTACTTGTGGTGGGGTAGTCTCTACAAAATGCCACATGTTACCACCCCAGGGAAAGGCAAGTATAGGGTGCCTGAAAATCCTAGCTCCCACTATCTTGTGGGTCACCTGCTGGTGGGGGAAGGTTAGCGGAGCATACCATAACAGAGAAACCCTTGGTGGAGGCTAAGGAGGGAAAATGTTTGGTAGGGTGCTTGGAGCACCTGTCACTTCAAGAAAAAAATAGTGTTGAAAAAGTAACCTCGTCAAGTAGTAAAGAGGGGAACTCCAGATGAGCTTCAGCCTAGAGTGGTAACGGATAAATGGATGGATAATTGGGGTCTGTACTGCATTCTCAAGCATAGAAAGCAAAAGATAAGATGATGTCTTGGGAAAGAATGGAGGTGTAGCTCCAGCATAGCAAGGGCCAGGGTTCATTGTAAATAAAGCCAGGCACAATGTATGAGGAGTTGGACCACCACTGAAGCATCAAGAAGTTTGCTTGGTATAGAGAAACGTCCAACTTAGTCATGTTATGCATAGCAGTTGTGTTGCTTATTTGCCTGTGTAATATTATTGCCCTAAGTGATTGTGATATTAACTATTCTGGACATTGAAATGTATAGCAGAATTTCATGATAGGCTATGGAATATATGAAGGACAACAATTAACTCCTATTCGGTTAGGAATATATTCAGAGTGACTGTGACAGTTGTGCCTCTTCGGGGCCATCTACTAGTGGTCCCACAACACCGATCAAAGGCCAACCGCCGGCCTTCTTGCCTGCCATGCCTTGTTGTTCTTTGTTTGATTGGAAGATCTTAATCAAATGGGAGGCTGCCTATTTTCTGTCTCAGTGCCAGGGCACTATCTGTGGCTCCTTTCCTCCCCTTACACTGCAGCCCAAGCCTCGCAGATGTATCTGGTGTCGTTCTGGTCTGTCCTACTCTCTGCACTGCACAGACGCTCTCTGGCTTGTCCCTCAGCCTGCACCCTCACCGGCGCCCTCTAGCTTGTCCTGCCCTCCCGGTTCTGGGACTTCTCACCAGGGCCAGCTCCAGGCCCCTTGTTGCCCCCTTCAATCGGGGTTCTTTGCTGCCCCCTCACTCTGGGGTTTTCACTGCCCCCTCTGGCTTGGGGCCAACGCACCCCAAATACTGTTGTGCCCTCTGTGGCGCCAGGAAACCCCACACTACTGTGGAGTCCCTATGAGGCCTCCTCCAACCTCTTATAGCCTCACCCGGTCCTCCGGTGAAACAGTAAACACAAAATACAAAGCCCCTGGGCTATAACATAAAAAGCTAGACCGTCTGGCCAAAAATATAATAATCCATCCCTCCCAGAGACAGCGAGTGCACCAAACCCCAGGAGGAATCGAGATGTTCCCACCATCAGAGTTCTCCCCTTGGGCTGGCCGAGTTCCTCCTCCCTCAGCCACCAGAGGGAAACTGCCTTCCTGGCCTCCTGCCTGGGCTTAAGAAGGGCTAAGCTCCTCCCCTTCCTGTCTCTGTTTCCCTGGTTGCCCTGGCAACCACTACCTGCGCAATCCTGGTGACTGGCAGCTGAGCTTCCCCCTTCCCACCACTAGGGGTATCTCCCAAGCCATTTCTGCTCTCCGTTGCAGGGCACCTGAGAGCTCTGCAACAGTGACTATGGGAAATGTTGCATCATGTGAAGCGTTGCCTCCAGGGCCTTAAAGAGTTTGGTCATGACAACAATCAAGAAGGTCAGATTGACCATTTGTTTTTATTGTCCTTTTGTTTGCTTTGCTTTGCTTGTGCTAGATATGCATTTTAAGCTTCTTTTATAGTACGAATAATAATGAAATGTAGCTTCATTAATTCCCAAAGTTTATGCAAAAATGTGAAACAAGGAGTAGAGTGGTGACATCCCAATGAATGCCAGGTATACTGTTTGTACAGGAAGGACCTGACCCTTGACATTTCTCCCACCTCTTGCAGGACAATCATCCCTAGTGGTGCTACACTGGCACCAAAAAATGAATTGATCCAATTGGGATGATGAGGAAAACATGACCTTTTGTACAGGAGGGGTAAAATTGCGGGGAACATGTCTGGTCCCCAAAGATTTTGACCATGGGATGTTTCTTTGGTTTAAACAGCCATATTGGCCATCAGATGAGGCACTGATTGCTGAGTGGAATGCTACCTGGAATGCTGAATAGAAGGTTTAATAGGCATCTTGGGCCGTGCATTCCCTGGCCCCAGTATGAGGGCCTGCTTGAACTTAATTGTCTAAAACTCAGTTGCCAGGTTAGGGAATGCTGTGGAAAACGGCTGAGTCAGAAGGGGTATGTGCAACATTTGAACAATGGTTAAGGGTTCATCACAGTGTCCAGTCCATCGGAGCCCCTGATCATGAATGCCATCATATTTTTCCCAGGACAACTGGTGCAGGTCCTCTCCACAACCTCATTTAACATTCTAGGTAATTCCCTTGATTATGCTCCATTTATGATCAGAAGGTACAAGACATTCAAGGGAGGGGATTGATGGCTACAAAATAATATTTAAAGATTTGCTTTTAGGAATGGCTTGTTGGTAGAATAGATATTTCATTAGAACAATGGTCATGGGGAAACGGCAAGGGTTAATTGGTTTCTAAAAGGCTGTTTGTGAAAAAGTTTCACATTCTCAGCCTTTGAGGCTCAGGATGTCCAAATTTAGACACCAGTAAATGACCAAATTAAGATGTATGCACATAATATATTTGAGAAACAAAGGGATATGCTGATATGACAGAAAGTGGACAATATGATGACCACAGAGAGATCAATCAACGTTGCCTGGAAATGAAGGGTCATCAGAAGAAAAAGAATTCAAAGGGATGCATTTTCAAAGCTGTGTGGGGGATCCCAAGGCCACACTACCAGCTCATCTTGCCAACCCCACTGCAGAGGGAGGAGAAGGGCATTGGCCTTCGACCTCCAAGACTGCTCACATTCAAGTGAAAAACTACAGGTTGGCACTCGCATACTGGTCAGACATACTGTCCTGCTACAAAAGCCCTGGAACTGGCAACTGGGTGGGTTTATTTTGTTTGCTTTGCTTGCATAAGTCTTATCTGCTATCACTGTGTATCAATAACATTTGCCTATTATCAAATGGAAGAAGTCATGGTCAATCCAAGGCTTTCATTCCACCTGGAACAAGGTATCATGACTGAGTCATAAATCCAGTGCCAACAATTGGCAAATCTGCTGGGATCAGGCCCAGTGCTAACAGCCTTGGCTTGTTAGAGATTCATTTTGTTTTGCCTGGAGTTTGTCATTCTGCCAAGCACACAAGGCCTTGCACTTTTGGTCAATTAATTCTTGGATCTTCTGGTCATTCTCATCAAACTAGCCTTGATGTTTTTTGGTACAGAATCCAAGTGACTCTTTGCAGGTGCTGATGATGGTGGACTTGAAGGTACATCAGCACTGCTGAGATTTTCCCATTGTTGATAACAATTCACCAGTTTTTCATTGAGGCACTGGTAGAAGAGGTCTTGCTTGATTGGGTCCTTGAGTCTTTTGGCTTTTATCTGCCACTGGCATTGCTTCTCTACAGCCATCATTTGGGAGCCACTTTGAGTGACATAACCAAGTGGGTGAGTTGATGATTTGTCCAGGAATTGTCAGCGCCTGGCATAGTTCAGGTATTGCAGACATCTTTACCAACCAGGACATGAATGATGACATAATCAATCAGGTGCCAATGCTTAGATTGCGGGTGTTGCCATGGTGTCTTGTGGCTGTTTTTCTGATGGAACAGAGTATTGGTGATGGTGAGTCCATGTTCCATGCATTTGGTCAAGAGGAGAATGCCACTGGAGTTGACCTTTACCACTCCTTCCTTGCTCATGATTCCATACCTTTCAACTCTGGCATTGAAATCGCCAAAAAGAATAAGTCTGTCTACCTCTGGAATGTCAGAAAAGAGTTGGTCAAGCTTGACATAGAATTTCTCCTTGGTTTTGTCGGCAGCCTCAAGAGTCAGGGCATATGCGTTGACAGTGGTGTCTGGGTACCCCACCCATTTAATATGGAGAGTCATAAGGTGCTAATTCATTCTGATATGGAACTCACTGACTTGATTTATGAGTTCATTCTTGATGGCAAAACCATGTCCATGAAGCCTGTGTTCTTCTTCTTTTTTACTCTTCCTGAAAAAAGTACATCCACCTCTCTATTACTTGAGCTACCCATCTCTTGCTCACTAGGTCTCACGCAGTGCAGTGATGGCAATTCTGTGTCACTTTATAGTTTCATAGTTTCACAGTTTGTAGGGTCAGAAGGGACCTGAGCAGATCATCAAGTCTGACACCCTGCCATGGCAGGAAAGAGTACTGGGGTCAAACGACCCCAGCAAGGTGTTCA
>NW_017728948.1:72140299-72233878 GCF_001723895.1 Crocodylus porosus | reverse complement strand
TCTTAGTGTCATCAGCAAATTTGAACAGGGTGCTTTTTACCCCCTCGTCCAAGTCACTGATGAAGATGTTGAACAGTGCGGGCCCGAGGACCAAGCCCTGCAAAACTCCACTGCCCACATCCATCCAGGTCGAAAATGACCCATCCACCACCACTCTCTGGGTGCAAGCCTCCCAGCCAGTAGGGGACCCATTTGACTGTGTAGTTGTTGACACCACAGTCTCCCAATTTCTTAATGAGAACAAGGTGAGAGACAGTGTCGAAGGCCTGCCAAAAGTCCAGGAAGACTATGTCCACTCCTACTTCTGCATCTAAGAATTTGGTGACCTGGTCGTAGAAGGTCACCAGGTTGGTCTGACAGGACCTGCCTCTAATGAATCCGTGTTGGTTGCCCTTAAGCATAATCTCCCCTGCTGGCCCCTCAGGGACATGTGCCAGAATAATTCTTTCAAAAAGCTTGCCCAGGATTGAGGTAAAACTAATTGGCCTATAGTTTCCTGGGTCCTCCTTCTTCCCCCTTTTGGAGATGGGAACTACATTGGCCCTCTTCCAGTCCTCTGACACCATACTAGAACACCACAAGTGCTTGTAAAGCCGTGCCAGGGGTCCCGCAATGACCTCAGCTAATTCCCTCAGTACTCTAGGGTGGAGATTTTCCAGATCAGCTGATTTGAATACATCCAGTCCCTCCAGAAGTTCCATAACTAATTCCTCACTAACCCTTGTCCTAGGTGCGCCTCCCCTGGGGTCTTAGGGGGGCCCAGAGGGAGGGTGGCTGTTTCGGCCCCTGCTCAGGCAAATGGAGGCAAAGAAATCATTAAATATGTTAGCTTTGTTGTCTGGTGAGATGATCCAAATTTTCTAGCGTGTCCTGCAGGGGCCACACGTTACCTGGAACTTTCTTTTTGCCCCCTATGTATTTAAAAAAGGACTTGTTGTTGTCCTTGATCTGGGAAGCTAGTCCCAGTTCCATCCTGACTGTGCCCCTGCATCACCAAGCAACTGCAGTGTAATCCTCCCTGGTGATGGCCCCTGCCTTCCATTGGGTGTACACCTCCCTTTTAGCTAGAAGACACTCCTGGATGCTTTTGGTGAGCCATGGGAGCTTTTGCGCCCTCCTGCCCCCTTTGATCTGTGTTGGGATTTCCTGCCTTTGGGCTTGGAGGATGGTCTCCTTAAGGAGCGACCACTCTCCTTGGACACCTGGCTCCCCTCCCCTCTGGGACCTCAGTGCTTCCCCGACTATTCTCCCTACCTCATTGAAGTCCACCTTCCTGAAATCTAGGGTTGCTGCCTTGCTGCAGGCCTTTGCCACCTTGCACTGGATGGTGAATTCTAGCTGGCGATGATTGCTGTCACCCAGTTGATCGAGCACCTGCAGCCCCTCACCAGGTCGTTGCCGTTGGCCAGCACCAGATCCAACAAGGCATCTTCCCTCCTGGGTTAGATGGAGGTCCTGTATTCTGGCTAGGAACCTATGTGAGCGGTCAGACCTGGCTGACTGCTCTTCCCAGCAGATGTCTGGAAAGTTCAGGTCACCCATGATGACCATGTCCTGTGACCTAACTACCTCAGTGAGCTGACTTCAGAATTCCTGGTCTAGCTGTTCCCCTTGGTTGGGTGGTCTGTAGTAGACCCCCACCATTAAATCTCTTTCCCCTCGACTGCCTTCTATTCTAACCCAGAGCACTTCAGAGTGTCCTTCCTTTGATTCTTTGCTAATTGACGAGGATGTGTATTCCTCCTTAATGTAGAGCACCATGCCCCCACCTTTCCTCCCTCTCCTATCCCTCCTGTACAGCCTATAGCCCTTGATATTCACCACCCAGTCATGCGTTGGGTCCCACCACATTTCTGAGCACCACTATGTCCGGGTTGGTGTCAGCTAGCAGGAGGGTAAGTTCCTCTTGCTTGTTTCCGATACTACGAGCATTTGTGTAGAGGCATTTGAGGCCTCCTGAGGATGTGTGCACTGGCCCCCTACTTTTGCATTACCCTGGCCTCTGTTGATAACCTGCATCTATGTTCCACTCGTCAGTCTAGGCTGGGCTGTACTTGTGGGTGTTGCTTAGTTTGGCTGTCCAAGGCTTCCTCCGCCCTCGTCTTCCCCTTCCCCCAATGAGCCTAGTTTAAAGACCACTGGAGGAGATCCACCAACCTAGAAGAAAACACACACTTACTTTTAGGAGAAAGATAGAGTCCATCCCATCCGAGCATGTCTCTTGTCGTGATGGGCAGGTCATTGTCAAGGAAACCAAAGCCTGCCTCAAGACACCATTCCTGAAGCTGCCAGTTGGTTTCTGCGATGCATGTTGCATGCCGCCTTCCACATCCACTCACTGGTAGGACAGAAGAGAAAATCACCTGTACGCCTATCTCCTTCAGCACGCCCCCCGAAGCATGGTAGTCCACCATCAGGTGATCAGGGCTTCTCCTGGCCGCATTATTAGTACCCACATGGAACTTGAGTTCTTGGGCCACAGTGGTGACACAATATTTTGAGTGTTCACTATTAGAATTGTCTATGAGGGTGCTGACATTCTGGGCCATTAAATTGATTGTGTGTCTTTGCTGATTTTGTTGGTGTGACTGATTCGTTTACAACTTCTGTCTTTTTAAAGAGGAAGACGCCTTGATGTTTATATGTAGTTGAGTCTGCACAACACAGTCACCATCTGCTCTCGCCCCTCAGAAGAATACGATATCCCACACATCTCACCCACCATGACTTTGGTGTAATACAGATTAAGGAGGTGATATTTCCCCCAGGGATTATCCCATCTTTTTCAGAGGGGGAACCCATGTAAGCTACTGGTCTCTGATACTGCCACCTGTGTCAGATATTGAATCTTAGGGGACAAATTTGGAACTTCTCTGACCCCTACACTCCTGCCTCAACCTCTATGTGGATATTGTTTTGCAGACCCTCAGTCCTTACCAGATAGTCACAGTCACTTTACCTTGCATAAATTCTCACATTCATCCGACTCTGTGGTTGAAGGCACCAGATTTTGCCCCAGGGATATCTAGGAGTCCATTACAAATGAGTACAATGAAAGGTGAGCAGCTCTGCTGCTCCTAACTCATCCATCATTCCGCATGTGCTGCTGTCTCTGCTTCCCCCGTGGCTCAACTGCTGGGGCTCCTAAAGGAGTCCGCCTGATCTCTGCCACCAGTCCAGTCCTGGCTCTGCCACGCAGCTGTAGCTGGTCTTCCCTGCAGGCTTAATAACTTTGCCTGCAGCAGCTGGCTTGCCATTTGTCATCATGGGAGGCATTCTTGGCCAGCTCCACCCTCACATGAGAGTCCAGCTCATACCAGCAATCATCCCTGCACCCAGTTCTTGATTGGGTCATTCTCCCTGGTGTAGCTGGAAGTGAGACCCAGCTCTGATACAGTCAGCCCTGTTCCTGGAGCCCTGCATCATTCCAGAGGATCCTAGACCCCTTACAGGTGAGGGGAAGGGTGTGCACAGGATTCTTTTCATTCCACCCCCAGCCACTCTGTTACACTTGGTAATAAGAACAATGTATTAAACAGCCCAGTGCTGGTACAAGTGTGTCATATCTTTATGTGGATGATGTGTTATGCTTGTTTTTCTCATCAGCAGTAAATTACAAATGGGAATCAGCACCAGAGACAGAAGATGCAGTTTTTGGATTTTGCTGCCTGCTCCCACACCCTCCATGTTTTTTGTGTGCCTGGTTTCACATAAGTTGAACTGGAGTTGCTCTTTAAAGTAAGAGCAAACATAGCTCCAGTTCATTTTGACATGAAGTACATTTTTCTGGGACATATTAAACATTTGTCCTGATTTGTGTGTATATTTAGGGAGGATTTTATTTTCATTGGGCCATTTACATATCCTGGTGATTTTTGGTGAAAATTAAGTTTCTCAGTCACATGGCTCTAGGAACTAAATCTTAGAGAACGATGTCAGTTATTGAATTATTGCACGATTTGCAATAAAAACTTGAAAGATGCAACATTGGAGATGAACTGTTTGAAGCAAAGCTTCAGGTGTACTAATCAAGAGACTAGAGTCTGACCCAAGTTAGAATGTTCTTGTTTGTTTTCCTGCTTATGCAGGAACTGTTTGTTGTAGTTCACTGACTTTGATACCAAAGCTTTGGAAAGAAATAATTGTGTGGGCTGAAATGCTTTTGTTACTGGACCATTTGGCCCATTCTGCCCATTTGCAGCATCATTTAGAGACCCACTGAAGCATGCAGAAGCCTAAAAAGATTTGGTTCTGTTTGTAAGTTTTAGATGTAAAGGCTTTTTTTAAACTAGTCTTAAACAAATAATTGGCTTTTTTTTTTGAGATACTGGATTTAATGGCTTATTTCTCCACCCTTACGTGTGCTCTTAGAATTGGGGTACTTTCATTAATTAAACACAAGCCAAAAGAAAAAGTATAAGTTTACTTTTAATCATCAGGAAAAGCATAAGTTAATATAAGTCTCTGTCAAGTTGCCAGTGGGTAGATGTTATGATGATGTACAACGATAATACCTGTTGCAGTAGTGGTGCCACAGTCAATCCCAGTCTTTACTTTTGAGTTTCACATATTTCCTATCTCTTTGTAATGACAGATGACTTTGAGATCCAGTGTCAGAATGTAACAATTTAAACATAGTGAACAACTGTAAGGTACCAGAGAATTAAATTAATTGTTTTATTCTTTCTTAATTATATAAGGTCTCTGTAACTCTTACTTATTTAGTGGAAATTCAAATTGGGGGAAAGCTTTTTGTCTTTCATGCTTTATAGTACTAATGTATCACAAACAAACAGCGCCATATTGTGGAACAGTTTTGGCTGTGTTCTGTTTCCAGATGATGGTGGTGATAGACATAATATATGGAAAATTATTTATCTAGCTTGTAACTATGCTTAAATTAAGGTTTTTAAGATGTCTTTGGACTGTGAGTTGGAGTGGTAGAATGGCAGAGAATCAAAATTAATTAGTAACTTTAATTAAAGAACAGAAAACCACATAAAATAAGGGCATCTTCTAAGTCTAGTTTGTTCTTATTAAATATATTGTGGTAATTTTGTGAGTTATAAAGCAGTTTCTCAGATACATTTGAAGTGCATTTATCACACAGATCAATTGAGGTGTATTGCACATGAAGCTGCTGTTTCACTGAAATGTCTAATTTTTTTCTTTCCATTTATATTATGATTTTTTGTCATATCACTGGAGACAACCAGTCTTCTGTTTCTCAGAGGAATATTTTTTTTTTGAGAAATGCATTAAGAATGACTATGAGATTTTTGCAATACAGATTTTAATGTGAGAATGTTTTTAATATATAAGAAAGTCTTGCTGTTTCTCTTCTTCAAATATTTCTTGAACTTAGGTGGATCTAGAATTTTGAAAAGGGGGGTGCAGATGGTGAGGTGAATCATTACATACAAACAACCCATTTTTCTCCAGTTAAAAAAAAACAAAACTAGAAGCTTTGTTAATATGCTATGGCCCTAGGGCTGTATTACTCAGCTTAAGATTGAAGTAAAACCAAATATAACTTCACTGGAATGAGCTAAAAGCTATCTGCAGGGATATGAAATAGGGGTTTCATTACCAAGAGCAGCTATCAGATGGCAGAGTTGCAAAACCAAAGGATAGTTTGATTGGTGGAACATCAAAACCATTAAAAAGGAGAGTGGGTCATTAACACCTGTGGAATAAAGGGTTCCTATTCACATGCAGAGAGACTGCTCCAGCATGTCAGAGCAGACTTGATTAATTGAGTTTGTTGGAGCACGGAATTTAACATGCTCCAGCAGCCTCCAGCACCATGTTTATCAGCATCCCCATGCTGAAACATGGCAGCAGGGCACTTTAAAACTTTTCGCCCGCCGTATTTCAGTGTGGAAACACTGATATATGTGACTCTCCGGGCACTTTTAATTAGCATGGTTGTCAGAGCTGAATGAGTCAGCTTTCGATAAAAGTCCCGCAAAGCCCCCTGAAGCACGTGATCTATACAGATGCTGGGGAGCTGGGTCAAACTAATGTGATGCTTCTTCTGGACATGCGCTCTACTGGTAATGTGTTGTGCTGAGGGGTTTGGGGTTTTTTTTTCACATCTTTCAGCAGCTTAAATGTTTATGTTTTTATCTTCCTGAGTCCTCTAAACTAAGTATTATGGAAGTATGAAAGAAACTGAGTAATCCACAGTTGATATATCCAAGCTATTAAAGGTGCAGCTGAAAATTCAGAACTTGAACAACTGTCTGGTAAAACATTGTTTGCATGTTTTTCCCTATGCACACTGATTGTGGCTTGATTTATATAATAATGTACCACTGTAATGGTAACGTTGTGAACCAGTAAGTGGCAAAACAGTGCTGTACAGTTTCTTGTAGTCTGCTTGCTGAATGGCGCATATTGATGCAATGTCTATCAGTAGAAGTTAACTTTATATACATGAAAATGCAGCTGATCATTCTGCTTCACTAAAGAGATCCAATTCTGGGCTTAATTTCTGACATAAATAAGTTATCCAAGTTCATGGACAGAATTTTTCATTCATGATTTTCTGTTATCTGGCAGTATTATATCCATTAGAAATCTCTTGGATAATATGATGTGGTGAACATTTCCTAGAATCATAGAAAATTAGGGTTGGAAGGGGTCTCAGGAGGTCATCTAATCCAATCCCCTTCTCAAAGTAAGACCATCCAACTATATGATCCCAGCCAAGGCTTTTCTAGCAAGGTCTTCAAAACGTCCAAAGATTGAGATTCCACAACCTCACCGGGTAGCCTGTTCCAGTGCTATACTACCCTCCTGGTGTGAGAGTTTTTCCTAATATGTAACCTAAACTTCTCTTGCTGCAATTTGAGACCATTGCTTATTGCCACTACTGAGAACAGTCTAGCTTCATCCCCTTTGGAATGATCCTTCCAGTAGCAGAAAGCTGCCATTAAATCTCCTCAGTCTTCTCTTCTCCAGACTAAATAAATTCAGTTCCCTCAGCCTGTCCTCATAAGTCATGTGCCCCAGCCCCCTAACCATTTTGTTGCCTCCACCGGACTCTCTGCAATTTGCCCACATTATTTCTGTAGTGGGAGGCCCAAAACTGGACACAGTACTCCAGATGTGGCCTTACCAGTGTTGAATAGAAGGGATAATCATTTCCCTTGATCTACTGGCAACACTCTTACTAATGTAATCCAGTATGCCATTAGCTTTATTCACAAGAGCACACAGTTGGATCTTCAGCTTCTTGGCCACTGTAACCCCTGGGTCTGTTTTTGCAGATTTGCTGCTTAGCCAGTTGGTCCCCAGCCTGATCAGTACATGGGATTGTTCAGTTCTAAGTGCAGGACTTTGCACTTTTCCTTATTTAACCTCATGGGATTTCTTTTTTTGGTCCAGTTCTCCAATTTGTCAGATAAGGTCATCTTTCCCATCATCTTGTCAGATCATCTCTTCCATCTTGCTCATTTGCTGTATAGCACCCTTCACCTGAAGATTGCAGTGAGATACTAACAATAATTCTTACTGTATTGAAAGATAGGACTGGTCAGTGGTAATATCCCTGTTTTGAAGGTGACCAAACTGAAGCAAAGGGAAGTTGGGTGACTTTCCTATAGCCATAGCTCAGTGTTACAATCAGAAATGGAATCTCATATCTCTGAGTTTCCTCTTATAACTGTTGGACATTCTGCCTCAGGGAGATATGGTATATGAGTTCTGAATGTTTCATTACTGATAGTTGCTTTTAATATTATGGAAAGTGTATACAGTTTCAGTATGCTTTGCCTTTATGGATATGACATTAAAGAAATAGGTAGCATGAAACGTGAAATATCTTTTGTCATTTTGATTCTGAAACAGCCCTTCCAATTTTGACTTAGTGTGACAAACGTAACTTCCCAGTATGTTCTTAAAGACATGGCTTCTACAAAGTTATTTTTGTCAGCTTTCCAAAACTGTATTGTTTTTCTGGTCAGAAAGCCTGATTTTAAGAAGCAGAGAAAGTATTCAAAGAAAAGAAATTCAAATTTACCCAGGAAAATAGGAAAATGTCCTGCCAATGACATAAAACTTGCAAAACTGTAGAATGAGATTATACAAGAATGCATTAATATATTTGGTTCCATTTAGAAATTTTCCACTGTGGAAGCAGAAAAGTACAGCTGAAAAGCTTTTTTAAGCAGTCATTACTTCTACATGTTGGTGACATGGATATGTTAAGCTATTTGTATTACTAAAACATATCTTGGCTTGGAATAAAAATCCATGGCTTGCATGTCATGTTAGTAGTTGTATCTTTTAGCATGAATAGCCATGTTATAGTCAAATGAGCATATTCTTGAAAGTAAATATTTGAAAGTGAGAAATTGGGGATGTAGATGAATTAAGAGTTAAGAAAAGAAAATATAAACTCCCATTTGGCATAGAAACACAATGAAAACTCTGAAATGGGAAGTTGTTAACTTTCTCAAAATAAGCATGTAGCTTACTTCTTACTGTAGCATTCCCCAAGTTCCTGAATTTGTTAGGGAATCTCTTGAAAGGATGTAAAATTTTGGCAGCTTTGGTCTTTTGAAATGACTTCCTACAGAGTACTTAAAAAGGCTTGGACTATGGCAGTTCTTGACATATGCATTTGATCCTGAAGCAGTTTAGTTGTAAATAAACTACTAGCAAGTAAACACTTTTGGGCAGGCATCTACACATACAGGGAAGTGGGAGCAGATTTGCTGCTCTTAGCAGCAAACTGCTTCCATTTTTGGGGGCACTGCAATGGGCCCCTGTTGCCACCAAGGACAAATTAAGGTTCCACCTGCCTACAGCCAGAGGCTGCCTTTAAGAGCCAGCTCTGCTTCCTGCTCTCCGGCCAGCTGCATTTCTGGCCAGTTACAATTTGCACAGCATGGGGGCACGATGTGGCAGCTCTCTCGGTGCAGCCTCTGCTTCCCCAGGCAATGGCTGCTCCAGCCCCTGCCCCTGACAGTGACACCTAGGGCCCCAGGCTCCTGCTAGCCACCATGCTGGCTCTGCTAGCCTGCCACACAGATCCCTATCTGACCCACAGCTGCCCAGGCCTTGCCTGCTCCCCTACATGCAGCAACCATATGCCTGACCATACTGCACCATCCCAGGCCCTTCACCACTACACAGCTGCCACCTTAACCCTGTCCTGCTGCCTAGACCCTGACAGGGGTGTCTCCAGTGCACTCCTGGATGCCACCACTGGGGCTGTCCATGTCCTCCTGGGCCTCCAGCACTGACACCTCTGGGCTTGCATGGCCAGCCAGGGCTGATTCCAGGACACCTGGAATCATAAGCAGTGACTGTAGGCATACCACATTATCTGGGCCACCTTCCTGGACCTCCCAGAGCAGCTCCAACTGCATGGTGCTCTCTGTGTATGACCCCCTGGTGGTGGTGGCATGGTTCCATGCCCTGGGATTTCCCCAGTGCATCAGGGCCCTGGATGGGACCCACATCTCCATCACCTGCCCACCTCACAGCAACTACCCCTACTGCAACCAGTGGGGCTTCAACTCCATTATGCTCCAGGCCACTGGCAACCATTGTGGCACCTTCATCAACATGAGTGCTGGTTGGGCAGGCAGTGCTCATGATTCCCACATCTTCAGGAACTCTGCCTTCTGGGTTGCCGGACCTCCAGCTGGGTACGATGGCAGTTCTGATCTTTCTCATTGGGGACCCTACCTACCCAGTCCTCCCCAGCTCATGTGACCCTACACCAGCAAATGAGACCCATGCCAGGGTGACTTCAACTGGTGCCTGAGCTGGACCCACACCCTGGTGGAGTGCACCTTTGGCCACCTAAAGGGATGCTGGCTCACCTTCATAGCCTACCTCAAGTTCACCAAGGCCAGCATCCCTGGGTCATCATCACAGCCTGCATGCTGCATGAGCTTGAGCTTTGGTGGTGTGGTGGGCAAGCAAACCTTGCCACTACCTGGAGGGCTATTTGTGGCTGTGCTGTACATCCCTGCCTCCTGCAGCTGTGGAAGACATCACTGCTGACATCAACACATTCCTTGGCATGTGAGAGGCCCATGTCCACCTAGTTGTCAGGCCACAGGCTGCTCAAAGTTTTGTAGCATGTCCTTGCATGCTTTGGGTGGGGGGAGAATGACTGACTGGACTGGGCAAGGTGGGGAAGCAGGGGCTGGGCCTGGGGGTAGGGGCTGGGGTGGCGGGGGGCCTCTCCCCAGTGCAGGGCTTAGGTGGGCAGATCTGGCATGTTCAGCAGATTGTGTCAGTCCCAGTTGGTGGCAACAGCATGCAGTTTTTGGTAGGGTTGTCAGTTGGATGGGCATGGTGCGCAGCTTCTTGGGCAGGGTGCCCCTGGGGTGGAGCTGGTGCTGCTGATGGCCAGCAGTGATATGGATGGCCACACTTTGTGGCTGGGGTCATGGATCTGTCAGAGCAGGCACTGGCCTGGGCTCCTCGAGCTGCTGGAGGACACACAGTGTGGGGAGCTTAGCAGGTTAGGCTACTGACAGCCCAAGGAGCCCTCCCCCAGTGACACTTCACCATGGTGCTGGGCCAGAGTAGGGCCTTGAGTAGGCTGCCATTGCTGCAGTTCATAGTACAGCTGGGACCTGGTTCCTGGGTCATGAGGATGGTATCCAGTTGCCATATAAAAAGCATGGATTTGTGGGCATTCCCCAACTGACAATTATGGTTGTTATGCTTACCCACACAAGGCCTTGACCTTTATGCATCAGTGCCATGTTGACTGATTGTGCCTGTGCCCCCATATTCAGGCTGACAGCCCATCATACACACGTGTGTTAGAGCTCCCACCCTGTGCAAACTGTTTCTTCACCTCTGCTTTGCTCCACAATGCCATGAGGTCACCAGTCTCCTCCTCTGACCAACTGGAGAATCTTCCCTCTTCTAATAACTGAAAAAAACTTATATAGAATGCTGGAAACCTTCATGGCAGTTCCTTAGTGGAGACAGCACTAGGATTTTCCTTTTAATGGGAACTTTGTCATCCTCCCATGCAAGTTCTGACTTATTTTTTTAAGTATCTGAAAATCATAAATCCTAGCATAAATGACAAATAAAACACAGAAATGTTGATTAGGTGACACAGCCTGTAGCTAGCCTGTCATGGGAGGAAGTAAGTGTGTACCATGTATGCTAGGAAGTTTGGTAAAAGGGTCTTGTAAGTTGAGAAAATGTAAAAGAATCATAAGATAAAGGACCAATTAGAGTATAAAAAGGATAAAATGCCAAGATCTAAACTAACAACGTGATAATTTTGCTGGTCCCTGGAGAGAACCAGAAGTGAGTGAGAGAAAAGCGATGACAGCTTGCAGTAACAGAAAGACTATGGGGAATTAAATAGAAAATAGGGTGAATTGAAATAAAAGAGAGAGAGAGATAAATGAATAAAATAAAGAATCTGAAAACTCCTAATTGAACTATGGTATGGTGAAAAATATAGATTGAAAAATATAGCGTTTCCAACATTGCAATTAAATACAATGTTAATCCCAGAGCTAAAAACTCAAAATTATGCACAGAAGTACTCAAAATTATGCAAAATTATGTAGGTATTTTGTATGGTTGGGAGCGGGTATCAGGTGTATGTAAGGGGAGAATTTGTGAAGGTGTGAGGGCTGTGGGTGTATGTGTGGATTTTGGAGCCTGGGGAGAAGGGGTTCTGGAGCCCAGGGACGGGGGACCTCTGCACGCCCTGGCAGGATGTGGGGTACTCTGGGTCAGGAGTGAGGGGCAACAGCAGGGCTGGGGGTCTGTGGCTTGGGAGTGAGGGTCAGATGCAGGGCACAAGCATAGCACTGCCCCTCTCCACAATCATATTACACCCCCCCCCCACACACACACACACAGGTGTCCTCTTTTTTGAACTGGAAATACTGTAACCCTACAGAAATGCAGCCCAGTGGCATGTAGAGCAGCACACAGCAGATAAGTCTGTGGAGGGGAAGTGGTGCGGGGCAGATCAAGCCTCCCATGGTAAGGGAGGGATTGGGGCAGGAGGAAGGGGTCAAGTGAATGGGACCCCAGGGCTTGGGCCAGGTTGGGTGGTGTGTCAGAGCCACAGGAAGCTCATCCAGGGGCACAGGGAAGAGGGGCAGATGCCTCCTGTGCACACCCCAAGGGGTGCATGTTCCCCCCAGATTTGTGTGTGTGGTGGAGGTGAGATGCCCACCGTAGGTTGGGGTTCTATACCATGCCTGTGTCCTGACAGCTGTGCGCTGGCCATGTGTCTCCTGCCTACCCGGTGGTGGGAGACACAACATGGCATTGTGCAGTTCCTGGGGCAAAGGCAGCAGGGTGCAAATCCCTAGTCCACAGTAGGCATCCCACCTCTGCCCCATGCAGAAATCCAAGGGGTATATGCCCTCCATGCCTCCCCCGGGGGTGCGCACAGCAGCAGGGAGCAGTCCCTCCATGCCCCTGGATGAGCCGCCTCCAGCCCCAGGGCCAGGGTCCCACTCAAGCCCCTGCCCCTGCCCCATGCCGTCCTTTCCTCACCGTAGGGGCCTCAATCTGCACCTCACATCCCTTCCTCTTCCCCTTCCCCTTCCCCTCCACAAACCTATCAGCTGGGTGCTGGTCTTTGTGCCACTGGACTACATTCCTGGCTGTGTGCATGCTCTGGCTGTGTGCCTGCATATCATGTCTTGATATGGCACTGAAATATCAGTCCATCTCTAGTGTGTGTCTGTGTGCCCCCCACCTTCCTGTTGCAGCAGCCTGGAGCCTGTGCTGCCCTGTGGCTCCTCTGCACTGCCACCACTGTCCTGCTAAGTGGCCCAGATATGGTGGTGACAGCAGCAGAGAGAGGCCCAGGTACCGGCTCCACAATCACATGTAATTAATACATTTAAAAAAATTAATTGGTTCTTGTGTTAATTGCTCATATAAATGGCAATTAATTGATAGCTCAAATCTAAACATATTATTCAAAGTGGGAATTACTTCTGAAGTTTAGGCTTAAAACAATCCTTATAACAATCCTTTGAAAATGACATTAGTTGATAAACTGATTTGGCAGTTATTGTCTCTAAATCTAACTCTTGTAAACAGAACCTATTCTTTGGAGGAAAACAATATATATATAATATATCAAATCATATTTTAAATTGTGTCGTGTTTCAATTTGTCCTTCAGAGGCCTTTGGCATTGCACTACTGGGCAGTAAGAATGTGTTTTCTCAATAGGTATCTAGTTATTCTGCTTCCAGTGTTGGATATACCTGCTATACAAATAGCCATTTTTGTTATCTGTTGCCTTCTTGTTTTCTGCATGACTAATCGAAGTTCCATGCTCTTTAAGTTGGGTCTTCTAGGGCAGAAATTGATGATGTGTTTAAGCTTCTGAATATCTGTTCATATACAAAAGATGTATGTAAGAATTATAAGTAGCTAAAGTCCTAGCAAGCCAAAATCTAATTTTAATAAAAAGGTCAACAATAATAAATAGAGTAGCTATATATCCTATTATGATTTTGTGGTTGAAACCAAGAATGTAGAGTCTGGCATGTAGACTCTGCTATAGATATTTTAGCTGACTGATTTGCTCTCCTTTTTCCTAGTCCTCATATACAAAATGAGGATGTCTCTCAATGATATTTGGAGGCTTAATTTACTAAGGTTGTATTTTGAAATCTTCAGTTGTAAACTTAATTACAATTATAATTATTATGGCTGCCTACACATGTTCAAATAATCTGGGAGAATTCTCCCAGGTTTGTTCTTCTGGTAGAAAAACTTACTTGAAATACCTGAACAGATGTTCAAATACTGAGTCCCTGAAAAGCTGAGAGCTTTCTGTGCAGATGCTGCATGTCCAGGGGGACCCTGTGCACACAGGTTCTAGTGTGCTCTGCAGGGTTCCCCAGTTCACCCAGCAACCAAATGGCAGAAGTACACAGGGTAGCCATGATTTACTGACCCAGGCTGCCTGGGTATCCCTGCAGCACAATGTGAGGATTGTGAAGGGGGCATATTTTGTTCATTCCTTACCTGGTGCAACAGAGTGTAGCAAGTAACACATCAGCAAAAAACTATGGGATGCTGTTGTGCCTTCTCTCTGAAGAGAACATGTAGACATTCACTCTCCCAAAAGGAAGGAAATAAATGTACATGTCATAAGTTAATTTCAGCCCTATTCTGGTATACATACATTTGCTACTTCACTTTGAGTTGTCTCAAAGAAATACATTAAATTACTAATACATATAGAAGAAGGGCAGGCTGGCATTGGAGGGCACCAGATATGTGATGGACCTCTGCTCTGATGCATGTATTGGAGCAGACTTGATTCATCAAGTCTGCTGTAAGTCTGCTGGAGTGCTCTTCTACTAGTTAGTGCTCTCCCACAGCCTCCACATCATGTGTATTCAGCACCCTCACGTTTCAAAATGGTGGTGGGGGCACTTTAACTAAAACTTGTCAAATGAGCTTTAGTTAAAGCACCCCCACTGCCATTTTGAAGCACAGGATGCTGAATACACATGACACTGCAGGTGCTTTACATAGCTGTCAGAGTCAGTCTAATTAAAGCCTCCTCTTCCCCCCCCCCCGGCCGCCTGGAGCACATATATAGATGCCCTTAGAGACTACTTGGTTCAGAGAGGCATAAGATGCCATAGTACTATTAACAAAAATGCATTGTAAATTAAAGTGAAAAGTGTCAGAACTGGCTTCTTACTAAAGCAGTGTCTTAAAACAGTGTGTTGATGGGGTTTTTTTCTCCATTTAATACCTCATTTTTGTTGTCTTTTTTTTTCCAGTAACACCTAAATTATGCTAAGTACCATCTAAACAAAAGAAAGCACTGTCTTTGTCATGATGCAGTTGCAGTCTAAAAAGGGAAGTGACATGCAAACCCCAATGAAGCCTGCTCAAAGGATAGAAAAGAATGCTATGCAGTGCAGGGAAAGGGATAAAGATGGCATCTAGTCAAGTTTGTGAATAGGTTCCCTAAGTGTTCCACAAACTTGCTATTATTATTTGGTTATTTTCTTGCAAGATCTTGCAGTAGAGGGTGCCACATCTGCTATTTCCTAGTAATGTGAATTCTTCTAGTAAACTCATAACAGCTAGCAAGTAGATTGATATTTTGGTTTAAAGGTTATTTGTAGCACTTATGATTCATTGATTTAAATACTGATATAGTCAAAAACAAAGAAAAATTAACGTGCAGGGCCTAAATGTCAATGGATTATTGTGTCTCTATGTGTACAGTTAGGTATGAATAGATATTTGTGACTTGGATGCAAAATTGACACAATTAGATGGTGCTAATATACTGTCATGCTCACACAAAACCTCCATCTGCCCTCCCTCAATCATAAGTTTGGGGAACAAAAATGTATATTGTTTATTTTGGTTCTGTAGATGCAAGACAGCTAAATTAGCTGCTGTGGTCTTTTGCGGGGGTTGTTTTGTGTTTTTGTTTTTTTTATTTGCTGAGTTTCCTTCTGTGAAGAATAAGATACTAAGTGTTTGCGGTTTGTAAAGTATTTAAAGGGAAGACAGCCACATACAGTGAGGTATGTGAAAATGCATGTTAGTCGTTCTGGCAGTAAAATATACTGATTAGTGATTTCATGATCTTTCTGTATAGAAGATTAATTAAAGAAGTTAACAGCTATGAAGGATTGCCTGCAGTAATGGCATTTTATTGTCTCACAGAAACAAACAAAACCTGTGCGTTAATAATTTTGTGTCGCCTCTCCTCCCTGCTATTTCTATTTGTTATGTTGGTTTTGCCCCAGAAGTGATGCTGATTAGAGAATCATACAAAATACTGAAATTGAATAGGTTTTTACACTTCCTCAGTACTCTGTCTCCACTTAAGATAACCTGACGCTTTGGAGTTAAGTAACTGAAGTGCTGACATGCAGTATGCTGATATATCACTGTTATTGGCAAGACCCTGTGATTACCTTTTTTTATTTATACAGTTTGACAGTAGAGTAGCTAAGATGAGATGACCAGAGAAGTATCCCTGGGTGCTGAATGGCAGGGAGGCAAGGCAAAAAAATAGCAGCTTCCACTGCAGCCAGAAGTTGCTGCTGCTTCTACGTTCCAGCTACCCAGGCACACAGATGACTTTTTACGCTTCTGCAGTACAGCTTTCATATAGATTGGGTCCATTACATGATACGTTATGTATATATGTACTTCAAATGTACCTGCATAAAACATATCCCAAATAAAACATGCACCTTCTTTTGGAAGGCAGAACATTAAAAAAAAAAAAAAAGAAAAGAAAAGAAAAGATTTTTACAGAGTTCTTTGCAATTGTGTGACCTGCAGTAACTCATCCTGGGAACATAGTGTCCAGGAAGCATGGCATTCTGAGAAAGTCTTGGTGAGGCAGCAGGCAGTGGGAATTTCCTGGTGTGGCAAGAGGTCTTTGGTGGACAAATTCTGTGTTACACAAGATTAGTTCCCAGAACCTTGCAAGAACAATAGTGGGAGACTTACTTCTTTACTGTAAGTAGGTCTTTATATACGTTCCTTTAAATAAAATGTTTTTTTCCACATCACAAGTGTCATTAAGATACTGCCACTAGCTCATTAGCTGCTTCAGGCACAAGCTAAAATATTCTTCTAGCATCATAGAAAATTAGGGCTGAAGAGACCTTGGGAGGTCATGTAGTCCAACCCCCTGTTCAAAGCAGGACCAACCCCAATTACATCATCCTAATCAAGACTTTGTCTAGTCAGCTCTTCAAAACCTCCCAAAATGGAGATTCCACAATCTCTCTGGTAGCCTGTTCCAGTTCTTCACTACCCTCCTGATGAGACTTTTTTTCCTAATATCTAACCTACACTTACCTTGCTGCAATTTGAGATCATCGCTCATTTTGTCGTCTGCCACCACTGAGAACAGACTAGCTTCTTCCTCTTTGGCACCACCCTTCAGGCAGTAGAAGACTGCTATTAAATCCTCTGTCAGTCTTCTCTTCTCCAGACTAAATAAATCCATTTACCTCACCCCTCCTCATAAGTCCAGTGCCCCAGCCTCCTAACCATTTTGGTTGCCCTCTGCTGAACTCTCTCCAATTTGTCCACATTGTTTCTGTAGTGGGAGGTCCAAAACTGGACACAGTACTCCAGATGTGGCCTCACCAGTGCTGAATAGAAGGAAAAAATAACTTCCTTTGATCTATTGGCAGCATACTTTCTAATGCAGCCCAATATGTTGTTAGCCTTCTTCACAACAAGGGCTCACTGTTGGCTCATATTCAGTTTATTGTCCACTGTAGCCCTCAGGTCTTTTGCTGCAGAGTTGTGACTTAGCCAGTTGATCCACAACCTGTAGTGGTGCATTGGACTGTTTCATCCTAAGTGAAGAGCTTTGCACTTCTTATTGAACCTCATGAGATGTTTTTTTTTTTGGTCCAGTCCTCCAAGTTGTCTAGGTTTCTCTGAATCCTAGCCATACTCTGCAGTGTATCTACCCTCAGCTTGGTGTCAACTGCAAACTTACTGATGGTGCACTTCATCCCATCTTTCAGATCCTTGATGAAGATATTACACAAAACTGGCCCCAGGACCACCCCATGGGACACTCTACTTGAGAGTGCCTGCCAACTAGATGTTGAGCCATTAACTACTACCCTTTGAGTCTCAAGTTCCAGCCAATTTTCTATCCACTTTATAGTCCATTCATCCAACCCATGCTTTCGTAGCTTGCTTATGAAAACATTGTGGGAGACCATATCAAAAGCCTTGCTAAAGTTAATGTATATCACGTCCACTGCTTTCCTTATCCACAGAGTCAATTCTCTCTTCATGGAAAGCAGTCAGGTTGGTCAGGCATGACTTACCTCTGGTGACTACTGGTAATCATTTTCTTCTCCACCAAGTCCTTAGAAATGGAGATCCTTGAGGACCTGCTCCATGATTTTTCCAGGGACTAAGATGAAGCTAACTTGTCCATTGTTCCATGGATCTCCCTCTTCCCTTTCTTAAAGTTGGGCACTATATTTGCCCGTTTCCAATTGCCCTGGACCTCTCCTGCTTGCCATGAATTTTCAAAGATAATGGTTAGCAGCTTTGCAATCACATTGACCCAGTCCCTTGGCACCCTCAGGTGCATCGGTTCCAGCCCCATTGACTTGTGCATGTCTAACTGTTCTAAATAACCCCTAATGTGCTCTTTTGCCAATCTCAACTGCTCACCTCCTCCCCAAAAAGTTCTGCCAGAAGCAGTAGTCTGGGAACACTGTAGCCTGTGAACACTGAGGAAAAAAGGTAATAAGTAATTAAGCCTCTTCTACATCATCTGTCACTAGGTTGCCTCTCCCATTGAGTAAGGGACCCAGTCTTTCCTGGATCTTCCTTTTGTTGCTAACATACTTATCAAAATCCTTCTTGTTATGCTTCATGTCTCTTGCTAGCTGCAACTCCAACTGCATGTCGGCCTTCCCAATTTCATCCCTGTATGCCTGAGTAGTCCTTTTATACTCTTCTCTAGTCATTTGTCCAAGTTTCCACTTTTTGTAAACTTCATTTTTGTGTTTTAGCTCACTGAAGAGTCCCCTGCTAAGCCAAGCTGGTGTTCTGCCATACTTGCTAGTCTTCCTGTGTATCAGGTTGGTTCATTCATATACCCTCAGTCAGGTTTTTTAAAATACAACCAGCTTTCCCCATCTCTTTTCCCCATCAGACTGGCCTTCTAGGGGATCCTGCCAATCAGTTCCCTGAGGGAATTAGTTTGCTTTTTCTCAAATCCAGGGACTATACTCTACTGCTCCCCTTTCCCTCCTTTACTCAGGATGCTGAACTCAATCATCTCATGGTCACTGCTGCCCAAGTTGCCACCCACTTCTACATTCCCCATCAATTCTTTCTTGTTTTTGAGCAGAAGATTGAGAAGAGCACAGCCCCTAGTTGGCCTCTCCAATACTTGCACCAGGAAGTTGTCCCCAATACTCTCCAAAAAAACCCCTGGATTTCTTTTGCAAAGCTGTATTGCCCTCCCAGTGGATGTCAGGATGATTGAAATCCCCTGTGAGAACCAGGTCCTATGGTCCAGGAACTTCTGTTAGCTGTTTCAAGAAAGCCTCATCCACCTCATTCTTCTCATCTGATGGTCTATAGCACACACTCACCACAACATCACCCTTACTGTTCTCCTTTCTGACCTTAACCCAGAAACTTTCAATGGGCTTATCTCCAGTTTCATAATGAAGTTCTGAGCAATCATACAGCTCTTTTATGTAAAAAGCAACTCCTCCCTCTTTTCTCCCCTGCCTGTTCTTCCTGCACACTTTATACCTATCCATGACAGTGCTCCAGTCAGGTGAGTTATCCAACCAAGTCTCTGTTACACCAATCACATCATAGTTCCATGATTGTGCAAGGACTTCCAGTTCTTCCTGCTTGGTTCCCAGGCTATGAGCATTTGTGTACAAGCACCTGTGGTAACTAGTCGATTGCCATGATTTCTCAGGAAGTACAAGAGCACTTCCCCTGTTTCCCCCTCCTGCTTTCTCTTCCTTCAGGTCTCCCGCTTCCTCTCTTACCTCAGGGCTTTGGTCTCCATTCCCCAGTGAACCTAGTTTAAAGACCTTCCCACTAGGTTAGCAGTTCTGTCTGGGAAGATATTCTTCTCTTTGTCAAGTGGTTCCCATCTCTTTCTAGCAAACTTTCATCTTGAAACAACAAGAAGCCAAAGATGGCAACACCATCTGCACAGCCATGCATTAATCTGCAGGATGTGTTTGCTCCTGCCCAGGCCCTTCCCCTTGACCAGAAGGATTGAAGGAAACACCACCTGAGCCCTTGTGCCCTTCACCCTTTCACCCAGAGCCCTATAGTCACTTTTGATTTGCTCAGGGTTGCCCCTGGCAGCATCATGGGTGCTCACATGGATGAGTAGCATGGGATAGTAGTTGAGTCTCAGTAATCCTTCCAGGAAATCTTGGATCCAGACTTCAGGCAGACAACAAACCTCCTGAGACAACAGGTCAGTCTGGCAGATGGATGCTGATATCCCCTGAAGAAGGTAGTCTCTAACCACCAGAACCTTGGGGTGCTTGGCCTGGCTTTTTCCACCAATGGAATGTACTCTTTCTCTTCTGTTGTTGAGCAAACTGTTCTCCAGGCAAACTACTGCAGGTGGAGATGAAGACTTTTGCTTGCTGGCAGTGATCACAAGGTTCCAGCTTTCACCTTCCTGGGTCCTTTTACTTTCCATGTCCTCTTCCTTCTCTATTGTTGCCTCTGGCGGTCCTTCCTCCACAGTCCTAGTGGTTTCCTCCAGGGTCAAATCAATGAAGTCCTCATGATGGAGGATGCTTTGGAGTCTTGCCACCACTAGGAGGCAGCACTTACATTGTAGGCATTTTCCCATCTGGCTGTCACTGGAATCTACAGCCTCTACTCTACCAAACCAGGACCTGGGTGAAAGCCTGGACAGGTACAAGCAGAGGAAAAGCAGGCAATGGCAGTGGCTCTGGCATTGTGACACCCTCCAGCCATCTCTCTGGGTCTCTCAGATCCATTGTTTCTCTTTTTCCGCCCCTCTCTTCAAGCAGATCTTCCCTAGGAAACTTCCCTATAAGCTGGACTTTTCACTGCCCCTTGGTCCTGAAAGTTTTTCTTTCCCCTGATAACCTGCTTTCTTTCAGTAAGCTTACAGTGAAGGAAAGTGAGAGAGTGTCTGGGCAAACTTCCTTAGTAAACACCCCTTCAGTCTAGACTATTTAAACATGGGGCTTAAGTGTTGGTTTAACTGCTGAGCTTTAGCTACTATGCTAAATATATGTACATTAATTACTCTTAAGAACTAAAGGCTAATGGAAGAACTTAACTTAAAGGCTCCCCTTCAAAAGGAGGATGACAAACTGACCTGCAAACTGAGTTGTGAACTACTTGCAAACTGCCATTTGCTGCCCCTGTTTGCTCACTCTCTCCTCACTCAGGGAGTCTCATTCTGTATCCTTCTGAGAGTGGACTGGCTTCTCCGCTCATTAGGGCTCTTGTCAGATACAGGCATCAATCACACAGCTAGCAGCTCTCTCAGGTGCTTAGAGTCTAAGCCAGAGATCAAGGAGAGCCATTTCCATGTAGTGAGCCCTAGTAATGTCTCTGATGGTGAAGAGCTCCTGAATCAACAAAAACACCAAAGTGCACAAAGATAAAGATATGGACACCATTTTTGTCATACAAAAGAAAAAGAGCACAAGTCCAAACACACAGGCCACCAAGCAAACAGCAAGCCAAACATACAGCCCTGTCTCACTTACCTTCCAGAAGGATCTGGTGCCTGGCTTCTCTTCTGCTTTCCTTTCTTCCTCTTCCTCCCAGTGAACTGCTTCCAGACTGCCTGGTTTGCTGCCCTTGTTTGCTGATTTGCAGTCAATAGCTATGGCTGTGGGAGGCTTAACACAGGACTTTGGTCCTCTAGGGCAGTGGTCTCCAAAGTGGGGTGCATGCACCCCAGGGGGTGCGCAAGACGATCCATTGGTGTGCAGGAAGAAAATATTAGCGCTTCTATTTATATTTATATAAATATATATATATTGGGGGTGCATGCTCAATTTTTTTTTTACTTATGGGGTGCACAAATATAAATATACATATATTAGGGGCACGTGCTCAAAAAATTTTTACTGATAGGGGTGCGCGATCAAAAAAGTTTGGAGACCACTGCTCTAGGGCTAGTTTAGATGTAACAAAAGGCATGTGTACACAACACTTTAAAGAGGGCTAAATGCTTTTACACCACTTTAATGGTGTCAGTGTTTGCACGCTTCCACGGCATATTGCACATTAATTCCAGCTGCTGTAGGAAATTTGGCAGTGTAACGCACCTTAAATGACTTGGGGTGCATCAAACTAATACTCCTTTGAGAAGTTTGCTCCCCTACAGCTGTGGAGCAAAGCACCATGCTCTGTGCAGCTCAGTGGCTCTGCAGGAAGCCCTGCAGGCAGCCTGGCATCATGCTGGGAAGTATGCTCCACCCAAGAAAAGCAGAGAGCCTGATTCTTCCCCCTTTCCCCCCCGAAGCCTGCCTGCATGAGCTGTGCAGGGGCCCAGTGCCCCCTGGGACTGCCCGAGCTGGATGCCTGAGGGTGGGTGCTGCCTGGGGGTGGCTGCCAATGCTGTGGAAGGAAACACCAGCCCCTTCCCCCCTGCAGCCCAGGGACCGCTCTGCCAGCCAGCAGCTCATCCTCCACTCCCCACTGCTGGAAAAGCAGGTAAGTCAGTGGGGTGTGTGCACGACATGGGGGTTTAATCATCCCTAAATTGAAGCAGTATGTTTTAAAACCCAGCACTTCAAATTAAGGCTCCTGTTTGTCTGCCATGCAGGGCAGACATCTTGGCAACTGCATGTCATGCACATTGTCTTCAGGTGTGCTACTTTTCCATTGAATAAAACAGCTTCCTCACTTTATACATGCACCTCAGTTTTTGAGGGGAAAAGTGCATGTTGTAAGCAAGAAAATGCAGTATTTAATAAGCATCCTAGTTTTAAATATGAATATGATTTCATCCCTGTGTGTACCAACTGTGATTACTCAACAGACCTTGACTAGTTCTGGTACTGTGGCTAGCCCAAGACCCAGATTATCATGCAGTTTTCTTAAAATACATTGTTTAAGATTAAGCATAGAAACAGAGAAGTGGAGTGGAGGGAGAGGCACAGCTTTTCACACAATAAAGGAATGTATACACATAAGGTTTTTTTCTAAAGCCATTGATAGGTTTTCCTTTCCTGAGATCCCTGACTTCTAGAGTCCATGTAGTTGGTCTGCTCCCAAACGATCCTTGTTGCAGTCTTTCCATTGCCCCATTAGAACCTCCATTTTAAAGCCAGCCTTTCTTTTGTCCCTTGGGTTCAGTGCAACTATCCAGTTCCCCCTTGAATGTTTGTCCAGAGATGCAATTTTCACTATCCATGTCTTTTTGTAGCTATGTATTCTTGCAAATCTGCCAGTGAATTAATTCAGCATGTGCATACGTTAAGCAGCAGCACGCTCAGTGAAACTTCAGTGCTCGTTATGTCACATGAACCGCCCCTTCATACTCTGCAGGCTACAATTTCTAGTTTCTTTACCAGGGCAGCCAATCAACTTTTCTGGCACACAAAAGGAAAAGGTATTGTCTTACCTCATTCTGTAAGACCATAATAAGTCCCATACTGGCTCAGACCAATGGTTCATCTCATCTCTGATAGTGGTAGGAGTGGATACTTTATGGAAAGATCATGTGTATCCAGAGTGATCTATCTCCTATTCAGTACTCTTCCTGGATTCCACCACTATTGGTTTAGAGCTGCCAGAAGAAATGTCTCCATCCATTCTGTCAATGTTATTAATAGATTCATCATCCATGAATGTGTCTAGTCCCTTTTTGAACCTGAGTATGATATCTGCATCTACTATTTCCTGCAGCAATTAATTCTATAACTTAACTATAAATTGCATAAAAAGTACTGTCTCTTGTTAGTTTTAAACCTGCTTCCTACTAATTTCAGTGGGTGTACCCTCATTCTAGTATTCTGGTATACTAGTGAACAACAGTTTCCTGTTCACTTAGTCCACACCCTTCATCATTTTTATAGACCTCTGTCATATTCCCCGCTCAGCTATCTCCTTTCCAAACTGAAAAAATCCTAGCTTTTTTAATCTGCCCTGATATGACAGCTGGTCCATACTCCTGATCATTTTGGTTTCCTTTCTCTATACCTTTTTCTAATTCAGCTATATCCTTCTAACAATGTGGAGACCAGAAGTGCACACCATATTCAGTGTGAAAGCACCATGGATTTATATGATGGCAGAATGTTATTCTCCATTTTGTTTTCAATTTCCTTTTAATGATGTCCAACATTTTATTTGATTTTTGGTCACTACTACACACTGAGCTGACTTTTTTAGAGACCTATCTATAATGACTCCAAGGTCTCTTTCATGAGTTGTAACAGCAAGTTCAAAACACAGCATTGTAAACATATAGTTGAAGTTATTTTTCCCCATGTGCATTATCTTGCAGTTGTCAACATTAATGTTCAGCAGCCATATTTATGCCCACTTGCCTTGGTGAGCTCTTTCTGCAGCTCTTCTCTGTTAGCTTACAATTTGACTACCTGGAACAATTTGTTATCATCTACAGACTTGGAAATTTAACTCCTCCATTTCCAGATCAGTGGTGAAATATTGAACATAATTTGAGCCCCACACAGGTCTCTGTGGGACCCCACTTTTGATCTTCCTCTGCCCTGAAAAAGACCATTCTGTTTGCCTTCCACCTTTGCCTAGCCAGCACAAAGTTTGCTTATACTCCTCATGCTAAGCTGTAAGGGTCAAGTAGAGGGACCTACTTAACTCACAGTGAGGGAAAGCTATTTTCAAGACTCAGTTGCAGGAAGAGCTGATTTCATGGTAATTTCAAGGTGGCCCCACCCTTTGGCAGAGAAGCCCTGGGATAAGGGGGGCCACCAGCTTGATTGCTGGGTGCGCTTTGTGTGACCCCACTCCTCAGTGTTGCTTCATAGAGAGGCATGGTGGGGTAGCCACCATCTTGACTGCTACCCTTTGTGCAGCCCCACTACCCAGTGCCTTCCTATCCTGGGCAGGCAGCAAAGACTGCTGGCTCCCACCGGGGAGGCTGAATTTTATTTTATTAAGTTGTGGGGTGGGGTTGGTTGATTTCTGGGGAAACTGCAGCCAATGTTATTTTTCATGATCACCATTTTTCAGTTTCTGTGAAAATCACAAAATCACAATTTAAGTAGGTCCTTAGTTATGTAGAATGAGGACTCGTCAGTAATACAGAAGTAAATTAAGAGGTAACTCTTTGATAAGTAAGGTGTACCCAGAAGATCTAGTGATAGGTAACTTTTTCCCAACCAGTGCCTTTCTTCCTGATGGTTATGCTGCCTACTATTTGTTCCTCCTTATATTGACTTCCAGACATGCGGAAATTTATAGACATAACTCTACTGGGTAGAAAGCATGAAGAAAAAATCATAACAAACATTTAAGTATAAATGTATCTTTTTATTTATAAAAATAAGGCCTAAGAATAGAGGAAACTTAGAAATATTTTCAATACTAAATCATATAAGCATGTCAGGAGAAACTATTTTATTAAAAAAAAGAAAGGTCTAAAGAAATATTTCTTAACTTGACAGGGGAAGAAACAAACAGGTGTAGGTGAGAATAAATTGTATTACCTAGCAGAAAATTGGCTCTTTTTACATAAAAACAGATGATGATGACGAATATTATTATTATTTAATAGAAAAGTTTTCTTCTGAAGTTTCAAGCTAGTGATTCTCTAGGCTTCTAAGAAATAATAAAGTCAATGGCTGCTGTTATAGCAAGTTCTAAATTACTTTGTGATGCTAGAGGCTTAAGATTGTACTGCTTTGGTAGGGAAGAAATCTCTAAAAAGTTGTTTGGTGGTCTTTCTGTTTTCTGTTTTAGAGCGCATTTTTGAAAGATGGGTTTGTTCAGTGTCTACCACAATTCTATTGTAATATTAATGCTAATACCATTTTCTGTATAACATGTTTCACTTGAAGTCTTCAAAGTCCTACTCCAGTAATCTGTCTATTAGAATGTTGTCATCTATATATCGATATAAAGGCAGGTTTTTATGGAATGGTGTGGTTTTATACAAAAAGAATTATCATACATGCCTATTTAACTTGATCAGGGATAGAAGAAAGCAAGAGTGGGTTTTAAGGCAAGAAAAAAATAGAAATAAAATGTTTTTTAGAAGTCCTCTCTACAGGAAAATCCTGTGAACAGCCAAGCTTAAACTAAGCCTTATGTTTGAACTTCTAGTGAAGATAAACCTAAGGGAGAAGGTAGTTTTCAGTTAGAAACAGAGGGCTTAATTCTCTATTACCTAGCATTTTGTGGAGCCATTTATACTTCCACTAAGAGTTGTAATATATTCTCCTGTTCTGGCATTTTCTACCCAATTTGGACATGCAGGATCTCATTTTCCATATATAAATACATGTAGAGCCATTGGGAAATCATCTGTTTTTGCTGCCCAAGCTTGAAGAGAGCACTTGTATGCAAATAGTTTACTTTGTTGTAGAGATGATTCCATGTTGGAAGCTGTAACTGGGTTTTCAATTCACATCTCTCATCTGAGTGAGAAACATTCATTTGTAAATGAATTTTCAAATCAGGAATGCCTCTGGCAGCCATGTGAAGGAGCAACTTGAAGTATTTTTGTTTAAGCCTACATGAACTTGGATCTCAAAATCTTTCTGCTGTTGATCCAGAAGGCTAGCAGAAGCAAAAGCAGCATGGCATCTTGGCAATGAGAAAACTTGACACTTGAGCTGAAAAGCTGTTGCTGTAGGAAGTAAAGTTTAAAGGTTCTGGAACATCAATATTTTATTTGACTCACTGAATTCAGTATTAGCAGTAATTATCCCTGTCATTTGTGTGCAAAAGATTCCTTGGAAGTGTGCTTGTTGCTATCTCATGGTACACAAACCCACAGGGAAAGGAAACTTGTTTCTTCTGAAGTTTAAGTACAGATTATTTAACATGAATGCATCCCAAAGTAAGATTTTATTCACACATTTACCAAAAGCATTTGCCTAGAAGAACCTTTTGAAGTAGCACTATACTCCACAGCTATCACTGGTCTTCCATCCATGGTCAATAAGGAGTAGAAAATGTGGTTATAGCACATTTGTATTATTTCATACTTTCATTAAGTTTAACACAAAGCTGGACCCTTACTCATATTAGGATTTAGAAATTAAGTTATTCATTGAAAACTACAGCCACATGTTGCAGTTAATTGTGTTGTCTAGTATTTCCTGCTCATATCGTCAAATGAAATACTGCATGGAAATATCTGTTTCTAACAGGTACATTCCAAGGCCAGAATGTGTATTCAAAAATCCCATCTCATATAGCAAACAGAATCCTGAAAGAAGTGAGGAGAGTAACAAGTTTTTCCAATTACCCTCTTTTGATGCTTGACACAAAGAAGAAAGTGCAGCTCCATAAATGCAGCACCAGGCACATTAAGGTGAGGGTGACCATATGTCCCAGATTGGCTACAACAGTCCCAGATTTTGGAGGCTGTCTCCGTGTCCTGGCTATTGTAGGAAATTGAAGGAAAAATCGCAGATTGGCATGAACCTACCAGTAGGTGCCCAGCTTCTGACTCAGGAGCTAGGCATATGCTGGCTTGTTCACACCCATCTGGGATTTTTGCTTCAATTTTCTCTAGGGAGTCCAGCCAATATGCTGCTTCCTGGTCCAGACTCCACTGGGCTGTGAACAGAGTTGTTTGCTCAGTAGAGTTAGGGTAGAGGGGAGGAACCACAGAGTTGTGCGTATACCACACTGCCTTATTTGGCCCTGCTCCTAGAAGCCATGGGGCTGGGTGTGTGTGTGTGTGCGTGTGCGTGTGTGCGCGCACACACACACATGCACGCACGCACACACCACAATGTCCTGCCACAGGTTTCTGTCAAAATATTATGGTCACTCTAATTATATCTATCCAGACTTTGAATCTTCAAATTGGACTGGAAACTTCATGAATGATCTTTCACAAGGCTTCTTATGTGTAGAAAATAGAGTGCCTGTCTACTGTTTAATTAACATTTTAACCCAATACTTACTCGGTCTTGTACCCATAACCAGGTTTGGATAGCAGTACCTGCCAGTGATACACCTGCCAGTGATACTTGATCGTCACTAAAGAGCCCAGTAGGGTATTTGTCATTTTTTTTCTGTAGCTGGTTTTCTTCAAAACAAAACAAAACTAGACAAAACAAAACAAAACAAAAACACACTGCTCAAACACCTCCCTCTATAACCAGAAAGCTAACTGATTATGTAAAATATTTATTTGGCCACATGAAACATCCAGTCCAAAAGCCAGCTTTGTTTAAGGGACTGTTGATTTTTCTCATCCCACTGACTGGAAAAGAAGACCACGAATCCTGAGAACAGAGAAGTCTATTAAATTTAAAATAGCTCCCTTAATCATCTAAAATGATTAAAGGGCTGAGTCCCATCATCTGGTAATATTTGCTTTTGAGAAGGCCACTAACCTTGGAAGAATCTGTCCCCATCTTCTTGATAGATCACATCCAGAAAACAACCAGTTTTTAGTAGAATGCAGGTACCATGTCATGAAAATTGTAAAAGTTATGGATGGGACAAAATTGTTCACCAGTTAAAGTGAAGTTATATTTCATTTAGTTCAAGAATTTGGGTAGATCATTTATTTTTGTATCCAAATACATCCTTCTTCTTACTGAACTGACAATATTGCCAAGACAGGATAAAACACTTTGATCAGATTGTTAAGCTATCAGGATAAAAAAAGCATAGTAGACAGTGTTATGCCTTGTACTTTATTTTCAGTAATGTAGCTCCTGCCAATTTCAGACAGCTGTGAATGGATGATTTAAGGGTGGCATCCCTAAGCAAGTATATACTGGCCTAAAGAGAATGAAAAAAAAAAAAAAAGATACAGTGCAGTTTAAATTATAATATGTTAATTTTGTGTAGATGGCTGTGCCTCATTGCTCAGGTCTTGTTTTTCTTCAGTGACTGGCTTTTTAATTTAAATATTAACCTGAGTCTCAAACTCTGTAAAATTACAAAGAAGGCATTTTTCCTGCAGCCTACCTCAGAAGGATCAGGGTATGTGTTTCAATGTGACACTTAGATCTCTGGCCCCAGTGTTTATGTTAATAAGGCCTTTTTTTTTCTCCTCTTGGATGAAAGTTTTTGGTATTATGGCATTATTAAAACTCATCAGTTAACAGTGGGAATAAGGGGTGCCTTTACACGAGTGTGGAGGGTGTTCCAATGTGCTGCAATTACAGCGCATTGGAGCAGACTCAATTAATCAAATCTGCTGTGGTATGGTAAGCACTACATGCCAGCATCTTATGCATCAGATGCTGTCAAATAAGCTTGTCAAATAAGCAGTAGTTCAAGTGCTCCCCACCACCATGTTTAAGCATGGCAACGCTAATGCATGAGGTGTTATGGCACTTTAATTAGAGCAGCTCTTGCCATCCCCAGAGCATGTGTAAGAGTGCCCAAGAAGACGAGCTTCTCTCTCTCCGTTAATGGACTGAAAGCAAGAATACATTAGTAAGTGATAAATTGTTCACTGTATCACTCTTAGTACTCATCAGCACTGAAAATGTAGATGAGTTTCTGCATTGCATGCACCTCCAATGTGGCAGAGGCAGTCAGTGGTGGAGGGAGACCCATGGTCCACAGTCTACATGAGATGTGGCCCTCAGCCACTAAGAAGTCAGATGCCTCTGTTCTAGATGATGCACTGAATTGACTCGTGCAATGTAGTCTAGTGATTCTTTAATGAAATGTGATGATTTATCTGCAACAATCAAGAAAAAACAAACAGATTATTTAAGTTTATATAAGTTTAAACCTTTAGTATCTTTTTTTATGTCACTCTTTTCCTCTGTTCTGAGTCAGGAAACTTTTAAACCTACAAGTACTTTTATATTCTGGGGTAAGAACAAGTTGGGTTAAGCTTTAATAGGAAAGTTGTATAATAGCAGTGTATGAGGTTAGGCTACCTCACTGAAATGATCTAGTCAGGATCATCTTATCGTAAGTCTATTACGCTTGCATATTGCCAGTCAAAAATATCAAAGTTCACATTTCTTTTAAGCACATCTGCACTCAGACATCAGAGGTTTCCTTCTTTTGCTTGTTTAATTGCCTATAATCTTTCCAAAGAGATTACATTTTTCCATGGCCCTAAGGTATTCTACCTACAAAGAGGTTGTTGCCTTTTAAAATAATATACTTGAGTGGGAGGAAGGAAAATCCCTTAATATACTTTATTCTTATATGATTGTGTTGTGCTGTGGATTGAAAGCACCCAAATAATACCCAAAGCACCTTTGCACTTTATGATAAAAGGAGTGGGTGTATGTGCATGTTAATACACATACAGAGTACTTATATACCTATGTGTATACAGACATATTGAATCTTTTCTCCATCATTTGAGAAGAGACATAAATAACAGCTAGGACTTCAGCCCAGTTATGCTGGAAAAGATCCATGTTTTTATTCAGATAACACATTGGCTACAGCTTTCCTCAGGCTCCAAGGGACAAAAAGAAATTTCTTATGTTGGACAGTTGAGAAGTATGGTCTTGGCAGACATAATATCATCCCCAGACAATGTCTCCCAGTTCAGAAAAGGAGAATACTTTTACCTGTAAACATCCTGAACCTAAACTGAAGAGAAAAAACTGTCAAGCCAATGATGACTATATTAAAAATATTACTAATTAGTTAATTAAACTGATAAAACTACTGGAAAGTCCCCAACTATTATGAAAAACACGTAGGTAATCTTAGAAACTTAGAGGCTTTTGAGCTATATAAATCTGAAGGAGAGTTGTGAATAGCCTCAGAAAACACAATGTCATTGCCATTCCCCTCACATGTGGATTCTCCCTTCAGCAAATGGTCCATTAGGAAACTGAAGCAATCAAGTAATGTGAGCTCAATGAAATGAATCATTCAGTTCCTGGCCTGATATGGAATACTGTATGTGTGCAAACTCTGGCTGCTGAGTGGTGCCTTTCCTGAGAGAACTATAAAAAACTGGAAATTAGAGATGAATTGAACTATGAAAATACAAGTATAATTTTATTTTTGTATAGCTTAATGTCTGCAAAATAAATTGCAGAATAATATACAGATGTAGGCCTCCTAAATGCCAGTGGGTGCATCTACACATGCAATTAATGTGACATGATAAACTCCAGAGCAGTTTGCTTCAGAGTCCGCTGCTCCTGGGTGCACCCAGGACAGCAGCACTTTGAGCCAGAGTGAAGCAGCACCAGGCTGGCAGCAGGCTTGGGTCAGCTTTAGGCTCTGGGTGGTGGCATCGGGCAGCAGAGGGGCTGGCTGGGACATGATAGTGCCTAAACTGCAGAACCATGGGGGTGACCACCTGTACCTGCTGCCAGCCCAGAGCTACTCCACCCCAGCTCAAAGTACTGGTATCCTGGTCATCATCCATGTGTGTTGCAGCACAGTAAATGATTCTATTGGGGATGGTGCTATCTTATGACAGAGCTAATTACTTTACTGCACCCTAATACTGCTGCACATGTAGACGGTGACACTGTACTCTGAAGCTAATTAGTCGACTCCTCAGTAAAGGGCAAGTGTTGATGCACCCACTGACATGTATTCTCTTCTGTGAAGAAGGGGATCAAAAGAGCAGAGGAATCATAGATGGAAAGTCATAAATAACATACTACTTTTCCCACCTTCTTGCTGTTCTTTTGCAGCTCAGTGTTCTGTTCTTACTTCTCTCTCTTCACCTTGCTAAATTCTCTTCATCTGCAGCTGCATGATCAGTAACAAAGACTTGGCGGGTGCTAGCCAAGTCCAAATGCTGTGGGAAATGGGGAGACTGGAAAAGGCCTATTTAAGTACAGGAACCAATTCAAAACTGCCTAATAAGAAATGACTGAAGACTCAAGAGCCTCTGAGACTAGCAATGGGGTAGTTTGTGATATAGTATCTTAAAAGCAGAGACAGCAGAAGTATTCTGCATTTTAGTAATGCTGAGAACTGTAACTAGTGTAGAAATAACAGAAGAAAGTTGTTCATGTCATGGGCAGTGGAGACAATTTTGTTATTTTGGTAGCATAATTAGAAACGGAGCTACAACCTGAAAAAAATTCAGGCACAAACCTCTGAATTTACTATCCTGTTCACCATCAACTAGAAAGGGAGCCACTGAAGATTAAATGAATGTGTCCTGAAAGACCTCTTTCCATTTTAAATTTCCAACACTGTTACAGCCATTTTTGTTTTTATTTTTAAGTAGGGGAGTAAGCAAGGCAAACCAGTGGTTGTTTCTTATTGTCTGACCTGCACTTTGCTCTTCTGTCCCCAACAGAGAGAGAGAATCTATTTTATTAATAAGATTTTTTGTCCCGCATACATCATTTATTTTTACAATATATTGTGCATGTGTGTGTAAGACACCTAAAAGGTGCAGTGAGACCATAGAGCCATCAGGAGTGAAGCACATGCACATAACTTAGTGATAACTGGATAGCTAGTATCTTGCTTGGCACACAATTAGGTCATCCTTTAGTTTTCTGTGCATCTTAGACAACTTTTTGGATTACTTATTTGAAGTGATGAATAACTTTTTAAAGCCATTTATAGCAACTTATTCTTTTTAAGAAGATAATGCAATATTGCCTTATTCCGTCTGTACTGTTTGCTTTGTCTTCTGTTTTGAGAGAACTAAATGAAAAATGAATCATAAATTTAAAAAATTAAACCAAGGAGCAGCCCAGGAGTGAATGTCTTTTACATTTTAAGCACAACCATATATCTTAAATCCATAAAAATAAATTTGTAACTACCAATTTTTCTTTAAGGGTTTTAAGTGTTGTTGCATAGTCCCTTTGTTGTAACTCCCTGAACCCTAAATAATTGTCTTGTGGTGGCATGCATAGGCTTAAAGCTGTATCTTTGGCATGGTACTGACCTACAATAAGACAGTACAAATGCTGATCATTCTCAAAGAAGTATCTTGTAAGATTTGCATATAGCATGCTAGTAGAAATAGCAGCCAAAATAAAGTGATAGGATCCAGAAATGTTCCCCAAAAAATCAATCCGACTCCTAGGCACTCTGAAGTGGGAGGCCCATAGTAGTGTGGGACAGTCATGCCACCAAAAGGCAAAAGAACAAAGGTCAGCTTTAAGGTATGTGGTGGATACTGCTAATCACACATCTCAGGGATAAAGAGATCATATAATTGTGCCTGCATACTTCTGTAACAGGTCGCCCTCCCCAGTGCTATCTTCCCTGGTAATCCATGCCTTACATGGGGCGCCCTTGGAGTCTCCTTTGGAGTTCTTATGGCCCACCCTCTACTCACCTACCACATCTTGATGGAAATTATTGTTGATGTTCTTGTGAGTGGGAGACTGCCTGTTGTATTTTGTACGTTAGGGCCTTTCGCCTACACGGGCCTGACCCCGTCTTTCTCTAGCTAGGGCTCCCCATCTAAAACCCACCAAACAGGGTTTGATTTCAAGGCTCTAGCCTTTTCCAGTGTCTTGAGCTCCAATCTGAAGCCTGGCCCCCCCTTGGCCCCAAGGCAAGGCCACCAGCCCCACCGCAAAGGGGGCCACAAGTTCAAGGCCAGAGGATGGCCCCAAACTCACCCTCTCCCAGTCCACAAAAACCAAAACAAAACAAAATCGCACCTCAAGTGCACCAGGCCTCCCTGGCCTTTCAAGATCGCACCTTCAAGCACCAGTGTCAATGCACCCTGAAGTCCTGCATTCCCCACAGGCTACAGGGCCTAGGTACCCCAAAAAACCATGCCTTTGCTGGCACCAGGGTCTGTGCCCCCAAAAGCCACACCCTTGCTGGTGCTGGGGTCCCCACTCTGCAATGGGGCCCCAAAATGAGGCCTCCTCCTTCCCCTAGTAGCCTCACCCAAACCAGCAGTATTAATCAAAAAGGGAAAAATAATAACTGCCACCAGCAAATATGACCAAGACAAGCAGTCTGTCAACTTACATTCGCAGGGTTCATGCTTCAGCTCCCCACAATCAGCTATAGTCCTTGCTGTGGTGTGGCTGCCATCTCTCCAATGGCTTCCATAGTTCCCACTGTTGGAGCACTCACTCAGCTTCTCTGTGGAGCTCTCAGAGGCACTCCTTCCCCTTTGGCTGCTGTCCCCCTACTGCCACTCTGTCTAGGGTTATTATAGTCCTGCCCCTTCCGGTCAGCTAACTAGCTGCCCAGGCTCAGGATTTAACCCCTTCCTTACCAGCACTCCGTGCCCAGAAAGTTCTGGCTTTAAAGGGGTGGACCTGCTTTCTCGGGACAGGGCTAGGGTTCCCTGTTACAACTTCCTACACAGCAGGCAGATATTTTAAAATTTCACACAAGTCAATTTCTGCAACAGGGATTATTTTTTCTTTTTTTAAAGATTAAACTTGTAAAGAAAAGATGGTGCATTGTCACAGATTTAATTTACTTTGCACTGCAACAGTCACAAGCCACATGGATCAACTTTACATAAAATAAAGTGGGAAAGGAAGACTGAGACAGGGCTTCAGTTTATTTTTACCTCCTAGGCTGAATTATGGGTCAAGTCAAATGTTTCCATAATTTAAAAAGGAATATATTCTAGACCACAGATCATTTTCACATGTCCAAGACTGAGCAATAGGACTGCTATGGACCTATTCAAAATAGAATTTGGCCCTCATACTAAATTATTTGTGGAACATTATCTGGCCAGATACTTCCTGTGATGTGTAGCCATTGTCATCTGTTTTTCTCAGATGAGATTGCTAATTGATTAAGAACATAGTTTACTGTGTAAGAGTTTCAAGCCAAACCATGGTCCCATTAAAATGGATGACAAACTCCCAGACTATGTTTTTCATGGCAAGTTGTGTTTCCTGCATCACAACATATCATCTTAGCCACTTCAGTTTACAACTTAGCTGTTCTGACAACTCTATTCTCCAGTAACAAAAAGCTAACAATAAAACCTTATCACTTCCATTTTAATCTATTTTATTTTTATGTTCTATATCTCTTTGAAATGTTATCACCCCATTCCATTGCCAATAAGTGACTAGTCTTTAATATTCTTTTTTCAGTCTCCCTATCATGTAGTAGAAGAAAGAGGCATAGGGGGCAAGAAATTGGCGTGTGTGTGGGAGGGTGGGGGAGTGTTATAGATTCTTTGCTCAAGTAAACTTGAATAGGATGTTAGTAGAAAACCTTTGTTAAAGGGACACTGTCATGTTAACTTTGTCTTAAAATGTGGCCTAGGTAGAAGTAGATATTTACAAAAGTCTAATTCAAAAGAACTGTTTTAATAAAGCTTTGAAAAGAAGAGGGAAAAGACATACTAAGCCACTGCTGTGTTTGAAATCCAAACATTAGAATGGTGTGCTAGTACATGAAAACCTGAAAATGAGCTTGATATAAATTGATATTAAGCCAACCTGAAACTGGTTTTTTATATTGTTATCACTAGAAAGAGAGAGAGAGAGTAAACAAAGAAGATACACATTGGAGGACCAACTATAGTTTTAAAGTATCTGATTTAATAATTGAATGAAAATTCTATGTAATAAATGATGCTTGAATTTTGGAACATTTGATTATGAATCTGACTGGGCGCATCTACATGAGATGCTATGTCACTGGAGTGATAAGCTTGTTGCTACAGCGACATAGCATCAGAAGGTATGACCCATGATGCTGCCTCTACTACCTGGTAGTAATGAGCTACTGCACAGTAGGGTTGGAAATGACCTGTGTGGTGCTGGGACTGCACAGTACTAGAGGTTACTGCATAGTCATTTTGTAAGGTAAGATTACTGCAATGCAACAATTCAAACACTCCTCTCTGAAGATTCTCGGCCCCTAAGGATTGATTTCCTCTGGGCACTGAGTTAAAATCTACCTCCACCTAAAGATGCAATAAACCATAGTCCATTCAGCCAGCAACAAGTCAAACAACTTGTATTAAGAAAAAGACTAAAGAACAGCTTGTAAAAGAGTACTAGTAAGAACAGTGTTAAACAAACACAAACCAGTAAGAATATGCATGTACAAACCTCAATGGCTCCGAATCCAAGTCAAACCAGGAGACCCTTTTATCTCTCCGAATCAAATCCGAACCCTCCAAATCTATTTGGAAAGACTTGATGATTCAGACATAGACACAGCTTTAAATATTTTTTCTATGTACCTCAAGGTACCAGGTGACTCATAAATGTTGAGAATGCTGGGGCAGACGGAGCGTCCCATAAAAGCATGGGGGGGTCCCTAGTGTGCTCAGCAGCAGACCCAGAAGTGGACTAGAAGCACTTCCAGTCCACTTCCAGGTCTGCTAGGGAGTGCGTAGGGGACCCTCCCCCCATTCTCCAACTTGGCAATCGGTGCCTCCTGGGTCTGGGGGGGTCCTGGGATCTGCCTACAGCCAATCACTGAGCCAAAGGGGAGCAGCAGGGGTCCCCTGCATTCCTGTGGAACACTCCATCTGCCCCACCATTGCAGCATTCACAAGCCGTGCCTCGTATCTCGATGTATGTAGAAAAACCATTTAAAGCTCTGTCTATGGCCAAATCGCTGATTCTCCAAATGAGCATTGAATCTTCAGGTTTGGATTAAGCCAAATCAAACCAGGACAGTGAACCAAATTAATGAATCGAATCACTGTCCACAATTCAGGCCGAATCCAAATCTGAATCCAAATTGTATACAGCCCATTTTGCACACCTCTAATGAGGATGTGTGGGAAAGTTTCAGGAGAATCTGCTCTGAAGGGATGATTGTGAATGTTTGTGGGAGAAAGGAGCTGAGGGAAGAAGATCAAAGGAATAACAAATTCAGAATTCTTCCAAGCAGCCTGACTTATCCTTCCTGGCGCAATAGTGAAACCACAGGGGTATTTTCTGTAGTTCCTTTCTCATCATTGGCAATTAGCGCAGTATTTGACTGTCAATATAAGTCATCTCCTTTCTAATTAGCTGGCTGTTCCTGTGTAATTTGTTCACTGATGCTGAAGAAACAGAATAGTTTGTGACATAGTACCACAAAGGGAACAATCCCATCACAACTAGAAACTGTGAGGCATGTGCTGTGGATGAATCTGGGAGCGAGTGCAGATGAAAGGATAAAAGGTCTTGAGAATTCAGTCAGAGTGCTTTGAAGTGAATAGAAAGGCTTGTGATTCTACTTCAGAAGGTAGCTGAGCATTTTTGATAATCGTGTTGCTTATCTAGGAATAAGTGAACATGTAGAAGTCTAACGTTAGGCATCCATTTTTTGGTAACAAATCTGTTTCATTCATCTGCCTTAAACTACAGGATTGTTATCTATAGTGTATTCTTCCATGGTGAACAGGTTCTGTTTAATAATAGCATTTATATCTTGTCCTTTTCTTGAGAAACTATTCACACATTAATTGTCCCCCCGATTTAGAATTGTTCACCAGTGTTAATTTTACTTAAGTTCTTTTTGCTTCATTTTCCCCAAGGTTACCTGCAAAATTCCATTTAAAAAAGAAGGGGGAATGAGGTCATTGGGTTTGGTTGTTTGTCTGTTTTCTTTTGTCTTATGTTAGAACTTTGGTCTTTTCTTGAGGACTTCTTCAGTTAGTCCAGACATGAGCTTTATGGGTTACTGTCCTTTAATAGAAGGGATAGGGGAAGCTGAATTGTAAGCACAGACTTCCTAATGAACACTTAGGAAAAAACACTGGAGATAAAGAGCTATTACTAAAGGTATTGAAACTGGCTGATTATACATCTTTCAGCTTTCAGACTCTCACCTTTTCTAACTCTGTGTTTTCATTAGTTGTTCAGTTGCTGTAGAATCTTCAAGTGCTGAAAGGACATGGATTTAAAATAAAAACTAAAAAAAAGGTGTTAAATATAACTTTTTGACAAGGAAAAAATGGGGGAAAGCAATTATAACCACCCCTGCATTTTTTAAAATCATAGAATTATAGAAACTTAGGGTTGGAAGGGACCTCAGGAGGTAATCTAGTTCAACCCCCTATTCAGAGAAGGACTATCCCCAACTAGATCATTCCAGCCAAAATTTGGTCTAGCCATGTCTTAAAACATCTCTAAGTCTTCTGCCACCTCTCTGGGTAGCTTGTTCCAGTGTTTTACTACCCAGCTAGGGAGGAAATACTTCCTAAGTAAATGTTAAAGAAGAAAAAAGAACTAAAACACAGTGATTTTTTTTTCCATGACAAATTAATTTTCATCCCATGATTTTTCATGTACCCCATGTCTCTTAAGTGAGTTCCTAAAAGGCATTGGACATCAAAGTCTGAGCACATGCAGAAGGGGCACATGATACTTAACTCTGTCTAGACTGGGTATCAAGTTAGGTGGTCCAGGAGGTTCCTGCCAATTTGTACTCCTTATTTTATGGGGCTTTTTTATTTCTGCACTTTATTTTGTGATAAATAAACCCTTTCTTCTTTCCTTACAACCTAACTCTCAGATAGAAAACATATATGCTGCATCATATTTTTCTCCTGTTCTCTTTTGCTTTCAGCCCAGTTTACTACTAACTAGAAGATCAAACATATTGAAATAAAAACTACTTGCTATAGTGAATGATAGTTCCTATCTAGTAGTTTGCAGTTAATGGGGGTTGTAAAAAAGAATGGATGTGTATTATGCTCATCAAGAAGTGCCTAGGCTCAGGCTGATTTTCAGTGGAAACTATCCTTGAGAATTCACAATCTCTTCTGCCTGCAACACTAGCTTTGGGATACAGAGGGCGCATCTATACATGCATTAATGTGCAGTGGCTATAATAATAAGAACCAAACTAAATGCCCAGTGACCATCTCTACTGTGCAGTAGCACTGGCGCATGCATTTTAGATGATGTTACTGCACAGTAAACTAATTCTACAGTGCATTAGCATAGGTTTCCTTTTGACATGCTTTTGGTTTGAAATGTTTCAGATTTCCCATAAACTTATTAAGCAAACAAACAAGAAAGTAAAAAAAAACCCCTCAAAATATTTTTGACTTTTTGATTCACTTAACCTTTCATTTTCAGTAAAATTTAAGATGATTTTTATAACTGTTTCAGTTCGTTAGCAGTTTTGAAATGCATTGCTTTTATAAGGTTCTACTACATGTATTTAGCACCTTGAATTTTAACAGGTGGAAAATATGATGCTATATATATATACGATACAGTATAAGTATATATGTTCGCTCCATAAAATCCTGATCAAGAGTGACTTCGCATTAAGACATCTTTACTGGGCTTCATTTTTTGCTAGATTAGTTAGACTAAGGGAAAGGGAGAAATTAGAGATGCAGAGAACTTTAAAGTAGCGGTAAGTAAGTATAAGTTTTAGGGGCATTGGTTTTAAAAAATGGGGGGAAGTTGGCATGGCGACAATTAGTGATTACAGAACAAAACTTAATTTTCAGACTCAGGGGACCTAAAGCTAAAATAGTCTACCTTAATACAACTTGTGGAATAATATATTATAGCAGTTGCCAATAGCAACCACTGTAAAGCTGCAAAGCACTTTCCATTGTAACTCCCACTTTTCACACATTCATAGCTTTCTTGAACATTCACCTTTTGAATTAAAATTGCCCCAGGATTCGTCTGTGTTTGTTTGAAAGTAATTTTTTTTTAAGTGTGAGAAGAATTTCTTTCATTCATGACTGAGTTAGGAGAAGATGTGAGAAATACATATTCTGAGGTGTGTGATTTCTTGTTTTTGGTTTCAAACAATGTTTTTTTTTTCCAAGATAGCCACAACAGTGTCTGGATTTGAAATGGACATCACTGGAATTTTATACTGAGCGTATGTTGATTCCTAAAAATATATAAATATAAGCCTTGATTTTTCCAAGCTATATATGTGCTCCTTCCAATAGCCAGGACAAACGATAAAAAATAGACAGCTGCTTACATTACTTAGTATCTTTCCACAGAATGAAACCTAAATCCCATCATTTACTTACATGAAAGTAAGAAATTATACTGTTCGCTTCTCACTCTATGCCCTCCCTAAATGTATAGGCTTGGTAACTTTAGCAGACGCAGGGTTTTGTGGAACAAATATATTCTGGAGCCTAGAGACCTTCACAGACTGCCAGACTGTGCTGTCTTCCAGGTTGAATTAAAACACAGCTCACCCACCCTGGCTCATCCCAACAGCATCACAGAGGCGGAGGGGTGTGATAAGAAGGAAAGACTATTTCATGTGTCACCTGGAACTGAAGGATTGAAATCCTTAAAGTTCAAAACCCAGAATTAAAATTTGTAGCTCACAGAATGATCCAGTTACTGCACATTGCGTAGAGTATTGCATAAAGTCTCATTTTAAGGTGATAAATGTATGGGTAAGCATAGGAAGATTGATCACTTAAAAAGAGCATGCCCCCCAATCCCCACCCTCTACCCACCCCTGCTAGGAAGTTGACTAGCAAATAATTGTCATAAACCATCAATAGATAATGCTGATATAAATACAGACATTCTTATGGTTCCTTTTCACAACCAACTAACATTCTCTATCTTGCTCGGTTTAAGCCTGAGCCAGCTAACTTAACTCTCAGATCTCATCCATAATTCCTTATAAAAGGCATAGGCTTTGGTTTGATGGGTAATTTTAACCAAAAAATTTGTACAGATGTTTCACTGCATATTCACTGGGCTTCAGTTAAGATACTACCAGAATGTACAACCGTTCTGGTCCTGTATCCAACCTCCTTCCCCCAGCACCATTTTTTTAAAGGTACCTGGGGTTGCTTGTGTCTGTCCACGCATATATAATAACAACCGGGAATCCTCCCTGAAAGACATTTTTAACACCTATTGAGTCTGGGAAGTTCTAATCAATATAGCATTTTTAGATTGCTGGGATGACTAGAGCCCTTTTCACCATGCGATATCAGCAGTAAAAGGGAATATTTACAAAATCTCTGCCTTGCAGACAAATTGTAGTGCATACATTGTGCTCCATTTTGTACAAGAGGAGCAAAGAGACCATTCAAAGTTTTCTGTTTGCAGGATTAAATTTGTAATCTTTATATTTCCTTTTTAATACTTTGCATGTCTGTAGGAGTTTCCATACAAGGGTCTCCAAGGTCTTTCAGACATTAACAAGTTATTAACAAGAAATTGTGCCCATGCAGGAAAGTGATAATATTTCCAGTCCATTTCCTGTATGTCACTTAGTACTGATGCTTGCATATCATAACATTTTTAAATCTGATTTTTTTTCTATTGAGGCTAATGAGACTACTTGTAGAGAAAATTATTTTACAATAGTTTGACAATATAAAACAGGGTGGGAGCAAAGAAAATTGTAGAGACAGATGTGATTGCAGAAGATGGCATATAGTCATTTTGGCATTATCATGAATCACTTGTATAAACCAATAGTTACACACGTTTGCCAGGTACATCCATATGGCTCAATATGTTCAGTATAGTCACTGTTGGCTCCTATACATGTGCAGGGAGCCTGCTCTGATGCGCTGGAAATTAAGCGCATCAGAACAGACTGGATTAATTAAGACTGCTGGAACATGGAAATTAATGTGCTCCAGCATCACGTGTATTAGCATCCCTGTGCTGAAAAATGGCAGTGGGACACTTTGAACTAACGCTCATTCGATGAGCGTTAGTTCAAAGCACCCTTCCATCATTTTTCAATGGAGGGACACTGATACATGTGACACTCCAGTGGTTTTAATTATCATGGCTTGCTAATTAAAGTGCCCCCTCATTTCCTGGAGCACATATAAGAGTGCCATGCAATTTTGGATGTTCAAGAATTTGGAAAAAAATATTTTTAAAAACCCACATGATTCTAAAAATTGAAGGGGCATAATAGTGTCACAGCTGCTATGTCAAGTAGTTTACTTAAACTGACTTTCACCCAGAAAAGAAAAGTATACCTTATACATGTTATATAGTTATGTTGTTCCAAAGAAAAATAAGATTTTATGGGGCTAGGATACCTACAGTAATCTTCTTTCACCCTTGTTTACTGTGCTGTGAAGAAAAATAAATGTTGTAGAACATATTTATCTGTTTGGAGTGCAGGGCCATAAGTTCAGGATGAATGATTCTTTAGACCTTTATCTGGTATTTATATCATCAGATTTTCCTTGCCCAGTGACAAGAACTTTAACTGATGACCTACTGTGATGCATATTAAATACTGAACCTATATTAAAATATTAAAAATATTTTTCAGGTAGCATTGTTACATTACTGCTCCCCAAAGGAAACTTAAATCACATAAAGGATATTTCTTTGCAACCCAGATGCACTCCTTTGCAGTTCAACTGAGATTTTTTTTTTCTAAGGCTATAAAATATTCTAGAGGTAACCTCAGAAGCTGTCATGCTGATTAGCAAAGTGTATTTTCTAGAATGGAATACTCCAGGATGGAAGTTACCTGGTGAAACAAGTGCTGATTGAAACTGAAGCTAAAGTTTTGTGGCAGTTGATCCAATTCTGCCTATCAGCCTAGTGATGTAGAAATACAGTAGAGAGAAGCCCTGGCTGCTCAAAACAAGCCAACTGAGTTGGGGTGAGAAGAAGGAACTTGGCTTTTCAAGATGATATTCAATTTAGTTTGAATCAAGTTTGTTGATGAGATTTTTTTTCCAAATGTAAAATAACTGCTTTGTAAATTTGTCCCCAATATATTTTAATATATCTATGCATTTTTGTATAACATTTATAATACCATATTTGTCTAAATCCAAGATGACCCTGAATTTAAGAAGACCTGCCAATAATTAGATGTGATACATTGAAAATTTATCATTTTTCATATATAGAATCTAATTATTGGAGGGATGTCTTAAATCCATGCCCCCCACTGCTGCAACACAGAAAGCAATGGCAGGGGGATAGGCAGTAGGGGGACAGGCAGCAATGAGGTGGTGTTGGGAAGAGATGGACAGTAAGTAGGCCACAGGGGACAGTGGGGTGGGGAGCCAAGTGGTGGGGAGATGGTGAGGAGGCAAATGGTATGGGACAGGTGAGGGTTCAAGCAGCTTGACCCCTGCCCCTTGCCTCCCCACACCTTGCCTCCTGCCACTTGCCCCCACCCCATATTGCTACCTCCAAGGCCCCTCATCTTCCCCACCCCCACAGCCATTGCTCCCATGCCTGTCCCCTACATTGCCATTGTCTCCCCTGCCCTGCCCTTCCTCACTCTCTTACCCTTGCTCTAGATCTTGCGTGTTCCAACTCTACTCTAGCCCCAGCCTAGCTTGATGGGAATAGCAGCAGCTCCAGTTGTGCCTTGAAGCCGCTGCTACCAGGCCAAGCTAGGGCCAAAGCATGCTTGCTCTGTGCCACAGGCTGAAGCAGGGCTGGAGCTAGATCGAGGTCAAGCAGCAGCAAGTGGGGTGTGGTTTAGCAGTGATGGAAGCTGCAAGAGAGCAGAGATGGTGGGGAAGAAACAGCAGGGAAACAGGGGGCCAAGTTTGCAGGTAGGCATCAGGTGGAGGGAGAGAAGCTGCAAGGAGTCGGAGGAAGGGGCGTAGGGCAGGCAGCCTCTGGTTGAGGTTGAAGCTGGAGCCAGAGCCAAAGCCTCAACTGCCTTGTACTCAATTCCAAGACAAAGGACTTTTCTCCCCATGTTTTGTGGAGAGAAAAAAAATCCTCATCTTGGAATTATGTAAATATGGTATTATGTGTATAAATAAACATTAACAATTAGTTACCTGTTTTGTTAAACAATTTATTTATATTATTGTAATTGCATTGCCCAAGGATCTATTGCCACCATACAGAGACTAGATCCCCACTGGACTAGACAGGCAATGAACAGATTCTCTCTTTCTCAGGTAGTTCAAAATTTATGATTTAAAACAGGGCTGTCCAACTTCAGTGTGTCTAGGGACTGTATGTGGCACTGTTCTGTAGTCTCCACGCTGCACAATGTGCAAGCTGAACACTAGGCAAGTGGCTTCCAGGACATCCACCCTCCCACCTTGTGCCAGTGGCTGTGCAGGCAGCCCCTGGCAATGCCCATCCCTCACCCCCTGCTGTGTGTTACCACACAGCACATACACCCTACCCCCACCACACAGGCAGTGTACAGACCTCTGGGCCCTTCCCTGCCATGTGGCAGCAGAAGAGTCAGCCAGTGGGGCCCATGGGTCACATGTACCTGCAGGTTACATGTGCCTGCAGGCTACATGCTGGATCTTCTTAGGGTATGGGTTGCACAGTCCTGATTGTCCAGTTGGACAGTATGCAACAGGAGAATCAAGAAATGAAGGGAGAGGGGGGGAAAGGACAAGTTATTAGTCATAGTAGTCTCTGTTTCTTATAAATTAGAAATAATCACTGTCCAGACTAATACCAGATCAGAATAATTTGTGACAGAAAAACAAAAGGAAGTCTTAAAGCAGGGTTTAAGAGGATATGATGGTTGTTTTGTAGTTTTGACAGAAAGTACTTTCCAAAAAACAAGGTGAGTCATGAGAAAAAAGAAACAAGTTCAGGCATGGCAGGAAGAAGATGGAAATTAAATAAAACTGAAGAGTGTATGGCAGGAGAATCTGAATCACAAGAAAGACACAGGAGATAACAGGAAATAAGTATTGTGTTCTCCAAGTATAATAGAAACAAGATGACTTGACATACTGGTGTAGGAATAAAGTGCAACTTTAAATCATTTACCAACAGAAGATTCAGTAACAAATAGCTAAACCTTAGATTCCCATAAACATGTTCAAGTATCTCATAATATCCACTTTTACCCTGAGGAAATTGCATGGGTCAGGTGGTATTATAAGCATAGGTAAACAAACCTTGATGTGCATTTATGGTTGATGTCCTCACAGGAACTCAAAATTAAGGGCCTGGAGGTAAGTGTCTTTGTTTATCTTAAAGTTGATTTATTTAATTAATCATTAAGGCAATTAATTATTTATTTGGATATTCTTGGAACATATCGGGGATAACTTTTATTTTCAGAAGATGGAGTAAGTCATTAGAAATAAGTTTTTTAGATTTGATTATTACTGCTAGGGAGTTGTCAGCTTACCTGTTGAGAATCTGAAGGTAAAAGGTAATTTGGATTAAATTGATCATAAAACTAATTAGTTCTTGATTGTAAAGAAAGGAACAAAACAACAGGTAAGTAACAATGGACTTCAAAAAGCAGTCTTGGAGAATCAGTATATAGGCAGCCATAGGAAAGAATTCTAAGAGAAAAAAGGTTTACAGGAGAGTTGGAAGTTCTTAAGACAAAATATTAAAAGCACAATGGCAAAGTAACACAGTATGGAAGACAGAAAGTACAGTAAAACAGTGTGGCTACATCAGAAGCTTTTCAGTGACCAGACTATTGAAAAACAAGTAGTTAAAAAGTGCAAATGGACATATTGCTAAAGTGATCAAAAAAGATCTGAATGAGCATATAGGAACAAAATTAGGAAAAAGGAAAATGAATTACAGCTAGATTAAGCCATGGAAGGCAATTAGAAATGTTCTGTACATCTGTTGAAAGAGGAGAATGAAGGTAAGTAAAAGACGATTATATAATGAGAAGAAGGGTAAATAAATTTGCACATGTAAAAAAAAAATATATATATTTCTTTGCTTTATTTGTTGCACAAACGATTAGTTGTAATACCTAATCAAATTGTGATGCTTAACTCAATTAGAATTACCAACAGTGAGGATAGGAACACAAGCCATAATAGTGAAAGAACTATTTTAGGACCACATATAGATGTTCCCGGGATCCAATCTACAACCACATGGCTTACTTTAAGCACTGTGATTGTAGACTGCATGATGGCTGTAGAGATGTTTGCTAGTGCTGGGAGCCTGATCTAAATAACTTGGGGTAGGGGGAAGGGTAGGAAGGATCAAGGGACCTAGTGGGTCCTTGGTGGAGAGCTGGCAGCACTGGGGCAGCTAACAGGTCTGCAGGATGTTGGTGGGGTCTACAGCAGGGTTTGTCAGGATCGGGGAGGCTGGCCTTTTCCCCCTAATCTAACTCTCCTGAATGTCTATAGAAATCAGCACTTAGGTTGACCTAGCCCTGGTTAGAACACTTTAAGTATAATGGTTCTACATGCCCTAAGACCATTTATGTAAACCTGATGATATTACTTTTATGATATTTAAAGAACTAGCAGAAGCAATCTCTGAACCTTTAGCAATTATCTTCAATAACTACAGAAGTGGAGAAGTAGACACTGGACCTGGGGAATTATAGCCAAGCAATCTAATTTCAATAACTGGAAAGACTGGAAGAAATGTATTCAACAAGCAACTTGTAAGAACCTAGGATAATAAGGTGTAGTAAATTAAATATATCTTGACTTGAGCAAAACCTTTGGCACAATTCCATACTACTGTTTCATAAAACCAAGATAAAGAAATTATAGTCTAGATGAGATTACTGTATGATGGGTACACAACATCTTGGCAGGTGGGGAACGAAACATACTCAAATTACTAAGCAGTACTTTCCAATCAGACTGAAAATACATTCAAGTGAGATCCAGCAGCATTTTGTCTGGGTCTGGTACTGTTGAATATTTTCAGTACTTGTTTGGGTAGTGGAATAAAAATATGCTTAAGCACTTTGGAGGACAGTATTCAGATAAATTTGATCAATCAGAGAAATGGGCTGAAATCAAGAAAGTAAAGCTTAGTAATGACAAGTGTGAAGCACTATATTTAGGAAGAAAAAAATCGAATGGACAAATGCAAAATTGGGAATAACCAGTTAGAAAGTAGTACTACAGAAAAGGAATTGGGGATTAAAAGGGGCTACAAACTAAGTAAGAGTTATTCAAAGTGATGCTGCTGGACAAATGATAGATATCATTCTAGGATGGATTAACAAATTGGTTGAATGTAAGATGTGATATAATATCACATACTTATTGTATAATGTTCTGCAGTAGACAGACCTCATTTGAAGTATCATGTCTAGTTTGGTGCATTTTATCTTATGACAGATGTAGACACATTGGAGAGAGTCCATAGAGGAACCAAAAAAATAGGATGATTGAAAATATGATTTAAGTGAGGCTGAAAGAATTGAGCAGGGTAGAAATGGGGCCAGGGAGTACAACAGTCTTAAAGCATATAAAATGTAATACAGAAAACATCAGTCAACTATTTTCCCAGATAACTGAGGGCAGTACAAGAAGCAATCTGTTTAGTTTGCAGAGAGGGAAATTTAGGTTTCATAAAAGGGGGAAGAAAAGAACTTTTTAGACATAAAGGTAGATAAGCACTGAAAGGGATTACTAAGGAAATTTTGGAACCCCTATCATGGGAGGGGCTTTTAAAATCAAGTTAATCTAGTGTTTATCAGGGAGGGCTGAGATTACTTCATCCTGCCTTAGAGCTAGGTGATGGACTAGTTGACTTGGGGAAGATTTTCTCATTGTGCATTTGTAAGATTCTACATTATTTTTTAAAACAACAAAAACAAAATAAGAAAAGATATTCCAAGATTTAATACTGATGGAAGAATATTTAAAACGTATTTTGTAATAATGATTGTTGATTCTTGTACATATATCCTTGCAGCCAGTGGATGATTGTACAGGTGGAAGAATCCATTCAGGTAGAGCAGCTTACAGGATCAGAGCCCTAAGTGGTTATTTTTCTATTTGAAGTCTGGGATATTAGCATTATTTATTTTGTAGCTGTAGATCAAATCTAAATGGCTCACACCTGTAGGCAAAATAATTGGAGATATTGGCTTTGACCTGTTCCCTACAGTAAAGGCAGAGCTGTAAATAACTCCTCTTCAAAAGCATCTTAATGAAGTCAGACTACAAGAAAACCATGTGCAATCTGACAGCTTTAAGCTCAGTTAAAACAGACTTTAAAGCAGCATGTCTTCGTCTACCAAAGAAGCTTTCTATTGTAATGACAATTGCAGGGTCTCGTGCATCAATCAAAGTGGCAGGATTCATATGCCTTACAAGGAAAAGACATCATATCACAGAAATCTACATTTTTAATGTGCTGCATAGAACACTTTTTAGGGGGTTCTAACTGAATATTATACTTTAATTTTCCTGTTATTACAGTAGAGACTCTCGTCATTGAACACTGACTCCTGACATGTGACTGGGAGACCATGACCCATGCTGGGAGACTGGAGCCAGTAAATAGAGTTCAGTGTCTTAAAAACTGCTGGATGTCCTATCCTCATATTAGGCCCATATAATCCTATATTTAGGAGCTATTCAGAAATGACAATGAGTTATTGCAAGATGGACCAGTACTGTGTGGAATATAATATAATATAATACAATATACTGAAACTACATTAATATATATGTATAATTGTTAATAAACTGTATTTCAGTTTCATATATGAAACTGGGTGTGAAGGTTGGGTGAATTACAGGAATCACCTGAAAAGCCTGAAACACCATCACCAGTGCTACCTCTGGAAGCTCCTTGGCATAAAGTGGGAGGATTGTTGCACAAAAGCCAGTGTCCTCATGATACTAACACCACCATTAGGGAGGTGTTGATTATTCAACATCAGTTGCAGTGGACAGGGCACTGTGTGCACTGATGTACGTTTACCAAAAAAACTGCTGTGCTCCCAATTCAGCCATGACAAAGGACAGGTGGGTGCCAGAGGAAACATTTCAAGGACATGCTCAAGACAAACATTAAGATGTGTGTCACTGACACCACAAATTGTGAAAAATTAGCTCAGGACAGGGCTACATGGCAACACCTTGTGAGAGAAGGTTCATCTTACTTTGAGGATCACTGTCTCACCCTGGAGGGAGAAAAACAACAGAAATGGAGGTAAAGTAAACAAGATTGAGAAATGTGTGGTACAGTCCTCTCTTTAACCACCACCTGTGGCATTTGCCAGAGAAACTGCAGCTATAGGATCACGATTCTAGGATTCTTAGCCGTCAACAAACTTATTTACAACCTTTTACTTGATCTGTGGGAGTGATCATCCTCAACTATAAGGGATTGCCACCATCACTGCTGCCTCTCCCTTCTGGGAAGTGAAAAGTGTCTCATGCCACATATAATATTCCAATACTTTGTATTTTAATTTCTTATCTGCAGTCAGTAACACAAAGAAATTACATCTGTAATCAGTACCTGAATTAAACTGGCCGACTAAATAATTAAGGCCTATGTGCCAGAGCTTTGGTAAGGGATCTTCTCTTTGTTGTATCAAAAACTATCTACTCCTGCATAAAATACACTACCTTCAGTTCAATCTCATATGTTGTTTTATAGTATACTACCCATGCTTTCAGGTAGGAACTGACTTTGAAAAGTAGGTCTAAAATTAACTTTCCATGAACTTCATTGGTACTTCAAATGCTAACAGAAAAGAAACATGAAACATGACATGACTGCACATAAAAAGATGAAACTGTGGCGGAGAAAGAGGATGTGCTATTTGCCTTGTTCTGATAATTATATATTTTCCATCCATTCAATCTACTTGTTTTGATCAGCACAAAAGTCTTAAGGGAAGAAAAAAAAATCTGTATTGGCCTTAATTCTTAAAGGAAATTTTCTAATTAGAATGGCAATGAGAAAGTTCATTTGCCCTCAATGTTAAAATAAATAAATGATTCATTTCACCTTATTTTTAGTCTGAGCTTATTGATCTTCAGACTCTGACCTTTGGATCTTCTTATGTTTCTGTCTACTAGATGGAAGAGCCCTTTATTATCTGATTACTTTCCAAAATATCAGTACTTATATTATGATTAAATCACTATTTGCTAAATTGATAGAGAACTTGATTCCTTCATGCATATTTTTCACATTTTCCACTTTATCAATACCTTTGAAGTCTGGACCCCAGAATGGGATATGGTGAGTGCATCTAGATGAGATGCTACATTGCTGTAGCAATGACATATGGCACCATAGCTTGTCACTGTAGTGACATAGCCTTTTCAGGCAACTGTGACACTGCTATTTCTGCCCAGTAGCTCATTGCTACTGCACAGTAGGGTAAAAAATGACCTGTGTGCTGCTGGAACTTTGCAGTACCAGTGGGTACTGCACGGTCATTTAGTACTTGCTAAATGGTGTAAGGCTAAAGCAAGTACTAAATGACTGTGTAGTACCAACTGCATAGTCAGGGGCACGTGCAGACATGTCCAGTATTTCAGGAGTGGTTATACCAGAATTAATATAACTTTCCCACTCCCAAGTGAGATTGCCTTGTTTATGAATAGGAAAAATGGAATGACAGGACACTTATTAGCTAATAAGTATCCAGAAGTTTACCTAGAGATCCATTAACTTGTAGAGTAACCCTGCCCTACCTTCTGCCGTTAGATTAAGAAATAACCTGTCAAGCATGATCTCTCTTGGCTCATGCTGTCATGAGAGAAAAAAATAAGAAATAAAGTGTTCCATATTGCATCGTCTACATACGTATGCGCATGCAGGCATGTGTATGTGTATGTAACCACTCAATTATAAACCTTCTCATAATAAAAAAAATGCAAAAAAGTAAAGAGGAAGCAGAATTAAATTGTGCCTTTGGTCAAGGATAAGGCTGCCCTTGGTCCAGCAAGAAGCTGAGAATGGATTTCCGTCTTACCCCTGTACTTCCAGGAGAGTTCTTGAATTTGCACTACATTTCACATCAGACTTATTATAAACAGGGTGGCCTTGTGCTAAGGGCACATACCAAGAACTGATTTTCAGTCCCTGCTCTACCAAAACCTTTGTGTCACTTACGCAGTTCATTTATTTTCTCTGGGGTCCATTACCCTTCTGTAAAATGGGGATAATAGCAATTTCCTACCTCTCAGGAGTTTTGAGAAGATGAACACATTAAAGATTGTGAGTTATGTGCTATAGTAATGGGGGTGGATACATATTTTATAAATATAACTATAATTGGAACTTGCCAGCAGGTCCCTGTAAAATGTTAATAAAATATTTTTTCCAGAAGTTAAGATGAAAATTGGCCAAGAGAAAATATAATATATATTTAAACATTACTAAAACAATATTTTTGAAATAAACCCAGAAAGTCTTTTTGGCAAATCTATTCAAATAAATAGTAAATTTCAAAACAAATACTATTTCAGTTTAAAGCAAAGATGAGCATAACTGCACTGAGGAAAAATTCCCAAAATAAAAATGTAATATCCAAAATGAGCAAAAAGGATCAATATAAACTAGATCAGAAAGGTAGAAAATATATGTGACTTCAAAACAAAGTGACAAATGACAAACAAGTTACAAAGAAGCATTACAACTTATTTGTGAAAAAATGAGATAAAGCTGGTCTGCATATGGGAAACTTTAGTTCTCCCTCTCCCTTCCTCCTCCCTTCCACTATAACAAAAGAAAGAAAGCAAGGAAAGCGGAAGTTACAATATTACAGGGAGTATATTTGTCCAAGATCCTAAAACAATTCAAGCATTCCAAATAAAGTTACAAGATAAAGCATTTATGATTATGTAGACTAAAATCAGGATCATTGAGGCAGTAAGTAAGGTAGAACAATTCAAAATCAACAGGGTTAAGTTAATCTAGAGTAGTTGTGGTCACAATGGGCACATTTACATGAGAAGTTTAACTGAGCAGTTGACCAATTAACTGTAGTAAACATCTCAGTGTCTACACATGTGCCTCTATTTGGAAGCACAAAATTAATGAACTATGAAGCAGGGTAGCACTTGTAAATACAAGTACTACCCTGCTGCAGAGTGTTTTTGTGCATAGCAGTGCACGTGTAGATGCTGCCTTGGCTGGCTGGAGCACAAGGGTGCAACTGCTGGCAGGCCCCACACTGAAGCACCCCTATGCCCCAGCCCCTCCACAGCACTTTGAGTTCATATGGAGAAGCCCCAGGCTGGCAGGCTGACCCACTGGGCTGCCTACCAACTGGGGCTGCTGCAACCCAATTCATTGTGCTGTGGTCTGGGTGCATGTGTAAACCATGCACCAAGGAGCTTCCTGGGAGCAATATTCCTGGGAGCAGTCTATTGCTGAGCATTAATGGCATGTATAGACATGCCCAGTAGAAAGGAAAAAGTCATGATGGAACGAGTTTACATAAAGGTCCAGCAGAATATAAATATTGTAATACTACTTGAAAAATTATAAAAGGAACTCAAAAAGCTACAGGCCTATCAAAGTAACTAGGAAAGCATAAAAAAGAGAAAGTTTTAGATTCTGAATAATGTTCCTGACTTTTTACAAAAGGATACAGACAAATTTTATAATGACAGGAGCTATGATGACATGAGTCATTTGGAAAGCCTCATACAAAGCCTTATTAAAAGGAATAAATGTTCTGTAGTCATATGTGACTTAAATGTCAATCCAATGATTTATAAGGATCTGTTCAAAAAGACCAAGTAATGACATTATAAACTGTAGAAGAGCAGCATGATCATCGCGGGCAATATTATGTTACATTCCAGCAGAGCTTAGATATATGTGAATGCAAAAAGGAACATCCTTTTGATAATTACATCTATCTTGTGCCTATATTCTACCCACTAATCCACATTTGAAAAAATTATTTCAGACATCTCAGACTATCTTCCTCTTAAAATAAACCAATATTACAATAAAAAAATGAATCCCCCTGAAAACTCAAGTCATTGGCCTAAACAAGTTTCCCAGTGATAGTAAAAATATTTATGTAGGTTATACCACATCACTCATTTTTCACTTTTCCATTTGAAGCAAACATCCACACTAAAATGATGCCAATAAAACTTTAAATGATGCTACAAAATATTGAGTAGCAAAGAGAGAACACCATAATTTTACTAGTCCTATTTGTTGAATGATTGACCCAAAAACAGTCTTCAAATACCTGAAGGGTGGTTATATGGAAGATGAAGATCAACAATTCTCTGTGGCCTCATTGGAAAGGGTAAGGAGCAATGATGCTACATTACAACCATGGAAATTTAGTTTGGATATTAAGAACTTTCCTACTCACCCCAGATTCTTACTCGCCTCCCCCTCGCCCCCAGTCCTAGCTTATTTGATGCTGTTCTGGGGGAGCAGGCAGAGAAGGGGAACCTGTCTGCTTGGCTACAGCCACTGCTGCTGTTGCTGCTCTCTGGACTGGATGGGCAGCCACAAGTAACCTGGGTGGAATAGGTAAGGCACAAGGGTTGGGAGGTGGGCAGGGGAGAAATCCTGGGTGCAGGAGACTGGGGAGAATGTGGAGAGGTGAGGCAAGCCCTGGAATTTGGGGAGGATAGGGGAAAAGCTCCAAACTCAAGCTAGCACTAACACTAATCAACATTTGAGAAGCTCAAAGTGCAATGTGAAACGAGGCCCAGAGACTCTGTGGAATCATAATCCTTGGATATTTTTACAGAAAGACAGACACTTGGCTGGAATGGTTTAGTCAGTGGTAATTCTGCCATGAACAGGTTTTGGACTACATGAACTCCTGATGGTCTTTTCAACCCTACCGTTCTATGTTTCTGTTGGCACGTCTACCCGTGTGCTTTAATATGCATTAGCCTATGTTAATGCACATTAAAGAATCACTGAAAAAAATTCTTTTTAGTTAATGCATATTAACATAGGCTAACGTGCACTGTGTTACTTAAAAACTATACTCTTTAGTTTATGTACTTTAAGACAGATTAATTAAAGTGCCACTCCTCCCCACCACTGGAGCATGTGTAAAAGTACCCTTGATACTAGATTTAATGTGCATTAACAAACTGCATCAATGAACATGTAGATGTGCCCTGTGACTGGCTTGGGTATAATAGTTCAGAAAAGGACCTGCAGCTTACAGTGGACCCAATGAGCCAATGAAAGGGAAAAAAAAAGAGACGAATAGCATACTGGGTTGTATTCAGCCCTGGTGAGTGCTCATTTAGAGAACTGCATGCAGTTTTGGGCCTCACTTCAAGAAAGATGCAGCCAAATTAGGTCCAGCAGAGAGCAACAAAAGTGATTAAAAATATGTAAAACATGACTTGGGAGCAGAAAGAAACAGGATTGTTTAGTTTGGAGAAAAGAACTGAGGGGGATTTGATAACGGTTTTGAATATCTGAAGAAGTCATAGAAGACAGATATAGACAGCCTATGGCTGCCTGGGACAGGATAGGAACCAATGGTTTTATATTGCAGCAAAGGAAATTTAGGGTAGATATTAGGAAGAACTTTTTCACTATAAGGATGATTAAGCATAGGAACAGACTACCCAAGAAGTCTGTGGAATCCTTTTTCCGAGGAGGTTAAACAGACATTATCTAGGAAGTTTTAGACAAGAATGAGCTTGTATTGAGCAGGCAGTTGAACTGCGTGCCTTCCTAAAGTCTCTTCCAGCTCTATATTTCTATGATTCTGAGTTTCTGTCTTACCTTCCCCCCTCACCCCATCCCCTTTTTCAGTTTGATCTTTTCACCTAACTTGACTCACATTTATAAATAATTTGGTTAATCCAAAACCGTTTATGGTGAATAAATTATTCTTCTGACAAACTCTGCTTTACTCTGTAAGTGGTGTATAAATGAAGACAAACTGTATCAACATTCTTTTCATATCACATTACAGCTTATCCACAATAGCAAAGCATGAACAATGTGTGCAATCATTGGTGTCTGTGAGTATTTTGTAAAAATGTATATTAATGTTCCTGTGATATTTTCTTGTACTTTAACAATGGTAATAAAATAACATTTTTTCCCTGAATGAGTGTGCATGCTGATGCTTCAAATAGAGCATTTCAATTTTCACACAGCAGAGCACTGAAAAAATAATCCCATAGAATTTTGAAGCTATAAACAAGATTTAAAACAGCAAGTGGTAGTCATGGAGCATGAGTACTGACCACAGGAAGTTAAAGGCCCTTCAACCTTTTTAAAAGTTTTCAAAAGCTCCTTTTGGGTTAGGGAACATCTACTTGAGTGCTTAAATGGATTTTCCAATAGAAATAAAACTTTAAATCTTTCAAATGACCACGAAGAAATTTCTCCTTCAGAGGACAGAATCCAAGATAGCCTTGGCTGGCAAACCTATTTTAAGGATTAGGATTTTTCAGTTGAAATAGTCATAAAGCCCTTAAAACTCAACATATGGCCACAGGGAATTCCTTTTTCTGAGCTTTCCCCATTCAGCCAAGATAGTGCTCAGTAGCAGTATTGTTTGAGGAGGGGATCTGGTTTATTAGACATTATCATGCCACTGTGGCCAGTCCTTTAGGACCTATAGCTAGTTAACTTAACTTATGAACAGTAGAAAAGGAAATACTTTCCACTTCTCGCTGCTTGGTGCTGTGGGGCTGAGAAGTAAGATTAAAAAGTTTTTAATTCCTGCCTGAATCTGTTTTCCTTTGTTTGTTTTTTCCTTTTCTTTTTCATATTTAAAACCTCATATTTAAAAATGGTGCTTCATTACTACACAGCAGAGGAGATGTGGAAGAAGAAACTAAAGAAAGGGGGTTGGAATTCTGACCTCCATTGACGTCAGTGGGCATTTTGCCCTGGATTTAAATGGAGTCGGGCTTTCATCTATGGAAAGGCATTGTTTCCACCTGCTCCATCCAATTGTAATCTGTATTCACGAACAAAGTCATAAGGTAGGGTCAGACTGCTGTTTTAAGGCACAAATATGATTGACAGATTCAGGGGGAAGCATTTCAGCTAAAATGGTAAGTGAATTGTACCCTCATCCAAACTATCAGCTAACCGTCTTGTAAAAGTTTATACAATCAGATCACTGCTTCATTGTACATTCCTGATCTTGGCCAGTTCTGAAATACCATACGAAAAGTTAATTTGCTAACACATCCAGGTTCAGTAATGTATTAAAAATGTCGTGATCAAACCTGTTTCCAGTGATACATGCAGTCTGACTAAAACTGTTGCATAATCATCATTGGAGCTTCCAGACTTTTAGCTGATTGCATATCCAAAACCAGCCAGATTTTTTAGATTGGCCCACTGTAATTTAGGAGGATAAAAATGTTCCTGCATTTCTGAACGACTTTAAAAATCAGGGTTTTAGCTGACTATATTCTTGCTCTTATAAAATACCAATACTAATTGTATTGTCTTGTTTTTTGTTTACAAATGTGTTCACTAGAACCGCTCTCTCTTTTTGTTCTTTTTTTTTGGAGGGGAGCTGAATTCTTTCCTTGCTGTGGTGCCATGTGTGGTGACTTATTGTCAGGCTTTTTTTTTTTTTTTTTACCAGATCTTCTGTCTGTTTGGTCAGCTTCAGAGAATATTAACGAGTCTTTCTGGATCTTTTCATGATAGATAGTGGGCCTATTTGTGTAGTCACATGGATTACTTTCAGTTCTGACTGGTGGGCCCACCCTTTATACGTGGGCATAGATTTCCAACAGCCTTTTCCCTTACATATGTAGTTACCTATGATGGTTTATGCCAGCTTCTGATTTGGATCCAGTCAACTAGTTCTGAAGTAGATTTGACAGGATTGTTTTATAATTAGCAGGTAAAATAATTTGCTTTGTCTGCCTTTTAAAGAAAATGCTGTGCATGTTTCAGGGCTTAAAAGCAACTTCACTAGATCTGTTTTTCAATATAGAGTAGAGTGCTTTCTATTTTGCATTCATATTCTTAAATTGATTATATACTATTATCTTTCTTATTATCACTGCAGCTTTTTTAAATAAAATAATTTATAGAAAGTAGGGGAAAATAAAGTAAAAGATGCAGACTTTATTTAAGACCAACAGTATTACTGAGCTACATGCAAGTATTCAAAAATAGAAACTGGTTTCTTGAAATAGGTCAGAGAAGAAAATAACAGCAATAAAATATTAAAAGAACCAACAGTAAAATAAAACTAGTAAGCTGAAGTAGAGCTATTATTGCCTGACTGGTAGCAATAGCCCTTTCATTACATTACCCCATATCTTGAGATGCTATATCCTTTTGTAAGCTATGTACCTTGACCCCACTCTCTTCAGCTGGAATGGATAGCTGTTCCCAGAATGGTATAGCATTAGCTGTTCCTCTCATTGAAGCAAGTTGCTAGATTGTATTGTTGTTCTTCTCTCACACTTTGTAGAATCTACATCTTAAGTTTTCACTGTGGTAGTATGCATCCAGCCTAAAATTATGTGACCATTTTGTTTTGGACCAGTGTCATTTTATTTTCTTAGTCTCTCGGAGACTGCATAATCCTGATACTTCTTGGATATCTGGAAAACTTCTTCACTGATGGAATATTGAGGCCCTAGAATAGACTACCTAGGGAAGTTGTGGACTCTCCATCACTGTGGTGTTCAAGAAGAGGTTGGACAACCACTGGTTGGGGATGATCTAGGCATAGCGATACTTATGTCCTACAATGGGTATTTCCCATGCTTCTGGGTATTGCTGGTTCCCACCATCCTCCTGCCCCCCACTATTCATGTGTCAGAGTGTTTTAAGTCTTCCTCAGAGGCATTGTGTGTTAGCTAAACCCAAAGATGGGAACTTTGACTGGGGTATGCCAATGTTTCTGCTGGGACCAAAGCCAGAGGTTTCTGCCTAGGGGTCTTGCCCCTTCACTCAGGGTCAGATCAATCACCATATTTGGGGTCAGGAAGGAATTTTACCCCATGGTCTAGCAACCAGCCTGGTGGGCTTTGCCTTTCTGTGTAGCAGGGGGTGTGGCCCTCTACCTGGGAATCTCTTGAGCATATAATGACAACATTTTATAGAAGCAGGATGTTGGCTACCGTGGCTCCCCTGCTTCACCTGTGGCAGGTTAGAGTGTTAGGTTTGTGTTGTGTCAACATTGATGGTAGTATTATGTAGAGTTTAGATTATGGTTTGTATAGGATGATTTGGATAGGGATGATCCTGTCTCAGGACTAGGTGACCTATGGAGGTCCCTTCCACCCCTACTTATCTATGACTCTTCCACACAGAATCTATTGCTTGAATCTGAGGCTTATTGAGACCTGATTTCTGAACACTGTTCTTTTACTTCTTTGGTGTAGTTCTGGCATTTAAAGGAAACACTACAAGGAATTAAGAGTTTTACCTACTGATGATCTTTTTAATTTAATGTTTTGTTTACAAAATAATTTTCTCAGTGACAGTAAATTACTCACACATTTAAAGTGTGTGTATGTGTGTAGAAACATAATTTATTAGGAACAACCTCAGTGAACTTTTAAGAAAGAAGTAATAAACTACCCAAAAATTGCAGTTGTTACTTGTTCTCTCTCTCATGTGGGTAGGGAGGTATAGACACACATTTCAGGAGCTATTGTTGACTCATTGTAATAGTAAAGATTTGGGCATCAGCGCTCCTGAAATCATTCTGACCTGAAATCCCTTCTCATCTCAACCACCTTTGGCAAATCAGTCAACTCCTCTTCAGTGTCTTCACTTATAAAATGGGTCAAATAATATTAATATTAATAGCCTGAAAAAGTGAGATGTATTAACTACCTTAACTCAAACTTATGTTCTCCACTTTCTGTCAGACCATCACTGCAATCAAATGAAACCTTCTACTTATTTATTTAAGTAACAACTACATACAGTAAAATGAATTACTTTGATTTATATTTGTCATAGTCAATTCTCAGGTAAATGGTATAACCCACTAAAGGCTAATATAGCATTTTCCATATGTAAGACTAAGGGTATGGGGAGGTGAATGGTGCCTTAAAATTACAATGCTTTACAGCTGATCCACAGCAACTGTTTTGCCTGTATCCCCAAAACAGACACAAAACCTGTTTCATTTATGTAAAACTTTACAGTAGTTTCATTCCACTATACCAGTGATGCTCAGCCTTCTGGCCCCATGGGCTGTATGAGCAGGGCAGAACTGGTCCTTGGGCCCGATCAAGACCTGCATTCCAGGATTGGACCCTGGGGCCAGGCACACTTGTTTCCTTATCCTGATTACTGAAAGGGGGCTGCCCAGCACTACACCATCCCACCCGGATTGGTCCTTGGGGGTCTGGAACCACTCCCTCCTGCCTCAGTACACCAAGATTAGGTCCTAAGGACCCAGCACTGTCCTCTCTCACTCCAGTGCACTGGGATTGAGTCCCAGGGGCCTGACACTGCTTGGTCCCTCACACCAGGATTGGGTTTTGGTGCTGTCCCCTGCCTGGCTCTGGTCTTGGATTGGGTGCCTGATCTAGCATGCAAGTCCTAGGGCTTCCCAGGTGTCCAGAAATTTGGCTGTGGAGAAGAAGTGCCACTGCCTTCCCACCACTAAATTTCTAGATCTGTGGGCAGTCCCATGGACTGGATGACACAGTTCTGTGTACTGGATCTGGCCCGTGACCTGGGGGTTGAATGCCCCTGCAGAATACTAGTATCGGAGCAGAAAGACAAAACAGTTGTATCTGCTCACCTCATTGCAACAAGCTGTCTTTCTCCCACCTTTTAAACTGGTTTGTTGTTATATCTGTCCAAAGCCAAAGAAAGCTTGAGCATAAAACCTCAAAATAAAACCTTTTTGAGGATAAAAGTCAAATAATAACTTCTGATCCATATCTGTCATCATGATCTAATGGATATTTTCAGTCTCATGAATATTCTTTGTAACTGTTAAAGAGTACTAAATCAGTCATGAAGATTATAGATTGTGAAAATGAAATGCACTAATGTAGTGTTTTAAATTTTTATACCAATCTAAGAACTTGTGTGACCTTTACAAGATAAAATAAGCTTTCCTGGTGTAGTATGTGTAATTGCACATGCAGGTCAACTTCTAAGTCTAACGAGAAATAGAAAAATCTATCAATCTCTTGACGACAACCAACTGGTAATTTGACATTTGCCTGCCCTCTTATACATACAGATGTCAGTATGTGAGCTCCATCCATTCTTGGCCAGGCTTAGTGCCTGAGGCACTGGCAGATCATACTGCTGCTCTCTTATGGATGGACAGCATGATGGTCTCTATAGTAAGAGCTAATTAAACTATTGTCCTAATCTTTGCCTGGCCTTTTACCAAACATCTCTACTCAGCAGGGAAAAGAGTGTTCTTATGTCATGTTTGCCAATGTATAGTAATTATCATAAGGTAAACTTCTAGTGAAGACAATACAGTTTTAATGTTAACATGAGTTTGGATGCTCAAATAAAGAGTAACTTGTGATAACTAACTGCCTTGCCTTAACTATAACTTTGCGTATGCTAGCTGATCCAACACAAAGATACATCTTTCATCTTAGCAAACACCAAGTCTTATACTAGTAAAAACGAGTGTACATAGCTACCTCCTCAAAATAGACATGTTTTTCATTTGATTTGAACTCATGCTGGCTGATATAGAGGACCTCAAAAAGTATGGTGTAATAATGGTGAATTGGGCACCAAATGTTTAAAGTATTTCAGTGCTTGTTCACGCATCTACTAGTGCATGCAGCTTTATGTTTTGTAACATATTGAACCAAAGACAAACAACTTAATGCTGAATTGCTGTGGCTTCCCTTCTCAGTGAATATCATATATAAACAACATTCATATATGGTAATTGTGTCCTTTATTTGTGCTTCGGGATGCAAGATCAGTAGTATTCAGCACTCATGAATGTGACTGGCTTTAAATATATCCTTTTTCATGTTTTGTGACTTTTTTCTTTGTAAGGGTAAGTGTCAAGTTAAAAAACTAGACCTATTAGCAGTAGATTTCTGGTGCAAAATTTGCATTAGTTCTTTAATCAGAGCTTAGAAGGTGAAGTTGATCAGTTGCAAAATCCAGATGCATGTGTGATGGTCTCCAATTTCTGAACAATCAACCTGTTGCACAATGTAGCAATTAGACTTTCCTGAGATGGTACCATACATGAGATTAGACAAACCTTGCTACCAAATTAGCCCTAGTTGTCAACAGTCTGGATTTAGCTGAGATGATTCTGGTTTCTGGGAACTCACTTAGGGTAAAATGTTTTCATTTCCGCTTGAAATCAGGGAGATTCAGAGAGGTTGGAGATGCCCGTATCAATGCTACTTAGTAGTATGCCTGTTTAGTCAGCAAGCTCTGAGCTCCATTATTCTCCTGTACTTTGTATTAAGATTTTCACCACTGCACAATTTTAGATTTTAAAATAGCTTTTTTAAAATTAAATGTAAAATGGAAATGGAAATAGTTCCATGATTTTTCCCAGAATATTCCACCCACTTGATTCAACATCCAGATATGACCCTTCGCACACAAACCCCATTTAAAAATAATAATAAAAAACTCTAAAATTTGTACCCAGGTGAAATGACAGTGTCACTTTAAAACTGAACATTGCAGTAAATTGTCTTCATAGCCTTGATTCTTCAGTAAAAATGTGTCATTTACTAGGCTTCATGAGAAAAACCATAACAGGATGAATTATTTAAATGTTTCTTTCAGCAAACTACAATATTTCCTCATACTGCTTTCCATTATAATCTATTAAGAAAAAAAATACATGTTATAGTATGTGAGTAATTTTTTACTTAAAATGACTTGTATAAAAAGCTGCCCTGTTGTTTTGCTAATACTGCACAAACCTTTTATTCATAAACAGCCCATTTCCCTTATACAAAACCTTCTGGGTTACTAAATATTCACCAAAGAAAGCTATTCAGTTATTTATGTATGTTTTAAACTAGTGGCCTAACCATAACACATTGCTCTTTAGCTTCATTAAACATTTCACTGATTTGTCATATTCTGGCTCTGTAAATCAGCCAGTTATAATGGGAAGTCAGTGTGTTTTAGATAAGAGAAACAAACTGTTGTAGACTGTTCTTTTTGAACAGAAAACTGTTAGGGGAACAATCTAATAGTAAACTCTACCAGACTGAAGATGCTACTTTATCAGAGAGGAACATCAGCTTGCAACTTGAGAGCTGTTTTCAGTCCCCAGGCAAATCAGTTTCCTCATTTTATTCATTTTTTAATGGCACCCTTTGGGTTGTGCTTCTTAGTAGCAGTAATTGTCGCATATTCGCTGCAGAAGTTGTGCTTTTAATGTTTTTAGCCAAAGTAACTATGAAAAGCAAAATGAAAAAAATTGCAACAGCGACCAAAGAATATTTAACATTATGCTGTCTTGCTCCTTTTGTATATTCGTTTCCTTTAGAAATGGTTTTGGATGACTGTTCAGATGTTATAAGAAGATGCGTATGCCTATAGGAAATGTTATATTTAAGACAACAGCTGAAAGACATTTGTAATCATTGCAAAATAATGTCAGTTTTCAGCTCAGTTTTCTCTGGCTAAGAAAAAATATTGTTGAAAAGTTGTGTTAAGAGTATCCTAAAAATACAAGTAAATATTGTAATTTTTGTGGAGATCTGTTCTGTGATAAAATACCCATAAACACTATTTTCCCCTTAAATTGGCATTCGCAAAATCCAGTTTCCCAGGATGTTTGTAGAAATTCATAAGTAAATATATTTTATCTACAAGCATGTGTCCTTGACTAAAACAAGCTAATTAAAATATGTCATTAAATGTTCAGAGTTATTTTTGGACATTTCCCCTAAATCACGCCTGGAAACAATTGAAAAATCATGTATTAATCCTTTGAATTGCAATGATTCCAATTTGGGAAAAGGCACATTAAAGTGCACCCCTGCATCTGCACAAACCTCTTTTTTCAAGATTGGGGTCTATTCTGGTAATTCACCATAAATTTATTTTGTTTCTAAGTAAATAAATCAATAGTGTTCATTTTTATCTCTAGAGGCACAACTTTTGTCTGAAGTAATGAACAAATGTTATGGCTATTACTAAGTTGCATATTAACTCTAAATTAATCTAAAATTAATATTTTGACAGTTTTATCAGAGAATTTTCAAACAGTTTCATGTGCAAGTAAGGAGAGCGTGAGGGAGTCTTATCATTCTTAATGTAAAGACTTTTTTTATGACTTATGGAAAAAGTGTAGGAAACACATACACATGCCAACATAATACTACAGATCTAGTAAAACCTACTTTAAGCTCAGAACCATACTTTCTCCTAGCTGACATCTCCCTTCCTTTAGTCAGGCTTAGTAGTACTTGCTCCACTTGTTGCTGAGCCTGGTGAAGCAGAGGCAAGTTTGTATTTGTGCCTACATTAAGCGTTACATTCTTAACAAAGGACTCTTTCCAAGGTGGAGAAGATCTAAGTTTATCCCTCAAAAGTTTGTCCTTTCTGTTTTGTTTTTCCTTCTCCCTCTGCTATGTGCACTTAGTATGTTCCAGGGTTAGAGATTCTTAAGTTGTAGGTAGGTATCCTCAGGTTTCAGAGGAAAAATCAATGCCAGATCTATCATGGACAAAAGGGCTGTGCAAAATTTCACTAGGTGTTTCATTCTGAAGCTGTTTTGAAGCATTTTGAACTTGAAACAGCAAAGTTGAAACAAAAGAAAGCCTTCATAGAATCATAGAAGTAGGGTTGGAAGTGACCTTGTAGATCTTCAAGTCTGACCCCCTGCCCTGGGCAGGAGAAAAACTGGGCTCAAATGACTCGAGCCAGGTAGGCATCAAGCCTCTTCTTAAAGACACCCAGGGTAGGAGCCAGCACCACTTCCCTTGGAAGTTGGTTCCAGATCCTAGCTGCCCTAACTGTGAAGTAGTTCTTACAGATGTCTAATCTAAACCTAGTCTCAAACAACTTATGGCTGTTATTCCTTGTTATGCCAGGGGGCGCTAGGGGAAACAAGGTCTCTCCCAAACCCTTCTGGTCCCCCCTAGTGAGTCTATAGATGGTCACCAAGTCCCCCCTCAACCTTCTCTTGTGAAGGCTGAACAGGTTCAAGTCCCACAGTCTCTCATTGTGGTCCCCAAATCATGCGGGTGGCCCTCCTCTGGACCCTCTCAATGTTGTCCACATCCCTCCTGAAGTGGGGTGCACAGAACTGGACAGTACTCCAGCTGTGGCCTGAGCAGTGTCGCTTAGAGGGGATCACCTCCTTGGTCCTACTTGAGATGCACCTGTGGATGCACGACAAGGTCTGGTTAGCTTGCCAACCGTGACCTCACATTGTCATCCCACGTTCATCTTGGAGTCAGTAATGACTCCAAGATCCCTTTCTGCCTCCATGCTCTCAAGAAGGGAGTTTCCCATCTTATAAGTGTGCTGCTGGTTACTACTGCCCAAGTGCAACACCTTGCACTTGTCAGTATTGAAATGCATCCTGTTTTTGTTAGCTCACCCCTGTAACCTATCCAGGTCTTTCTGCAGTCTTTCTCTCCCTACTAGCGTGCTTACCTCACCCCAAATTTTGGTATCAGCAGTGAATTAAAATAGGTTGCTTTTCACCCCATCGTCCAAATCGCTGATAAAGAGATTGAACAGCATGGGCCCAAGAACTGAGCCCTGGGGGACTCCACTGCCCACTCTCCCCCAGGCCAAATATGACCCATCCACCACTACCTTCTGAGTATGAACCTTCAGCCAAACTGCAATCCATCTGACCGTGTAGGCATCAATGCCATAGTTACCCAAGTTTTTAATGAGGATGGGGTGGGAGATGGTGTCAAAGGCCTTGCTGAAGTCCAAAAAGACTACATCCACCACGACACCTGCATCCAATGCTTTTGTGACCTGATCATAAAAGGCAATCAGGTTGGTCTGACATGACATACCCCTAATGAAACCGTGCTGGCTGCCCTTGAGCATCATCCCTGGCCCATTGCAGATGTACTTCTTGATGATCTTCTCAAAGAGTTTCCTTAGGATTGAGGTAAGTTGCCTGGGTCCTCCCTCCTCCCTTTTTTAAAGATGGGGATCACGTTGGCTTTCTTCCAATCATCTGGCACCTGGCCCGAGTACCACGAGCACTCATAAAGACGAGCCAAAGGCCCTGCAATAACCCCAACTAGCTCCCTCAACACCCTGGGGTGGAGAGCATCTGGACCCACTGATTTGAACACGTCCAGCTGCTCCAGAAGCTCTCTAAACCCAACCTGAAGTCTGGAGGCGTTCCCCTTGAGTCCGTCTTGCATCACAGCGGGGAAGTCCCAGTCCCTGCACAAGAAAACAGAGATGAAGAATTGGTTAAAGAGGTCTGCTTTCTTCTCTGGCACAACTACCAGATTGCCCAGGGAATCTTGGAGGGGCTCCGCATTACCCAGTGTCTTCATCATTCTCCCTATATATTTGAAAAAGGACTTTTTGTTATCTTTGATTTTGATAGTCCTAACTCTATGTCCGCCTTAGCTTTCCTGACAGCCCCCCTACAGGCCCGAGCAGAGGAGGTATACTTCTCTTTGAAGATAGCACCCCCCTTCCATTGGTTGTACGCCACCTTTTTAGCAATCAGCCATTCCTGTACACCCTTGGTGAGCCAAGGGGGCTTTCAGGCACTCCTGCTCCCCTTGCTTTTTGTTAGGATGGTCACCCCTTGGGCCCTGAGTATCGTCTCCTTAAGGAACAACCAATTATCTTGGGCACTGAGTTCCCCTGCTCTTGAGAACCCCAGTGCCACTCTCACTAATCTCCTCAACTCGTTGAAGTTGGCCCTCTTGAAGTCTAGGGCTACCGCTTTGCTGCAGGCCCTTGACAACCTGATCTGGATGGTGAAATCCAGCAAGCGATGATCACTATCACCCAGGTGGTCAAGAACCTGGAGGCCCCTTACCAGGTCGTCACGTGTGGCCAGGGCCAGGTCCAACAGGGCATTTCCTCTGGTGGGACTGTGCACCTCCTGAATTAAGTGGAGGTCCTGTATCTTGGCCAGGAAACTCCTGGAACAGTCCAACCTAGCTGACTGTTCCTCCCAGCAGATGTCCAGGTAATTTAAATCACCCATGACAACTATGTCCCTTGCCTTAAGTGCCTCTGCAAGATGGCCCAAAAATCCCTAGTCCAGCTCCTCCCCTTGGTTGGGGTGTCTCTGGTAGACCCCCACCATTAGATCCCTCTCCCCACGGGGTACTGGTCTGCAGGTCGGATGTAGGCCTGGAACCTCTCCATGATGTCCCTTCAAAACAGCTTTGAAACAAAACAAGGGCACTTGAAACAAGCACTGCTTCCTGCCTGTACTGCGGGGCTGGGGCGGGGGCACTGGGAATGAGTGGGCAAGTGCAGGGTTTTATTGGCACTGGGCCCAGTGCCGGTCCCAGGTGGCAGAAGCCTCCTGTCATCCAGCAAGCAGATTGGGAGTTTGCCTGCACCCCCAGGAGGGCTGCGAGGCTGTTCTGGACTCCTCACAGGGTGTGGGCACCCAATCTGTATTCCAAATGACAGGAGACTGCTGCTGCTGCCTAGGGCCATCAGGAATACCAATCTTCCTGGCAGGGCAGTAGCAACAGCCTCCTGTCATCTGGCATGCAGATTGGGGGCCACACCCCGTGAGGAGTCCAGAACAGACCTGCAGCCCCCCCCCCCCGGGCTCTGGGTGGGCCCCCAATCTGTGCTCCACATGACAGGAGGCTGCTGCTGTGGGCTGAGACGAGTGCTGGGTGAAGCCCATGCCTAGCACTAGGATGATTGGTGCTTCTGCTTGTCCCAGCCAGCAGCAACAGCATGTTGTCATCCCATGCACAGATATGGGGGCCTGCACACATGGGGGGGGGGTTGCAGGGCTGTGCCAGACTCCTCCTGGGGAGCACAGGCCCCTGGATCTGCATGCTGGATGACAGGAGGCTGTCACTGCTGCCTCAGGCCAGTGGCAGCACCAGTCTTGCTGGTACCAGGCGCGGGCGGTGGCCAGCACTGGTCCCAGGTGGCAACAGCAGCCTCCTTTCATCTGGTGCACAGATCTGGGGTCCTGCACCCTCACAAGGAGTCTGGCATAGCCCCACCACCCTCCCAAGGGTGCAGGCCTCCAGATCTGCACGCCGGATGACAAGAGGCTGCTGCTTCCAGCAAGTGTCACAAGTTTTGCTTTGAACAGTTAGAGATGCAGTTTCCCAGAAACCTTTGCACCTATCTCCTTGAAATTTGGCAGATTTCATGCCCTCAGAAGGGTCTACTAGCCCAGTGAATTAGACAAGAAATAACAATGTTTTAGGCATTTTCCTGATTCACCATTATAACCTATGGCCAAAATGTTGAAACAGCATCAAAACAGTGAAACGTTTTTGACAAAATGAAATGGAACACAGCTTTCAAAACTAAATGAAACTCAAAACAAAACACTGTCCCATTGAAATGGTGAATTAGAAGTAGGAACAAAATGGTGCTGTTTTGCACAGCCCCAACAATCCTGGTTATTCTAGTATGTCAGTGGTATTAGTGTTACCATATTTCCAGTTTCAGAAAAGAGTGGGGGGGCACAGGGGGATATGATTGGTGGGGGGGAGCAATGACATCCTGTGCCCTACCCCTGCTCTTCAGTCCCAAGCCACAGCCATCCCAGCCTTGCTGGTACCCCTCACTCCCACCCCGCAGCCTCTGTTCCCCAGCCCTGCCACTGCCCCTCACTCTCAACCCACAGCCCCTGCCCCCCACACCCCTGCTGGTGCCCTTCACTCCCAACCCACAGTCTCTTGCTCCCTGCAGCTCTGTTGCCCATGCAGCTTGCTGCTGTCCCTGAAGACCCTCCCACCACCTTCCCTTGAAACCCTGCTCTGCTGCATCCCCAGTGCCCCAGTACACACCTACTCTCTATCTCCATCTCTCTTTCTCTTACCTGCCTGCAGCATCTGGGGACTGTGCTCAGTGCACCTGATGCCCCAGCTTCTAATCACCTTCCCCTGCTGCCCCAAGGTGTTCCCAGCCCTAAGCAGCTACTTGTTGCAGAAAGCTGGGAAAGCAGAGGCAGAGCAAAATCCAGGACATCTGTGGATATTTTTAAAAATGGCCCAGAGGGAGATGGGAGGACCAAAAAGAGGACATGTCTCGGAAAACATGGACATATGATAACCCTATATTACATAGTATCTACAGATGTGATATTTTAATGAAAGACACATGTTCTGAGTTTTTATATAGTAGAGCATCTGCATAGGTCCAAACTTCAGAACCTAAAGAATTTACAGTTTTTCAATCTTAGAAGTTATATTTTTTTAATCTTTTGGATAACTGTCTATCATTGTGTAAATGTATGGCTTTAGGAAATATATTTTCAAATCTTCATAGTTTCATAGTTTGTAGGGTCGGAAGGGACCTGAGCAGATCATTCTTTAAAAAGTCCAATTACTTTCAAATTTGGGGTTTTTAAGTTGTTACAACCATGAACAAATCAGAATTTAGTCAAATTTAGATTTGTTTTTCCCCCATATTTCATTATAATATGCACACAAGCATGCACACACGCACACAACCAGATCAGTGACATCACATTAAATACCTTGTCAAGACCATCAATTTAAGAAATGCTTAAATTGGTGGTCCTAAATTTAGAAATTGATTCTTTTTTAAATTAAGAAATTTTAGAAACGTCACTCCCTTCCACTTTATGATCTCTATCTTCCTTGTGTTTTGTATTTCATGAAAGTCTCATTGGGAAGAGAATCCCTAACTTCTTTGATGACTGCCCTTGAGTTAAAAAGAACATTTATACTTAAAATTGTGGGAGAAAAAATCTCTAGGCTCTATCCAGCACTCTGGATACCACCTGTCTCCTATACATTAAAAGCAAATGAACAAACCAGTCATAAAGGAAGTACTCATAAATGTGTTCTTCTCAGTCCATACCTTTCTCACTGAGTGTCACAGGGTCACGCAGGTGCCCTGTTCCTGTGAAGGAATGAGGGTAGCTGGAACTCCTGAAGACAGCACAGGTGTTAGTTGCCAGGGCATCTAGGCTGGTCTTGTGAGCAGAAAGGGGCTGGGCCTGGCCTTTATAAACAGCCCAGGCCCGAGCCTAGTTAGCAATTCCCATCTGGCAGCCTGAGGTGCAAGAGCAGAGCAGAGCAGAGCAGAGCGGTGCGGTGCGGTGCGGCGCGGCGTGGCGCGGCGCGGCCTGAGCACACAAGGGGCTGCACCATGGTAAGGGTGGAGAGAACCCTGACTGGGAGGCCATTGCTAGAGAGCCAAGTGAGCTTAGATCCTATGGTATAGCCAGGAGGCTTATTGTTGTCTTATAGCCGTTTGGCTTATGGTTCTGTTTCATTACTGTTAGTACCGGAGGACCGGGTGAGGCTATAAGGGGATGGAGGAGGCCTCATTTAGGAGTGCCCCAGTAGAGTGGGGTGCTCCCAGCACTGGAGTGTGGTGCTACATTGTGGGGTGTACTACCCCAGCCCTGGGGAGGGGCACAGTGCCGGTGAGGGCACCGTAGTTGGGATGCAAGACCCCAGCCCTGAGAAGGGCAAAGAGGATTTTGGGGCCAGGCACGGCTGACGCCATCTGAGCCCCACTGGCAAGGAGCACCAGTGAGAAGCCCACAGGGGCTTGTGTTAGGCTCCAAGGGGAGAGCCACATGAAGAGAAGCCCAGGGTGGGTGCTACTAGAGAGACGAGCCTGGAGAGGGCAAGTCCGTGATTACAGCGAGCCCGGAGAGGACAGAGAGAAGCCCCAGGAGTGGGCGCGTACTTGAGGGAAGCCCCACGAGAGGGCATGTACAGAGAGAAACCCCGGTGAGGGTAAGTATTGAGCGAAGCCCCAGGAGGGGGCGTATACTTTTGATAGAAACCCCAGTAGGGGTGCAGACTGGAAAGGGTCCCAGAGGGGCTCCACAGTGGTGGGGAATCTGAAGGGTCAAAGTGGCCAGGTAAGGCTCAGGCCACCTGAGCCCAATTGGGAAGAGTACTGTCAGTAAGCCCGAAAGGGCTAACGGATAGAGGGGCGCCGGGTGTGTGACAAGCCCAGGGGTGCCGGGCAGGGCGCAGAAAAGAAAAGGACCTGATAACATCTGGAAGAGCTGCGAGGCTTGGGGCTTGCTAAAGGGTAGGTAGGAGGCACGCATCGCCCATAAGGCTGGGGTGCACCGAGTCACCCCATACGGGATGGGGGAGGGTTTCAGCATAACACCATGTACAAGGGGATCAAAGGCAGCCTTCCATAGAAACTTATATATACCAACAAGATGTGGCGGGCGAGAAAAGAGGGTGCTGGATTGCCTACTTGACACGGTAGGGGGCGCTAGAGGGATCACGGCCGCCCCTAGGCCCCACTTGGTGACACTGAGACGCAAGGATGTGAGCTTTGTAATATCCCAGGTAGGACTCTGAACTTTGGTAGACCAGAGACAAAGTCAGGTCCAAGGGCCCTTGACACAATGTACCCTGCCAGCAGTTTCTGATATCTTGGTAGTGGATATTTACTGGAATCCTATCCTTGAATGCCTTCCTGTTGCTTAAGCTACAAGAGGGGGAAGGAGGACAAGATCAAAGAATGGAAGGAGAACCCAGCCCCTAGTAATGCAGTTTTGGAAGCTAGGTGTCACATTCACTTTACTTTCTTTCTGAGATGTTGACAGGTTTGCATGCATCTATTGTTCCACAGAGTGCCTTATTTTCCCCCAAGAAACCAAATAGTAAGGCTGATTTTTAGTTCTTATTTTACCTATAACCCTTTTTTTAGAAAGCAATTTGATATTTTGGAAATGAATTGAATGGGCACCTTCTAGACCTTCCCATAAGCTCTTCAATCAGATGTCTAACAATTTTAAGGATAGTTATGGTAGATGAAAATACAACTATGAGGGAGGGAAAAAATCAGTTAAATGAGGTTCCCTGCTGCTTCATTACCACCATTTGGCCATTATTATTTTTTTGTTGTTGCTAAACATAAGTACCTAGGGATTAAATTAAACTGAAAATATTCACCAAGATTTGAGACGTGGAATCTAAGTAGTTGTTGCAGTCTCATTCATGACAAGACATAGAGCAGGGGTGAAGAGTTCGTATCTACGTTTGACTCTTGATTCTCTGAATTTAATTTCTGAGAACCCTAAATGACTTAATAGAATACAACCATAAAAGCAGAGTGACTGCTAACTTTTTACAGCTCATCCTCTGACCCTAACCCTCTGAGTTTTGAACATAGGAAAACATGCTCAAATGCTGATTCAGTTTTCTTCCATGCCATTCATGAATATAAAGGAAAAGTGTGTTACTGTGTACTACTTTGCCCTTAGGGCCACATAGTGCTCTGATGGTATTAAGGCTGATGTTCCAATAATAGAAGGTCAGACCAAGGAAAAGATCAAACAATAACTTGAAACAACAGGAAGGGAAAGGTGGGCTTATGACTTCTTATTGCTGCTTAACGATGCAGGAATAGAAGCATGAACATTTGTACTGAGTTTTCTACTTTCAAAAGGTAAAAGATATCAGTTTAGCCTTCCCTTTTTCTTGACATCTCCTCAGGCCCTCTGAAGATCAGGGTCTCTTTAAGGATTTTGGAGACACTGCGTGCAGGGTTGATTGGGGAGCCTCTGAACATTTCATTATGTGACAGTTACAGCAATTATTGTACTTGAGAGGGCACATGGCATTGTTTGGTGTTTCACATAATCACAAATTTGGATTTTAGCATGTTTGTCTACTTCTGTTCTAGTTCTTTATTTTTAATCCTTGAATATTTGCACATGTAACCCTCCTTAAACGGTGGAAGGTTAATTTTCAGAATGTGCCTATCTGGAGAAGGTCAGTGAGACGCTCTCGAGTATGCTCAGTGGAGATATGGTGTGGGTTGGTGGCATGTCAGCCATACTGCTGAGGGCAAGAAAGAAGGGGGAAAAAATGTCCATTCTACATCCAGGCTGGAGTGTATGGAGTTGGGCCCACAGGGGAGTGCATGGAGAACTATCAGAACAGGGGCAGAATTAAAGAAACTGTAATGAACTGCCCTATTGAAAGCATTGACTGATTCAGATTGTGTGAGCTCTGGCTCCTGTGGGGTAGAGAGAGGTATGTATCCTGCTCTGAGTGCCAGGTGGAAGGAAGAAGCGATGCAAACATATTGGATCCATCCATAGGCACCAGAGAAAGTAGAGGAGATAGATTCAACATGCTGCTAACTAGGCTTATCAGAAATGATGAAGCTGGTCAGCTGCTTACTCAAAACCATGGCGCAATATAGTGTATATGTGTATGTATTTTGATTTTCACATTTTTCTTTGTAAGATTAGTATTTTTACTTTGTTGGTCATTTGTTGTTGTATTTTGTTATTATAGACAAATTTGGAATTTTTCTGTTTCTTATAATTCACTGAGTAAAATTTGATGCCAGTGCTGTTGTTCATTTTATATATATTTTACACACACATACACGTATGCATGTGTGTGTGAAGTGAACCCAGAGTGGTTGGGCACTGAGACTTGCATAGCCACTTACACACTCTGTGTGGGGATGCCTCTCATACACGACTTGTTTTAGCACTGGATGATGTGCCCTAGGGCCCTGCCAAATCAGGTGTTTGAGACCTGGGCCCTGTGAGCATGTACCTTAAGAGAGCAGTGCTGAAGATGTGAACTGCTGGTACCCTTGATCCTTAATTTAATGTACATTCAAATCTTTAACAGAGATTTCTTTCCAGCTGTTTGTTAGGCGATGGATATATATATATAATACATATATGTTTATAGGCCAAAAAAATATTTAAGCAGGCTGAAAAATTCATTCTTCCCAATAAGGTCTCAGTTTCCTACTGCTTCTTATGGAAGGGTCTTCTATGGAACAGCATGGTGGAGATACCTTGAGTTCCTTTTTCTTCTTAAAGAGACCTCCTGTATTTCTGAGGAGAAAACTTTTTTGGATCATCTCTTCACCCATTAGCAACATTAAAAATTTCCTCGTAGACTAGCAAATGGAGCTGCATTGATCAAAATTGGATAATATAAGCTTTAATCCTGGGCCTAATGAGAAAACAAAAATGACATTTTGCAACTTTTCCAAAATTTTCCCAAAATTCCATATGTATTTATTTCATTTCAATATTTTTCTTCCACAGTCGAACAAACCAGATCCTGCAGACAACCATGAAAAAATGAGAGTGCCAGTACAGGATGGTTAATACTGTAGGAGTTAGGGTAGTCAGGTGGAAGGCCTCATTTATGTCCTTGGTCTGCCTGATTCCTGAAGAAGTTTTGGTTTTGGCATAGAAGAATGAGTATTTTTTTCTGAAGAAAATTTGAAAAAATCATAACCAGGATCACTGAGTAGTCACCAGTAGAAAAGATCCAATTTGATTAATCAAAGCTGTTAACTGTGTTTGAATACTCTCTCTTCATATGGATTACTTATTAATTTTGGAGGGGCACTGCTCTAAGGGGTTTCCAGTAACTTGACAGCACTGGAAGAATTGCTAGAGAAGGAGGAACAAATACATCTGAAAGAAGATCAGTAGAATCTTGCTGATGTGGTCAGACATCGTTTATCAGAAGGTTTCATTTTCAGTAGGCCTTAGTAGTATGTATGCAGGCTCAGAGACGGGAAAAAATCAAGATTTTGTTGGTCAGTGGGATCCTGTTTATGTTTACTTTAAAAAATGAAAATGTAGCTGAACTTAGTTTATTTTTAGTGTGGCTGAAAGTGGGTTATGCCTCCCTGGGTTGTACTGACTGAAGCTTGTCTGCTGCATGAGGGCAGCTTCAGGCTTCAGTCTTGCTGAGTTCCTGCAATCTACAAAGCTCTTGAGTTCAGGAGCAGAGCTTTCCTGCAGCTACACTCCACAGGTACTAAACTTCAGCCCTATGGTGGTTAGGCTCTTTCTAGCCTAAAGCTCACAGTTACTGGAACACCAATTTTCTGAAGATTTCAAATATGCTCCAAGGCCTTCAGGAAATTGGTGGTTTCCCTGTATGCTATTACAGGTGAATAGCAGATTATCTTCCAGCTGTGTGGGAATAGGGGAGAAATGGGTTTCATAGGGAGTTTTATGAACGCACAATCTTCTTTATATTTTATTGGAACATTTGTAAAGCACCCAGAAACACTGCCTTTTGTTTTTCCAGCCTTACTGAAGAATGTATAATCAGACAAAAAGCATAAGGTAGAAAACTGAGCAAACACCATCTCAGTAAATGTATGAGTCCTGCATGTTTCCCACTGGTATTTTGCACTACTTCTTCAAAAAGGGTTCAGTGATAGGCACTGTTGTTGGAATCAGATAGTTGATCTTTTGCCAGAGGAGACAGGAGAAACAGACCACAATCTAGTTAGCCCCCTGTGGCCTATATTTCCTTCCTTGATAATAGAGTTGGTATCATCAAGGTCTCTGCCATTTAGATATTTCTGCTCTCTGGTACCTTTTGCCCACTGCTTGAACCTCTGAGTGTGACACTTTCTTCAGCGATGCCCTTGTGCAAAATTAAAACACTTTGTAGACATAAGTAACTTGACCACATGATCAATGCACTGTTGTACATAACATAATGTTTATTTTCCCCAGTTTCCCTTGTTCTGCACAAAAATCTGTCAAGGTACAAGAGACTGGAAAATATCTTGGTGTTTACCAGGTTAACTATGAAAGGGGCAACCAATGTATTGTTGTATGAGGTATGGTAAGGTGCTTACTAAGGAAAATGCTTACCATCCTACAGTAAAGAAGCAATATCTCTAGTTCCTATGGACAATCTTTTAGCACTACTTTGCCAAACATGATATCTATTTTGTTGCTCATTACAGTTGTTGCTGTGTGGGGTCAGGTTGCTGTATTGAGATCTCAGGATCTCAATATTGTGTTGTTAGACAGGAGGGTGTGACACAATTGCACATATACAAAAGATCGGAAAGTAGGTGTGTACACACACACACACACACACACGCACACACACACACACACACACACCAAACTGGCCTAGTTACATGCATACCTATCACCAATTGAAGCACATACACTATACACCCCAAAAGTTAGACACAGATCACTAATTCGTATATCATGCACACAATGCCACATCACATGTGTGTGTGTGTGTGTGTGTATGTATATATATATATATATATACACACAACAACACAGGTAAGTTTCTAACTTGGATGGTACAGTGTGTATTTGTGTACTTGGGGTACCTAGGATACTTGGGGAAGGGTTCAGGTGAGAGAGAGAGAGAGTTAAAGTATACAGAGTGCAAGTTGCCAGAACCAGGATTAGAACCAGTAGACTACAGAGAAGCTGGCTAAAGAACTGAGGCTTGGGTTTACATAAAGGTAGACTGGGGCTGGAAACTGAGTAAGACAGCTGAGATATTGGGGGGGGGGGGGGCAGATAAGTGGTGGCAAGGAGGAGACAGCCAGGAAAGAAACTGAGGCAAAAACCTGGTTGCTCAAGGGAAAAGGAAAAGGCAGAGGTGAAAAGACAGTGGCAAAGAAACAGGGGGGTTGGAGGCAGAGAGGAGCTCAGGACAGGTGTTGGAGGTGGCAGTGAGCCAGAAGCAGGAGAGGGAGAAATAAGACAGAAGTTAGAAGGGTGAGGAGCAGAGATTGGAGCAGGGCCAAACCATAGTAAAGCAAAACCCAACTTAGGGGTCCAAATAACAGTTTTATTAAACAGATAACATACTACACAGCCCCATGAAGTTATTGGTTCACACACACATACACTCACACAAGCACTCACAATGGCGCAGGAGAAAGACTCAGTGGAAAGGTTGGAGTCCAGGTAGGGAAGAGAAGCAGAGTCCAAGTCCTTGCTTGAAGAGGGATGGGGGGTGGTGATAGCTACCTATCCAGGCTGGAAAGGGCTCCTTGTCCAGTAGGTGTTGTGCAGAGTGCGGTTGCCGGCAGAGCCTCTGGGTGGATAGGTGGTGTGGCATGCTGCTGGTCCAGATGGAGAGGGTGTTCCAAAGAGTCAGTCTTCACTACCCCTTTTATGGGGCAGACTACCTCTGATCTCCTATGGGGAGGGCCTGTCCAGGCAATGCCAGTCCTGTTCCAGAGGGCTCCAGGTGTTCTTACTGAGCATGTGCAGCCTGGCACAATGCTAGGTTGTCTCATCTTTTGTTTCTTGAATGCTGAGGATGGTTCCAAGGGCTGGGTCATTGGTCTAGGTATTGGTGTTGATGTTTCAGTCATTCAGAGGGAGCTATTTTTAGACGTATTGCCATTGTCTTTCAAGCACCCTCATTCATCGCCATTCATTCAGGAACCAAATTGCATAGGAGAGGTACTTACCTCATACTTATGAGTCATAGGTTACACAACAGGGCATGGGGACAGGATGGAGACTTGACAAACAAAATGGAAACTTGACATGACTTATGCTAACTTACATATGTAGGCCTAAATCATATAGTACCAGTAAAACAGTAATATAGAACAGTAAAAATCAGTATAAACATAATAATTATACAATATAAAGAAGGAGAAAAAAAAAACAAGTAGACCTTGCTACCAAAACAAAATGTTGAAGCTTATCCTATGTCTTAGTTCACTTACACTTAGGGAACAGAGAGGGAAAGAAAAAGTAGGATATGGTTGGGAAGGGGAGGGAATGCATTTTAAAAGAAAAAAAAGAAAGAAAAACTGGGGTTTTGCTACACAGTCATCCATGTAACAAAAAAAACCCATTATGCCTAGAGACTTTAAATTACTAGTATCAAGACTAAGGTAGGACTATAGAGGGACTCCTGTGCAAATACTACTTAACGCTATTTTTTTCATTTTGATCTTTTGTAGGCCTGTGGGGTCAGGTCAACGCTCAGGATCTCAGTATTGCATTTTAAAATAAATGCATTTTAAAACAAATTTTAAAAAAAAGAAAAACTGGGGGTTTTGCTACACTTTTATACTTGCAATAGAAAATAATTGCTTAAGCCTAATTTTTCCACTGCTTCCACTTGCTAGAAAGTGGTAGCATGAAACTTGAAGCTAAAGTCTAGAGTTTTCAGATGAAGTTTGGACATCAGCTTCAACTGGCCACTGGCAAATCTGGTTTACGATATCCATATCTAAATGTGGATACTGAATGAGTTCCTTGTGATTCATTACTATAGTAACTACCCTGAGAATTAAACAGATCCCAGCTATCACTTTCTTAGGGCTCTGGCAGACATGCAAATGAAGGCACAATGGGATCTGATGCGGGATCCCCACAATCACATTACCTGTGGAATGCAGCATTAGAACACATCATGACTTATTGCGGGTGCAGTGGGGGGATCACAATCCTGGGTTCCCTTTGCACTAGCAAGCAGCAAACTTCCATGCCGTGGAACCCCATCAGCTGTGCCCCAGTGGCTGGGAGCCAGGATCAGCTGTCGGGTTTCCCAGCCTGGTCACACGTTCAGTTAATGGCATGATAGGAATCAGCCACAAAGTTCTCACACATTTCTTGTGTAATAACTTTCTGGCTTATTCGTTGTTTTATCATGCTATTAATTGCATTAATGTGTGGAAGGGTAACAACTTAAAATATGATTAACTGGTTAATCATGTCTGAAGCGTAACATGTACCAGGGCCCTTACTGTTACTTCTCATTTGTGGGTATTACCAAAACTTTTCTCACTTAAGGCCAAGCATGGTATTTTTTTGCAGTTTTCTGCTCAATTTCTTTATCTAAATTTCAAGCTTCATAAACAAAAATGATCAGATTACTCTAGCTCTGTGTTGGTGTAGTTAATTTCTCCCCTAAATGATGGATGTGAACAAGCCTTTCAGCAAATCTCTTGGTGACCTGTCTGACCCAACCAATTATGAAACCGAGCAGATGTCCAAAATTTTATCTATCACAGTAGACAGCTATCGTCCTGAATCACTTATTGGTGTCAATGATGACCCATTTTTCTTACTGGAGAGAGATGGAGAGGGGGGAATTTGGGCTGCTGCATGTTACTGTGACCTTTAAAAGGTTCTTTTATTACTGGAGCTTTCCACCTTCAAGATGTTTGTTCAAAGAATGTTGTCTATTGGTGGAGGGGATGTAATGATAAATAACAAGTTAGTTATGCCAGCTGAAAATCTGGAGTAACTGGCCTTCCCTAAAATGAGGTGCATATTCCCACATAAAGAGAGTTCTGAGAGACAGTAATTTTAAATTTAAATAGAAAAAAGATCTGTACTAAATTATACTGATAATTCTTAGCTCTTATCTAGACGTCTCACTTCCATTGTTGAATGCCAGGGAAAAGAGAGAGAGAGAGAGAGGGGGGAAAAATTAGCCACAACTGTCTTGAATAGCTAATTCTTAAAATGTTCCAGTAAATTCTGGAACTGACCCAAATTAATTTACATTCGTAATGCCCATCATTGCAAAGGGACCACATTCTTGTCCATTTGGATCACTCTAGTAGTTGCTGGTCCCAATGTGGTCTACTCGCAGCAGAGAAACAATGTCTACCTTGTGGAGGAATCCTTAGAACAATGTTGGTGGCCATCAATCAGGCTATCAGCTACAGAACTGCTGGCCTGACCCCAAGCCATCTGAGGCCTCTGACAGTTTCCATTCAACCTGCGTCAAAAAGGTGCAATGGTTGATAGCTTTGGAAGAAAGAACAGGGGAGAGAAACACCCTCCTGTCTTACTGGCTGCCATGAAGGCACTCTAGCATTGCTTAAGTTTTAAGACAGATACCTCTTGTTAAAAACTGAGGGACAGTATTATGACTAGGAGCATTTACCTAAATGCACAGGGAAGTAAACAATATTGCTTCTTTATCTACCACTGTTTGCCGTACTGACTTGTTAGTGGTCAGCTGTTGGCTTTTTAATATTTTATGAGTGCCTACATTAACAATGCCTAGATTAATGTTGGAGTTCACAAAGCAACAAGCTATCAAGCTACAAGACATGCATTCATGTTTTGAATATCTTAGTGAATGGGTTTGCATAAAAGAAGAAACTACCTGAACTTTTCTGGGGCTTAGGTAGATGCAAATGTGAGGGTAAAAAAAATTGTTGGTAAATGTCTTTTTTTTTTTTCTTTTTTCTTTCTGTGGTTTCAGTGTCTCTTGTACTTCCATTGTCTATGCAGCAGATAACAAATAGTAGGGGTGTGCAAAGCAGGCCATATTCGATTCGGATTCAGCCCTAATAGGGGACAGTGATTTGATTCAGCAGAATCTGAATCTGAAGATTCAATGCTGATTCAGAGAATCAGCTATTCAGCCATAGACACAGCTTTAAATGTTTTTTCTACATACCTTGTGGTACCAGACGTGGCTCATGATCACTGCGATACTGGGGCAGATGAAGCATCCCACAGGAGTGCAGTGGACCTCCCCCGCGTGCTCGGCAGTGAACCCAAAAGTGGACTGGAAGTACTTCCAGGCCACTTCCAAGTCTGCCAGGGAGTGCGCTGGTGCCCCCCAGACCTAGGAGGCACCAGTTGCTGAGACGGGGAGGTGCGTGCTCCCCAGTGAACCCAGAAGTAGACCAGAAATGATTCTGGTGCACTTCCAGGTCTGCTGCTGAGCACACTGGGGAGGCCCCATGCTCCTGTGGGACACTCCATCTGCCCCAGCATCGCAGCATTCATGAGCTGCCTGGTACCTTGATATATGGAGAAAAAACATTTAAAGTTGTGTCTATGTTCAAATCTCTGAATCTTTCTGAATCTTTCCAAACCAATTGGAAAGGTTTGATTCAGAGAAATTAAAAGGTCTCTTGATCAGATTCAGAGATTCAGCCACTAAATCAGGCCAAATCTCTGCCGAATCAAATCAGGGACCAGAGCTTCACACAGCCCTAGCAAATAGCATGAAAATCATTTTTGTCTGTTTGCTTGTTTTGGTATCTTTCAATCTGTTATTAGAGGGAAAGCAGGAAAAAGAAGTGGCAGGGCAGACAGAAACATTACTTTCCTGAAACTTTCAGCTCAGTTCTACAGATGATAAAACTTCATGTAAATGTTGGATAAACATCCAAACCTTTGTTTGCTAATTATATCTAAATAGAACTTACAGTTATTTGTTTCTGAGATCTTCCCTATCCCTTGTGTTCTCAACAAACACATTAACTGAGTGATACACTCATTGTTTCTGGGGGGTTAGACAGGTGCCAGGTGTTTGCTTTGCTCTCCTCTGCATTTTATCTTAGTGGAAAAGACATGGTACAACAATCCAGTTAACTGGAAAATAGTTGTTTCCTCTTTGTTTGTTTAATAAAGTGTTGGAGAAGAGGAGAGATGGAAGAGGCACAAATTTTCTTTAATTGGGTCACAATTTGGTTTTCAAACCAACATCAATTTGTTATGTCTTAGACCAGGGTAGGGAAAAATATGGCCTGCAGGCCATATCTAGCCTGCCAATTCATTTTGTCCAGCCTGGAGGCAGGCAGCACAGGGGGTGGCTCTGGCTCCAGCCTCTGCTGGCACTACAGGGGATGCTGTGTGGCAGCTCCCCCACCTGCCCACCCACCCACCTGGCACTGGACAGCAGGGCCTGGGAGAGCCATGCTCGAGTCCTGGCAGCTCCAACTTCTGCTGGTGCTGTGGGGGAGATTGGGTAGGAGCAGTCTTGCCCATGCAGCTCTATGTGGCAAGCCTTGGGGAATGTGTGCTCAAGCCTCAATGCCCATGCTCAGGCTAGACTAGCGGCACCCTGCCTACCTTGAGCTCAGAAGCAGCCCTGGACACTAGGACCATGCAGCAGGCACTCCATACCTGTGTCCAGAGGTGGTGCAGCTTCTGTGATGCCTTTCAGCAGGTTAAGCCCCAGCTCCACCTCCTGTCTCCTGCCTTGTCCTGTGCAGCGCCATGAGTTGGGCCAGCCTCTTGCCACCTCCTGGTTGCAGTTAGCATGGCTCCCATCCCATCAGCCCAGGTGAGGCTGCCCCCAGCTGGGGCTGCTGGGGCTCTTCCTGGGGGAAAGGGGACCCCCAGTCTGTGGGTAGGCACAATGTGCACAGCTATGGCAGGCAGGCTAGAGGGGGCTTTTGGGCTTCCTCAGGATTTATGGGAGAGTGTAGGTATAGGAAGTGTTGGGGGCAGGCAGGTTTGGGGGTGGGAGCTCTTGAGGGGTGTGTCAGGTTGCAGGTTTTAGCAGGCACTTCTTTGTGATTTGGGGGGTAGCTAGGCAGTGGAAGGACTCTGATGCGAGTTGTAGTGTCCTCCCTTGGCCAAGTGTCTAGTTGGTTGGTTTTGGTTCCCTTGGGAAAGAGTCTTTATTTTGAACTATCATGCAATAACCTCTATATACGCTACTCAAACATAAATCAGGACGAAAATTATATTTGGAATAAAATTAAAAGAACTTATAGTAGATATTTGAATTTTAGTATATGATTTTGTTTTTATCTGTTCTTTGTTACAATGATATCTTCACCAATTTTATGTGTGTAGCCCTCAAAAGCTCACTGAAACTTGGTAGGTGGCTCTCCAGCTGAAATAATTTCCCACCCCATCTTAGACTATGAACTGCTTCTGAAGCTGGTTTGTTAGGGAACCAAGTCAAGTCATCCAATCATTGTTTCCAGTTTACTCTCCAGATTCTGAAATCTTTTAGAATCAGTACCATGTTCAGCTCTCTGACCTTCTTCTTTTAATAGTACTATAAAAAGCAGCAGATGCAATTGCCAGATAGATTTTTAAGTCCCCTAAAATTTGTTCATGATCAGACCTAAATAATTTAAATCAATTTGTAGACTTCATTTTTATCTTGATTAAAATAAACCATCAAGAGGCCATCCCCAGTGATAATTTAAGCCTTTCAGATACACAGACATCTGGATACCCCAACCATAGATTAACCAGTTCTGACTATATTTTAGTTTTTTATATTGTTAAAACAGCATCAGAGGATTATGTAATCTAGTAAAATTACCCTTGCTGAGATTGCAGTAAGCATATTTCACTCTGGGACAGACCATGTCCGGACTTAAGTATTATAAATAACTCCGTTTATTGGTTTCATGAAAGTAGCAACATTATATTATTTAGTTAAGCATTTGTTATATTATAATCTGGACTGCTTTCATAGTCTGATTTTTTTTTTTCCCCTTTATAACTTAACTTTCCACTTTTTAACCTCAGATATAACAGCATAACTCTGGTAAGAAATATATCATATAATTATTTTACAGCTTAGTTCTTTTACATTATCTGGTGGCAAAGTAATGCTTATGGGGACATTGTTCAACCTAAACTTAGTCATTTTCAACTAAGATTTAACAGCTGTTTGAGAGAACCACATATGCTTTTGAGTTACTTTTTTCATTTTTTTGTTTTGCAAATGCAATTTTTATATGAAATCTCTCCCTTACTTTGTTAAGAATAATAACTACATACAAGTGAAGGGAAGAACTGGCATGCTGGATAAGGAATGAAAATGACCAAAAAATAAAAATGTAGAGAGCTATGTAATTCACAAAGTGAATGCATTGAAAAAGAGGGGAACTTTGATTTGTCTGTAATGTTTCTTAGTTATGGTACTTTAAAAAATAGTAAAGAGAAAGCCATATCAGGACTTCAGAGTCAAGTAAGTGACCTTTGAGTGAAGTACGTATTTCCGTCAAAGTATGCATTTCAGTAGAGAATTGTTGTATGTATGTTTTTCTGTTTGTAATGATGCTCCTTAGTGTCAGGGCAGCTATGGATTAAACCCTGGAACCTCTAGATCAAAGAGCTCAGGTCTGGACATAGCAGCAGACTCAAATTTCTAATTACTAGGGTGGAGAACAAAGACCCACACTAGATTATGTACATACCAGGGACTTGCAAAGCAATGACTCCTTTATATATATTCCCTCATTTATACAGGGAGTTATAGCAACCATGCTCTATGATGCTAGGAGAAAGTCAAGCATCCAGTCTTGGATTTCATTGAAGGAAGGAGTAGAGTACAGGTTAACTTCATGTCTCTAGCTCCATGGCAGTATACCCTATCCCAGTAAGAACAAGAAGCCTTGATTCCTATATCCCCTTTACTCTAAGTACAGTGCACTTTTTCTAAGGGCATCAGATAACAACTATAAGGACTTCAGATCAGGTGTCAATGTAACAAAAAAGCATGACTTCAGAACAGGGGACAAAAGGTGAGGGGAATTTGATTCTGGAGGACTGATAGGAGCAAGGTGAAAATAATAATTGGATTTAAGATGGAAGATGTTTATGAATGTCAAAAGATATTAAAGGGACTGCTGAAGAATATGAAAAAGAAATCCAGGGATTGTTGTGGAGGGCAGAAGAAGTTGAAAGAATCTGTGGGCTGGAGGATACATGGAAAGGGAATGAAGTGGATAGAAGCAAAGAAAAAGAAGGAATACACCAAGAACCATGGGGAAAAAAGACAGTTGAGGAGAGTAAGCAGTCAATTCATTTGTGAGATGAAGTAGAAATACTGATTCTTATCAGTATAAGAAGGAATTAGGAAAAATACAATTCTACAGAAAGGTAAGATAAGGTTGATGTAAAGATGGAATGAGTTTCTCAGTCTAAGGCAGCTAAACAGAATCAACCTATATGGAAATGAGATTCTATCATCTTGACACTTCAGGACAGGCAAAGATCAAGGTTGCTATGAAAGGCTAGGTTAGGAATACGACTTCCTAGGAAAACTCTGAGGATACATCAGAATTTGTGGAATAAACTAAATTAAAACATTTCTCAAAGATTTACATTCCAAACAAGTTCCAGTCAAGCTAAGGTAGGTTTTCAACATAACCGTGATTCCTTGGTTTCTGGCAGAGTAGATGTTCTGTCAGAAACATGTTCAATTTCCTCCTAGCTTGTCCTTCTGTTCATTTAGCAATTAACCTAGATAATTTTAGGGGATTCCAGCTTTTCAACTGCTTGCTAGCTTAGGAGTTTGGGTTGAGAGTCAGTTGTAAGCCTCTAGAAAGTTCCAGTTTCCAGGTTCATGAACTTTCATGAAGCCCCAACTCCTTACAATTGCTACTCACAATATGAGTTTGGATCAAGGATTAGGGAAGTCCTTCCCAACCTTGAAAACAGTGGTGGGTTTATAAACCATTGTGAAGAAAGCTATTTAATTTACAACAGATGGTATACTTGATAAAACATTACATAACTGAAATCTAGTTTGAGAGTAAGTGCATAAAACCTTTTGCCCTGTCTACAAATCAAGGTAACATTGAAGAACTCTGGAAGGGGTTTAAAACCACCATCCCCATGACCTGTATTGAGTATACTGGTTGTACTACCCACTGACAACAAGACTTCTTTGATAAGAGTGAAGCTAGGATCCAAACCCTCCTCTACCAAAAGAGAAGAGATCATTCTGCTTGGCAATATGACACCACATCTAACCAAAAGAAAGAAACATATCAGTTCCTCAAAGCCGAAGCTCAGAGGAAATCTTGGAAATCAAAAATCAGTGGTGACAAGATAAAGAAAGGAGACCCAGCTCTATGCTGTCAAACATGACATGCATAGCTTTTTCCAGGAAACAGAAGCCATTTTTGGCCAACATCCCACTGTCCTACTTTCCTGCAATTGACGGATGGCTTGTTGGTCCTCAAAGACAATTAATCTATCCAAAGAAGATTGAAAGAACTCTTTGAGGCACTACTGACTGCGGCAGATATAATCATTGAGTCTATCCCCCAACAACTACTGTTGTCATCTCAAGAGCCTGGAAAGTTATCAGCAATGCTGCCTGTGGAAAATTGTCCACATCAAGTGGAAAGATTGATTCATAGATTCATGGATGTTTGGCTTGGAAGGGACCTCAGTAGATCATTGAGTCTGACACCCTGCCCTGGGCAGGAAAGAGCATTGGGGTTAGATAACTCCAGTCAGGTGCATGTCTAGCCTCCTCTTAAAGAACCCCAGGGTAGGGGAGGGCACCATCTCCCTTGGAAGCCCATTCCAGATCTTGGCAACCCTTACCATAAAGAAGTTCTACTTGATGTCTAACCTAAATCTGCTCTCTGTCAATTTTTGGCCATTGTTCCTAGTTACTCCAAGAGGTGCCCTGATAAGCAGAAAATCTCCTATTTATTGTCTGAAGGCCCCTAACCATATGAGTGGCTATCTTTTGAACCCTCTCAAGTTTGCCCACATCCCTCTTGAAGTATGGCACTCAAAACTGGATGCAGTACTTCAACTGCGACCTGACCAATGCTGTACAGAGGGAAAGTATCACCTCCCTGGACCTGTTCATCATGAAGCTGCTAATGCATGATAAAGTATGGTTAGCTTTATTGATCACTTTATCACATTGATGACTCATGTTCATCTTGGTGTCAACTATGACTCTGAGATCTCTTTCTGCCATTGTGCTGATAAGAAGGTCCTCCCCCAGCCTGTAAGTGTGTTGGTGATTCCTTCTCCCTTGGTGCAGCACTTTGCACTTGTTCTTGTTGAACTGCATCCTATTGTGTTCTGCCCACTCTTCCATCCTGTCCAGATCCACCTGGATTTGTTCCCTACCCTCTAATGTGTTAACTTTACCCCCTAATTTGGTATCATCTGTGAATTTGGAAAGAGTGCTTTCCACACGCTCATCCAAGTCACTGATGAAGACATTGAACAGCATAGGTCCAAGGACCAAGCCTTGTGCACAAATGCCAGTGTTTTTGCTGAAGCCAGTGTTACCAGCATTGAGTCAGTGATCTACAAGCACCAACTTTGATGGACTGGACATTGTGTGCCTGACTCTCAACTCCCAAAATAAGTGCTCTATTCCCAGCTTAGTGATGGCCTGAAATCTTGTGCTGGCCAGAGGGAACACTACAAGGACACACTGAAAGCACACCTCAAGAAAACGGATGCCAACATCAAGAGTTGGGAGGAGCTGGTGCAACCTTAACCAAGTGGCAGCTTATTTTGAAGTAAATTGTCTTGCCCTTGAAGCAGAGAAGAGAGAATAGAGGAAGGACAAGTAGAGGAATCCCAGCCAGCAGCCTGTTCTCCCATGCAGAAACACCTGCAACCTTAAGATTGGACTCATAAGTCATCTCAAGACCCATTAATGAGCTGTGGTAGAGATCATCTTTGGATCAAGAGACTGCAGCCCATGGAGTTCCTCGTCACATCGTTCCAAAAGAGGGGAACTGACAATAAATAGTAATAGGGCTAAGATAACTTGGTGTATGTAATGAATTGAACTTCGGTTCACAAATCTTGTGCTCTCTACATGCATCTCATTTAGTTAGTCTTTAAAAGTGTGTATATCTACCTAGCCTTCTGACTAACTTCAGGATAACATATCTAACTACCTCTCTCTGCACATGAAAGTCAGTCAGTTTCCATATCACCTCCTCTTCTGCTTCTGCTTCTGCTTCCAATGGGACCACTATGCCTGGTCAAATAAACTAACCCTAGAACATTTTAAGTTTTTGTAATGTAAATCTAGTTGTCAGCATTGAGAGAAAATCTATCTTGATCCTGAAACTGATCCAATAAAACCCAAGTTTCTAAAATAAATAGAACTCCCACCACAACAATGTATTTTTAATTAATACTGGGAAATATGTGTTGTATTGTGATACAAGTATAGGAAAACTATTTCAAATTTAACTTTGCTTCATTCAAGCTCAAATGTATGGTGAGTTAACTCACACGTGTCACAATAGGCTTATGCAGACATAACAGTTGCAGTGTAATAACTGCTGCATGATCCTAAACGGCAGCTCCCCTCCCCTTTTAAAGCCATTATAAATGTATGTTTTTTCATGGACTCAATTGATATGTTCAACAAACTATGATGATTGCACATACAAAGGTCCAAATGGGGACATCAGATTAAAGTAAAATTTGTGTGAGATTAGAATGAAAGGCCTTTAGGAGCACAAACTTCTACTAGAGAAATGTTCATTAGAAGAAGCCCTGAAAGTGCTGGGTGGACTTAAACCTGTATAAAAAGTACCTATTTATGTCTCTATTTTCAAACTGTACAAATGCTAATTTTGGCCCACCCTGCCATGGTTGTCAGAATCCTATTCTTTATGACATCTCCTTGTCTGGCTTTTCATCTGTGTCCACTAAAATTTTCATTTGAAGCCTTATCTCTCTTAAACAACAAAATTATCTTGCACACAGCTCTTTTCAACCTTATATGCTCCACTGAGATGTTTTTGCATCTTGTTAAAGTGATTGTCCCCTGCCTCTCTACTCTCTTAGTGAGATCTACTCTTCTGAACTGTTTGTTCCACTTTCTTCCAGGCCTTTCCTTATGCATGGCACAGTTTCTAAACTAGTCAGGAAAGCCTTAACTGTTACAGAATCACATTAAAAAAGGGCTGGAAGAGAACTTCAGGAGGTCACCTAGTCCCCAGTCAAATCTTTTCTTCTCTCTTATAAATAATTGCAGTTTTTTCCAATTATTTCTTTACAGGAAGTAGTCAGCTGTTCTGGATACATTTTCCCCTTAAACTTGCTTTCATGGAAGCCTGCTTACTGTTTTAGCAGTTTGGTTAGTCTATTTTCCTGATGTTTGTTCTCTCTCTCTCCCCTTATCATTTCATGATCATGTCACCCAATTTGCCTTCTACCTTCAAATTCTCTACTGATTCCTCCCTGTTAGTGTGCAGCAAGCAAATCAAGAGGAACCTCCACATGGTTGGTTTTTTTCCCCACCATCTGTACAAAAAAGAGGCTGTCACTTTTGCACTAAGAACAGAATGACAAGTGATGTCTAACATCCTGTTCTAGAAGTCATAAGTTGCATGCCCACCCCATGTTGCTGTGGATTAAGCAGAATGATGCAGATTTAATTAGAATGCTCAGCCTGCAGACTCATTGGAGTATTTAATGATTTGTTCTTTGAGTGCCCCTTCTTTAATCTGCTGATACATTTTTTTGTTTTGTAACTCTATAAATACTGCTAGTTTTCTTCCATGGAGCTCTAGCAGATCCATCCATTTATTCCTACACAAAAAGCAAAGACCTGTGTAATTCATTTGGATAGTATTATGATATGCTAGGAAAATGGCAGTGTCTTTAAACTAAATATATCCTATTAGGTATTCAGATACCTTCTGCTAAACTCTTACTATTTCCTCAGTAAGAAAGACAACAGATTAAAGGAAGCATAGTTTTAGACACTTCAAAAAGCTGGGCAAACCTCTGCCTCTTTCCCACAAATATAGTGAAAAAGTTAAGAGTGCAGTTTAGCTGTAACTTGCCTGAGGTCACAAAGGCAGGAATAGTGTCCAGTCTTCTAGTATGAATCTTGGTAAGAGGAACGGATTTGTGCATTAGTTCAGTTTGTCTCCTTAATCGGGGACTAATGCAATTTGGAACCAGAAAATGCTCATGCAGTATCAAATAAAAGGACTTGGTAGTGGAGGTTTAGTACAGACCTCCTCATCAGGATGAGGAGCTAGATGAGAGATTCTCCAGGAAGCTCTCAAAGGACATTCAGGCAAGGGAGGTAGTGGTCATGGGAGGTCTAAATTACCCAGACATCTGCTGGGAGGAACAGACGACCAAAACAAACCACTCATCTAGGTTTTTACACTGCATGCAGGACCTCAACCTAACCCAGGTGGTGGCCAGTCCCACCAGGGTTAGTGCCTTGCTAGACCTGGTCTTAGCAACAAGGGATGATCTTGTGGGGAACTTGCGAGTACACAGTAACCTGGGAGATAGGGACCATCACTTGGTAGAGTTCATTATCCAGTGAAGGGTGAGAAAAATATCCAGCGATGCTAAAGTGTTAGATTTCAGAAGAACCAACTTAGTAAACTTAGAAGGCTAGCTAGTGAGGTGGCAGAGCTCAAGAGTATTGAGCAAATGGGAGTCCAGGAGGGTTGGAGTTTTCTCAAGGGATTGATCCTTGGGGCACAAAAGAAGTCTATCCCCTTATGCAGGAAAGGGGATAAGGAGGTAAAGAAAAGCCTCCCTGACTGAACAGGGAACTCCAGAAGAGACTGGGGGCAAAGAAAGGGATTTATAGGCAGTGGAAGCAGGGGTTGGCCACCAAGGAGGAATACACCTCCCTGGCGTGCTATTGCAGGAAATCAGTTAGGCAGGCCAAGGCAGGACTGGAGCTTACGCTGGCTTCAACAATTAAGGGCAATAAAAAGTCCTTCTACAGATACATAGTGAGCAAAAGGAAGGCACAGAGTAACATTGGGCCCCTGCAGGACAAATCAGAACAGTTGGCAGTTGACACAAAGAAAAAGGCAGAGCTCTTCAATGAGTTCTTTGCTTCAGTATTCCTAAGTCCTGACCAAGACAATTCCCCCACCTTGAACATAGACAGATGTCCAAAAGGCACCAGATCACCAAAGGTTAGTGCTGACTTAGTTAAGGAGCACTTAGAAGGGCTGGATGGGCACAAGTCAGCAGGCCTAAATGACCTCCATCCAAGGGTGCTGAAGGAATTGGCCAGTGTCATAGCTGAGCCACTGCACAGCTGTTTGAGTACTCATGGTGCTTCAGCCAGGTCCCTGAGGACTGGAAAAGGGCAAATGTGGTGCCCATTTTTAAGAATTGGAGAAGGGATGAGCTGGGTAAGTTTAGGCCAGTCAGTCTTAGTTCTATTCTTTGGAAAATACTGGAAAAAAACATCAAAGAGCACATTTGTGAAGGCCCAGAAGGGGAAATGATGCTGAAAGGAAACCAGCATGGATTCGTCACAGGTAGATCCTGCCTGACAAATCTTCTGGCCTTTTATGACCAGGTCACATACTGCCTTGACACAGGAGCTGAGACTGATGTCATCTACCTAGATTTTAAGAAGGCCTTTGACACAGTGTCACATCTTATTCTCCTAGGGAAGCTAGCAGGTCATGGAGCAGACACTTACACAGTCAGGTGGGTGGCCAACTGGCTTAGGGACTGCATCCAGAGAGTGGTGGTGGACAGGTTGTTCTTGCCCTGGAAGGAGGTGAGCACTGGGGTTCCCCAGGCTTCGGTCCTTGGACCAGTGTTATTTAGTATCATCATTAATGATTTGGATGAGGGTGTGGAGAGTATCCTCTCCAAGTTCAGAGATGATACCAAGTTATGGGGCAAATGCATCAGAACGCAGGGAGCATATACAGGCTGATCTGGACAGGTTGGATCAATGGGCAGAACAAAATAGGATGCAATTCAACAAAGATAAATATAATGTCCTCCACCTAGGGAGGAGGAATCCCCAGCACACCTGTAGGTTGGGGGAAGATCTCCTCAGCAGCTCAGAGGCTGACAGGGATCTTGGAGTCATAGTTGACTACAAGATGAACATGAGCTGGAAGTGTAATGGGGCCATCAACAAGGCCAATTGCACCTTGTCGTGCATTAGCAGATGCATGACCAACAGATCAAGGGAGGTCATGCTTCCCCTCTATGCAGCACTGGTCAGGCCGCAGTTGGAGTACTGTGTCCAGTTTTGGGCATTGCACTTCAAGAGGGACACGGAGAATCTGGAGAGAGTTCAGAGGAGGGCCACTCTCATGATTAGTGACCACCATGAAAGACCCTACCATGGGACATTGAGGGATCTGGATCTCTTCAGCCTTCACAAGAGATGGCTGAAGGGAGACCTTGTAGCCACCTATAAGCTTATCAAGGCGGGTCAACAGGGAATTGGAGAAGCACTATTTGCCACAGTACCCCTAGGAGTAACTAGGAATAATGGGTACAAACTAGTGGAGAGTAGATTCAGGTTGGACATTAGAAAGAATTTTTTTTTTACAGTAAGGGTGGCCAGAATCAGGAATGGGCTTCCAAGAGAGGTGGTACTATCACCTAACTTCGAGGTCTCCAAGAGGAGGCTTGATAGTCACCTGGCTGGGGTCATCTGAACTCGGTCCTCTTTCCTGCCAAGGGCAGGGGGTCAGATATGATGATCCTTTGTGGTCCTTTCTGACTCTGCAATCTATGAATGAATCTATAATTTAATTATTCTGTTCTGTTACTCCACGTCTTTGTAATTTACATGATGTCTACATATAAACATATAGGAAATTTTGTTTGTTCATTTATTTGATTAATTGGATTTATTCAATATTTATTATCCTATTTAGGACACCTTAGTCCTCTTTAGAGGATCTTAAAGAAAGAGTAATCTATATTGTCCAAGGCCATTTTACTCCTGAATAAAAACATTCATACAAGGGGTTACTCCATAATTTCAGTTAATCTGCCATATCTTTCCTCAGTGTTTCTATGTAGACAGTCCCTGAGACGATGGAACAGGTTGGTGCCCAATACTGCTTTGATGATCTAAAGTGCTAAGTCCTTAGAATTGCAGATGAGACAAAAGGAGCACATGTACAAGCCCCTCTGATACTAAACTAACACACATAGAGTGCATCTCCATGTCACCGTGCTTTAGTACTTCCTTTGGGAAGTAATAAAGCGTGGCGCAGTAACTGCCCATACTGTGCCACACACAGTTAGATTTCACAGCTATGTCACTGTAGTGGTGCACCATACCATGTGGTCTACAGACCAAACTAAATGGATTGTATTGACTGTAGATTTTGACCACTGATTTCAAATAACTGTGACAATATTCTCTTGCAAATAGTGACTAGCTATTTTGTCACTATAATAACCTAAAAACTTGCTGTCAAAATGAAGTTCATTATTTTAAAGCTAAGAGCACTTCATGCTGTTTTTCTTTCTTTTTTTATTTCCTAACAAAGTCATCTGTTCACTAAAAAATGGAGATGAAAGTCATGCAACACAGGGTGTCCAAGTTGACAAAAGAAATTCAATCAGAATCTGAGGCAGCAAGCCTGGAGGAGGAAAGTACAAGATGAATTTTTAGTCTTCCCTTTCTGCTGGAGGTACAGGCAAGAGGCTGGTAAAAATCTTATCTCCACAGTTGTGGCTTTGAATCTCAAGGCAAAGGACAGTGGCTAAAGGACAACTTTATATATTTAGATTAAAAAAGAAAAGCCACACAAACTAACAAATTGTTCAGATTTTTTTTTCAAAAGAAAGAGTGCTGCTGCTGCCTTCTGTTAACAATAAGAAGAAATAATGAATGCTAAAACTTTTGAGAGTTAAGAAAGGTCATAACCTAAGCTAAAGAAGGCAGCAGATGTACAGAGTATTTGAAATTTATGTTGGCAGTACTAAGTGGAGTCTGAAGATTTTCCAGAAGGCTAATAAACTGCGTGTGGGGGGAATTTAATGCAGGCTAGGGGGCAGATTTCAGTGGTTGTTATAGAGTGCTTTAGGCAATGTTGTCGTCAGCTTTTTGCTGCATGCTGTGCTTTTCCATGTCAACTCCATTTGTCTGACACACTGAGGTGAATTACATTGACCAGACTGCAAGAAGGGCCTGTTCCAAAGCCCAATAAAGTTACTGCATGTCTTTCATTTGACTTAAGTGGACTTAAGATGAGAATCAAAATGCTGTTTGCCATATATGGTCCTTAGCACAGTGAGATGGAGAGGTGAGGATTGTTTTTATTCAGTTAGCCAGATATTTCAAGAAAAAGAATGTTATGCATTGAATGTTGCATTCAGCTTGTTTGAATTTTGTTTAATTTCTAGCTACATTATTTAAGGAAACATAAAAGTCTACAGCAACATAAAAGTCTGTCATTCTGATTTTCTTTCAAAATAAAGTGTAAATTCTCAGTTACTGGGTGTATTTACACTGTTAAGTTTTTTAATATTTCATAATTAGTTCTTAATGTTTCAGTCCTTTTATGAAAGTTCAAAATATAACATCAAATTAGTAATGTAACAATATGGCTTCTATTTAAAAGCAAATTGATTATGAGAAAAAATTATTCCTCAGATGCAAATAACATTCACATTAAAGTCAGTGGGGAAACAAATCTGAAATCTGTGAAATAATGGTCCTTTGACATTAAAGTTTGACCCAATCAATTTTTGCAGAATAATATTTATTAAAAATGTAATATGATAGTTTGTCTTGCTAAATGCTGTTAGTGAAAGCAATAAGGTATATTGTTTTTCTTCTTTATTTCTGTGTGGTGGATATATAAAACTCACTTTATTTAGACTGCTCTGCAGAGAATACCATTAAGGGAGAAGGATGAAGGTTTCAGTTCCATCTGCTTCCTTTGGTTCCACTAAGACACATTGTGGTTCTCTAACCCAGGAGTTTGTTTCTCCCCCTCACACTTGCATGGTATAGTCACACACCCAGGATATGTATTAATACTACCCCCATGTTGTAATTCTCTGAACTTTTTAACATTTGACCTTAAATTATGTCAGTTGTTTTCCTTATCGCTTCCTCTGACTTTTCTATCCCTGCCCTTTTGAAAATCTTTTTCTGGTCCAAAAGTTTTTTGTGATAGACTTTTTCACCAAATATTCTGTTATATTTGCATATTCTGCATATTTTTAGGTCAAGGCAGTCTTCTCTACTTTATGAGTAGGTTGCTAATTTGACAGGAACTGACCTATTCGAGCATGAACTGATCACTGTACTGATTTTTCTCTCAGTACTGTAGTGATAGTGTAGGGGATTTGTAGTCCTGTGAAACAGCAGAAGCTGGGGATTTGTTCCTGTAGTGAGTTTTGACTACTTCTCATCCATTGACATTTGTCTCTAGCTCCCCTATCTCTCCACCAGAGTGAAATTCAACTGAGGCCACAAAATTTAGCCATGTTTTGGGACAAAGGCCATGCTGCAAAGCAAGACATATCTGCCTAGGTAGAATGCAACATTAACACAGATTCACTGCTTCTGATACCCAGAGTAGCTCAGGTATCAATACGAGGCACTCGGCTACAATGAGTGTGTCTCCATTTTCTTACAGAAGGCTTTTGCAATGTTGCATGTCCAGCACTGGAACCATTGCATCTCCCCTTTTTCTACCTTATTACTATTTACCTTTTGAGTATTAGAAGTTCACTGGATATTTCTATAAACAAATCAAGTCACTGTCTAGTGGACCTTACCATCTAAAAATAGATACAGTAATGCATTAATAAAAAGACATGATAACTTCATTACAAAGGCTAGCTCATAAGATGTTGTTCAGTGTATTAGAATGTTTGCAAGGCAAAATAAAGGATAAACTTAATAAAATTTGTAAAAGTCTATTTTTAAAGATCATAATTAATGTTTCAGGAGTCCCTAGTTTTGGCTGAGATTATGGGAATAAGGGCCCTACTACACCTGTCACTGTGAGTTGCACAAATGTTGACCGGTGTTAGAGCTAGCTCGAGTTTGCAGCAGTCACACTTCAGGCCAGCAGAGTCCCGAAAGACTAAAAAGTAAGAATCGCCCCACAATTCCAGGCTACCCTCTGCTCTCCAGGGTTTCCCTCCCCTTCCTTCCCCACACCCCCCTGTCCTCTCCTACTTCTAGCTGCTTGGCTGATTAAATCAGAGGAAGAGGAAGGGAAGAGTTAACCTGCCTGCCCAGTTGCTGCAGTGGTGGCCAGGCAAGCAGGTTAACCCTTCCCTGCCTGCTTCCCTGCAAGAGACAAGTAAGGTGGGGGGTTGACAGTGGGGGAAGACAAGT
>NW_017728948.1:72071593-72140199 GCF_001723895.1 Crocodylus porosus | reverse complement strand
GGACATAGGGTGCTGGGGGCAGTGGCTCCAATCTGGGCCAGTAGAGGGGGCAGGCGTGGAATGTTAATGCCTGGAGTGGCTAAATCTGAGTATAACCTGCGCTGGGTAACACAGATCAGAGATAATCCTGCCCTGGAGTGGTGTAACTTTGAGACTCATAAGGAGTACTTAAAACTAGTTTCAGGTGTTCATGTGCAGACAATCCAGGTGTTAAAAGCTCCAGGAGCCACCCAAAATTACCATGTAACAAGGCCCTAACTGCATTTTAACTACATCCCCAACTGCTGACAGTTTATTAACTGTGAGTCCCTCATTTCTTCCACCTTCTGTCTTTCAGTAACTGCAAGTTGGATTGTATGAATTCCTGAAAGCCCATTTTGGTAGGTCCATTTAACATTAACAGTCATATGGGCACTTATTTATTCACCTGGTATCAAACCCATATTGGTACTTCATAAACATGTTTGAAGCCAAAACAGATTCTCTGTGTGTGTGTGTGTGTGTGTGTGTGTGCAGGCATGCTTGTGTGTATATGCATGTGCATGCATTTGTGTTTTATCTAATCAATGGTAGTTGTATAGTACCCATGGTATCTGAAAGTCTCACAGTCTTTAATGTACTTTATCTTCAGTGTTTCAGGGGTTTAGGTTGTAGCCATGTTGGTCTCAGGACATAGGCAGACAAAGTTATTTGGGTAAATCCAATATCTTTTATTAGACCAAGATATTGGATTTACCAAAAAACCATGTCTATCTTTATCCTCACAGGACTCTGGTGAGTTGAGAAAAATCATCAAGAACTGAATGGAAAATATTTTTTTTCAAGAAACATCATTGAATACTCATGCTACTATCCCTATTTACAGGGGAGTGGTGAACAGAGGCTTTTTATAATTGTGACTTTTTAAAATTGTTGTAGGTATGTAGAGTCAAATTGACTTGAATACATATAACTTAATTGGCCTGTTCCTTTCCTTAACCTCTGTTTACGTCTCCTGCTTCTCTGTTTTTAGATTGTGATCTAAGCTATGCTGCTGCAACTCTGGGGTAACACTATTAAATATTTACAGTTGTATCCACTAATTGCTGTGTTCTTTCCAGATTCATACTCTGACCTAGCTGCTTTGTCCTAAAGAATTTTGTTTTAAATTGGCAATATTCAGGCAAAAATAAGGAATGAGAATTGTGGACTACCTGAATGTTGATATTTGGGTTTTCCTTAATTGTTCCAGCTTCTATTTAGTTTCTCAAAAAAAAATTTGAAATTTGAAGGATAGACTTAGATTTATAGGCCTCATGGAAGAAATATGTTTTTAGAGAGGTACTTTTGGGGAAAGTAGGCTGGTGGATTACATTCCAAGTGTTTGGAAGACAGCATGGAAAATTGCAGATAAGAATGGGCAAAAGAAAAGCAGGGGGTGGATGTCTTTTCCTGTAGCATAACTGAAGAGAGGCAAGAGAGAAGTGAAAACATATGTAGCCCAGGTGTACATGGGTTTGTAGTCCCCTCTCCGATTGAAGGAATTATGAGTAGGGCAGTGTGCTGTAGAGGGACACAACAGCCCAGTGGCCACCTCTGTCCCCTATAGAGAGTCAGGCCCAGTCAATGACTTACTTAACTATATACAAATTTATTATTACAACAAAACCATGAATGGGTAAGGACATAAATTTTGTGTGTGTGTGTGTGTGTGTGGTGTATAGGGTTTATTGTTTTGTAAATTTGTACACACACACACACACACACACTCACACACACACTATTTAAAAATACAGATGAACAATAGAACAATCCAAAACAAAGGATATTGATCCGGCAACCTTATAACTTATATAGTCAAGTTCAGAAAGATGGACCACTAGGAAGAGATTGGGTTCACCTGACAAAGAGAAGGAAGTGTCTTTGCATGCACGCTAACCTAATGAAAAGTGCTTTAAACTTGGTTCACTGAGGGATGGAGCTAAAACCCCAAGGTAATTAAAGGCCTGAGGACCTGGATAAAGGCTTAGTAAGGGAAGAAATAACAGAAGCCTTAGCAATGGTCTCAGGGAGAGGATAGGACAGTCAGACCTGAAATGTTTATATGTTAATGTGAGAAATATGGGAACCAAACAAGAAGAATTGGGGGTCCTAGTACAAGCACAGAATTATGATTTAATTGAATTTATGGAGACATGGTTGTGTAGTTCACATGGTTGAGAGAGTTCACATAATTGGAATATAGTCATGAATAGGTATAGCTTGCTCAGGAAGTATAGACAGGGAAAAAGGAAGAGATGTCGATCTATATATAGAGGTGATGAACACATGTTCTGAGATGCAGTGTGAGATGGAAGGTAGGCCTGTTGAAAACTTCTGGGTAAAGGTCACAGGAGAAAACAGCAGGGGAGATGTCACAGAGGGCAAGATACAGGATTCCAAACTAGGATTGGTGAATGAAGCCCTCTTTAAACAACTGACAGAAGTTTCCAAATAGTAGGGCTTGTTCTCATGGGGGATTTCAGTTATTGAGTGTCTACGTGGAGGGAAGCACAGCAGTGCACAAAAAGTCCAGCAAATTCCTGGAGGGTGTTGGGAATAACTTTTTGATACAGATTGTAGAGGGGTCAAAAAGGATGAAGCTCTTCTTGACTTATTACTCAGAAACAGAGAGGAACTGATTTGAAATATGAAGGTAACTTAGGTAACAGTGACAATGAAATAATAGTGTTCTAGATCCTAAGGCAAGAAAGGAAGGAGAACACCAGAAAAAGGACACTGAACTTCATAAAAGCAAACTTTATCAAACTCAGGGAACCGGTGAGCAGGATCTCCTGGGAGACAAGTGTGACGAGGAAAAGGAGTCCAGAAGATCTAGCTGTACCTTAAGGAGGACCTCTTTAAGGGCACAGGAGCAAGCTGTCCCGCTGTGATGGAAGAATGGGAAATGCAACAGGAGACCAGACTTTCTAGACAGCAATCTCTTCAGTAAGTTAAAACTCAAAAAAGGATCCTACAAAATGTGGAAACTTGGTCATAGCAATTAGGAAGATTATAAGAATATTGAATAGGCATGCAGGGAAAAATTAGAAAGGTCCAGGCACAATTTGGCAAGGGGCATAAAAGTTACAAGAGATGGATGAGATGCACCCAAGGGTACAGAAAGAATTATCTGAGGTAATTTCAGAGCCATTGGCTATCTTCCTTGAGAAGTCTTGGAGATCAGGTAAAGTCCTGGATGACTGGAAAATGCCAAGCATAGTGCAGATCTTTAAGAAAAAGAAGGAGGATCTGGAGAACTACATCCCAGTCAGCCTGACCTTTGTACCTGGAAAGATCATGGAGCAGATCCTCAAGCAATCCATTGTAAAGCACCTAAAGGAGAATAAGGTGATCAGGAACATCCAGCATAGGCTTACCAAGAGGAAGTCATGCCTAACTAACCTGGCTTCCTTCTCTGATAAGGCTCTGTGAATGGGGGTAAAGCAGTGAATATATGATATAGCTTGACTTTAGCAGGGCTTTAGAAGCTGTCTTTCATGATATTTTCATTCACAAGCTAAGGAAAGAAAAACTAGATAAAAGTACTGCAAGGTGGATACATAACTGGTTGGATCATAATACTCAGTAAGTAGTCATCAAATGGCTCTATTTTAGGTTGGCAGGAGGTATCAAGTTGTGTCCCCAGGTATCTCTCCTGGGTTTGGTACTGTTTAAAATCTTTATTAATGATTTGGATAATGGGATCAAGTGTACACTTAGCAAATTTTTAGATGACATTAGGTTGGATGGAATTTCAGATACTGCAGAGAGTAGGCCTAGATTCCAGAATGACCTGGATAGGATGGTTAAATGGTCCATAATCAATAAGATGAGATTCAGCAAGGACATGTACAAAGTCTTGTACTGGGGACAGAATGATTCATGCACAAATACAGACTGGTGACCGATTTAGCTAGGTTACAGTACTGCACAGAAAGACCATAAGATGAATATGAGCCAACAATGTGCTCCTATTACAAAAAGCCAACAGCATGCTGGGTTGTATCAACAGGAGTGCCATTTGTTAATCAAAGGGCATGATTTCTCTGTTCTATTCAGCACTGGTGAGGCCTCAACTGTGGTTGTTTTGGGTGCCTCGTTTCAAGAAGGGTATGGACAATTTGGAAAGAGCCCAGTGGAGAGCAACAAAACATGATTAGAGGCCTGGGGGGCAAGACTTATGAGGAAAGGTTGAAAGACCTGGGGTTATTCACCCTGGAGAAGAGAAGACTGAGAGGGGATTTGATAACAGTCTTCAAACATCTGAAGAGCAATTGAAGAGAGGATGGGCTTTTCTCTGTGTCTGTAGGGGACAAAACTAGAAACAAGCTGCATCCAGGGAAATTTAGGTTGGAGATTAAGAGGAACTTTCTGACTGTGAGGTTAGTCAAGCATTGGAACAGGCTATGTAGCGAAATTGTGGAATCTTTATCCTTGGAAATTTTGAAGAGCAGATTGGACAAATACTGGGCTGGGATGGTTTAATCAGGGATGATCCTGTGTTGAGCAGGAGACTGGACTAGATGACTTTGTAAGGTCCTGTGACAGGAGTACCAATATCGGAGCCTTTCCGAGGGTGGCTCTGCCCTCCTGTAATGGGCCAACCACCTGCTTACTCGTCTGCCATGCCTTGATCTTACTTGATTAGTAGAGTGTTGTAATCAGCAGGAGGCTGCCCATTTTCCACGCCCCAGTGACAGGAGGTACTACTTGTGGCTCCTTTTCCTCCCCTACACCTCAGCCCAAGCCTCGCAGATGGTGTTGACGTGGTTTGACCTAGGCCCTGTTATGTCTTGGCCCTCCTCTTTACTCCTGGGGCTCCTCGCCGCCCTCCTCTCGCTCTGGGGCTGGAGCCAATGCACCCCACAAATACTGCACCCTCTCTGGCACCAGGAACCCCACCCCCCCTGCTACTGGGGAGTCCCTATGAGGCCTCCTCCAACCCCTAATAGCCTCACCCGGTCCTCCAGTCAAAAAATGAACATAAAAACACAAAGCCCCTGGGCTACAACATAAAGCTAGACCATCTGGTCAAACCAGATTCACTCCCTACTAGAGAGTGAGGGAGGGAGGGAGGGAGGGCTCCCCAAACCCAGCAGCAACCAGGAGATGTTCACACCACCAGAGTTCTCCCCTCTGCCTATCCTAACTGAGTTCTTACTCCCACGGCCACAGGAGAGGAACTGCTCTCATGGCCTCCTACCTAGGCTTAAGAAGGGCTAAGCCCTGCCCCTTCCTGTCAGCTTGTTTTACTGGTTGCCTCAGCAACCAGCACCTGTGCAGCCCTGGTGACTGGCAGCTGAGCCTCCCCCTTCCTGCCACTAGGGGTCTCTCCTGAGCCGTATCCGCTTTCAGGTGCAGGGCACCTGAGTGCATTGCGACAGGTCCCTTCTAGCCCTACTTTTTTCTGTATGATCATTGGGGATTTGCTCTTTTGCTTCAAGATTAGCTTGTCAACACACCACAGAGGTTTCAGAGTAAGATGGTTTCCGAACCCATCAGACCATCACTACTTTGTTCAGAGATGCTGAAGACTGAATTAATTCATGCTAAGTTATGACCCTGGAAGAAACCATTGTCTAGTCTGTTAATTCTGCCACAGACAACTGAAATGCTCGTTTGTCAGAAAGCTTAATTGTCATGAGGTTTCTCAAGGCCATATAGTACCTTTAGATTACCTAGTCAAATCTCCTATATATAACAGAACATTACATTTTACACAGTTATTCCTTTATTGAGCCCAATCATTTGTATTTGACGGAAGCAAAGCATGTAGTTTGTATACGGCATATCTTCTGCTATAGAGATTTCCAGTTATGTAATCATGGCATGCACATTTTTTTTAAAGTTAATTTAAAAATATGTAACTTTTTAACTTAACTTTTTATTACCATGGACAGAAATTGGAAGAGAAGACCACACAAATGTTCCTATGTCCATCAGTAGTCTCCTGTTTCAGAAGCAGTAGCATAACTGAAGGGGTATGGGGGTAACTAGGTCAGCATCCCTGGGTGTCACTTTTTACAGTGTGCACAAAAATAGCTGATACTGCAGCAGTGGCTGATTGTGCAGCTGTGATCAGTATGATGCTAGCCAGCACTTCCCTGTGGGTCCTGGCTGTCATGGGCACGAAGCTGCCCAGCTATACCTCTGTGAAGCAGATGAAGTATAAAATGGGAACATAGCTAACCAGCTTTAAAGCCTTTCTAAATGAGGGGTCTGTAGCCAATATAGCCAGTTAAGAGCCCTCTACTGGCTAAATTTACTGTTTGATTCTCTTGCAACCAGCACTTGAAAGTGGAGCACCATAAGGTGGCAAGAAATGATAAGTGAGCATATTTCTTTGAGCATCTTTCTTAGATAAGATAGGAGGACCTCTTGTGTTTGTTTCAGCTGGTTGATGTTTCTGAATGTTTTTAGTTTAAAGCACATCCTTCTTTTCCACTGGTATCCAGACATTTCCCCCAAAATAGAGCAACACAACTCTTCTTTTTGATTCCATAGTTCCAAATATAATTGATGTTCCTTTTTATCCTCTATCATGACTATGACCCAGGGGTGTTTAGAAGTCTGTCTTCATTGCTGACACCTGGGGATTAAAGAGAATAATGTGATACACTCTGTATGATTGATACAGAACAGATATTGCAGTCTTTCCTATTTTGTGTAGCTGTGTGACTGTATGCCATCCATTGCTTTGACAGCCTCTCCCTGTAGGTTATAATTTCAGACTTCCTTCAAATCCATGGACACCAAATTTCTGGCAACTTATCCTTTTTTCAACTTGGATTTCATTCATTGTAGCTAAGGTTTAAAGAGCTTTTTTGGTGGTTCTTTTACATGGCCACAGGGAAGGCACAAGGTGGCATCACCTCTGATAAATGTATTGCTTCCCTGAAGGGAAATGTGAAAGGAACCAGTTTTCAACCTGTCTATGTTTTGTTGCTGTTGTTTAACCTCAAGGCTAGTTTTTGCCAATTTAATGTTTTAAACATTAAAAAAACCCAGAAACAAACAAACCCTCTGGCATCTCTATCTTTTATTTATTTAAGTCTTACAGTTTCTGCCCTTGTGTCATGGCTTCTAGGCCTGGATGTGTACCAGGCTGTATAGGTATAATACCTCTTAATGACTTAATACTAAAGTCATTTTGGCCCTTCTCTATTTTATTTTATCATTTAACTTTAACTTTACTTTTTCCTCTATCGTGAGACAGGAATGAATGAGTTTGATTTTTCTTTTTAATTCTGAAATGCTGTAATTCAGTGATTTGTATTCTTTTTGCTTAATGACATACTGCAAATAATTTATGTTTCAAACACTGCTCACATTTGAATGCTATCTTGAGTGCCTTACCCATTTCCCTTTTTTAAGCTTAAATTCAAGTTAGTTTTTTCTGATAGCCTTTTTTACCATGGTTTGTTTTTTTTTTTGCCATTTGGCTGCTAATATAAGCCTTTGATTTTTTTTTTTCCCTCTTGCATACTGTCCCCACCAAAGAAAGAAGTATGTATGCTTTCAAAGTGCTTGCTTTTTTTAGAACAGGGCTATTGTAAAATGTCATATCCAGCACAACATTATGCACTCCTAAGTCACATATTAGAAAAGTCTTCTTTCTTGGCATTTCTAGCTCACCTGTGGAAAGGGAAAACTTCAGTGCCTTTTTTATAGAAGGAAGTTAAGAGAATAAAATACTTTTTGTTCCCCAAGAAGTTCTGTTGCAGGATACATTTTGAAAATTTAAATTAAAGTCAGAATTTTAAAACACTCTTTGTTTAAAAGCGAGGTTCCTGCAGATGCAGCATGGTTTACAGCATAAATTCTGTAGGATACATAGGAGTTGCCAACAACAACCACAACAAGAAAAACAGTCAGGGAGGGAGGAGGAGAGGGAAAAGGAGGCAAAACGTTGACAGTATATCTCACCAACACAGCCTAAGACAATGAGATGCATGTTTAGCATGACTGGATCTATTCATTCCCTTGTCAATAGTTGGCATGTGCGCCTCTCAAAAGCAGCACAGCTACAAGGAAGTGTCTCATGCTCACACAATATGTAGAGATATTTCCTACACCCCCATACCCTGGGCTCACCAGCTAATAGTTCTGGTGTTTGTTTGCCAGCTGTGGAGGGGAAAGCAGCGGGAAGGGGTAAAGCAGCAGCAGGTGGTGAAAGAGTCAAGAAGCCATACCTTGCCCTGCCATACCTTGGCCCCTGATGCCTATTCCTCCCCTGGTGCCTCCCTCTTTCCCAGTGCCTGCACCCCGTACCCTCCTCCCCTTCTCACCTGCCCTCCCCTGGTGCCTATGCCCTGCTACAGGTTGCTCCCTACTGCTTGCCCCTCCTCTTCTGCCTTACCCCTAGGCCTGCTCTCTGCACTACTTGCACCCTTGCTTAGCTCCTTGCTGTCTGTCCCCCCACCACAGCTTACCTTCAGTTGCATCTCTGGCTTCAGCCCCACTCCAGCTGGGGGCACAGAGTAGTGGATTAGCTCCAACCCCTGGCTAGCCAGGCAGCAGTTATTGCAGTGGTGACAGCTCTGGTCCCAGTCCCAGGACTGGATTAGAGCTGGAGTGTGAGCCAGGGCTGGAGCTGCAGCAAGTACTGCTACCTAGCAAGGGTTGGGGGCTGGAGCCACCATGTGCTCTATGTCCCAGGCTAGAGCAGGACCACAAGTCAGAGCTGTAACTGAGAATAAGCAGAAGGAGGGGGAAGCTTGGGCAGCATGGCAGGAGCAGGTGAGAGGCTGGAAGAGGCTTTGAGGGACAGCAGTTTCAGCTCCAGCTCTGACCCTGAGCCCTGGGTCAGGGTAAGAGCTGCCTTGCTGCCCCTTCCCACCTTCTACTCACATCCAAGATGAGGAGTGTTTCCCCCTGCATTGAATGGGACAAAAAGCCACTTCTTGGATAAAGGGAAATACAGCCTATGGGTGAGTAAGCTACACTGCTATTACTGTACTACACATGCACTTCTACTTTGCTGAAATATTCAGCAAAAATGCTATCCACACCCTGATGTTGTTTGGTTTCATTTTAGCTTCACTATAGAATGTGATGGCACTTGATCAACTGCTATTCAAAACCAAGTTTTCCTTTGTAGATGAAATGTAGCCCAAAGCAGAAATTTACATCAAGTATGACCTCAGACTTCTATTTAATCACTTGCCGATCTCTGTCATTTGGCAAGGTGGGTGGTTGAAAATCAAAGATAAAAAGGGAGACCCCATTTACTTTACACTTGAATGTACAGTACTCCATTTGTTTCATAGCATTATGATGTAAAACAACTATGCTGACTTGAGCTTGCCTGGATAATGCTTCCAACTCCCTTGCAAATCAACTAGAAATAATGCAACATTAAAAACTCCTTTTTTTGTAACTTGGCTACCATTTCTGCCTCTTTTCCAGTTCCATCTGCCTCTCCCAGCTGCTCTGTCCCACCCTGATCTCTCTTTGCAGTATTGGCAATAGAAAAGTAAATATCTTCTCTACAAATTACTATGTACTGCTATGTTAATGGTCTAATTTAAACTGATGAAAGCATGGGAATTCCAAATGAACCTTGCCGGTACTTGCCTTGTGTACATTAATTCATTTCGTTAGAATGATAAATGTGCATAAACCTGTAGCCTTAGCTTATAGTGATTGATGAATAACTATTTCTTCAGTTTGTTTTATATATCCCAACCTGAATTTTGCACCCAAAGAAATCCCTCTAACTCATCAGGACACCTTGATGTTTTTGCTTTTGTTTGAAAGACATGGGTTATGTTCTTTTGCCATGACAAACCGTAAATCATCCCAGATTATCCTGAAAGACACAGACCTTAGCAAATCTTTCAAGCAACGTGGAGAGATTTTTTGGCGGTGGAGTTCTTAGAATTGGTGAGGTTTTTCACATGTCTTTGTGAGTATAAAACAGATAAATATGCAAAAATGTGAATTCTGTTGTCTCAAGGTGGGTGGTTAAATACTACAATCAGCAAGATTTTTTTTTTAAGAGATGGACACAATGCACTGAAAGAGGGATACTCATTCTTTCTTGTGAGTGAAATTGTTGCAGTAGTAGTTCCTTCTTGATTTTGTTTTAATTATATCCTTATCTGTCTTTTTTTGAAAGGAGTAGGGTAACTAGGGATAGGGGAGGATGGCACCTGCCCCAGGTGAAGATTTGGAGGTGCCATCAGAATAGTACCCTCTGAACTTTGGGGGTTGCTGAAGCTCCTCCTGAGACGCTCCCACATCAGCTGTTGCAGCCTGGGTGACCCCAAACTGCATCAGTAGCCCCTGGGGTCTTTGAGTTTCCAAGTCAGGTGAGACTTGCTTGGAAACTTCCTTCTGTACCCCTCTCTCCCAACTGCCCCTGGTGCAACATTTCCCCCATGGCTCTGCCCAGGGCACCAAAATAATTAGTTATGCCTTTGACTGAAAGAACTGACAACATAGAACTTTGATAAATTGCTATTACGTATTTTTAAATGTTGACTGGCCTTAAGCAATGTGGTGATCCTTAGCTTAGGAAGGAGAAAAAAATTACCCCTGGCAGGCTTGCATTTTTGTACTGCTGTTGCCTTAGGACTTGCTCTTTTGAAATCCTAACCAAGATATGGTCTTCAAGTTCTTGTAAATAAAAAAGGGGTCAGTTCTGCTCTTCTTACTGATATTGTGTAGTATTCTTGTTGCACTGAATCATCCTCGGGATTTCATTAGTACTGTATTCAGTCCAATATAAGATGAGCCCCCCAATGATTGGATTCTATATATGGGAAATGTACATATTTTTTATAATTTTCCAGGTATAAAGTCTAATTATTGGAGGGTTGTCTTGACCCCCCGCCCTTGCTACAGCAGGGAAAGGAGTGGCTGGGCGGGGAGGGTCGGGTGGTCCCCTTGCCCTCTGCACCACCTACTTTTTGCCTTTTACAGCCTTCCTGCCACCTGCAGCCCCCACCCCCAGATCCCCACAGCCTATGCCTCTTCCCCTCCCAAAATCTCCTGGTGTCTGACCCTTCCCCCGCTGCTTCCCAGTCTCTTCCTTTCATCTCCCTTCTCCCCCCAGCCTGTATCCCTTCCTTTCTCTTTCCTTACTGTCAGATGCTGTTTGGGCTGCCCCGTCCTGGAGCATGGCATGTGAAAACTCAGCCCTTGTTTGACCATTCAGCAGTGTCAGTACTGCTGATTTGTGGGCAAGGGAAAGAATTTCCATGTGCTCTGTGCCTAGGAGAGACCCCAGGCAAGGCCAGAGCTGAGCTGCTCCTGACAGTATGGGGGAGGGAAGGGGATGGGCATGGGGCAGAACCTGCATAGGGAAGTGGAAGACATGAGCAGGAGGCTGCTGTGGGTCTGACTCTGGCCCCAACCTGTGCTCAGGGCCAGAGTTAGAGCTGTTGCAGTTGCCTGTTCCCTCTTCCACTTTGTATATGAATATAAGATGAGGGGTTTTCCCCTCCCATGCTAACTGGGGGGGAAAAAACTTATATTTGAGTAAATATGGTACTTATAATTTATGAGCAGCGCTATTCAGGGTTGGTTAGAATGGAAAAAGCAGCCCAACATATCAAAGCTGACGTTTTCCAAACCTCTGGTGTTTGGGAAACTGTGCTTCTACTTCAGTTTGAAAACAATGAGTTTTCAAAATTTGCATGCTACATTTATTTCTCTTGCAGTATAAATAGGATTTTTTTAATGGTTTAGGTTTATTACACAAAGGTATAAATACATGCAATGAATTATATAAGAAAAATTGCAACCCCCCAGTACCATGCTAGAAAATAGAAATAATATACTCTTCACTATGAGAAGATCATAGACTTTTGTTGATGCTCAGGAGTAAAGTTTTTACTTGGATAATGCAGTATCTGCACTGCTGTTCACTGTCTGTTTTCGGTGTTTTCTCTGAAGTTCTGTTTCTTGGAGTGGAAATCATCCATGTGAAAAATAAAGCTTAAGTGACATTTAAGTATACCAGAGTCCTTATGTTAGGCTTCTGCACATAAGTGAATTTTAACCTAATGGAATCTACATATTGGGTTATTTCCCCCTAAATATTTTGTCTTTTCCCAAACTGAATCTGATTGCTTTACTCATGATGCTAGTCTTCAATTAACCAGCGATTGCTGGTCAAATTTTCTAATTTTAAGAGTAAAAAATCAAATTAAGAATAAAATAGCAAATTGATCCCAATTTAAGGCAAAACGTACTGATGGATAGCTCTGAAAGATGTATATCTTAATACACAAACATTACTACAAGGGCAAAATCTTCTCAGTACCCTAAATCCCCAGCTTCAAAATGATGGGTAATTCCTTCCCTTACTCATGACAATTCTGTATAGTTGACACAATCAAGAAGGGTGTGCTAGTATGTGCCAGTTCTGTGTCCAGTGAAATCCTTCTGTATTTATAAATAGATTTGGAATTCCAAAGGCTTTCAGAGAAAGAACAGTTGGCCATGACACTGTCCGTGGTATATATTTGGTGATAAACAGAGTCAGTAATGTAGTCCTGGATCCACAAAGGAACTTAGCTGTTGTTACACTGCACATGAAATGTCTAACTTTTATAGGTATGGCCTCTAGTATGGAATTCACAGGCACTGAATTAGATGTCTAAGTTCCCTATATAATGCATAGGGAAAGTTGGTGGTTTTAAATGCAGTTCATAATAGCTAGACCATAGAGATGGAACTTCTGTAAGCTCTAGCAAATAGGAAAAGATAATGATAGACCTGTGTGTTAAATTCTGCTTCTCTCCAGGTTCTAGGTACATATTTCCAAAGTGCAGTTAAGTCAAGTCAGGATTTACAGTTCCAAAACCTTTTAAGGAGTTGATACTGTAAGCCCTTTCTTTCACAAGAAGAGCAGGGACCACTCATTTATGTGGTAAGAGGTGATGCCACCCTAGTGTACATACTTCCCTGATTGCTAGAACACTTGCCCAGGCTGACGGGATTCCAGTAGATGTGCTGCTGGGTAATTACCACATGTTGGAGTTGACCTGATTAATCGAGTCTGTTGGAGCATGGTAATTACTGTGCTCCAGCCAGCCCCCACATCTCATGTCTTAGTGTCCCCGTGCTTCAAAATGGTGGCAGAAAGGCCTGAACTAAAGCTTTTCAAATGAGCTTTAATTCAAATGCCCCCACCACCATTTTGAAGTGCAAGGATGCTAATACACAAGATGCTGCAGTGCTTTAATTAGATACACCTATACAATTGAAGCATCCCACCCCTACCCCCAGAGCACTTGTAAAAGTTCCGAAATTTAATTCCTTCCTCTGCCTGAGGGGGTTGTATCTTGCAGAGAAGGGTTCTGACTCCCAGGCTGTGAGCTGTTGTACTGCAAACTCACTCAGCCTTTCAGATCAGGGTTCTGGTTCCTGCTTCAAGGACATTTTCTGTATTTTTATGTAATGACTCTTCCATGAAAAAATGCAGAAACAGTTAGAGCAGTTATTTTAGCCTAAGGTTTCCTGCAGTTCTTTCCTTCGACCGCTGGTATTTTACATAAAAGGCAGGGCACTTCTACTATTATTTCCATTTATTTTCTGCTCTCAGTGCATCTGCTAGATCTGGCCTAATGAAGAAATCGGCAGAGTAATAACTAGTTTGTGGATCTTGATGGGGCTTAAGCATAAGGTAGGGGATAAGCAGCTCAACACTGACAAGGTTGAGGTGCTTCTGGGGTTGCACAGATCCTATTCCCACCTATTATGTGGAGAAGAGTGACCTTTTTCTACTCAGCTCATGTCCATGTCTCAAAAGGAGGTGTGTTTCTGTTTTTCAGGGATTTGAGCAGGGTAGAACAGAATTGCGGTTAGGTTCTGTAGTCCTAATAAGGTGGGAAAGATCTGCCCAGGAAACTTGGCTAATGAAAAAGTAGGCACTTGGGGAGCTTGAGGATCACTCTTTTGAATGGAGGTGACTAATTTCTGCCTTAGTCCCATTTTGGGTAGTCAAGTCCCATTGTGAATTTAGACAGGGACTTATATATTTACCTTCCATCTGCATTATATGGACTTTGAATTTTGTCCATATCTGAACACTCCTTACCTCTTTAGCTTATTACTTTTTAAGATTGTGAATGTATCTGTGTTTTCTTATTTTTATTTCTCTTTGAGCAGCCCTTGCCTTGAGTAAAGCAAAGGGAGGGGGAAAAGGGCTGGCTTAAGAGGAGTCTCAAATTAGTGAGATTCCTAAACAGATGCCACCACTTGCTGTGTGAGATTATGGGCTGCGACAGCAGTCTGTATTCTTCCCAGGACTGGCACAGGTAGGGTAGAATTGCTTGTTAGGAACTCTGATTTGAAGGTGTGTCTGTAGGGGGTGGATAGCAGATGGCAGGAGGGAGATTTGTTTTCTTTAACTTAAATTGATTTGTTTACTTCCAGAACTCCAGTCTTTTAAAATTAGAAGGGAATTATTTGGTGGCTTGTCCTGTACTGTGATTTATGTTCAACGCTTATGATGATTAGGCTGAACAATCTTGTACTGTGGTAGTTTTGTTTTAGGATTCTGTTTATATTGGAAGAGAGAAGCAGTTACCTTTTGGTTTCTTAAAAAAAGAAAAGAAATCAGGTTGGGATATCGATTAAATTCAAATAAGTGAGCGATATACTGTCAGTTCAAGTCATGGTTTCTTGTAATGAACCAACATTTTTTCACTCAAGTGATTAAAATCAACTAAATGCTAAAATTAAGATCTAGAGCTGGAAGAAAGCTATTATTTGCTTGACCTGTCAGTAAAGTAGACCTGTTTCCTGTTTATTGTATATTGTATTGGATCTCATTGTGAAAGGGGAGAAAAAACAGAATTCCCTTTGAACATTTTTCATCACACTGCACCTTTTGTTTGTAAAGCTATTAATTTTAAACCTTAATATCCGTGCATAAACACAATCCATAACAACCTGCAAGAAACATGGGGTGCAGACAGAAGTGGCAGTTTTCACTTGATCTGGCCACAGAAAGCGGACTATAGCTATAACCAAACACAACTGTATGGCTGCAGACAGCTTCAGAAATAGCTGATCAGTTGAAAATCTGAACCTTCATTGCATAAGAGGTCAGGTGAAGACATTTTGAAACAAGCCATCTTCTGCAACTTCATAGATTTCATAGACATTAGGCCTGGAAGATCGAGTCCAGCCCCCTGCCCAAAGGGCGGGAAATCAGCTGGGGTCATAGGATCCCAGCAAGACAAGCATCCAATTTGCTCTTGAAAGCGTTCAGTGTAGATGCTTGAACCACCTCCGATGGCAGGCTCTTCCAGACCTTGGGGGCTTGAACACCAAAGAAATTCTTCCTTATGAGCCTGAAATGGTCCTGTAGTAGTTTATAACTGTTTGACCTTGTCATCCCTTGGGGTGCTCTGGTGAACAAATGTCCCCCCAGAACTGGTGGTCATCCCTGATGAACTTATAGGTGGCCATCAGATCACCCCTGAGCACTTTTCCAGGCTAGAGAGCCCCATGGCTCTCAGCCTGTCATCATAAGGTCTGTTTCCCTGACCTCTGAGCATGTGCATGGCTCTTTTCTGGACTCTCCCAAGCTTTTCCACATCCTTTTTGAATTGTGGAGCCCAAAACTGGACGCAGTACTCCAGCTGCGGCCTCACCAAGGCCAAGTACAAGGGGAGAATGATGTCCCGGGATTTGCTTGAGAGGCATCTAAAGATGCAAGCCAGCGTTTTGGTTGCTTTACTAGCCGCAGCATCGCATTGCAGGCTCATGTTCATCTTGTGGTCAATGATGACCCCCAAATCTCTTTCTTCCATAGTGCTAGCCAGTGTAGCAATGCTGAGCCTATAAGGATGCTGCAGGTTTTTCTTCCCAACGTGGAGCTCATCTTCCTGCTCAGTGCAAAGAATTATGACATCGTAGGGATAATGGAGACCTGGTGGGACTCCACCCATGACTGGACCTCGGGTATAGATGGCTATACCCTGTACAAGAGGGATCATGTAGATAAAAGTAGCTGTCTATGTTAAGGAAAGCTACATGTCCCTGCAAGCTGATATTGGTGACCAGGGTGGATGACTGGTAACCCTCTGGGTTAAAATCTGTGGGGAACACAGCACAGGGGATGCAATGGTGGGAGTCAACTACAGATCTCCCACCCAAAGTCCTGAGCTTGACCAGGAGTTCGCCCGGGAACTGGCTGAGGCCGCATGCTCCAGTACCATGGTTGTCGTGGGTGACTTCAATTACCCGGACATCTTGTGGGAGGATCACTCAGCAAAATCCGAGTGAACCCCATCCTCCATCCTTTGTAGGCCTTTCTCTTTAGCCTCAGGAGTTCTGGTAGATCCCTGGAGAGCCAGGGGGGCTGCTGTACCCTCTTGCTGCCTTTGCTCCAAGATGGAATAAACTTAGCTTGTGCATTGAGGATCACTCCCTTGAGGAGCAACCACTCTTCCTGAACTACCCTCCCCCTGGGGTCGTGGTCCCTTAGGGCCTCACTGACAAGCCTTCTGAGCTTGTCAAAGTCAGCTTTCCTGAAGTCGAGGACTTGAGGAAACTTTTGTCTGCCTGTCAACCTGTCACTGTTTTCAGAGGAAGTTCGGTCTAGGTTTTTTTCAGCCCCTGGTGGAGGGTGGGGCAGGTGTATTGGATCACTGAGGGGGTGGGGCTCCAATTCACCCACCCCACCTTCCAGCACCAGCTGGGAAACCCCTAAAAGGAGCTCCCTCTGCTCCCTTTCCCCCCGTCCCTTCTGGAACAGGGACAGGCTGGAACAGGAGGGACCATTGCTAAAGGAACCCAACTGCAGGCTGCCAGCCAGAGCTAGATTCCCTTTCCTCCTGGAACCAACAGTGAACCTCTGTTTGGTCCCAAGGATCACTGTAATTTAGAACGCTCCCTGCAAAGCATTCTCTATTACAGCAGGGAGCTTCATTTCTGTCTATACCCCTGGAGGGAGAAATAAGATGAAAGAATTGGAAGAGATGCCAGAAAAGGAATCTGTAAGCATATCACTGAGGGTGCCTGAATATGTGCTGGGAGACTGCTCCAATGTGCTGTAATTACAGCACATCAGAGCAGACTCAGTCAAGTCTGCTAAAGCATGCTAATTTGCATCTGATGTATCAACATCCCCCCACTTGAAAATGGCAGCTCATCATTCGATGAGCTTTTAGTTAAAGAGCCCCCACTGCCATTTTGAAGTGGAGGGATACTAATACATGAGACGTTGCAGGTGCTTTAATTAGAGTGGCTCTTGGAGCTGCTCTAATTAAAGTGCCTCCCCACCACTGAAGCATATGTAAAAATGCCTTCACATACTAACTCTGGGTATAGCATTTTTGTAAATAGTTATCTTGATGAAGAGTCAGTTTATTGTTTACAAGCATGGAGTCCCCTCATATTATTACCCAGCATGTGTTCCATTAAACACACACCAAAGATGATTGCTGATCCTCTCTTCAATTTCTAAGCTGCCTACCTACCTACATACCTTTTTAGATGAGTATCCTGGCTTATCCAAAGCAGTTTTTGGATCCAGTCTTCCCCGTCTCCTTACCTCCCGAGGTTGAGTCCTGTAAAGCACCCTTTACAGAAGAAGGGAACGGAAATGAGCTTGCCCAACATTACCTAAGATAGTATGAAATTAGAAAGGGTTCTAGTCTTAAATCCACAGAAGTAGATGGAAGGAATCCTATTCACATAAATAGGGTTGGGATCAGTCCCACTTGCATTTTAAATTTTCTTTTGTTTTACTCTGAACCTCATAGGTACCATAAATTACAAACTCAGCTTTAGTAGAAGTTATTCATGTGCAAAGGATGGCCGAATTTGCACTCTATAGTTCAGCGTAGGGATGTATTCTTGTACTCATTAAAATTGTTTTTCATTTTTCATTCGATGTTGATATTTTCTATCTGTATTTATTATTTCTTTAGTTTCTCAAAATTTAGTAAATAGCTGATATGAAAAAAAATCTTGTCCTTGGGAGTAAGTTTAGAGAGTTACTAATATTATAAAAAAATAAGAATAATATGAGAGCTTGCTTCCTATATGGGCTTTACTATGCACTCATCACTGACATTTTAATCAAACATGACAGAAAATAAAATGCACATTGTTAACAGGCATCTTAGTGCTGAGGTGAAGAAAACAAATCCTGAGCTGTTCTCAGTATGTCAGTCATACAAAGGTAATCATTCGTGGGTAATTTTAGTCCACATCAGCACTTTAATGAAAAAAAATCTATTTTTATGTGGGGGAAGGAGGAAAAGAGTGTGCTTTATTTTTCTTGTTTTGCAAATTAAGAAGAAAACTTCTCCTGACTGCATTTGATGTTACCAAAGTACTTTCTAGTTCAAACTTTGGATGGCGCGCCATATACCTTCACATATGTGAATTAATTAGTAATGGCAATAATAATATTTTTTTTTATAACATTATAAATGATTTTTATGGTCCATAACTATCACTGTCAAATCTAGCCTTTTTTATTCTCCAGTCTCTGTTCCCTGTATTTTAACTGGAAAGTGGTCACTTAAAGAAAAGTTTAATCGCTCCCCTATGTTAACCATTTCTTTCATATTAGGTGTTTTTCATTTTTGTACTGCTACTTCAGTTTCTGGTCAAAAGTATGTATTAGTGTCATCAGAATATACTGAATACATTCAGATTAGGGCTATTTTAAAGAAATAATGTGAATGGATGTATTGATTAGCTGTTTAAAAAAAAGAAAGCTCTTAATTATAAAAGATTTCATATGAGAGTGCCTGAGAAAAGAGCCCATGTGACTGGTATTAGAGAGTCTGAAAGTACATATGTTCCATTATTTAAATATCTTAAATAAGAGAATTTAGAGAAAATTGATTTAGATAAGTGTTAATATTCTCTCTTCACTGAATATTCAGAGAGAATCAAGAAACCTAAGGTTTGTTGCTGGTTCTATCTCTGATTTTTTTTGGGTCTCTGAGTATCTTCTGCCTTAACTGGTAAATATTACTATTCTAGGAAGTGGAGACGATAATACTCACCTTCATGAATCATGTTGTAACTAGTCTTTATGCGATGAACCATGGAAATAGATGTTTGGTTATGGTTTTCATTACGAATCCAAAACTTTAGCTAAGTTCTTCAAAATATTTGTAGAACTGAGCTGAGTTTGAGTTGAGTCTGGACTATGCAGGAGTATATAAATGTACTTTAATTTTCCATCAATAATTTTGCTTATGTTTTTTGGGAGGATTTGAAGGGAGCTGTGATGGAGAGCCATTTCCATTCATCAACTAGTAATTGCCTCCAGGCTCACTATTATTGTCTCTCATTGACTTAGGAGCAAAGTGGTAGGGTCTGATCTGATGTCTGTTGTCTTCAGAAAATGTTACTTATGTGGTGGATATATTTGAAATGTAAAGGCTGGTACTGTGACGCTAAAATGATGTTAACTCAGGGTCATAAAATTCCTGTAAGCCTAAGATATCAGAAAAGTCAGGATGAATTCTGTTAAGTGACAGAGAGTTCCTGTAAAACTGACATTCCCTTCCTTCAGGGCAGGTGGAGTTTGAAGCCTCTACCACACAACTGTTCTTCCTAGATTTCCTAGATTTTATACATTTCTGAAGTAGCTGCTCCAAGGCCCCGTTCACACTACAGGAAGAAGGATACAAAACATAATGGACTGCAGCAGATTGCTCTTGCTAGATATACATCTTGTGTCCACATGCATCAGCTGTTCCAGATGTTTCAAAATGTTTGAGATTATACTTGGGATTTCAAGGTCTGATGCCACCTACAATAACTTATTCTAGTGTGAATAGAAAAGTACCAGCATTGCAGGGGCCATAGTTCACTTGATTCTCATTACAACCGGTTACAACACAGCATCCTGGGTAGTGTTTGCTCTATGAAAATCCTCTTTACGGGTTACCAGACAGCAAAACAGAAACTCCCACCAAGAGAAGACAGTAATGTTTTATTTGATTCTCTATTCAGCACAACACACCCCTGACCTGGCCTCCATCAGAGATCTGCAAAGTCAATCTTTAATATATAGGTTAACTGCATTCTGGCAACCTCTGGTTGGAACACATCTCCATGGATTTTACTACTACACATATCCCCCTCTAAAAGTCAAACTACAAAATCTGAAAATAAAATGTACCTTTTAAAGATCTAGTCTAGTGAGAAGTTTTGCTAAACTGCTGTTTCTGGTATGGCTGTCAATAAGAGAAGCAGTTCAGTGTTGTCAGTGGAAATACTTCAGGAACAGCAGGCTTGGAGACTGATCAGGAAACTGATGTCAATGCACTGCTGAAGCCTTGTTCAGTATTCTTCTGCATTGTCTCCTCAGACACTTGTGGTCACAGATGTAGTAACTGGAGCAGTCCATGTGGTGATTCAGCAACATATGGTCTTGGAGAGGAATGTATCTTCCTAGCCCATCCATCTGTGATTCAGTCTGACCAGTCCTCTACAAGTTTAGGATGTCTTCAAGATACACTGTCCATCATAATTTTTATTTTGTTGCATCAAGTTGTTGCCTTTCCCTTCTTGAAATGTGCATTGATCAGAGATTTGTCCTGTGAACTGCAGAGGACTTAATGGAACTGGAGTGAAAGTCATTGCCTTGTTCTCAGACAGTTTCCTGATTATCTCTGCAGCCTCAATGAACCCATTGTTTTGCGGAAAGCAAGGTCTTCAAGGACATAAGTAAAGCCAGGGTCTTTTGCAAACAGAGTGAACAGAGAATCCCTGGGTGGGCCAAACTGTGGCTGCTATTAGAGAAGATCTGTTCTCAGATGACCTGTCTAGCAAAAAGGGGCATCATACAATTAATAAGAATTCAAAGAAAAAAATCTTTAAGCTTGGCCACCTGCAAACAGCATTCATGATAGTTGGACTTGAGAAAAGATGTGGATTTTGACATGTTGCCAAAGATATTTGGGTGTGGTTGGCATGTGTGGTTCACATTAGTTACTACATTCTCACAGACACTGTAATGCTGGACAAGATCCTCCAGCAGAGCTGAAAGGCATGACTATGGGACTGATTAGTGAATACAAGCCCAAAAGTTGGTGATGCCTTCATAACCAGCATCTAGGTTATGGTGAATTTCATCTTATTTTCATAGATTTCATAGACATTAGGGCTGGAAGGGACCCTGGAAGATCATTGAGTCCAGCCCCCGGCTCCAGGGGCAGGAAGTCAGCTGGGGTCATAGGATCCCAGCAAGATAAGCATCTAAATGTGTTTTGAAGGCGTTCAAAGTGGGCACTTGAACCGCCTCAGGTGGCAGTCTGTTCCAAACCTTGGGGGCTCGGACAGTGAAGAAGTTCTTTCTTATGTCCAGCCTGAACCGGTCAAAGTGGAGTTTGTGACCATTCAATCTTGTCATCCTTTAGGGCACTCTGGTGAACAGTCATTCCCTCAGATCCTGATGAGCACCCCTGATAAACTTATAGGTGGCCACCAGATCACCCCTGAGCCTGTGCTTTTCCAGGCTGAATAGCCCCATTGCTCTCAGCCTGTCATCGTAAGATCTGTTTTCCTGACCTCTGATCATGCGCGTGGCTCTTCTTTGCACCCTCCCAGGCTTCTCCACATCCTTTTTCAATTGTGGAGCCCAAAACTGGACTCAGTACTCCAGCTGCTGCCTCACCAAGGCCAAGTACAGCGGGAGAATGACATCCTGGGATCTGCTTGAGAAGCATCTATGGATGCAAGCCAGCATTTTGCTCACTTTACTAGCTGCAACATCACACTGAAGGCTCATGTTCATCTTGTGGTCAGCTGTGACCCCCAAATCCCCTTCATGTGTAGTGCTAACCAGCGTAGCACTACTGAGCCTATAAGCACGGTACAGGTTTTTCCTCCCAAGGTGGAAAACCTTGCATTTTTCAGTGTTGAACACCATCAGGTTCTCATCCACCATTTCATGAGTCTGTCCAGATCTGCCTGGATCACTCTCCTGTCCTCAGGTGTGGATGCTTTACCTCAGAGTTTGGCGTCATTGGAGAACTTGGCCAGTCCACTCCTGACTTCAATGTCCACAAGACGATTGGCTCCCATCAACCACCACCCTCTCGGTCCTACCACAGAGCCAGTTCCTCAGCCAGTGGATCGTGGTGATGTCAAGGCCACAGTTGGCCAGTTTAACCAAGAGGTGATCGTGGGATACCAGATTGAAGGCTCAGCTGTGTTCCAAATCAATCTGCACTTGGCGTTTGGGTGTTGAGCCCTCTCAATGGTATCTAAAGAGCTGGTGATATATCCAGTCAGCTTGCTGCATGGATGAGTTTTGTTCCAACTTCTTATCTGTGGTAACAAATTTGTGACCAGCTGGGTGCACATAACCATTTTTTCAGCTAGTGCTTGTATACTTGTCTTCGGCAGTTGACTTTCTGACAGCATGCTTGCTTGTGCTGAAGTCCTTATCAAGTATAATCTAGTATCTAGTCATGTGGCTGTCTAGAGGCATGGCCATACCAAATGCATGGGGTTATTTTGGCTTCTTTCAACTTGTATTTAGTGATAGAAGAATCACTACCTGGCTGTTTGGAGGTCTTCTGAAAGCTGTCAAAGCTACACCATTGATGTAAGTTATTCCTTGGCTGAAATCTGTTTGATCTGCCTAGAGATTTAATGGCTCTAGGGCTCAGCTTGTCTAATCAGTTTGTTGGCTTTCTCAACCCTCAAGCCAGGATGAAGCTATGTAACTGATATAGTTATGCCTCATGCCACAAAGGATTCAGTTATTTGTCCCATGAAACTTTTTTCTGGACTTGCAGCATTGTATTAGAATATATAATGCTGTGAACAACTCTTCAGTGGATTCATTCTCTTCTTGAAACTGAGAGAAGATCTGGAATCTCTCATGATGATGACATTCCAGAAGGGGATATATTTGTCAAAATTATTGCCAGTGGTATTATGTGATTCTGATTCTTTTGTACTTGGGTTGTAAGAAAAAGGGTTGTCTTCAGCCTGTGGCTTCATCAGGCACAATCAACATGTTCCTCTTTTGGCTTTTCAGTCCTGGCACTTGATTAAAATGTTCAGGTCTTATTTTCTTCTTGGTCTAGTTATTACTAGTCTTGAAAGTAAATTTGAGCCAGGACTCAGTAAATAGGACCACCAGTCTTTGTGGCCATGATGTATACACTTTTTTCTTTGTGAATTGTGTGGATCATGTATTTAAATAAGTTTTCAGGGTATCTGCTAGATCCCACTGCTATCAGCATGTAATAATTTAGGAAATAGCTTTACACAACCAAACAGTGTAGCAGTAATTCCCACACAAAAGAGAAAAAGGAAATGTTTTATTTTAAGCTATTGTCAGAACAACAGGCCTTTGTTCTGGTCCCTGCCAGAGATCTAGGCAATACATCCTTAATAGAGTGAAATATTCTGACTGGAGCACTCATCTCTAGGTTTCATTGCTGCACACTTCAGGATTGGAAATTTCCAGAAATATCTGCTTCTAGGAAAAGCACAGAACTCTCCAATATTCTCAAGAAACAGTTTTCACTTTTGCTGAAGCACTGAAGTTTCCTAATAATAATCAATATGATAAACATCTTATTCATTTAGAGTCTATTTAAAAGTTTCTGCACTTATGAAAACAAACTGAAAGGGTCTGATTCTCCTCCCATTTACACAACTTTCTGCATCATGGTAACTTCAGTGGACTGATCCCTGATTCCCAATGAAAAGAGGGAGAAAACAACTAGGCTCTCAGGTTGCATCTTACATGGATCATCATGTGCATGTTGCTGTGGAGATCAAAGTCATCACTTGAGTTCCAGACATACTTCCACACATTTGTTCCCTCCAAAAGCAAAGGATATGAATCTGTTTCTCTGTTTCCTTTTAAAATGTATTTCTTTAAAGAGCAAGACAGTAGGTTTCATTCACATTAATGTTGTTTTTGGTCATGATGTAAACTATTTATTTTACACAGATTTACCAGTGTAATGCCTACACTATGATTTTTTTTTTAATCTAGGGTTGAGATTGCCCATTAAAATTAGATTATATTAAGCGATTTTACAACTTGAACGATCACACATTAATGTTTATTAACTAGTGCTAAGTGACCTTTAGGCATCTTGAAGTTATACCACTTCAGGTGGGGATTATGGGTGTGTACAAAAGTGTTTCATGAATGTTTTATAGTGCTAGAATTTAGACCACTTTTTATAGCACTATAAAGTCATAACACTCTTACACATGACAGAAATGCAGTGTTGGGGGGGGGCTCTGAATCTCCTTGCACTTTCCAGGCCAGGAGGCAGGGGGTGCTCTGTACCCTTCTGGGGCCACAAGAGACTGCAGATGGCAGCAGACCATTGAAGGAGGTGGATATGAGCACAGTGAAGGAAAGGGGGATGGAAGAAGCAAGAAGCAGGATAGGAGGACTGGGGGGGATGAGGTGCCATTCCAATGCTGGATCTTCCTAGGCAGTGCCCAGGAATGAGGTGCTGTGCCAGGCTCCCAGCTGTGGCTGCTCTGGGGCTCCATGGTCTGTGGGTGTTTGAGTACCCCCACCCTCATGCATGCTGAGCCCAACACTTCTCTGACTCATTCAGTACCACAGAGGCCCTTCCCAACCATGTCATGCCAGAAGAGAGCAGGTCCCCACCTGGGTAGAATGCTCTGGAGCTGGTGCTAATGCTCCTTTCCTGCCTGGGCTTCAGAGAGCTGAACCAACCCCCTTCCCCTGTGACACTGCACAGCCCAGAGACTGGCTTGGCTGCAAGTCCCACCAGGAATCCACCAGCCTTTTGGGGTGGCAAGAGCTGTGCGTGGCCTGGGGGCCCCCAGTACAGAGCCAGCTCCTCCAGCTGCAGAACGTGCCATGCTTGTGGGAGCCAAGATGCGCCCTACCCTCTCCTCCCCCTACTTACCAAGCTCACAAATCCCATGGGATACTGGTCTAATCACCAGAAAATACGAAATGTAGCACTTCAAATTTAATACCTCATTGAACAAAGGTTAATTTAAAGCACTGTACCCATTTGTAAAGTACTATAAAGTCATTCACTTCTGTTAAGTCATGGCAATAAAGCACTTTAAATGGTAAAAAAGTGATTTCTGTACATACCCTATCTTTGAGTTCTGCTAATTAGCTAGAGTTAATTTCTGCATGTTCACTTAAGATAAAACCACCAATTTTCAGTTCTCCAGAATCCTAGGAGGCACTGCTTCCAGGTGGACTAGCTGTCATTCAGGACTCTACAGCTATGAACTGACAGCTGGGAATAGCCAGAAAACATGTGAGTGGGGGGGAGTGGGAATGGTGAGAAAAGGGGTGAGGGGGGTAGGGGGCCTAGAGTAAGGGGACATGGGGAAAGGGTGAGGGGAGGCAGGATTGGAGAGAGGAAGGGGGAGCAGGTGGGGTGAAGGGGGAGTGGATGGGTGGGGAGCTTCTGGGCTGGTGCCTTCCAAATCATCCCTTTACCCCGAGATCATTCCCCTGACACCTGATTTGTCTCCTCTGCCCTCCTTTGGCCTCTCCACCTCTGGATCACTGTCTTACTGCCCCAATCAGCCCAAGAGTGGTGGAGATGATGGTGGGGGGTTACGCCTTCTTTCTGCCTGGTCCTGTGGTCTCTGAAGACCACACTGCCCAGGCACACCCAGATCCAGCTCCCAACAGACCCTGCAACTGAAGGAGAAGCAGGGGCGCAGGTTGTGAGGGAACTATCTATTCAAAGCTGATTGAACCTATTAGGTTTGGCTTGATTAGAGATAGACCTGTCCATCTGGATTAAGAAAAGGATGAGGGTGATTGAGGAAAACATGTAGAGAGATGAGACTTCCAGATTTCATTCCAGATACTTGACTATCATTTAGTTCCCACCTTAAATGGAAAATCCACTTTTTAAAAATTTGTATGAATCATAACAATAAAAGAAACTAACTAAAAAAGCAGCTGTTGTTCCTTGCTTATTGAGATTCTATATTACAATTTGAAAAGATTTTTTTTTTTTTTACTTTAGACTCACATATTACATCCTGGAAACTGCTCTTGAACTGAACCCGACTGCATTTCATTTATTTGTGCTGAGTTTGTGGGAAATGTAAAGTCAGAGACATTTCAGATGACAGTATTATCATTTTAAATGTGTTTTAAATTGCAGCAGAGCTGTGGATCTTTCAAAATAAAATGTGAAGACAGATTGTACTGGAGAGTTAAGAGAACTGGGGAGAGGCTTTTTCTTGGGACTCTTTGTGGAGAATGGTGTTTAAAGAAATGCAAATTGCACAGTCCATAGGCTTTCTTAAGGCATATTCTGGATGCAAACAGTATTATCAGAACATTTTTGCATGAGACCTTTGAAAAGTTGGCAGTTTGGCAACTCATGTGCAGCTTGCTATTTCCATTGTTTAGTGACAATGGTGGAATGAGAAGCAGGGCTCCTCTTTTTCTTTAACAATAATAAAAATCACAAAAGCAGATTCAGTAGCATATATGCTTTATAAAAACTGGCGTCATTATTCAGATGCTTGTGCTGCACCTATGGCCACCATATGCAAACACTTGGGACTTATCCAAAGTTGACTGAATTTAGTGAGAGTTCTGTTGGTTTAAATAGTTTGTAAATCATGTCCTTTCATAGAGGGGAGATTATGTGGTGATTAAAATGCCTGGTTTTCCATTAATTTTGGTAATGCAATAGTGTCAGTGATGAGAGGTAAGTTTGAAGTTTACTACTAGACACAAGACCAATGGTACACATCATAAAGACTGACTATCTTTTCCTTGCTGGTACTATATTAATAACTAATTTAAAATTAATTTTTTTATGAATTTTAAATATCATCTGATTTTCATCCTCTATATAGTATAATTGTCTGTAATGGTGTCTGCTTTAAGATTTTTTTCCCCCCCTAAATCACACAGAAAGGGAAAATTATTTACCTATTACTCTTACTCCTTTTTACTATTTTTTCTATGTCTGAAAATATTTTTTTTACCAGTGAATGGGAGAAAGGGGGAATAAAAAGTAAGTTAACTGATATATGTATACAATTTTGATGTCTTCAATAAATTCAGATTGGAAGCTACTTGCTTATAGGTCTTGTTACACCACGTGTGAAACACCCAGAAGTTATGAACGTTCATATTTAGCAGGAATAGAAAATATGTTTTACAGGACAATCCTGCCTTGGCAGGAAAATGGATTACATGATGATTATTTCTTTGTTTCTCCCATTACCATTAAAAGTGTGCATATGAGTGTTCATTTGTTGAATGTCTCTGTCTTCGGTGGGATAAAAAGCTGCTCTGCCAAAGTCACTGTAAGTAAAGGATTAATTTCAGTCAGCCTTAGCATTTTTAGGCAGGCAGATAAAACCATTTTTCGTCAAACTTTCCCCATCGCTGCAAATTAGTTCCTGTCCACAACGTATAAAAGACCATCTTACAAAAGTTTACAGAGCTCTGCCCTTTTAATACAGGACCTTCCAGAAATTCTCATATTTCTTTGTTTGAGAAATTGAAGACATCTAATTTATTTATTGCTATGAAATTTAGATATACTGTAGTTACTTGCATAACATACTTTTCCCCCAAAAAATTGCCTTCTAAAATTTTGGATTTGTATCAACCAGAGAAGCAGATTTTCTGCCCAGGATAGAAGCATAGAGATACTGTAAGGTAGCTGCTGGTCTTTTTTGTTCCTCACAGTAGCCTCATACAGGGATGGGGAGTTCCAGGAGGGATGATGTGGTGTAGTTGCACCTGCTTTTTTTTCCTGTTTCACCCAAAATTTAAAACCAGCTGTCTAGCAGCAGCAGTGGCATATCTATTTCAGTAGAAGTCAATAGAGTTAATTGACATCATGGCCCATAATATACCTGATTTTTGCTAAGAGTTCTTCACTCCACAGGTGTTAATGACTTTCTGTCCTTTTTAATGGTCTTGATGTCCCATTAATCAAGCTATCCTTTTTTTAGCAATTGTCCTGAGTGTTAGCACTTCCTGGTTTTTCTTCTCCTATTTCAGAGCCCTGCAGAAAGCTTTTCAGATCTTAAAAACCTCAGATCAGCCCATGAGGGCATGCCCATGCAGGCACATACTCTTGCAGCAGCTCAAATAGGAGCGGCACAAATTTGAGCCAGGGATATTTGCCTCAGTGCACATGCCTGAATATGCATTTTGGTGTGGGGAAAGTTGTGCTACTTGGGGCTAAATAACCCTGCCCAGCTTCTGCCACATCTACAGGCAGGGGGAGCCAGAGCCTGGGGCCAGCACCTGTTTCTCTATTCTCTTTCTCTCTCTCTGTGTGTGTGTGTGTGTGTGTGTGTGTGTGTGTGTGTATATATAAAAACAAGACAGAGATAATAGAAGATATTATATATATATATAATAGAGAGAGAGAGATCAGGTGGGAATTGTGTTATTGATATAGTTACAATTTTAAAGCAATTTGGAAAGCTACCAGTGTCTCTATCATCAAAATAAAATAAATTCTAAATATCTATATGTTTTGATGCTTGCTTTGGTTTTCTTACCATAGAGCAGTTAGAGCTCACTCTGATCCCTTCACTAACTAGGATATGAGGATAGCTGCCCCTGCAGCCATAGCTCCTGCCAGCAGGTTTCATCCTGTCTGGCAGTTAGGCATCAAAGGGGGGGATGTGGGGTTTGCAGAAGGGGTGTTGGGGAATGTGTATGCATGAGTGTGGAGGGACATGGGGTGTGGGAGGATTGTGGAGGGACTGTGGGTGTAGGGGGCCTATGTGGGGGGAACTGTTCAGGAGGGGTGGGTCAGCACATGGACTACCCCCCTGCAGGGCCACAGCTCCCCCCCTCACAGGGCCCACATTGGCCCCCAGAGGGGTCACATGCCCCCGCATGGCCCACAGTTCACCCTCAGCAGCAGCGGCCATTGGGGTCCTCGGGGCCTCCTGGCACAGCCCCTGTGTGGCACGGGGCAGCGCAGCTCAGCCCAGGCTGCCTGGCACCCAATGCTGCCTGTGCCATATTGCATGGGCCAGGGCTGACCTGGCTTGGCATAGTACCATGTGCTTTTGGGCAGCTCCAGACTGCTCAGGCTGTCACCTGAGGCCCTACACAACTCCTGGGGACTGCCTGTCATTCCAGGCCAGTTGCATGCATGTAGGAGCCAGACAGGTATGACAGGCAGTCCCCACAAGTAGTGCAGGGTCCCAGGTTGACAGGCTGAGTGGCTTTGGGTGATCTGTGGGCCATGTGGGCACAACCCTTCTGAGATGCCCCCCTGATGGTCCCCCTCTACCCTCACACCTTGCCCCAACCCACTTACCTGGAATAGAGCCTGGGTCCAGGTCATTGCAGTCTGCATCGCTGCTTGCTCTGCATGGGCAGGTAGCATGCTGCTGCATCGGGGCAAGAAGCAAGCATACAGACACTCTGGCTGGCTACTAGAACATCTCTTTGGAGGACCTGAGCCTCCAGTTGCCTCAGGGCATGGTCATGGAACATCTCCTATACTGCTTTTTTTCCAGAAGGTGGGGGGTACTCCCACACATCTCCCAGGAGGCTGCTAGAGTGGCTTATGTCTCTAGCCCCACTACCTCACCAGCTGGCAATTGTCAGCAACGATGGAGGGAGAGAGAGGAAAACCCTCTCTCCCCCCTCTCATCCCCATGAGAGCTCCCCCCCACCCCACAGCTTGCTGGCAGTGGTCTTGGGTGGGGAAAATGGAATTGGACCAGCTTGGTTCAACATGGGGGCTCCTTTCTCCCCACCTCATCTTGACAGCTGCAGCCATGAGCTGCAGTGCAATGTTGCCCAGTCCAGCTTTTTGCTGTGTGAGGAACTGGGGTGGGGCAGTCCTTCTGCCACACAGACTAAGCCCATCCCTGGCCCCAGCCCCACCTCAGCCTCAGCCTCCCCCACTCCCCAAGACCCCAGCCAAGAAGGTGTGGAAGGGGGCCCCTCAGAGGCAGAAAGGCTCCCTTCTCCTTAGCCCCATCTACCGGTGTGGCGAAAAGCTGGGCTGGGCAGCCTCATGCTGCATGTCCTAGCTGCAGCTATCAAGAGGCTAGACCAGGATGGGGGGGAAAGGAGCCCCCCTGCTGTGTGGACCTCCCTACCCTCACTGAGACCCCAACCAACAGGGTGTGGCCTCCCTCCACCCCATACCCAAGCCTCTATACAATGCCATCCATAACCTGCAGCACAGGGGTGCCTGGCCCAACTTTTTGTTCCACCAGGAACTGAGGCTGGGAGTGGAAATGGTGCCTTTCTGCCATGCAAACCTGGCCCCCACCAAGGCCTGAGCTAGCAAGCTTGGTGGAGCATCTGCCCAGGAGAGAGGCTCAGAGCCTTTTCTGTCTCTTCTCTGTGACAACCCAAGGGCAGGGCTGGGTTGGTGCTTGCCTAGAGCAGAGGAGCACTCGCAGAATGTTAGCGAGCTGTCTGGTGACGGGCCTCTGGGATGGTGGCAGAATGTGACCCACATTGAAGCATAATGGTTGTAGTGCAGATGTTCAAAAAAGCACTATAACCTAAAACACTTTAGTCTAAAACCATATCCACTAAGGGTTAACTTGAAGCAGGATCTGTTATTTTTAAAATGCTTTAAGTGCTGTGAACACCTGTTCTGTTATGGCTTAAAAGCACTTTCTGCATGCTTAATGGGCTTTAAGTGTGCCATCATACCTACCATTTATGATGCCTGAATTCATGTTGCATTTGTACTGTGAAGTGGTCCAGCTCTCTAAGTGGGTACAATTTATGGGTGACGAAGTATTCTCATGGGCGAGCTTTTACTTTGTTTCTAAGCAAACCATTATTGCCCAGTTTAATATATTCCTTACAGAAGCATTAATGATAATAACTTTATTATCATTACAGTAACTTTCAATATGGAACATTAATAACATCCACTAAATCAGCCATTTTTAACAGCTAGGCATCAATTTTGATAGCTATGGACATTCCAGAAAAATGAAGAGCTTCTAATAATTACCAGGTCATTTGTTACATAACGAATGTGACTCTTACTGTTGTTAATCACTGTTCAAATAAAGAAGTATCACTAGATAACTAATCAAAAAGTGCACAGAACAGTACATAAATTTTGCCTTTTTGCTGTGGAAAGTAAGCTGTATTGTAAATGTACAGTTTAAGGTTACTCCCCAAAACAGCCTCAAATATTCAGGGTAACTTTTGTATTGATAATCATCAGTACTGTAGTCCCAGCATCACTGATGAATTGTAGGGACCAGGGTCTCTGTTCTGTACTTTATTTAGTTCATTAAAACCACTGCCAAATAAATGCCAGGAATATGTGAATTGCTGCTAGTTTGTTTTGAAGGTAGTGTTTTGCACACCCATTTTGTAGTCAGTTCTCACTTATGGAAGTAATTACACAGGTACAGGTTAAAATAAAAAAGACCTATTTTTTCTTACTTGCACTTTGTGTTAAGGTTGAAACTAATTGCCTTAGAAAATATGTAAATTGTACGTTGTTGTTAACATACTGTAGTTTATTTTGCATGAAACCCATATGAGAAAAATCCTATAAATAATTAATCCTTTCCTTCTCTTCTTTCCTAGAGCCCTGTGTCCAAAAAAAAGAAAGAGAGGCTAACAGATTACAGCTATTTTATTTTTATAGTGAGCTCAGTAGAAGTGAAGAGAAAAATATGACATGTTGGATCCTTTCACTCTATCAAATGAAAATTATAAAACAGAGGTCTAAAATTCAATCTATTAGAAATACATGTCAATGTGACCTTTAAATAAATCAATGATACTCGGAAAGTTTTCATACTTCTGTATATGCATAAATAAATAGAAGGATTATACTTTTGTTATACGTTTCAAGTTAGCTCTCCAAATATGACTATAATTCCCACTGATGCTAATGTGTTTCCACAATACAGCAATAGATTTTAAGGGGTATAACCCATTTGTGACTGATAGCATTGAAAATGGAAAAAATAAGTGATAATATATAATAGTGAAGAGCTCTGCAGATTTTTAACACCTGCAGTGACCAATAAAGTGTCCCAAAAAATCTCTAAACTTACAAACTAGTTTATAATGAAAGAAGGCAAAAATATTTCCTTTTTGTATGAAAACAGCATCCTCTCATGTTCACATTTATGTTTTTTGGCACTAGAAATTTAATCCTTTATTTCTTTATAATTAATGAGTTTGACATACAGTACCTGCAGCATCAGCGCTCAGTGTATGTAAATCTATTCAGGAAAGCCTTTAATGTAGCAAGCTGAGTCTTTATTTTCTTTGTCAACCTGTCAAGCCACCTTCATACTGCTAAGATAGAATAGCAGACTCTAGAACAAAATGTAATAGAGTGGAACACCCTTCTGTAGTCAAATCATTTATAACAAATAACAGACTTTACAAACAAGCATGGGCATGTGGCTGTTTTACTCTGATATTGGGGCATTCAAAAAACAAAACAAAACTTTGCTTCATTCGCAGAATGCAAAAACCTTTATTGTGGTCAGATGAAAACAGAATTTTTTTTTACTTTAATTTTATTGCAAGTAGGGTTTGCCTGTAGTTTTTTCACACACTGGAAAACCTGTAATATTTCTTCTTCACCTTTTTTATCTTTTTGAAACACTTTAAAGGAGACTGGACATAAACATGGGGAGCTACATGGTGCGGGACAGTTCTTCTACTTGAAAATATAGATTAGATGACTTGACATAATAGGCAATTTGCATGCTGTTAGAAACATGGAATACACTCAAATGGGTGAGGTACCAGGTTTAATGAGAACAGATCTGTATCCTATGGCTTAATACAGATGCAATGGTTTTCAAATTGGACAGAAGTGATTTGTAAGAGCAAAGTGAAAGTCTTTTAAGTCCATAGTTCAGCAAGGTCCCTAAACTCAACAAAGTGCTTAAATCCACTAGTGAATCTGGCCCTAGATGCAGGAACATGGTAGCAAACTGTTCCATTAGTTCCATTCTTCATTCCAGCTCTTTAAATGTCCATTTAATTAAGTGCATAGGACCAAACTAATTCCCTAAATACTGGTAACAATTCATTTGCGTAAATCCAGCAGATTGTAGGATAAAGCAGCTGAGATTCATCACAGAGAAGAGAGATGGCTTCTCTGGAAAAGAATCCTTTTTTGAACATAAAAGCCTACTATAATCTGATTAGGTACAGACTGTGTATTTACTTATCCTGCAATTTTCTCTTTAACTAGTAAAATTAGAAACAAATGTTATTTGGTGCCCTTTTTTGTACCTCTTCTAATTTCACTGCATCCTTTTTGAGATGTGAAGACCACAATCACACACATTATTTCAGATGTGGAAATCCCATGAATGTATAATGATGTTTTCCATTTTTGTTTAAAATTTTCTTTTAAAATTCCAAAATGTTCTTGGCTTTTTTTGGTTGCCACTGTAAATTAATCCAATGTTTTCATAGATTTACCTACAATGATTCCCATGTCTGTTTCCTGAGTCCTAGCAGTTAGATGCTGCCATGGTTGACAGCTTGCAGATCTGGCTTGTGTATTTGACCCAGAGGAACAGCGGGACATCCGGCATTCCTTGGATCCCTATCCATTTCATTTTGTACAAGGTTTTCCTCACAGCTTTCTCCCATCTGCTACCCCAGAAGAAGGGATTTTTAAACAACAATGGAAAACAACATAATGCCATTATATATATTCATGGGACACCCGCATCTGGAATAATGTGTACGGTTGTGGTCTCCACATCTCATTATTCCAGGATGTAGTGGAATTAAAAGAGGTACAGAGAAGGACAACAAAGATGGAGCAGCTTCCAAACCAGGAAAGACTAAAATGGCTAGAGCTCTTCACTTTGGAAAGGAAGAGGCTGAGGGAGGGGTATGATAGACGTCTATAAAGTCAAGAAGTGTCTACATAAAGCAAAAAGAGAAGCGTCATTCAAAAGTTCCAGATTACAAGAAGGAGGAGACACCCCCTGAAATTATCAGGAGGCAGGTTTAAAATAAAGAAGAGGAAGTGCTTTTTTGTGTGTTTGTTTGTTTTTTACACACTGAGTGGATCTGCATGTGAACAATACATTTTGTAGCAGTTCAAGCCAGAGTCAGGTGCTCCTGGGTGCAGGATCTAGGTGTGTGCCCAAGACAGCAGCAGTTTGAGCTGGAGCGGAGCAGCCCCAGGCTGACAGCAAGCTTGCAGGGGGGAGGGGAGGGACAGGCAGCCCTGGGCTCTGGGTAGTGGCATTGGGCAGTGTTGGAGTTGGTTTGGGCATGAGGGTACTAAAGTGCAGAGCTGTGCAGCAGGCAGCCACCACATTTTAGTACCCTTGTGCCCAAGCCAGCCCCTGTCACAGTCTACATGTATGTTTCATCTCATTTAATTACTCCTCTGTAAGACAGTATTTTCCCCGACAGTACCATCTTATGGCAGAATTAATTTAGTGTACTCTATTACTAGCACATGTGTAGACGGTGATGCTTTCCTGCAGAGCTAATTAATCCACTCTGCAGTAAAGTACATGTGTAAATGCACCCAGTGGGCACATCCAGACAAACACACATCAAAAATCCTGCTTACAAAAAAAACCCTGTGCCTAAAAAAGGCAGGGTGATACATGTAGTGGCAGCGTGCGCTGCTCGAAACTAGAGCCTGGCCAGCCATGCTCCAGCTGCCAGCCAGACTCCCTTCTGCTGGATCACCATGGCTCCAGCCCTCAGAGGCCCCCAAGGACCATAGGCAAGGCTGCTGGAGCCAGTCCAGGTGTTGGCTCCAGCTTCCCATACCCCACCTGGGGCAATGTGCTGTGTGCCAGAGAATGTGTGCACAGGCATTTCCCAGGGATAAGTAGCAGCAGTATTTACTGTAAGGACATATTGCGATTGTGTGGACACACCCAGTGTGTAACAAGCTGATGGAACCCAGTGACACAGACAAATAGTATAACCAGGTTCAAAAAGGGCTTAGATGTTCATGGAATACAGGTCCATTGTGAGCTGTTAAATAGAACAGCCAGGAAGGTATTTTTCAACCTCCCTAAACTAATAACAGTTAATGCCAAGTATGATGGAGATTACTCTAGACATGTCTTCTTTATATACTCTCTTTCTAAAGTATCTGCTACTTGGTATTGTCAGAGATAAGCTACTGAGCTAAGTGGATCATTGGCCTGATCCAGTATGGCGCTTCTTATGTTCAAATAATTTACCCAGATTTTTGTTTAGTAGTCTCTTGCAAAGATCATAGCTTTAAAAAAACAAGCTGACATCCTCCATCGATCATAAATTAGATTAAGGTTGATTCCACCCTTTGAACCATGTACCACTTTACAGCAGCTGTAAACACCTGGCTGAAAGTCAGAAGCCTCATCTTACTTTTCTTTTTACCTTTCCTGGGAAACTAGGAAGTTTCCAAGGGAAACTATCTTTTGTATCACTAGGAAGAATGGTTTCTTTGGCTCTGCCATGTACAGAGAATTCAGTGGCGGAAACTCACTTTAGTGCTCATTGTAGTTTTGAATTTCCATTAGGGCAAGTGTCAGTGATGGTGGTGCAGTGGCCTTGACCCCCCTACAGAGGCATCCTCAGTGGGGCTCTATACCTAGGAATTCAGCAGTGCCCTCCTCCCTGGTCACCACCCCTGAATTCCTGGCCCCTCCAGGAGTTCTACAGGTGTCTTTGACACCGCAGCATTAAGCCATTGGCTATGTATGTCTTAATACAGTCAAAATAACACACACACACACACACACACACACACACACACATATATATGTGCTGCATATAACAGATGTTTACTATTGCAGTCATTGAATATCACCTCCCCAACCTCGTGAAACCCCACATTAGGTAAATGTCTCTTATCTTTATTTAACAGATGGGGAAAAACCATGGCCCTTGGTAACTTGTCCATAGTTGTGTGCTAGTTCCTAGGAAGTTTGAGATAAAGCCAACAATTAGAACTCAGAATTCCTGACATGTAATTCTGAGTGTTAGCAAAAAGATCATCCTTCTTCTAGCTTCTAGCATTCTCATTTAGGATAATAATGTAAGATCAGCAGTTGAGAATGCACAGTGTAATTGGATTCAGACACTGGAACAAACTAAACAATGTCAGTGGGGACAAAAAGCAATCATACAAGGAGTGTTTGTTAGTACATTAAACGGTGGTGTTTTCTTTTTTTTTAAAAAAGCTATTTTGTGATCCAGTATAAGAGTAAATACCTGGCCAGACTACACACTGCTTTTCTTCTACAGTTGCCAAATAATGAAGTGAGCATTTTCAAGTTTGTGCGCTGAAATTTAGGCTCCTACATCTGTATTTAGCAATGTGAGATTTGCTCTCTTCAAAATGAAATATAGCTTCTGAAGTCTAATTTTGGGCATGCTGGTTCAAATATTTTGTTGTAGGGGCATGTATGGGAGGGTGAGGTTGCTTGTGTCTACCCTGAAATAAGCTCCCAGTTTAGTCAACAGGAGAGCTATCATTGTTTTAGGATCTATTTCTGTATTAAGTTAGTTTATTGATCTTTCACATTTCACCCTTGGATTAGAAAACTGGATATTTCTGTCCCATTTTTATATTTCTTCAGATAGACTGTATTGAGAGAGTCTATTAGATTAGAGATACTTTAGATCTGTTAACTCCAGATAATCTGTGGATCACATTTTTGTGTGTTTTGGGCAGTAGAACAAGCAACCTTGAAAACTGAATCACAAAGGCCAGGCAGGAAGGGCTAGCTGATAAGTGAACTCATTGAATATGTATTTAATTCAGAATGTAGTTATGTAAGCTGAGACATTTTACCTGTTAAGTGAAAACATGATGGTTAAAAGAGAAGAATTCTCTATTTAACTAGAGTATGTTATTGATGTGCTGAAGGTTTTAAAATAAGCCAGCAGAGAACTGAATTTGTGCTGTCCTCATCCAGATTGTGAAATAAAGCTGAAAGTAATGAAATGCTAATAAAATAGGGAGGGAAAAACTGGCCTGAAGTAGTTGCTGCGTCAGCATGTTGGCTGCTGATGCAATTATAGGAATACTCTTTGACTCTACTTAGATATGACATGTTTGGTATGAGTCCATATTCAGGTGAGGTTAGCTGTGAAACAACTAATTCTAAGGCTAATATGTGAAGATTCTCTTTTCAATCTTGCACTATTTTCTTTTCATCATTTGTAGGTTGCAAGCATAAGAGTATTGATTGAAAAGCAATTTTTAGTCTAATCTCTTCTTTTTTTCCTCAGTTGCTTACCACTGATTAAACTAAAATTTCTTTGGAGCTGAAAATAGTCCAAGCTGATTTCAGTCTGAAGTCTAGTAGCACTACATTAGTACAGCTGTTTTTGTAGCGATGTCGGGAGAAATTAAGTAAAAACACAGCTCCCACTGTAAATACAATGTTATACTGCTACCTTTTTTTTCTGGATAAATGGATATAGCTAAAAATATTAACTCATGCTATGTTGTGATGTTGTTTTCAGGGTGGGAAAATAATGCTCAATTTGAAGAAAAATAGATTAGTTTTGTGTTCAGACCTAATAATAAAAGGTACTGTCAATACTAAAATGCTTCCCCCAATCATGCAGATTTTGCCAAAACTTTGCTTTGGAGAAAAATGGGAAGGAGGAAAAGTTCTGATAGCATCAACATTTTTAGAACAATACATTACTAATTTGCATGTTTAAATAAATTTTCTTTAAGGAATCTCTTATATTTTGTATAGTATCTGATAAAATAATAAGTTGATGAAATGACATGTATGCATTTCCAAAGAAAATAAAAGGATTAATATATATTTTTAAAGAATCTTTTAGAAAATTTGAAATGTTCTGGGTTTATTCTGAATCAGACAAAAACAAATCTCAGAATCCATCATTAAATGGAGTTCCCATTCACTGGGCTGCACTAGTTGGAATGAAAAAAAATTCCCTTGTATTTCAGAGGCCAAAGGAGATGGGGCCTTTTCTTTGGTGGATTACCTATTGGTTAAGAACAGACAGTCAAAAAGTCTGAGGCTGTAGTAATTCAGTCTTTGCAGGCTAGTCTAAACTACACAGGTGAAATTGAAACAAAAGTGAACAGACATTTACTTTCGATACAGGAAATGCAGCCACCTGCTTGCAGTGGCTCAGGCCAGAAGCCAGGGGGCACTAGCTGTGTGTTCATTTCCTTTTCCTGCTGCCTCCAAGGTATCTGGGATTTGCAGTCCACAAGCACAGCAGCAGGACTCTGTGGGATTGCTCATCACTTCCTCTTCCTGGTGCCTTTGGGATTTCTAGTCCACAGTTGCAGCCAGCAGTAAGTGTGAGTAGAGGAAGAAATGTTTAACCCTACTCCCTGGCCCCAGACCCCAGCTGGAATTTGCTGAGGAGGCAATCCCTACCTGCAGGCTAGGTTGCATCCCCAGCTTGGCTTGTCCCCTCCACTTTGTCAGCCAGTCCTCCCTGCTCCAGCTAAGGAAGAGAGGGGTGGGCCAACCCTGCTCTCTGGAGCAGCCAGCACAACCCAGCCCAGAGCTGGAAAGCATTCTAGGGGACTATGATTTAACTTGAACCAGGAAGGGTCTGGGGCAGAAGTTTCATAAGCTGGTTTGACCCAAGTCAGTTAAGTCTGATACTATATTCAGCCAGGTTTATTTTACACCAGTTTCAACAATTTTGAAACTGGTTTATGTGCACTGAGCTTCTGTTCTGTTACAGGTTTAAACCAGTTTCTGATCACTTAAACTGGTTTATGTGCAACTTCTGTCCCTAGCTATTAAGTTTGAGGGTGCAATTTTGTTGTAATATATATATTTTTAAGTATGCAGACTTAAAAAAAAAAAAAACCTCTGAGCATAAGTACTCATTTGTGAGAGACTTTAAAATTAAAGTTTGTGAATAGTCTGTAGCAAATTACTTTTAAAATGCATTACCAGTACAGATATGCCTTTTGAAGTAACAGGTGCAAAGGCAGTGAACCTGTTGGAGTTGCTCTGTGCTTGGGAGAAGCAGTTTGTAGATGCTGCTCAGTTTATATATGCTTCATAAAGTCCAGTCAGTAAGTGTGCAAGTTAGTGTGAAAGAAGTGGTAGGGAAATCTTAGAGATGTCTGGTATGTGAAAAAGGAAAGACAGTTCTCAAAACAGAAGGTTCATCTGTTGAGACATTTAAGACTGGACTGAGCACAGCAAAGCACTGAAGTATACTCAGGGGAGCAATTCTGCATTGGCAGGTGGAACGGCTAGATGACTTAAATCACTCTTGGTGATGCTTCATGCCTTGTAAACAATGGCTAACTTGCAGTATGCCACATGGGTTATTTGGGAGGCAAAGGAAACTTTTTAAGATGATATTTCTAAGCTATGATTTGCAGTGTTGGCTAGAATATCCTTTCCCTTGGCCATATCTTGCAATTAGGTGAAGAGCTGCTATGGCTGCAATGTAGGTATATATGCATGCATACGCAGGCATGTATATATTTTCTTTCCATACAGCTTAATCCTGCAAATAATTGTCTGTTGCCTGAAGGAATAAAAGATGACAAGTTACTATAGTTTCCTTGCTTTTTTGTCATTTTTCATGCTAGGTTTAGTTGCATAATTGTACTTTAACTGTGTTACCATATAAGAGAGTAAAATACTTCTTAGATATGCTTATTATCACTGTTTGCTGGGCTGGGGCCTCATCTCCCTCACCAAAGCCCCAAAATAAAGCTACAGTGGCTGCAGAGGCCTGAATCATTTGTTTCCCAATTCTGACAAAATAACTGTTCTCAGAATAGTTCATCCTGAAACATTTTTCACTTCTTTAAATTGTACACTTATGGTCTCCTTGCCTTCATGTGTGTATGGAAAACACAGAGTTCATAGGGTCTTTCATAGCACTGGTGTTCTAGTATCTATGCAGTTAAGCTTTAAAAAAAATAAATGCAACTTATCTATTGTAACATAATAAATTATTAGGGGAAGAAATTAAGAGGTAAAGGGGAAAATAGAAACTTTCAGCTAAGCTTTCCTGAGAGCTGACGAATGAATGAAGGAGAGAGAGATTAAAAAAAAAAAAAAAAGCTGTTAAAGATGGCAGCCACTTCATAAGGGGAAAACGCTGGGATCAAAGTGGTCTGATAATGTGAAGAGGTATTTCTAGTGCTAAATGAGTTTTGTTAGCAGGGGCATAGGTGCAGGATTTAGTTGGATTAAGTGGTTCTTTACGTTGATGTGGAACCTTTTCTTCACCTCTTCTTTGTTTATGGAAATTCAGCTTAACCAAGTAGTAACCAAAATGTCCTGTTATCTTGGACTAATTGGCATTAATTGGACCTACATTTGCCTCCTTTAGCAGAGAACAAAGATTGAGTAAAGCTGAAGACCAAAGAGCTTTCTAGCTCAGAGAAGGTTTCCTTGAGTCAGGTTTTAAGCATCTGTTTTTCCTGTTTGATTTGTGGATTGGAAATGTATATTTAACGTTTCAAACCCTGCATAGATACACAGCACTGGTGTCTCCCAACAATTATTAGTTTTATGGACTAGGCATTGTGATTTAAGCCTGCTCTTCTTAAGCCACTTTCTCTTATATCAAAGAGCATGCAAATAATGGGTAACATGCAAAATTGCACCCAGACTATACATCCCAGTATGAAAACAAAAGCTAAATTCCTTATATTAATCTTATAGAGGATGCTTTGTTAAAAAATACCTCCTAACATGGGTATAAAAACATTAAAAGTAAATGCAAGAGTCCTTTTGGAGTTTGATTGTTCTGTGTTTTTGATGCTCTGCTTGAATGTTGTGGGTAAATTCAGAACCCAGTACTCATTTTCTTCCAGATTTATAAAGGAGGCATTTTTTCTTAAGTGAATTTATTTTAATTAAATAATTAAGTCAAGGTTCAGTAAACTAAAGTCAGTAGATTGGATTGGATATGGCCCATGGACATGTGGCTTTGGCGGCATTTGGAGCTGGGGACTACTCCTGTGTTGTAGTGGGGAGAAACTGCAGTAGCGGGAGCTTTACCTGTGGGGTAAAGCAGGGGTATTAGTGGTGGACAGGTCCTAGAACCCATCCTCCTTTGACCCAAGTTGAGTCATTCTGTCCCATGGCTTGAGAAGTTTACCAGTTACACCAGGCTTATTCTTATTTCATTTGATATTTTTTGTCATTTGATATTCTGACCGGTTATGGTTATTAAATATATTCAATGCCACTTTTTTTTTTTGTAATGGTATTTAGTTTCCATTTATTGGCTGAATTTCAGGTTGGGTAATTTATATTATGCCTACCCAGATTTCCATGGTGTTTTTAGTTGACTTTAGTAGTGTTTGTAGCTTTCTGTCCCAAGTTACGTTCTACCGTTGCCACAGACTATGAAACAGTAACTGGATTCTATGATCCATTCTTCTAAGATGAGATGACTGGCTCTGTGGAAGCAGAGAGACCACTGAATGTGGTGTACCTTGATTTCAGCAAGGTTTTTGATACAGCCACCCACAACATTCTCCCAGGCAAGCTAAGGAAGTATTGGCTGGATGAATGGACTTTAATGTGGATAGAAAACTGGCTGGAGCTTTGTACTCAGTTGGAGTGCCCTGGGGATTGTTTCTGAGTAGTAGATATGCTGGAGGGTAGAGCTAGGATTCAGTGACCTAGACTAATTGGAGGATTGGGACAAAAGAAATCTCATGAGGTTCAACAAATACTAGTGCAAAGTTCTGCACTTAGCATGGATAATCCCATGCACCAGTACAGGCTGGGGCCTGACTAGCTGGGCAGCAGCTCTGCAGAAAAGGACCTGAGGGTTACAGTGGACAACAAGCTTAATATGACTCAGCTGTGTACCCTTGTTGCCAAGAAGGCTGACAGCATATTGGGCTGCATTGGTAGGTATGTTGCCAGTAAGTCAAGGGACGTGATTATTTCCCTCTATACAGCACTGGTAAGACCACATCTGTAGTACTGTGTTCAGTTGTGGACCACCCCCCCCCCCACACACACACACACTACAGAAAGGATGTGGACAAATTGGAGAGAGTCCAGCGGAGGGCAACAAAAAGGTTGAGGGACCTGGAGGACATGACTTAGGAGGAAAGGCTGTGAGAACTGGACTTATTTAGTCTACAGAAGAGGAGACTGAGAGGGGACTTACCAGCAGCTTTCAACTACCTGAAGGGTGGTTCCAAAGAGGATGGAGCTAGACTTTTCTCAGTGGTGGCAGATGACAGAACAAGGGGCAACAGTCTCAAGTTGCAGCAAGGGAAGTTTAGGTTAGATATTAGGAAGAATTTTCTCACTAGGAAGCTTGTCAAACACTGGAACAGGTTACCCAGAGAGGTGGTGGAAACTCCATCCTTGGAGGTTTTCAAAACCTGGCTAGACAAAGCTTTGGCTGGGATGATCTAGTTGGGGATGGTCATGTTTTGGTCAGGGTGTTGGGCTATATGATATCCTGAGGTCCCTACCAATCCTAACTTTCTATGATTCAATAGTAACATTGATGGTGGGAGTAGGAGGGTGGGTCAGCAGCTATTAAGCATTGAGTGGAGGAATGAGATTAATTATATTTTAAAATATGTCAAGCAGTTGGGGCATTAAAGTACTATATATTGCTTGTTACAGATGGGATATCTTTATTTTTTCCAGGAGCAATTTTTGATGAATCTGCCAGAAAGGATGAAGAGGTGTTTCGTATGGCAGTTGCCGACCTCAATCAGAATGATGAAATCTTACAAACTGAGAAAATCACATGTTCTGTGACATTTGTGGATGGCAACAACCCATTCCAGGCAGTTCAAGAAGGTAGGAGGTTAAAACTTACCATATTTATCTGGTTTTCTTTCTACAGCAACACCCAGTTTTATATACAGAGCACCTTAATGACTTAAGCACATGAACTCTCTGTCTTTATGCAAAATGTATTTGGTATGTATAATTAGTGTGGTGGGTTCTTTTTTTAAAAGTGAAGTTATGTTGCATGGAGATCTAATGTGCTTAATTTTGGAGCATAAATCTTGAATTTGGTCATGTTTATTAAGAAGGACCTTGAGCAAAGGTAGAGAGAAGTCTGGCATAGTTGTTCTGAATAACTTGTGTTAGAATGCGTGGATATTTTCAGGTTACTGACAAGCAGGATTTCCTTTCATGACCTCTTAATATGGCTCAATGACTTCATTAAACTGAAATACCAGCACAACCTCAGTGGCAAAAGCATGTGTCAAGTTTTGAGGATAACCTCTTGAGGTGCTACAGACTGATTAAGGTTACCTTCTTTATATTAGGATTTGAAAATAACCTTGCAGTCCAGAAAATTACTCGTGTCAAACATAATTCTCTAGTCCCACCATATGTTATCATGGCCAAATACTCTATATAAAAGATGGTTATATTTTTAGTGGGATAAGGTAATACCAGTAGGGTAATAACAGAACACGGTATTTTATATCTTTTTGAGCTGGTTTAATAAGTCACTGGTATGACTATGTTGTCTAAAAACGCAGCTGTGTGAAGATATTGAAACTATGTATTTCTATTTCATGCGCATCTTATTTCTTGCTCTGAAAGAAGAAAGTACTGATATGTAGGGTATAACCATAGTACATATGGTTATCACAGAAATACACTTAATTATATCATAAAAACATAGTTTGTTTTATAAATCCATGCTCACTACAAGCTGCATATTTATATTACTCAAGATTCTTAGGTGAAGTCACTTTGATTGTTTAAATGCAGAGTTTTAAATGACATCTAACTTGTTGTTTGGTTTACAAGATAGCAAATCTTATATGTTGGCTTTCTTAATTCTAGTTATTTACTGTGTAGAAACAGTGGAAGTAAACTGGTCTATGTATAGTAGCTAGTTAATTTGCTAAAACTTAATCCACAATTAGGCTTGATTGTTACAAAGTTAGTGGTAGAACTTGCATTGGCTTCAATAGAATATGGTTAAACCAAAATTAGTAACAAGTTACAAATATTTTAGTGAGGCTTTTTGCCCCCAAGTCTTTGAGCACTGTGAAATACATGATCAGATCATAAATAAAAAACAGTGTTAAGTAATATGTTTTGAGCAATGATGGATTACAGAAAGAGTGATTTATTTTGCGAACAGTGTGGATTAAGAAAAACTGAAATTAAACTGACTGAGGTACATATAGGTATTGGGAATGGATGTGCTGAGAATTCAGAGATGAGAAGGAGGGGAAAAACCTTCTAGGTTGCTTTTGTGCTTGCATTGTTAGCATGTCAGCTGTACTGTAATCAGTTAATGATGGATCATACTAGTTGATGATGACATACCTGACAACAAAACACCATTAATCAAAGCATCAGGGCACAGAGAGATTTTATGGAGATTTTTTTTTTTTTTTTCTTTTAAGCTGTATGGTTGTTTAGGACCAGGATAGATTTATTTTATATTTTTAAGGAATGTGTGAACATCTATAAAAGTGGATGTGCTGAAAGTAACATTTAATGACTTTGTGGTTTTGATTTTGGATCGCTGACCTTTTTATACAAAAATTCCATTTTTCACTCATTAAGAAAATGTCTGTAAGTTTGGGAGTAGTTTGTGACAGAAGTGAACTGCAGGGTGAAATATACTTTAACTTCTCATGTGGGAGGAAAAGGCCTGCTGGCATATTAAGGAGGTTCTGAAGCTCAATAAAATATATTTGCTAAGACGAAACTCAGTTCCTGCAAATCTATGATGGAAAGCAATCAAATTGCAGGGTACAGTCTTTGTAACATAGCAACGTTTTTCTGTACCAGTGTGACATTGTGACATTTTTTTGTTTGACAAAAGGCAACTTGGAAAAAAAAATGGTTATTTTTATTCTTACTGGCTTGTTGTCTTTGTTATCAATAGTAATACAGATCCTGTTGAGCTGACATTCTAGAAGTTTTTTGTAACTTGAGGCTAAATCCCATTTAACAATTAATGTATCCCATGCAGGATGCACCTGCTTTGCACTTGTTTACTCTGCATTTAATTCCTCTGCCTTTCCCTTTCCCCAGGAGAAATTGTGTAGGTTTCCACATAAATTATATTGATATCATATTCATACCTACATGGAAAAAATGTGTCAAGCCAAAACATTGCATTAAATCTGTGGTTCTACTCTAAAATCAAGGTGGAACTGTGAAACCTAACTAATTGAGAATGAATGGACTTAGTCTTCCTCTCTCATTTAGTCATTTTTTTCCAGTGAGACCCCATTTTGGTCAGTAGATGCCAGGGATACAAGTCTAGTATAGTAAGATAGAGGTTTGGGAATCCTCTATTTTTTTTTCCTCTGGTTTCAAGCAAAACCCCAAATTTAAAGTCATCATTGGCTAAAATGCTCAAAGTTTGCATGGCTTCAGTTCATGAGAAGATTTCTCATGCTTTTTACATGAGTCAGACCATTAAAATAAGGTTTGCACCCTTTGTTTGATGTTCTTTATTGCTCTATATGTTTATAATATTAGTATGTCCAGAAACGTAACCTTACATGGGAATCCTGTTGGTCAAAATACGACTTGACCTCACTGAACAGTAAAACTTGTTCTAGGGCTTGAGCCTGCAATAAAGCAAAATCATATACTACTGGCAAATGTCTTTTAGATTTTTATGATCCACTGAAAGAAAGCATGTAATATTTCTAATTTCTGTTTCATTTTATCAGGGAAAATTAATACATCATTCATACCCAATGAGCACATCAGCTCTAAGATGGTTTATACTGAGTTTTATAGGTCAAGCTAATTTATTTCATAGATTTTACCTTTGTACTTACCACAGCATCCATCCCTTTGAATCTACTTTTATAAATTAGTATAGTGTCCTGAGACTTCTTCCATTTCTATCTTGGGGCATCTTATTAATAGTCCTGATTGGGGCTATGAGATTGAATTGCACAGCCGAGAGATTTTATCCCAGATGAACTGTGAATGAGATGTCCTGTAATGCCAATGGGAGTGCCTTCAGAAACTACATACTTTATGACAGAGCACTGAAATAAGAAGTGAAACTTATTTATTAAAATTTAAGAAATGTTTTCTCTATTAGCCTAAGTGCTAATAAAGAGTCCCAGTGCTGAAAATGGGTCACATCATTGAAAGCAGTCCTGCGGTGTGATTCAACCTCTGTATATGGAATGATGAGGTTATAATTGCTTATTTAAACTGAACCTTGACTGGTTAAACATCTGTAAGCAAAGCATAATAATGTTTATGCTCTATATATGAACAAACATAATGTCAGTGCATTGTTTTTCTCTATTTATAGAAACAATTCACAATCTCTTTTACAGATGGTAGTGAACCAAGACAATCAGATTTTTTGTTTGCTGAGTGTGTGAGGTGGGGAGGGGGAGGGGGGAATGAAAGAAACAATTCAAGAGAGTGCCTCCAGTTTATATAATGGACACATCATATTTTAAGCATTTTTCAGCACAGAGAATTAAAACATCAGAACCATGGTAACATAAATAGGACTCTTTTCCTGTGAAATCTCTCTTCCTGGTGGCATTGCTTTGTTGCATACCTAGAAGAAATGGGCTGAAAATTTCAAAGGAGTGGAGTTCTAAGTACACTGAAATGCTATTTTTTAAACAGTCTTCTGAAATGTTTTAATTAATTTTTTCTCCATTCGACATGTGTTCAATGAAGAAATAAATGAGTTTACCCTTTTGCCTCTCACAGACTCTTCATTGTGGGTGTATCTACTCATGCAATTAATGCAAAGCAATAAACTCCAAAGCACTACAGCCCCAGAATTTATTGCTGTTTGCACATGTGCCGGATTGCAACACACTGAGCTGGGTCAGAGCAGCCCTGGCTGGCAGGGGGTCCTGGGGGTCTGCCTGCCAGCCTGGGACTGTACCCCTCTGACTCAACGTGTTGTAGAGGGGCTGGCTGGGGCAGGAGGGTGCCTCATCATGGTGCTAGCAGGCAGGCAGCCACTGCAGTGAAGCACCCTGATGCCCCAGCCAGCTGGGGCAGAGTCTACATGTGTGCTGCTGTGCAGTTTTTTTACTATCCTGCCAAGGAATAAATTAATTTATTTCAGCCTAATAGCGGAGCACATGTAGACACTGAGATGTTTACCGCACAGCTCATTAGTCTACTGCTCAGTAAGCATCTTGTGTAGATGTGCCCGGTTATAGTTCTTTGTTTCTTCATTTCTGCTCTCACTAGCTAGGAAAGAATGTGGAGCAAGTCCTGCAGTTTTTAGTACTGACTGAAGTGTCATTAATAACTGGGTGATCTGAATACCTGATCAGCTTACCCAACTTCACAGATGTGCAGAGACCTCAGAACTCCAGCTCTACCATTTTGAATCCTATTCCATAGAAACAATCACATGCTTGCTTTCCAAATGTGCCATTCTGTAAGTAAACCTGAGTGCCCAGTTTTCAAGGTTTTAATCCACCTGAACATTTTCTCCAAACTGTAACTTTTAACTAACCATCATAGGGAGCCACAGTGATTGGTGTGAGTAACTAGCTGGAATAATTTCAACTTTTCTAAGCTATGATTCTTAAGTTTTTCCCCACTCTAAGATACATTTTGTATAATGCCACTTAAGGGACCTAAGTGGACAGAGGGCCTATTTAGAAGCCCACTAAAGCCAATGAAAAGTTCTCATGTTTTTCCATGGGCTTTTGATCATGCCCTTAGGAGTCAGTTGTGCCATATTTACACTCATTGAAGCGCCAGATTGCTCCATAACTCAATCCACAGAATAACAAAATATAACTGAACCCACAGTTGTTGTCAAAGTACTACACTTGAATATTTCTGGGAGCTCCTGATAGCTTTAAATTGAAACTATATTTTAATATCATGCAATATGTACAAATTTCACTTAGTCAGCTTAGTACAAACATTTTGCCTCTCAGTAATATGATAAACAGCAGTAAGTAGTGACAAATTATAGGCTCTTTTGACATAATCATTTTTAATTGTTTCTTTCATAAAATGTTTATAAAAGTATAGAGCTTCTTTGTGTAGGCTATATAACTAACTGATGCATCCCTAGCAGATCTGAATGATGACCAAAATCCTATATGCTTGACAAATATTAGTGACACTTCAGCTATCTACATACGGGTTTTGAAAATTAAAAAAACCCCCAAAAACCTCTTTGTCATTCAGGTTAGTCATAGGAATGCATATACAGACACTAACTGAAGCCTTCATAATGGTTTTTGAAAGCTTATTGTGATCAGTGAAGTAAATAAGGCAGTGAGTCATAACTAAATGGGATTCAGTTGTAGAATAGCAGAGATTTGTAGGACATCAGTATATATGAAGGTCACATACAGGATTTTACTCAAGGAGAGTTTTATGGTCAGAAATTATGGCCCGACAGTTGCAACTGCTGTAGTCTTTTGGGGCTAGATGGATGGCATATGATAAGGTTGTCCTTTCCTGTTTTTGCTAATTGCCATAGAAACCTGTTTAAGTCCACTGATTTCATGGTTTGCTAAACTTTCTGCAAGTTATGTAGGGTGTTCAGGTTTCTCAGCTTTCCTACTGCTATTTATTAACTGGTGCAAGTTTAATGTGAAATTCAATTTCTGTGCAACTTACATTTTTTCATTGCCCTTCCATTTCATTCTAGATTTACTTTCTTACTCCATAAAATGGATTTTGATGCAAAATGATATATTAATATTGAGGGGGAAAAATCACTTTCCAATTAGAATTTTGAAACTGAACATACGAGAGATGGGGAAAAAAAGATTGGTTCAAATTAAAAGCTATTCCAAAAACATTTGCCATTCCTGGGGATCTGCATGCTTACATTAATGCTTGAGGGACAATGAGCCAAATATGCTTTAAAGTATGTGCATAAGCATAATGTAATGAAGGCAGGGTGGCTTTTCTCCCTTCCTGAAGATTTCAGCCAGTACAGTGCTATTCAGTCTTCCAGGCTGATTCTGGTACTAAAAAGCCATGCATTCAAAACTCATGAGTCAGGCCCTTTGAAATCTGATCTATTTGAAATTATACATATATAAATTCCTTTTTATTTGCATCCTTTCTTTTGAGCCTTTCTTTTCAAGCTTCTCTCCATAACTATGAAAGCTAGAATATTTTTTAATGAGATATGTGATTCTTATATGTTCACATGACTACAAGAGCTGGAGATTTAAGATTTATTGTGTATGATTCACAATAAACTCATTGACAGTTGTCAAGACAGTGGTTTGAGGTGTCCAGAGAAACAAAAGACTCTAGAGCCAGAAGCCTGTTGTCCAGAAGCCTGTATTATGTTGGTAGAGAGAGAAAATGGTTTTCCAGACAACGAAGAATAGGGTGCCTTTCTGAAGGGGAAGGTCTTACCATCTGTGAGGAGCTAAACAGGGAACCTGTAGGACCTTTGAAAAAGAACAGAGAGAGAGGGCCACTGAGGCTGTGTAAGTACAGGATTCTCCCTTGAATCAGAGACAATGTACAAAGGTAAGTTTAGATTAAGATGAAGAGTTTTACATACTGGTCACGTCTACATCAGATGCTACATCGCCTGAGTGACAATCTACAGTAACATAGCTGTTTGCTACGGGGACATAGTGTCGATGGGCATGAACTGTGTTGCTGCCACTACTGCTCGATAGCTCATTGCTACTGTGTAGTAGGGATGGAAACAACCCATGCAGCACCCAGATTGTGCAGTACCAGCAGTTACTGTACAATCGGGTGCATATGTAGACACACCCCCCATTTCACATTATCTGGAGAGCCATTTCAGGATTATCGTGATGTATAATTTTCTACAACCATAGTTTGCAGAACCCAAAGTAAACTGTAGACAGAGAGTGTCAAAACTCATCCAGCTCTGTGGATGAATGACTGACATGGGGGGCTAAGCCACACTGTACCCAGACTAACCCTGCATTCTGGATCCAGATCCACTGATGCTGCTGGGCTATATAACATGGCCCTAGAGCTGCTACTACCGCAGGGCTATGCTTTGCAGCCTCAGAGTCCCAGAGTGGTTGCCACATGCATAAAAGTATACTGAACTCAAAGTGGCTGCTGGCAGACTGCAGGCCAGACAGCCATTTTCACAGGCTGAGCATGGTGGAGCCCCCAACTCCCTTGATTGGCCAAGGGGACCCAGTATTCCTGCCCCTCTCTGCAGATTCTCAGATGGCCCCAAATCACCATTTGCTTAATAACACATCAATTAATGGTTTCTGTGGGCTTAATCCTCTGATTAAATCTGTGGAAGCCATTAATTAATGCGTTATTAAGCAATCTAAGCACTTAATAATGGTCTAAAATGAAATATCTTATTAAAATAAAGCGATGCGTACCATAAATTGCAAGTGATACCAACTATATGCACTGTATTTAATAACACTGACTATATACACTTTATTACAATAAAAGCTCTGTTATCTGGCATCCCCTGAGAACAGGGGATGCCGGATAAGAAAATATGCTAGTTAATTGATGCTACGTCTGGGACGTTCTGCTGCCCCTCCTGCTGCATCGCCACCCCAAAGGGAGGTGGGTCCCACACATCCTGTTATGCCCCCGGACCATGGGGACTCAGCAGCACAGGCTGCTTTGCCCTGAGCCATGGGGTCTTGGAAAAAAACGGAAGTGCCGCAGTGGGCACTTCCAGTTTCACTTTATCTTACAAGCCAGCATGCCTGTTAGTGGAGCATGGTGGCTTGTAAGATGTCAGATAATAGAACTTGTACTATACCTCATACCATCTAAGTGTTTAATTAAACTCTAAACTAAAATGTCTTCTGAAAACAAAGCTAATGCACAGCATAAATTGTAACTAATATCCACTATATTACAGTTTAATATAGTGGACACTATAAAAAGGAGTTTACCAAAACTGAATGCTAACCTTGAGACAGGCAGTTCATGCTATGTATTAAATGCAAGCATGCTGCACCCAGCCACAGTTTCTGGAGACATTCTCTGTCTCTGTGGGGTGAACACTTGTCCATACACATGCTCAGGGTCTTCTCAGTTCATCGAATAGTAAGGCAGTGTTTTGCCAGGGCATAAAGATGTAGAAACCAGTCACAGACAGAATCCCTGTGTTGCCCTGAGGGGTCAGGCCAACACTCAGGATCTCTATATTGTGCTGTTAGACTGGAGGGTGTGGTGTACAGTTGCATGTGCACACATAAAATCAATTAAGTGCACATTCACTAGGTGTACCTCTATTAGGCATACACAGTCGCACTACCAGCTCAGGCACATATACTGTACACCCCAAAAATTAGACACAGATCACTAATTTGTATATCATACACACAATGCCATATATATATACACGTTCAAAATAATTAGTCTAGGTTCACGCACACTACACACACCAAATTTAGACAGAATCAGTTACCAGTTACTAACACCTGCACCTTCAATACACATATATGGATTACTAATTCATATACCACACATACACACTATATATATGTGTATGTGTATATGTATATATGTATGTATGTGTGTATATATGTATATTCACTAATTTACACACATACCACCCACCTACACATACACACAAGTGAGTTCCTAAGTTGGGTATTGTGATGTGTATGTATGTATGTGCTTGGTGTACTTGGGATACCTGGGGAAAGATTAAGGTAAGAAAGTAGAAGTGTAGGGTGTTAATGTTATCAGGACTGGGATTAGAGACAGTAGACTACAGGGGCTTGGGCTGAAGAACTGAGGCTCAGGAGTAACTTTAGGTTAATTGATCTTAATTGATTAAAAGACAACACCCAAAGCCTGTGGAACAGGGAAGCATGCCCGCACAGAATCTGGGACTGGAGGCAGAGCTACAGGAGAGCTGAAAAGGTAGATGGGGTGGGGGAAAAATGAGACCAAGGGGAAGTGTGGGTGTTAAAGAGGGGCTCTGGGTGTGGGGAGCCAGAGGATGGCTCCGGGGCAGCTAGAGAAGTTGCAGAGAGTGGCAGTAGGTGCTGGGAGCTGGAGAAAACCGCAAGACAGCAAATAGGAGCTGGGAAGCTGCAGGGTGGGGGTCTAGGATGGGGGGAAGCCTGAAAACAGAGACAGGCAGCAGAAGATCACAGGAAAAGCAGCAGGCAGCAGGGAGAGCAGGAAAGCAAGGAGAGGCTGAGAGGTGGCAGAAAAGGGGAGGTGGAATTGGGAAGGGATTGGGAAACTAGCAGAGAGGGTGGGGACTAGACCTGAGAGAGAGAGAATGAGGCTGGAATTTACGATAAGGAAGGGACTGGGATTCAGTAAAACATGACCCAACGTGGGGTTGCAAATGACAGTGGTTTTATTGAACAGGGAAGATGGTGACACAATACCAGATTGGTTTCCTTGCACCCACACATGCACATAATGGCAGCAGGGGTTAGAGAGGCTTGGTGCAAGGGCTGAAGTCCAGGAGGAGAAAAGGAGACACACAGAGTGAGAGAAAGTCCAAATTGTAGGAGGAGGTATGCAGGTAATCCCTATCCAGACTGGAAAGGGATCCTTGTCCAGTAGATGTTGTCCAGAGGAGGTCACTGGCAGGGCCTCTGGGTAGATATGTGGTGTGGCATGGTGCTGGTCCAGAAGGGGGGCATCTCACTGGGCTTGTCTTCACTGTCTCTTTTTATAGGGGCAGACCTTGTGTGAGCCCTAGTGACAGGAGGCGTGCCCAGGCAAGGATCTGCCTCTGACATACTGAGCATGTGTGCTCCATGCAGGGATGTGCAGTTTCGGGTGTCTGTAATGGTGAAACTTGCTGGTTTTTCAGGGTCTTTTGTCTTTCAAATGCTGGTCTTGTCTCTGTTCCTGGGTGAGGTCTGTGGTTCCTGGATGAATCAATGCGAGGTGATGGCCCAGTCATTACAGGCCATTCAGTAGAGGCCTACTACTATTGTATTTCAATCATTTCAAATCACACTCATTCATCCGGGAACAAATTTACATGGGAGGGATACGTGACTCATACAGTTGCGACACATGGGATACAGAAGACACAAGATGGAGACTTGACATATAAAATGGAAACTTGACATGACTTTGGTTCACTTACAAACACAGGCCTAAACCATACAATATCCATATGAAACCATAAAAATCAATACAATAATGTTAATAATACAATATACAACAGTAAAAAACAATACAAACCTAATAATAATACAGGATAAAACAGTGGATATCCAAAACCAAAAACTTGCTACCAAAATAAAACTGTTTAAAGGTTATCCTAAGTTTGAGCTCACTTATATTTATTTCCATCTCTATTCCCTGTAGATAAGAAGTCAGAAATGGTTGGGGAAGGGGAGGGAATGCAATAAAAAAAAGAAAGAAAGAAACTGGGGGTTTTGCTACACCTGTACAGAATCCCTGCACAGGCACAAGCATCTGGCACTTTTTGATGGAGTTCACATAAGCAGCATGTTCATTGTCATGTTCTTTCCCCAATTCCTGGATTGCTTTTAGGAACTGAGAGTCAAAACTCAGCTGGTTGGGGTCCCAAATTTGAACAGCACTAAGGAAGGGGGCAGGTGGTTCTCTGAACCACAATGGCAGTAACAGTAACATACATTTGTACTGGTTCAGCTTCACAACTATTACCAGGAACAGGTCCCTTCTGTACTGGTTTTCACAAAGACAGCTCAACAGTTCTTGTGATACCTTGTCTTTGACCCAGCTTATCTAGCCCATTAGCTTGTGTGCATGGTGCATCACAGCCTGCTGGCTTTCAAACCACATCAGGAGTTCCATGAACCGGGTGGCATTGTCAGCCCCAAATGTCACTTGATCTTGAATATTGCCTTGCCCTAAGAGATTACAAAGCATGGACTGTGTGTTGTGTGTGATTTCTAGCTCCTCACTTATAAACCGCTGGTAGTGCAGTAATGGACTGCACTGAACCATGAATTCCACCATGTGAGCTCAGGCTCTTGTGGCAGCAGCACAGTGCCATGCGAGTCCCTGCTCTGACTGGTGATGGATTCCCTGTACTGGACATTATGACCTGGGCAGTGCTTGAAGGCTTTCTTGAAAGAAGTTACCAGGCTATCCACTATAGGGATCTATGTGCACCAGATGCCACTTATTAAGGACAGAATGTGCACATTGCAGGTGACGTTGAACAGCATGGGGCAACATTCCTTGGAGCACATCAGAGAAAGCATTGCACATGTACATGGCGCTGTCAGACAGGAATGTTAAAATCTTGTTAAAGTCTATGCCATAGCTGACAATTATCTCCATGATGGTTTGGGACACGGTAAAAAAATTGACAGATATTGGACTGACTCAGTTTGGAGAAGAAACACAGGCAGGTCCTAGCTGGTTTAGCTCCCCAATACAAATAACATGTGCAGAATGTAGTTAGTTACCTTGAGGGTCAGTGGCTTCATCAGCCACAACAAAAGGAAAGATGCTCTGCCAAGCCAGCCTCTGTGGACTGTACATGTGAAGCAATCACTGCAGGCAAAGCCTGTTGGCACAGGGAAAACTGCCAGTAAATGGCACATTTTGGTTCAGGTAGTCCCTTACCTTGAAACAATCAAGTTTCTCCAGCAAGGTGTTTACTGCAAGTTTCTCCAGCAAGATGTTTGCTGCATGAAATCCTCCATGAGGGAAAATGCAGCCTAAACAGGCTGCTTTCTGTGGACATGATCTGTCCTTCTTACTCTGACCTTCAGCCTCACATCAGCCTCCCTCTTCATGTGTGTCTCAGACTCCAAGTGCTAATCTATGCTGGTATTCCTGGATACATCCAGAGTTACCCTGAAGGAGGTACAAAAGAGTCTGCCTCCATTTGCTTGCAAGGTCCCTGCAGGATACTATTTTACGTGATCCAGTGTTGAAATGTATTTGGCTGTCTGAGGGGATTTCTTCTCGGTGGGCATACTGAAGAATCCTCTTCAGGTGGCAGCATGTCTGTGGGGACTTTAAAAGCCAGCACCAAAACCCTCTCACTTCCTTGGCTGGCTCCTGCCTGGTTCCTGAAAATTCCTGTGGTTGGCAAAACTGACAGGGCTGGAGGAGCAGGGGCTGTGGGTGGATGGGTGAGGGGCACCAGCAAGGCTGTGGAGCTGTGCAGGGGGAGTAAGAGGCATGAGCAGGTTCAGGGGGACTGTGGGGGATATTTTCAGACTGTACTCCCCTACCTTTTCTGAAGCATGGATACCCAAAACTACAGTTGGAAAAACCGTGGTTGGTGAGGGAAACCTTTACACTGACCTGTGTGCAGCTGCTACGGATAGCGCTCAGGTGTCTTGTTATGCCTCTATAATCTGCGGTTATTGCTTTCAGATTTTTCTGCTTTCATTTCTAGTTTCTCTTTGTAACTTTCTTTGGTAACTTTGAATTTGTAATGGTCTGGGGTTGGGGTATGGGGGGAAGATACCTATTTTGTATAAACTTTTAAAATAGCATAAAATCTTCATGGTGTCCTCACAACATCCATTCCATCAAAATGGATTTCCCCAGATTAGCTTAGGTGAAAGGGATCTAATGACCAGCAAAAGAGGACCTACTTCTGGCTGCCCATAGTTATTAAATACTAGAGTTAAAACTAGGAAAGCTTGTTTGAAGACTCGACACTAGTGGAAGTTATTTCTTTGAAACAGCTTTTCCACATGGTTGGCAAGGATTTTGGTCCAACCAGAGGAGAGAATTCCTGTATTTCATGGAACATGATTTTAGTATCTTTAGTTGCTGCTGAGTAAATTTTCTTTAGAAGCAGATGCCTTATATACTTAACAATTAGATATGCATTCTGTGATTTCAGAGGAGGCAGTAATATGGGAAACAATACTAGCATTTCTTTGGGGAACCTCTTTTCTTAGGGGTTAGATCTCAAGAGACCAGGAAACCAACAAAGTCATAGAGGGACAATTGCACACTGCAACAGTAATTGCATTCTGTCACAATGTTGGTGAAGTGATACAGCTGGTGAAAGGAGCTAGAAATGCTAGTGTTGAGGAAAGCCTCACAAAGATGTCAAGAACTGTGAGCTTGCTTTACACAGCACTACACTTTTTTGCAATCCAATTTTGCTGCTTTATGTACATAACCTTAAAATAGTTAGTGATTTTTGTTGGACTTGGTGCTTGCAATTGCTGAAGTTAAGTTCAGAATTGATTTTCTTTATAGCATTATTTGAAACGATCATCCTTATTCGTTAACTCTAAAATAGGACTGAAAAAGATTTTTTTCTACTTTTTTTTTTTTTTTTTTTTAAATCCATCTCATATGAAATGGTCTATTGGCTTGTACAATAGCTTTTAAATTAAACTTTTTAGAATGTAGTTCTAATCAAAACTATTTTTTGGAAACCAAATTTCTTTTTCTCAAGTCTGATATTCCATTATGCTACAATTCAGGAAGCATTTTCCTGTGCCCTAAAATGAAATGCGGATTATCGTGCATGCAACTTAACAGATTCCTATCTTCAGTACCCAAACTTTTTTGAAGTCAAATCAGATCATGTTTATTTTACGATATTCCTTGTACCATTTACACTTTATAAATGCTCCAGAAATATCTTCACATATTAAAAATAGTGCATCAGTCTTCCGTGTTACTGTGACACGCTGGCAATGGTTTGCTTTTAAAAGTGCTACACAAATTGAGGAACAATTAATGATATCAGTGATATATATTTGGATGTTTAAGACATCTGTGCCTGAAGGTGTTTGTGGGTTTTTAATGAACACAAGACTGAGCAAATAGGGGTTGCTTGATCTTCTCTGATGCTAGTTGTTTAGTCAGGAACCCCAAGGCTTCCAGTTCCCCAAAGTAATCTTTTTAATAACCATCTTGTCCAGAGTATTTTCCCTTGTCATTCCACGAAATGGTGTCTGTGGAAATCATACCAGCAGTCAATCATCTTTATCCAACTAGTGATGTATATTCAAAGAGGTGTAGCAAGAAGAAATTTGGAAGCAGCCTTTGTGGCATCTGTCAATCAATTAGTCATGTATTCAGTTGTTCCCCAGTGTTTTCACGTACCTTCTCTAGAAAGTATCTTTAAATTAAAGTAATATTGATAATTAATGGTGAGAGCACATACAGGCTGTGGGTAGTTTTTTTTTTTAATTGAAGAGTCATTAGCCTGTTCATTTCTACCTGACAGTTTAGATATAAATGCCCATATTAGTTCATAGAAATACGTGCATTTTATATTTTCTGTGATTTTTTTTTATACATTTGGATTCAGACACATATTGGTATGTACATGATATAAAATCAAGAATAAACTGTATTTGGGTTACTGCCGCTTCTTTGTTTCCCACCCCCCCAATCCCTTTCCCAGCCATCTATTTGTTCCATTCACATATTTCTGTTGAAATCCAGATTGTCAGCTTTTTGAGACAGGGAATGTATTTTTAATAAATGTTTGCGCCAAGGAGAGTAGTGATCTCTGATAGCGGCACTTAAGTAATCTGAGACTAAGCATTCCAAAAAGTGTGTATATGTGTACTGGGAGATGAGTATGTTATAGAGGACCATAGCATGATACAGCTTAATTCCACTAATGAGGAAATGAGCCATAACTCTCTGGAGATGACACCTGCAGTGAACTATGGAGGTCTTTCCCTTTGGTGGGAAAAGTAATTGTAATTTAACCATGTTCCCTGTTATTCAGCCCCTTTTATATGGTACCATATGAAGTCATTTTTCTGAATATCAATTTATCAAAGAACTATCTGAGAAAGAGAGCAGCTACAAGGACAACTTTGGAAAAATGGCAGTGCTTTATTGAAATACTAATCACATGAGAAGACCATAACCTTTCACATTATTATTTCTGAAGAAATCTATGCTATAGTATTTCAATATTAAATCTATGGTTAGTGTCAGCGAGACTTGAGCTGTTTTGATTACTGAATCTTTTAGGGTTTTTTTGTTTTGGTTTTTTTGAAGATCATAAAATTAAGCATTTGCAATTTTGAGTATGTAACAGGAAATTGCACTTTGGAAAGCTGAAGCATTTGGGTGGATAAGCTCTTGAGTGGAATTTTCTTAAGGAAAGTTGAAGGAAACGGTTGACCTTAAATGAAAAAAAAACTGGTTATATACAATTCTCTCTAGACTTTGACTAGCCATAAAAAGCCTGAACTTCTCTACCACTGGCACATGAGGTGGTTTACTTGTTTTAAGTAATGGTACAATGGGCTTCAGCATAAGTAATGGGTACAAGTGGGGCTGCAGCATAGGTTTAAATTAAACACCTCCTTAAGTGCTTTCCTGAACAGGGCTTTTAGTTTTGAATCAGGGCATTCAATTTTACATTGGCAGGTGGTTTAATGACAGTGGAGTCCCTTTTTCCCCATTCATAGATTCATAGACAGTAAGGGCTGGAAGGGACCTCACAAGATTGAGTCCAGCCCCCCTGCCATAGGCAGGAAGTCTGCTGGGGTCAAATAATCCCAGCAAGATAAACATCTAAATGCCTTTTGATGAGTCCAGAGTAGGTGCTTACACCACCTCTGGGGGCAGTCCGTTCCAGACCCTGGACACATGAACTGTAAAGAAGTTTTGGTATAGATTGCTGTGCATGATTCCCTTAAATGTTTCAGTTGCATCTATTGAACCTAAACTTCGGTTCATCATCCCGTAGATTTCATAGACATAAGGGCTGAAAGGGAACTCGAGAAATCATTGGGTCCAGCCCCTGCCCAAAGGGCAGGAAGTCAGCTGGGATCAGATCACCCCAGCAAGGTAAGACATCCAAGTGTTTCTTAAAGATATGCAGAGTAGGTACTTGCACCACTTCTGTGGGGGTCTATTCCAAACTACGGAGGCTCAGGCAACAACCTCACAGTTTCTCTGTAGTGGAAGTAACTGGGTGCAGTAGGAGTAACTGGGCATGTTTACTTTGAGACATTTACTGTGGAGTTGCCTAATTAGCTGTGCAGTAAATGTCTTGACATCCACATGTACTGGGCTATTAGGCTGGAGTGAATTCATAAATTCTGCAGCAGGGTAGTACTTGTAAATACAAGTACTCTCCTGCTGCAGACTTTTTTATTGTAGATGCTGACACAGATGGCTGGAGCATGAGGGTGCTTCAGTCCAGGGACTGCCTGTCAGCTAGCCCCATGATGAAGCACCCTTATGCCTCAACTAGCCCCTCCACATCATGTTGAGCATGCTGAGGAAGGAACAACCCTGGGCTGGCAGTCTCACCTCCTGGGCCCCTTGCCAGCTGGGGATGCTTCGATCCATCTCAACGTGCTGTGGACCCAGGCACAAGTGTAAATGTAGATCCTGAAAGTCATAAACTCAAACACAATAAGTTCCAGAGTTTATTGCATTGCATTAATATATATGTATGACACTCCCACTAAACCCCAAACTAGTTCTTCTTTGGATCAGAGAGGAGAAAATGTTTGTCCAAAAGCAGGATTAGTCTTCCTAAGAACTAGCCACAAAAGAGTACGAAAAATTTGTCTTCTGATATATGTGATGTCATTTGCTTTCTAGAACATGTATTAACTGACATGAGGGCATCTATATCCTGTAGCTGTGAACAGCCAACATACTATAAGGAAATAATCTCTGTCTTGATGTTGCCCTTCTCAGCAGGATTTAATTCTTTACTAATCGCCAGCCAAACATAATTACTAAAGCAAGTACTGAAATACACTGAACACCTACATGGTCACATGGTTTTCATTTGCATGCATTTTACAGTATTATATTTAGATGGTAAATTTTTTTTGATGAATAATTTATAATTTTAAGAAATATTACTTCATGCAGGTTACTTAATGTAGGTTACTTAATGCATGTATTAGTGGGCTAATATTTCTAATAATATTTAACTCCATAAAGTGAAGTGGCAGTAGAGAAAAGAAGAGAAGGAAATGGATATTGAATAAGGAAGAAAAACATTTACACTTCAATAGCTGGTTCTCTTTCCTACCTTTCCATAATTCCCTCCCCTGTACCTCGATCCTTTATTATCACCTTCATCCTATTTTCTTTCAGAGCTGCCTCTAAGGAGACATATAAAGGGCAAAATGCAGAGACCAATTCTGCACTCTAACTGGTATGTTCAGTGTCTATTATTAGAATAACTAGTGTGTCAGGCTGAGCATAGAATTTGCCCCCTGTATCTAGTTCTACAGATACTTGGTACAGCCTAAAAAAATTAATATCCAATCATTTGAATATATCTGATGAAATGTTTCCTTGGTTGTTCATGTTTTAGAAAGGATTGTAAATATCTTCTGTTCTTTCAGATACCAGTTTAGCAAAATGCGTAAGTATGTTCTTAATTTCAAGTTAGTGCTTAACTCTTTCTGTTTAAGCCCAATTAACTGTTTTGCTGAATTACTGCAGCAGTAACTTAAATTTAAGCACACACACAAATGGTTTGCTGAATGGTGACTGAAAAGTTACAAATAACAGACTAAGGCCCCTGGCAGACATGAAAACAATAGTGCAGTTGGAATTAGAGGAATGTTGTGCCCCATCTCAAACACTGTGCTTCCTGACATGCCACATGTACATGTTTGGGATAAGGCCTAAAATTCTTCCAATCCCACTTGAGCCATTGTTGAGCTGCCTCCAGCCTGATCCTGTAGATTGGGCAGTGGGTAATTCTCCCCTGGAGCCAGGGTTGCACCCGGTCCACTACTAGGGCCAGTTCTGACAATCAGCTGACTGCAGTCATGACAGCTACAGAGCAAGGCAGGGAAGGTGCCTGAGCTCAGAGGTTGCTAGGTTCCCATTGGCTGGCACCCCTCAGCTATCCCTGCCAGATAACCTTGCAGCCTGCTCTCCTGGCAGCCATTATTTGGAGCTGAGACCAGAGCTGTCCCAATGCCAATACCTGTCCCTATGTTATTCTGACAATCAGCTGATTGATAGCATTGGCATGAGGGTGAACATTTTCAATTTATGGTACCATACAAACAAGCCATAAAAATGTTGCATATATATTTTGTGGAATATCTTTGTGGCTAGTTTGCCACTTCATGGTGCCATAAATTGGCTGAATGTGTAGCATGGTTACTATTTATAGTATAATTAAAACAATGATTGCAACATAATTGTAATGTGGGCTAGGGGCCTGTGGTGGGTTGTCTGTGCACATAACACACTGTTCAATTCCCCAGGACTTGCTCCATAAGACACAATATAAATCATCAAATAACCAAACAAACAATGCATAAACAATAATGGATTAACTCCTCATACTCTGTAGTCTTTTCCTAGACCTTGAGATAATACCCTGGCTTGATGCTTCTGTCTGGGAGCTTTTGACTTCCTCTGGGCCATCCCATTATTCCCATCAGCTGGCCCAGGGCCTAAGATCTACTCCTTTATTCTTTTTGTATCTGGAAAATGTACATGGTAACTACATAAAAATCCACTCCTTTAACTGCTGAGACACGTGAATTTTCTTTGTAATTATAGTCACCTTTCAATAGGTGGACCATAACAAACACTTCCTTTCATATCAATAAATTGCTTTAGAAAGGAATTTGAAAGATAATGTACACATTATACTGATAGGTTGTAACAATTACATGAAACATTTTTAATGAACTTCACCTTATTTGAATAATTAACACTTTAAAAGGCCCTGGGCAGCCAGTGAAAAATCTAAAATGTTAGTGCTTTGTTGTTTCAGTTGGATTCAGTTGACAGTACTTAAAACATGGCTTATTTTTTATTGCCAATATTGTTAACTTCAGAAAAGCATATTATTAATAATTCTTCACTTTCTAACTTTTTTTTTTTTTTGGAAAGCCTGGAAAGGAAGATTTTTTTTTCTTTATATTTCTATATATTTTGGAGATGTTCAGCAATACCATCATATTTCTTTCAATAAATTATGAGTCCTTTATTTTTAGTAACTCAAGTGTACAAATACTATATTAAAAATGTATTGTGAAGTTTCATTTGTATCGCACAGGAGAATAAACAGACATGTTTCTATCCAAGTAACACATTCCTCTCACCAGATTATCCTTTGGGTCAATAATATATTGTTTAGATAGGTTTATAGATATTCATCATAAGACAAAATGCCATCAAAATTATTCTGACAAATGGGAAGAATTAAACAGCAACAACATGATTTGCAGTAAGAGATGAATAAGGAGATTCTGTATCTAATGCTATATATGTATGATGGGTGAACTTGGATGGGTGTTACAAATCAAACTAGACAACCTTCCATTTCTCTTTTAAATCACTTCACAAATAGGACAGTAAATTAAACCTGTGTTTTTACATGAACTTGTTCCCTGGACTTTGTAACACTTTTGTAACACTATAAATTTAAAAACCAGGACCTTGAGCTCTAATTCAGTTATATCTTTGATGTATTAAACAGCCCAGTGCCTCAATATGTTTTAGAAGTGTAAATCTGGATCTAGGGTGCTATATCCAAAGACAAGGAAATTTCCTACTATGAGTACAGTTCATGTATTCCAAGCTTGAGTCCTGTTCTCAACTCACTAAGGGAGAAGTTGCATTCTATATTTATATCACACTAAGGGCACTTAAAGCTGGTAAACTCACACTAAGTGCCCTTTAAGCACCTCTCCTTCATACCACTTCAGGAAAGGGTTAACTCTGGGCCATGCTTCTAATTTATGCTAGGGTGGTTTTACAATTTATATTTAAACCATCACAAAGGCACATAAAATGGGAGCATTCACCCATTAAAGGTTAACCCATTTTAAGTACCCCCTTGACAGTTTTAAGTTATGCCAATTCAAGTGAGGGTTATCTTTGGTCCATTTTACTTGGTATGTTCCAGGATATTGCTAGTCTGCTCTGAGAAGATCAAATGTTCTTTTTCATTCCTCTAGTATCCCAAAATGCACCATTCCCAACCAGTCCCACCCCTTTGCTCTGTAAGCAAACTTTCAGACCTCTTGAACTTTACTGCCCAGGGGGTAAGGGGAGTGGTTAAAAAGCCAATTAACTGCTACTGAGCACAGGGCATAGCTGCTTTTAGTGCTGGACAACCAATCTCTCTCCCCACCCACCCTGCCTCTCACCACCACTTTTAGCCACTGTGCCATGGCTCAACTATAGCTCCACCACAGTATTAATTTGAACTGAACCACCATTCATTTGAAATGGCTCTGTCAGCACACCCCTTACCCAACCCTTACAGCAATCCCACTGGGTTTCACCCGTGCTTTTGTGTGAGTATTAACTCATCTCTGCCCTTTTAAAAATCCTTATGTCACTACTTCTTTCTGTTTCTTTACAGTATCCCCGACTACCTGCTCATTTCAAACAGGATTTTTTTCACACACCCCACCCCCAAGACTTTTTTTCTTCCCATCTATAGCTCTAGCTGGCTCCTACTGTCTGCAGGGTGAGAAGCCATAGTTCCCATGGTGGTTTTTCTACCCCCGGGCTACATGCCACCCTCCTCTCTCACCCAAGAGCAGGGATAGAGTACAGGGTCCTGTCCATGTCCCTGCTCACCAGGCTCTCTAGTGGCAAGTCACACTTGTGCATGTCTGAGATGGCATTAACCCGTCACCTGTCATTGCTCTGAAATGTTTCTAACTTTATGATGGCACAATAGTCCATAGATTTTAAAGTGTTTAAAAGAAACCATGTAGATAAAATGAGCACTTTACAGTGCTCAAGTGTTGCCGGCACAAGGTGCCCGAGGGAGGCAAGAATTGGGTTCGTTGCCTGGTGTGCATCGCGCCAAATAAACACACTGGGGGAGAAGCAGACAGAGTTTATTTGAGCTCACGTAAAAGGCACAGGGAGACTGTATGGTCTCAAATTTTGCATACCTAACTCTGCAACAGCAGGATCTTTATACCCCGGTCAGTTTTACTGTCAGTGATTTTCCCCCCTCTTCCTCCCCTTTCCCTTTTCCCTTCTCTCTCCGAGCGGTGCCCTTGCATTTCACAGATAACAGTTTTAGCTCACCTGTTTTTTAGAAGGATAGGAGATTGCAGGTGCCAAAGAAAGGGTTACAAAGGTTGGGCAAGGGGGGTGCTTTGGCTCGTCTGAGCCTGGAGCAGAAGGACTTTCTCGACACTCGTGGTTTTTTATTTTTCTGAGTTATTCAGGGTTATGCCCAGTGACACTAACAGCTTTCTTCTTTGAGAATACTCAACAAAGTTTTGGCTGAGTTTTTTCATATTTTGAAGACAAAAAGTGACTGAGTGTTTGAGGATTGGGATATTTAATGCAGGGGTATAGTGAAGTGCTCAGGGAGGGGGATGCACAGACTTTGTGCAGGAGGGCGTTATAGCACGTAAATAAGAGGAGAGTAATTAAACACAATATAACACTGGTAATTAGGAGATGAAGGATGCCTGCTCTTAGGCCTTCGAGGTTGGGCAACTAGTTTCAGAGAGAATCAAAGACAGGGGGTTCACGTTTTTGACTTTTTCACAGCTCAAAAGCCTGTTCAGCTGACAAAATGTGTTTGTAACGAAGTCTGCTGGGTCTCCTTTTCATTTTGCATGTAAAGAGAATGCAGCAGAAGGTAGCAGGAAAAGAAAGCTTACAATGGAAAGGGTAAATGCTACAGTAGTTTTGAAACTTAAACTAGAATTCATACTGTTAATTTTTAAACTTTTTTTCTTTTAAATAGCAACTTTAGTTTCAGGTTGTCAGTGGGCTGGATGGTCCACTGTTCCTTGGGTGGAGTATGCACCGGTTTTAGACGAGAGTGATGAATTTAGTTTTTGTGTCCGTCGACCTTTGTCACTGTGTGGGAAACTAGTAGAACAGTGTGAGGTCTTTTCCACTTTTCTTGGAGGGGCTCATCCTTCTAGGTACGAATGAGCACAGAATCTCCCGGTTGTAATGAGTGGACTGGAGCATTTAGCGGAAGAGGCTGCAAGTTTTTAATATATCTATGGAGAGAAGAAAGAATAGCAGATAGAGAGCACATATACCGTGACAAAATACTACATTTTATTTCCCACTCCCCTGCTAGAACCGGTGTCTCGTTTATAGGCCATGCCCTTTTAAACATAATCTTAAAGGGGCTAAGCCTTAATTTTTTCTTGGGGAGGGCACGGATATGAAGCAAAGCAAGGGGCAAAGCATCGGGCCATCGCAGAGAGGCTTTTTGGCAGATTTTTGATAGATGACGCTTGAGGGTCTGATTTGTACCTTTTACTACACCACTAGCTTGTGGTCGCTATGCAGTATGGAGTTTTCAGGGGATTTGTAAGGCATCTGAGATGTTTTGGATGATCTTTGAAATGAAATGTGTTTCGTTGTCAGATTTTATTCACTGGGGAAGTTCGAAGCGGGGAATAACTTCTCGGACGAATTTTAGAGCTACACTCTTGGCTGTACAATTGCAACATGGAAAGGCTTTAGGCCATCCGCTGAATCGATTTATTATAACAAAGAGATACTTAAATTTTTGAGTTCGGGAGAACTCAGTAAAGTCTATTTGCCAAACCAGTCCTGGGCCTGGAGTAGGTTTTAAAGTGGCTGGAGGTGCTGAGAGACCGGGTCGAGGGTTATTTTTTTGACAAATCGAACAGTTGGCCTGTATTTGGGAGGCTAGAGGTCCAAGTCCAGAGGTTAGAAAATTTTTGTTTACCAACTGAGTGAGAGCTTTTTTTCCAGCGTGTGTAGTTTGATGTAGCCGTTGCAATACTGGCTGGGTCAGGCTCTTTGGTAGGAGGATCTTCCCGTCTGTGGAGCAGAGCTATCCCTTCTTTTTTTGGAGACTAAGCTTGTCGGCTAGTTTTTTTTTCTTCATATGAGTACTGGGGATCCGGGAGCTCCCCCACTGATGGAATGAGAGTATGCATAGGGATGTCAGCAGGTCTCGGCGTCCTCAGGGTGGCAGCAATTTTAGTTTCTCTGTTTGCCCGGGCATTACCCCTGGCTACGTCTTGATTTTCTTTCTGATGTGCCTTACATTGCATTACTGCCACTGCCGAGGGAAGTTGGATAGCTTTCAGGAGTCGGAAAATTTGGGGTTCATACTTTACTGGGGAGCCTTGGGCTGTCAGCAGTCCCCTTTGTTTCCATAGGCCAGCATGGGCATGCAGTACTTCAAAAGCATATTTAGAGTCGGTACAGATGTTGACCCGTTTCCCTTTTGACAGTTCTAGCACTTGGGTTAGGGCCACCAGTTCAGTAAGTTGAGCAGATGTTTCGGCGGGCAAACTTTTGGCCTCAACAACATCATAGAGGGTTACAATAGTATAACTTGCTCTTCTTTGCCCTTCTACAACAATACTATTGCCATTAGTGTATTACTTACAATCAGCATTCAGAAGTGGCTGATCCTGTAGGTTTGCACGGCTGGAGTATTGTGTATTTATGATGTCTAAACAATCATGTTCTTGTTTTTCTGTTTTAGGTAAGAGAGTAGCCGGGTTAAGGGAGGGACAGGGCTCCAGAGTCACTTCAGGGTTTTTCCACAATTTAGCTCGGTACCGAGCTACCCGAGCCTGGATGAGCCAGAGACCCCCCTTCGCGTCTAGCAGAGCCTGGATCATATGTGTGGTATATATCTGCACGACTCCTCCCAGCGTTAATTTTTTAGCTTTTTTAAGTATTAGGGCAGTTGCCGCAACTGCTCGTAAATACGCTGGCTATTTCTTGGCAACTGGATCAAGCTGTTTGTAGAAATAAGCAACGGGATGTTTTCACGCCCCCAACAATTGAGTAAGCATTTTCAGAGCCATCCCTTTTCGTTCATGCACATACAACTGGAAAGGTTTAGAAAGGTTCGGTAACCCCAGGGCGGGGGCTTTTATTAGTTTTCTTTTTAGTATCTTAAATGCCTTGTCGGCTTCTGGAGTTCAATAAAAGGGGTCATGGTCTGCCCCTTTCACACAGTCATATAGTGGTTTTGCCCATAGTCCAAATTCAGGGATTCATATTCTGCAAAAACTTGCCATGCCAAGAAACGCTCTGAGCCGCTTACGGTTGCTTGGAATGGGAACTTGGCATATAGCCTCCTTTCGCTCCCCTTGTCTTATGTGAAATTTTAGGTATCGTACTTCGGGGAGAGCACTTTGAGTTTTATTTCGAGCCACCCGATATTCTTGAAGTCCAATAAAGTTCAGGAGGCTTACCGTGGTGTTAAGGCAAGAGTTTAAATCTATGGCAGCAATTAATAAATCATCCACATATTGTAACAAGAGAACTTCATGCTCATTATTCCACTCCTCCAAGTCTTTAGCTAAGGACTGGCCGAAAAGGGTAGGAGAGTTCTTAAATCCCTGGGCTAATACTGTCCAACAAAGTTGTTTTTTAACCTTTTTTCTGTCCTCCCATTCAAAAGAGAATATTTCTTGAGGGGGGGGTCAACTGGAATCGTAAAGAAAGGGTCTTTCAAATCAAGAACTGAGAAATGAGTATACTGCCCCCCTACGGAGGCTAGCAAGGTATACGGATTTGGGACGAGGGGATGAATAGTTTTAACCCGTTCGTTAACCGCCCTTAGGTCCTGCACCAGTCGATATGTGCCATCAGGCTTTAGTACAGGCAAGATAGGAGTGTTCCAGGCCGACTGACACTTTCGCAGTATGCCGTACTTTAGGAAACGGTTTATAGTTTTCTGCAGTCCCTTTCTGGCTTCCCTTTTGATTGGGTACTGCTTGATTCGTACTGGACTTTTTCTCAGCAGTAGTTGGATATTAATGGGGGTTTGATGTGTAGCCTTTTTAGGGACCCTCTCTGCCCATACCAAAGGGTATACCTGGTCTTTTCACTGGTTCCACTCCGGGGGAGCGTTCATGGCCGAGGGTTTAACCGCGAGGGTCATTATCTATGCATTTTTAGGGGGCAATGTGAGGGTTATTTCATCCTGGGTAAAATGCAGTGATGCACCTAATCGACAAAGTAGGTCTCTTTCTAGCAGGGGTGCTGGGCAATCTGGAAGGTAGACCAATTTGTGAGAGAGAGCCCGGTCTCACAGAGCATATTCTGCAGGAGCATACACTGGGCACTGAGTCTTTTTTTCTGTGGCACTCACCACGGTGAGAGAGTTCGCTACGGGAAGTTGAAGAGGTTGATTTATAGTGGTTTGTGCTGCCCCGGAGTCTATCAAAAAATCAATTTCTGAATTTCCCATCCGCATTTTTACTCGGGGTTTTGGGGGTGGGGTGGTCCGTTTCCTCTGACACCCCTACTCCTGTCCTTTTCCTGTCATTACAGGAGTACAGTCTCTCCCTTTCTCTGGGCATTTATTCTTTTAGTGTTTCTTTTGCCAGCATAAGGCACATTGGTTCTGTCCCAGGCGCCTTTCTTGTGGGCCAGGGCGCCTGCGCCCACGACCCCTTATACCTTTGCTTCTTCCACCTTCTTGTGGCTTTTTTCTGACTCTGACCTGTACTGCTGCTACTAGCATTCTAACTTGTTTCTTGTTTTTTTTCTCCTTTTCTGAGAGTATACGCCCTGTTTGCAGTTTCCAGGATTTGTGCTACAGACATACTCATTAAGTCTTTTTTTTTTTTTGTAACTTTCTTTTTATATTAGGGGCTGCACGGCTGGTAAAAATACTCTTTATAATTGCCTTCATCGGCTGATCATTAGGGACTGCACTGGTATTTTGCCGAATGGCGTCTCGGATGCGCTGTAGGAATGCAACGGGACTTTTTTTCAGCTCCTATACTATTTTATATGGCTTTGCCTGATTATTATGTCGGACAGCCGAGTGCTTGAGCCCATGAATAAGCAGTTTTTTGTAAGAGGTAAGACAGGTATGATTCACAGGATTGTTAGGGTCCCATCTAGGGTCTGCTAGGGGAACCACATCTGCC
>NW_017728948.1:72048773-72071493 GCF_001723895.1 Crocodylus porosus | reverse complement strand
ACTAGCATTCTAACTTGTTTCTTGTTTTTTTTCTCCTTTTCTGAGAGTATACGCCCTGTTTGCAGTTTCCAGGATTTGTGCTACAGACATACTCATTAAGTCTTTTTTTTTTTTTGTAACTTTCTTTTTATATTAGGGGCTGCACGGCTGGTAAAAATACTCTTTATAATTGCCTTCATCGGCTGATCATTAGGGACTGCACTGGTATTTTGCCGAATGGCGTCTCGGATGCGCTGTAGGAATGCAACGGGACTTTTTTTCAGCTCCTATACTATTTTATATGGCTTTGCCTGATTATTATGTCGGACAGCCGAGTGCTTGAGCCCATGAATAAGCAGTTTTTTGTAAGAGGTAAGACAGGTATGATTCACAGGATTGTTAGGGTCCCATCTAGGGTCTGCTAGGGGAACCACATCTGCCGGAACAGGAACATTGACAGGATTCCTTTCATGCCTTCGCTGTGCTTCCTCCCTTGCTTTGGAAATAACTTGGTTTCGCTCTACTTCAGATAATAGGGTTCGCATAAGGATATTACAATCGTTCCAATCAGGCTTGTGACTAGCTAAACATCCCTCAAAGACAGAGATAAACTTACTCGGGCTAGTTGAAAATTCTCCAGCCTGTGCTTTAAAAGCTGCCAGGTCCACCGGGTTAAAAGGTACATGGGTGTATACTTGCATGGTCTAGGCTGCACGCCTATCTGCCTCAGGCCGGGCTATTACAGTTTTAGTAAGTAAAGGAAAAAATCCCACTGAGGGAGCGATCTCTGGGACTGGGGGCATCTGACCTTTATATGGTGGAGGTGTTAAAGCCGAAGGGGACGCCGACTCTGGCATTACAGCAATGGGAGGGAATGCTGAGATTCAACACTAACAACTACTGATTTTGTCGGAGTCAAATTACACTTTTGCAAAATAGCTGTCTTGTTTTATAAAGCCATAAACAATTGTGCATACAAATGTTCATTTTACTTATTCGTCTGCTGACAAAACAGGAGTAATTGGAGGATTGTATTGTAGTTAATTGACTTTTCCGGAGGCTACCTTTTCTGATCCTCCAGTTGATATTGAGGCCATTTCACTGTACAGAACCTTTTAAGATTATTTTTAGTCATTAGATCTGACTTAAACAGTTTCCAATTAGTCAGAATGCATTCTAAGGGTGTACACCGTACCCTGCCAAGTGTACTTTGTTTTTGCCTATACTCTAGGGAGACATTGGGCGTCCCCAGGTCTTAACAGACAATGCTTTGAGCTTATCCTACCTTATTCGAGGGACCGGTTTCACACCGTCGCCTATGATCGCTTCTCCACTATTAGAGCGCGTTGCACCATTGTGCCCTCCGGAGTCGATCAAACCACATCTCTGCCGAGGCCCCCGATGAAACCACCGGTGCGCGCTGGGCGTCGGTTGTTGCCACAAGTTGTCAACCTCAGGAGGGATCTGGGCAAGGCGAAATGTTAGCCTCGAGCCCCACGTTGGGCGCCAAAACTGTTGCCAGCACAAGGTGCCCAAGGGAGGCAACAATTGGGTTCATTGCCCGGTGTGCGTCATGCCAAATAAAAAACACTGGGGGAGAAGCAGACAGAGTTTATTTGAGCTCAAGTAAAAGGCACAGGGAGACTGTATGGTCTCAAATTCTGCACACCTAACCCTGCAACAGCGGGATCTTTATACCCCGGTCAGTTTCAATGTCACTGATTTTTCACCAGCTGGCCCCCTCTTCCTCCCCTTTCCCTTCTCCCTTCTCTCTCCGAGCAGTGCCCTTGCATTCCACAGATAACAGTTTTAGCTCACCTGCTTTTCAGAAGGATAGGAGATTGCAGGTGCCAAAGAAAGGTTTACAAAGGTTGGGCAAGGGGGGGCTTTGGCTCGTATGAGCCTGGAGCAGAAGGACTTCCTTGACACTCGTGGTCTGTCATTCCTCTGAGTTACCCAGGGTTATGCCCAGTGACACCAACACAAGGATCCAAAAATACATTGGTCTCGGTCCTTTTCCCACCCAGAGCAGGGATAGAGCCCAAGTGTCCTGGCTCCTAGCCAGACTCCTGCTTCCCAGGCCTCTAATGGCCAATCAGAGCTGTGCAAGCAAAAAACGGTATTAACCTTTAATGTGCAACTGATCACAGCATGTTCTAACTCTATCACTGCTTAACATCCTGCAGATACAGTATGGTCTAAGTATAGTGTGTAACTGCACCCTAAAACAAAGTGACACTTGATGATTTTCCACATTATTTCTTGAACATATTTTGGTTATTCCAGCTCAGCTGATTTTGTACTCAAGCTTTCACTTTCTCTACAATCTTAATAGCGCTGTTCACACAAGCTGTTATTCCATCCATTTGTGCGTACTTCTTACTTTTGAATTGGACTTTTAAAATTTTAAATGTAGGTGGAGCAAAACTATGCCCCCCTGAATTTGTTGAACATTGAGAAATTGTCACCACTATAAACCTATATTTGAGTTCATAATTAAATGGAAAACTCAATGTTTAAGTAATTGCTTATTTCTGGTTGCTTATTACCTGATCCCCTTTTTTAATAGTTTTACCATTCCACAGACTAAAACCAACCCCCAGCATGCATACCCCATAGTAAGATTTTTGTATTGGCTTTTTGTTCGTTCAGCTTGCTAAAAAATAGAAGTTCAGAATCAGTAGCAACAAAAGCATCTTTAAAGGAGCCTCTGAAAATTAGCATCCAAGGAAAATTAGACCCTAAGGGTAGCTTTAGTCATGTAATCTTATTTACCTTATCCCATGAGTATTCCAGTTGCTGCAACAGGACCATTCCTGGCAAATAGAAATTAAGGCATCTCACTACAGATCCAGAAGTATGACTTTAAGCTTTATTCTGAATTTATACTAAAGGCTACTTAAACGGACCCAGATGAAAATAGGCGAGTCATTTTTTCTAGGGGGCCAAAAATGTTGCTGTGTATATCATTCTTTTTGTGTCTCATGGGTTACAGAAACTGCTGTATCAATCACACTAGTCCTGTAGGCTACCCAGACTTGGTTTGAGCTTCTTGGACACATGGGATAAGACACTATTCAAAAGAAGTAAGGCCCCATTTGTAAATATTGTTAGGTGTGGAATATCTTAGACTTAAGCAGCCAAGCAAACATTTTCTCTGCCCATGTTTTACTGGATTTAGGAAAAAAATATTAAACATAATATGTTAACTGATGGCAAAATGGGCCTTGGTTTTCCTTTCACTGGGAGGCAGTGTCATGGCACATAGTACATTGTTTTCTGGTTTTTGTTTGATTGTTTCGGCCATTCGGCAAAATTGTTTGCTGCAAGAGAGCTTGGTGATCTAATGCTGATCAGTTCAATGTTTGAATGCGTTTCAAAGCTGTTAAGATTGAGGAGACTTTGGGAAATTCCGGGCTTTTATAATACTGTTTATTCTGATATTGTTTGTCCCAGTTTTACACATTGAGAACTTATTGATAAGAAAAAGATACAAGTAGTCAAAGAAATATGGGAATGCTCGGAAAAAAAAAAAAGTTTAATCAAAAGCCAAAGAAAACGGGGAGAAAATGGCACTGTGTATAAACCACCTCAAGTTGTCAGAGAAAATTTCTTGCCCCCAAATAGACAGGTAACCTGTCCCACTGAATTGTTGCAATATAGGAAAGAAGGCTGTTGATTTTAAAAAAGACAAGGAAGGCCATAAAGACTTGTTAGTGCCTTTCAAAATATGTTTAATATCATACTTGTTCGAGTTCTTGGATGTTAATGCGGGAGAGTGTGGTAAAATAACTGAAGGGCAAATGCAAAAAGTTCAAGGTAGCTTTTTTTGCCCTCTGAAATATATTGATATGGAGTAAACAAGAGTGTAGGTATTTATTGACTGTAAAAGTAGTTATAAGTCATCCTTTGCTGCAACATCATCAGAGTTTGAATATTAATGCTGGTTGGGTGTAAATGAGGAAGCAGTGCAAGTTTACACTACAAGAATCCAATTTCTATAAAAGAATTTGTCTTTTTTTTGTAAAACAAGTCTGTTTCCTGCTAGCTTTTCATATTGATGGTTGAAATTAGATGAGTAGATATAGAAGTTTAAAGATATAATATCAATCAGTTTACTTTTTGATGAGCAGGTATCTGTAACAGAGTAAATCTGTCTTCTCATTATGTATAGCAATATTTATTTTGTACTTTTCAACTATACACCTCAAAATATTTGAAGATCATGTAGGCTTCAGTGTCCTTCATTGTCCAATAACTTCCTTCTTGAATTGGTTGGAATTTTCCATCAGAAAGGTGGTTGATGAAAACAGCATTTTTTAAAAACCAAAGTTTTAAACAATTAGTAAATGGTGAAATTTTGTTAAGAGAAAAATAAAGCCAAATGTTTCCATAATGTTGAAAAATCCCTCTTTGCTACTTTTAAACTTAAAGTGTTATTTTTGGGAGTTTTTTGGCAGGGGAAAGCATTGTTTTTTATATTGATATGAAAAATATTTAAAGATTTTTAAAGGTTGAAACTGAAACAATTTGTAATATTAAAAAAACCCCACACTTATATCAATCTGAAATGGAATAAGAAATTTCAGCTTTTTTGGTTTTGTTCTTATATGCAACAGAGGAAAAGTCAGAATCCCAAAATTTTTGGAAACAGAAATTCTAATTCTGGTCAGACTCCGGTTACTAGTGTTCTTGGAATCCTCAGCAGAGATGTCAAGGAGTAAGTGAGAAATTACTCCTTTTCTTGATCTGAAATAGATTGTTTTTTTTAACTTATAAGGTACTATATTTATGGAGCATGTGTATAGGAGCCCACATATATATGGCCATATCTGACTGTTCAGAATATGTAAGAATGAGGAACTTTAAGGGGGTTAAGGCATGTGGGGTACAGGTTAATGCAATTTCTGCTCAAGGTTTAGTTTCATTAGGGCTGTTGATGAGATTTGTTACTAGTTTCATATCTCTTTAGCTTTATTTCAAAGAGGTTTAGTGTTAAATATCCATAAAGTCTGGGCCTGCAGAAAGCCTGAACAATAGCTGTGGATGATGAACTGCTTTATTAATGTAACATTTTGCATGGATTCTGTGCTGTGTGGTCATTTAAATGTCATAATTGTTAGCTGCTTCATTGATGCTCAAAATCTGCAAACAGACAGTGTCTGTGGTCATCTATCTTGCCACCTCAGGTGAAGCTTGATTTAGCTGAAGTATCTCTGTTTTTTCTCACTTCCCTCTCTGGTCTGAAAGTACTGATCAATGAAATTCCCATGCACAACAGTGACCCTATATTTTCATCTGACTTTCACCTAGGTTTGCTGTTTTCCACTTGTACTTTTTTCCCTACATCCCTGTACTATCTTCTGTGAGAAATTAATTTGAAATTTCTGCCCCAACTTCAAAGGCTTAGCTGGTTAGCCTAGTCCAGATGAACTTCTAAACTTCAAACCAGTCATGTAATTAATCCATCAGTAATTATGTGTTGTAATGCACATAAAAGTGATGAGAACAATTCAAGAAATAACATTAAAGTATATTGGTAAGAGTTTGTTTAAGAAACTACAGGCTATCTAATGATGAAATAATGTTATTCTGATGTTTTGAAATCAATCCTCAAAGGTACCATGAATGAACTATCTAATTTCATATTTATTTCTATAAGAGCATGTACCATGTCATCCATAAGGCCTATCAGTAATTTCTTCCTTCATATCCATTATTATAATTACACCATCAGTGTTTGTGACAGGCATTTACTAAAGCTTTAAAGGGCAGATAAATTATTTTGGTAGAAATCTCAGTCATTTAGAATCACTGGATGTGACAAACTGCTTTGCACAGACTATGTGGAATTTTTGGAAAAAACAAACATTTTCTGGGAAATGAAAATTCTTTCAGCAAGTTAACTGCTGGGCTGATTTTTTTTTCCCCCAATGTTTACCTTCTCTCTGGTAGGTGGTTTGTGTGCTGTTTTACATCTTATTTAAAGAAGAGAATTTGCTACTTTGATTTGCTGTTTCAATTATTCACCTAAATACAAATTTAATAATCAGGTGCCACATCTGCCCAATCATTTTAGTATCATATACAGTATAATTAAATACATATACAGTAATTAGATATCTGCTTTTTTGGCTTTCACTTTTGCTGTAATCCTACTGCCATAATTATAGTCCCTGGCTGTAACACCAGACAATCAAAAAAACCCTTTTCCTTCCAATCTTCCTTCCAGGTACTGAACTATGATAAACCGTGGGAGGATGCTGATCTTCCTGTCCAAAACAGTTTAACTCTCATGACAGAAAAACTCCCATTGATCATAAAGGGGTGTGAAGCTTATATGGGCTTGTATAATTAATTTGGATGAAAGAAAACTGATTTTTAAAGCGTATTTATTCCACTATGGTCTGGGGTGGATTGTAGGGTGTGTTGCATGTTTCCTTGAGTGTGCCTTTCTAATATAGTGTGTGTTGTCTCCACATATAGGTAACATCAATCTGTATTTAGCCTTTTCATCCTTATGTTTATGTGCATTATGGTATTTGATATAAAATGTACTTCTTGTATGTTATTACGGGGCCAGGATTACACAATATGATAATGACTTTCAAGTGACAATGAGTTTCTTTGGCATTTAGCAGAGATACAGAGCCTAAAGAACAGTAATCACTAAGAATTAGCCTTTTATATAAACTGTTTACTCATCTCCCTTGTGGACGTGCTCTGAGGCACAAGAACTAGGCCCTTCCAGAAAATGTTGAATTAATGTTTTAAAATAAGGGGTCATAAGAATAACATCTAGCTTTTCAAACTATTGGGGAAAGGATATCTCTCACAGTGGGGAAACTAAGTGAGATTAGGATAATATTAGGATACTGAATTAATATTCTTCATATCTGAAAGGATGCAAATATTCTCCTGGTTATAATTAGCTCAAGACGGACTTTAGTTTGGTGTTCACACAGTTTTGGCAGGGTGGGAGTGGGGAGAGCAAGAAGTTATATGCACAGGGTGGGATCCCTGAGAATCCAATGTATAGTATAGGCAACTGTCAATCCTCTGGCTCAAGGTAGAAATGAGAGGTCTAGTTAGATGCCTGATGAATCTGTTTGTGACTGATGAGCACAATTTGAGAGTAACACAGCTTGTTACAAGTTTCACAGATTCATATGTAGTCTGAGTTGGAGTCCAAGTTTACATCATACTGCTTTTTTCTTTCTCACTTTGCTTCCATCCACTAGATCAAAGCAGCTTCATGTTGAGCTGCACCCATTGCCAGATGCTCCCTCCAGATCATACAGGATTCTATGTACTCCTGCCAGCTTTCTGCATTGCTGCTGAGTGATTTCATATGTTTTTGTACACATCATGGTACTGCCACAGAGGGTGACTCTGCTTTTTAAGAGTGGTCTTAATCTCGCTATACAAAATATTTTTGGGAATATTGTTTCTTCCCATCTCTTGACATGGCTAGTTTCTAAGTGTGTCAGTCCTGCATGCTCCAGTACTTCTGTATTTGGTATTTTGTCTTCTGACCTTATTTTCAGAGACTTATGCAGGCATCTCATGTGAAAGCTGTTCAGTCTCTTGATGTGTCTAGAATATGTAGTCCATTTCTGAACCACAAAACAGGGAGGATAGCTCACTAGTCTTGTAGATTTGCATCTTCACCGTAGCTGATATTTTGCTGTTATTCCATGCACATTTCTGTAATAGTCCAAAATTCTTAGCTGCTTTTCCAATTCTGTTAGTCAGTCAATATCAAGGTCAATATTCCTGCTGATCATAGAACCCAAAGAGCAAAAACTGTCAATGACACCAAGAGATTTATCCTCCAAAGTGATGTCAGATATTGGTTCTTCCATCCCTTGGTACATGTTCCAATAGGGAAGTATTTAGAAGGCTGGGGCACATGACTTATGGGGAGAGGCTGGAAGAACTGGGCTTATTTAGACTGGGGAAAAGAAGATTGAGGTGGGTGGCAGGGATTTAATAGTAGCCGTCAGCTACCTGAAGGGTGGTAACAAAGAGTGGTCTCAGTGATGGCAGATGACAGAACAAGGAGCAATGGTCTCAAGTTGCAGTGAGTGAAATTTAGGTTTGATATTAAGAAAAACTTTATCATAAAGCACTGGAACAGGTTACCCCAGAGGTTGTGGAATCTTCATCCTTGGAGGTTTTTAAGACCTGGGTAGAGAAAGCCATGGCTGGGATGATGTATTTGGGGATGGTCCTGCTTTGACGTTGGACTGGATGACCTCCTGAGGTTACTTCCAACCCTAATTTTTTATGATTCAATGAATGCAAATGGCCAGATTAGAAATCATACTTAAGCTTTGCCTTGAGAATAGTCTGCTCTTCAGTTTTTCTGGTCCTAGGGAAACACTGGAGTAACTCAGCCAGAAAACTGAATAAAAGAAGCTGGCAAAACTTGCAGAAGGCCCTTACAGAGAAGTTAGAGCAGGGGTGGGCAATTATTTGGGCCTGTGGGCCACACAGACAGTTCTGGGAGCTGCCATGGCCTGGTCAGCACCCCGTGCCTCCCTGCAACAGCCCAGAGCCCATACACCCTGCAGCTCCTCACCTCCATCACCAACAATGCATAGCTCCAGCCCAAACCCTGGTCCACCTTAACCTGTTCTAGACTCTCTCCAGCCAAAGTGGAGTAGTTGCACACAGACCTGACCCCAGCCCACCCCATGCCTGCTCTGGACTGCTCACCCATGCCGAGCAGCAGCCAGGCAGAAGCTGCAGCTCAGCATGAAGGTAAAATGGCCCCTCTCTCTTACCACTGCTGGGCCCTTCTTGCTGCAGCCACTGGGAACCCATGCCCAGACTGTTCTGCGGCTCTTCTCTGCTGCCTTCACCATCACCTCCAGACCACCCAGCAGGACATCAGTGGCAGTGCAGAGGAGCCATGCGGCAGCCTGGGTGCAGGCTCCAGGAGGCTGCAGCAAGAAGGGACCAGCTGTGGCGAGGGGGAGGGGCTGCTTTTTCCCAGTGATGACTGGCAGCTGCTGCTGCTGCTGTGGGGGAGGGGGGGGCAGGCAGTTCTGGAGCTGGTATTGGGTCAGGGGTGTATGCACACATTTTGGTTGGTCTGGAGGTGATCTGCTCTGTTGGGCTGAGTCCAAGCAAGGCTAGGGTCAGGTCTATGTGCTCAGGTTCCTGTTAGTAGCATGGGGCTAGGGCCAGAAGTGGCAGCAGCCAGGAGGAGCCGCAAAGCAACTTCAGAGCCACCTCAGTCCAGCTGCGGAGCCACCCCAGTCCTGCTGAGTGGGACTGAGGGACACACCATGGACCAAAGTCCCTCCATGGCCCAAATCTGGCCTGTGGGCAGTATTTTGCCTCCTTCCTCCCCTCCCATCCTCCCCCCCCCACCTGGATTAGAGGCAGAAGCTGTTTTCTAACCTATTGAGCTGAATAGGAACTGCATTCTTGGATTTAAGATGCAGAATAAGAATAGGTTTTTGTTCAGATGTTTGCTTTTGTTTATTCTTATCTCTCTGCCTGTATTTCAACATATGGTTACTGATTTTTGATGTTTGATCTTGTTTTTATAGTAAAGATTTTTGTTACCTTTTAAATGCATTTATTATCAGTGATAACTGTGATTCAAGAGCATTTGACCATACAGACAGGCTTCTTGGGGGTGGGGGAGGGGGAATCTATCTCTTCTGAGACCACAGGCAGACAAGGTTGTGATTCTTTTAGCAGAATCATCTCTTCCAAGAGCTGATGAGGCCTGGATGAGACAGATATAGCTGAGGTACTATCTATCAGGGAGCTGACCTTTGGGAGCTTCTCAATCTGTTTTCAGTTGTCAAATAGCAGATGGCAGAGAGGTGTTTGTACCTAAGAGGCACCCATAAAGGTGTGAAAACAACCTGGGAGTGTGGCATCAGGGCATGTCACAGTACAGGTATTTAAGTCAGGTATGCCTGGTTCAATTTCTGTGCGAGTGCTTCTGTTCCAGGACACCTTATCCCAAGTTAGACTGACCCACTTGTTTTGATATAAGAGCATCCACAAAAAGATGTACTCAGCAACCTTCTCTCAAAGAAAAGGATGGAACAATACAAAAAAGTGTTCCACATGCCCATGTCTGGCCCCATAAATAGATTCAATAAGAATACTTAAATCAATTTTTAAAGGAAAAAATTTGGGTTGAGAGATTTTCCTGTTAAAGCCATAAATCACATTTATCCCTTGCTAGTTTTTTTATATCATAAAAAGTACAGCATTTGCAACAGCATTTGCAGCTAACATCAAAAGGATGAGTTGCCTTGATATTTTTTCTGTTAAGATATTTTTCTTTTGACTTTCCTTCTGCTTATCATTTCCAACTGTGAAAACATTTTTGGGGGGAAAGGAGAGGTGCAGGTGGTGTTAGAACACTGCAGAAATTGTAAAGATGAATAATGAGGCTAATTGTTATAAGTAGAGCTACTAGTTTGGGGTTGTGTTGTTTTACTGGTATGAAACTGAGGAGCAGAAAGTCAAGTAACCTAGAACAGGTTACCCAGAGAAGTAATGGAGTTTCCATTCCTGGTGGTTTTTAAGACCTGGCTAGACAGAGCTTTGACTAGGATGATCTTACTTTGAGCAGAGGGTTGGACTAGATGACCTCCTGAGGTCCCTTCCACCCTTAATTTTCTATGATTTTTATTATTCTAAGTCCATATGTGGCCAGTTCAGTCCTGTTTTGATTAATTTGATACAGACAGGCAAGATCAAAACCTAACTGGGGTGCAGCCCCATGTCCCTCCAAACAGTTTACCTGGTCAAGATCAGTAGCAGTTTATACAGATGTAACATAACCTGCTCAGAAAAAATCTGCTCTAAAACATGCTTAGCCAGAGCTCGCACCACCATCCCAGTTCTCACCTGCTACTTTTAGGAAAGGAAAGTACCTGGATATAAAGGGGTGCTCCTTCCTCAACCATATGCAACCCTATAAGCCTAGGTTTAGTAATTAAAATAAAATTAACTTTGGCCCATCATTCATTAGTTCAGATTGTTATAGATACTTGGATGTTATTCCATTCAATGCTGCCAAAGGACAACTCACTTTCAATTAAATTTAGGCTATACTGCAGTCAAAAGATTTGACTGTGACATATGTGGAGCTACTTAACCTATATAGCAGGCTCAAGTACTAAGAATATTGTAGTTGGGGCAACACAGATTTCATCCTGGGTTACAAAGCCTTGAGTGAATATTTTTGTTAACCTCCAGTAAGCTCTATGATATCGTATATGCACTATTACCAATATATGAGCTAGCTAGTTTAAAACTAGCTTCAGTAAATTCTTAAATAAACTCTAGTCACATCTTTGACTACAGCGTAGCCTACACTTCACTGCTCAGTGGACATGAAGTCTTTCAAGCCACTTAAAAAACCTCCCCAAAACAAAACAAACCAAAACAGGATCAGCCTCCTAGAAACACTATAGAGAACTATAGGGACTGCTTTGAACAGAGGCACTTGTCTGATATACTTAGTTGCAAAGTTGTGCTCCTCTTTGGTCTGGTAGATTTAATTGTTTTCATAGACACTAGGGCTGTAAGGGACCTTGGAAGATCATTGAGTCCAGTCCCCCGACCCAGGGGCAGGAAGTCAACAGGAGTCATAAGGTCCCAGCAAGATAAATATCCAAATTTCTCTTGAAGGCGTTCAAAGTAGGTGCTTGAACCATCTCCAGTGGCAATCTGTTCCAAACTTTGGGGGCTTGGACTGCAAAGAAGGTCTTCCTTATGTCCAGCCTGAAACAGTCATTTGACCTTGTCATCCCCTGGGGTGTTCTGGTGAACAGACATTCTCCCCGATCCTGGTGAGCACCCCTGATAAACTTATAGGTAATGACCAGTTCACCCCTGAGCCTGTGCTTTTCCAGGCTGAAGAGTCCCATAGCTCTCAGCCTCTCATCATAGGGTCTGTTGTTCTGACCTCTGATCATGCACTTGGCTCTCCTCTTCACTCTCTCAAGCTTCTCCACATCCTTTTTGAATTGTGGAGGCCAAAACTGGAAGCAGCATCACATTACTAGCCACAGCATACCTCTACCAAGTGTTTGGAAGTGCAACTCAAAACTGTAATGTATGAGGACTCTTAAAGCAGTGCTGTTAACTGGCCATCAGCTCTGTTCCGTACCTAAAATTTGAAGAGATGCACAACTGTTCTACATCTATGCTTGTATCATGGTCAGCCCTAGCCTTCAGTACAACAGGCATTCAAGAATCCACCAAAATTTCAACTAAAGTCCTGAAAAACTATCTGAAGGTAGAAAGTGTGCTCTTGAATAGCCCACAAAGATTGGCAGAGTGGGGGATAATGATGAATCATAGATAATGTGAAATATGATCCTATGACACAATGGATGGCATCCTGGGGCAGTGCTGATATCCCTTAAAAGCATCCTCTTGCTTATTCCTCAGTGAAACCTCCTGGATTTGATGTATCCCATAAAGTTTGATTCACTTTCATGCCCTCATTGTAGGACAGATCCAGCTATGTCCTTCATCTATATATGTGGGCACTCACAAGGATCCAGAAGCCATCTCTCAACTAACCAGCTTTGGCATTGCTGTGTAAGTTGCTGATAACCTGCCATACAAGAGAGTAAGGAGATGGACCTTCCATCACTAAGTCGAGTGGTGTAGAAACTGCTTTAGAAACCTGACTATTAATCAGACAGCGCATTGCATTGATGTTATGTTCAGTTGTTTATCAGCTATGAATCCTGAATATGTTTCAGTCATTGCTTTCCAAGATGCAGTCTCTATTCTGTAGGCATGTCCTTCATTCTTTGTTTCTAGATGTATAACTTTGCACCAAGCTATATTAAAACACATTTTGTTTGAATGTGCCTAGCTTCTCAAGTGGTATTTCTATATGGATGAGTATTTGTGGCTACCTAGAGCTCCTGTCAGTCATTTAATTCCCAAACCTTTTGACCATCCCTTTTTGACATCCATTGCTGTCTTCCTCAAAAGCTTTCCTGAGTGTCGGAACGAGAGGTTGAACTTTCCCCTAGTCTGGTCCTCATCCACAATGTGTTCAGAACCAGCTAGCAAGTTTGCATGACTTCTTGTTGTTATGTACCCCACTTCTTCTTTCAACTACTCATATTTAAACCTAAGCAGAGGCAGAGAGATAAATTGCAGGCAGACTGATATGTGGAAGAGCTTAGTTTGTCCAAAACTTCTCTGCTATAGTACAACAAGGTAATATAGAAGGGGAAGTTTTGCTCATATGTTTTTAGCTGGTGAAAAGTGACCCTGTATGTCAAGCAGTATAGAAATATACCTGATGACTAGCCTTACGTTACCTATGAATCATCATTATTTCCTACTTTGTCAGTCTTTGTCATCTGCAAGGTTTTGGCAGTAATTTTATATTTCCATCTATGTAATTGATCAAAATGTTGAATGTAGAAAAGAAGATCTTGCAGAACACTACTAGAAACACACCCATTCCATGATGATTCCTAAATGATAGGACTATGAGAAATGGAAATGTTTCATTTGGGTTTCAGATTTGGTATTTTGGAGGGATAGTGATTCATTTCGGTGTTTCAGATTACTGTCCCATTTCAATTCAGCTGAATCTGTTTCGGAGTTTCAACGCTGCTTCAGTGATACTGCCATGGGCTATAATGGGGGATCACTAAAATGCCTACTTTTGTCATTTCATGCCTGATTTAGGTGAAAATTGCAGGGGTGGTAGCTCCTTCTGAGGGCATGAAGCCTGCTAAGTTTCAAGGAGATAGGTGCAGGTGTTTTTGTGAAACTGCACCCCAAACTGTTCAAAGCAAAACTAGTATCACTTGCCGGCAGCATGCTATCATCCCACTCAGATTCGGGGGCCCGTGTCCCCTAGGAAGAGTCTGGCACAGCCCTGCAACCCTCCTGGCCCCCAGATCTGTGCATGGGATGACAGCCAGCTGCTGCTGCCAGCTGAGGCCAGTGCCAGCACTGGGTTCTTCCTGGTGCTTGATGCAGGCTGCACCAGGCATACTCAGGTGCTGGTGCTGGCCCTATCCGGCAGTGGCAGCATGCTGTCATCTGCATGCTCTGCAGTCTGTGAGTGTGGAGCTTTAAAAAAAAAGAAAGAAAAACCCTGATTGATTGGGGCCTCTGGAGGATTGTGGCAGAGCCTCCCCATCCCCCACACACAGCAGGGAACGTGCTTCCTGCTTGACACCCACACGACAGCTGCCCCATTGTGCAGGTTTAGCACAGCTCAGCAGGTGCAGCAGACTCCATGCTGTCTGGGATCTGGGGTGGCTCCAATTGTCAGCCAGAGCTCCTGGTTGATTCCCTAGCTCTCTGATCACTTCCCCCAGCTGTTCCTGGATGTTGGCTCCCGGATCTGTGCGCAGGGTTTCAGCAGGCTGCTGCTGCTGGCTGGGGAAGTAGTCCATAGCCCCTGCCATGCCCAGCTGGCAGTGGCAACAGCAGCCTGCTGTCATCCTGCACACAGATCCAAGGGCCTGCACCCCCAGAAGAGCTGGGGGAAGCGATCAGAGAGTTGGGGAAAAGATTGGGGAGCTGGGGAATCAAACCGGGACCGGGGGAATGTTCAGGGACCTGAATATTCCCCCAGATCCCAGTTTGATTCCCCAGCTTTCTGATCACTTTCCCCAGCTCTTCCTGGGGAATGTGGGCCCCTGGATCTGTGCACTGGGTTTCAGCAGGCTAGGGATAGTGGCAGGCTGTCCTCAGCCTGCAGCAGCAGCCTGCTGAAACTCCGCAGGCAGATCCAGGCTCCCTCTTCTTCCCCCCCCTCCCCTCCAGAAAGAGTTGGGGGAAGCGCTCAGAGAGCTGGGGAATCAAACTGGGAGCTAGATGTCAATATCAGAGTCCTTCCTGCCCTGTTCCCCCTCCCTCTTCTTACTTTTTGTTTCCCTGCAAGCCCAGCTCTGAAACACTGAAATTCTCCTAAACATTTCTGAAATGTTTGGGAGCTTTCTGTTTTGATACGGATTCAGTGTTTCAGGCACTGAAACGGACCAAAACACTTCTGAAACTAAAGGGCTGCTGAAATTTCTCACAGCCTTACCAGATGGTGCCTACTATTTAAAATGTGTGCTATCCATTTCTTAGCCAATGAAACACATCCTACTGATACTGTATTGTGCAAAATTTTTAATCAGAATGTCATGAACTACTATGTTAGTCACTTTACAAAAGTCTGACTTCTACTTCTACACAGTCACCTTTATCAACCAAATTTAAATTTTCCCCAGAAATAAAATCAGGTTTAGTTAAAAGATCTACTTTGTATAAAACCATGTTGACTGGAATTAAATATAGTTCTCTACTTCAATTCTTTAGTCATTGAATTCTGTATGAACTTTTCTATTGTTTTTACCTGGAATTGATTCAGGATAAACAGGCTGACAGTATCTGGTCCATCCTTTGAATACTGAGTTCATCATAGCACATTTCCTATCCCTTGGCATTTTCAAAGTACTTCACTGTATTAAAAGTTAACGTTATTGAGCTAGCAAACTCCTCAGCTAACTCTTTTAAGGCTCTTGACTATAAGTTGTCCAGACCATCTAGATTAAAAATATGTATGCTAAGAGATGTTAAATGTCATCCTCTAACATTACTTATCTAGTAGAAAGTGCTTCACCATCCTCATGTAGTAAGACAGCCACCACATCCTTTTTTTCCACAAAGAGAACAGAAATATCTACTGAAATGTTCTCCCTTTTTTCAGTAATATTAGCAATTTCATGATCTATCGTACTAAAATTTCCTTTGTAGCACTCCTTCCATTATTCCCGCAGCTCAGCCTTTCCACCTGTTTGCAATATCAAAATTAGGACAGTACTGTAGGGCTATTAGAGTCGAGGAGATGATCAGTTAGAAGAAGCAAAGCCGCGCTACTGCAATGCAGATGTTTAAGTAGAAGTAAGAAACAAGTCGTGGTCTGGGCTTTTGCCAATGTGAATGTCTGAATTACCCAAGGAACACAATTTTTTTAATACAAAGATGGGGTTGCAGAAGTTTTCCATACGTAACTGCAGGTGATTAAAATTTGCTATAACTTAAAAAATACTCTTTTGTGTCAGGAGGAATCTGTTTGCCAAATACTTGTTGAGTCTGTTCCATCAGCCTGCTCTCTGTTGCACATAATTTTGGTTGCTGTAAGTAATGGGACAAAACAAATTAAATGTTTGTTCCATCTTAAACTTTGAATCTGAAGTGTTGGGCTACCCAAGCTGAAGTTTGTTGTCTGATTTATTTCTCACCCTATGCTCTACATTTCTGGGAGAGAGCAAAAGAGCCTTATGTTTTATTCATTTAACGTAATGTGTTTTTAATTTGCATATTTAATGTTTTCCAAGGTGAGGGATAACAAGTGCAAAAACACCGAACACTGTAATTTAATTGTTTCTAGAGCAAAACTGAGAATCTCAGATATGGATATGGTGTGGTATTGTACAATACCGTAAACATCCAGAATATTGAATATACATTTACATTCTTTGAAACACGGTGATGTGATATCATTTACCAGCAAAGAAATTCATGGCTTTGGGGGCTACCTAAGTCCTGTTTGTTTGATAGTTACTTGTTAGATCTTTGTGGAATGAGAAATATTCAGACAAAAGTATATACTTGAATAAAGAATGTATTAATATGCATCCAAATTTACTTTCACTCTTCTATTATCAGAAGGCCATAAAACTGATTTATAAAGGTGGACACATATGGGGAACTCTGGAAGAGAGAGATTAAAGACAGCATTTTCCTGAGTTTGACTTTTTCAATATGGAACCTAGGTGCCTCAGTTACGTGGATATTTTGAAAGACTTGCTTAAAGTGACAGAACCAGACATAGAACCCAGGATGTCTAACTTATTACCATCTGTTTTTACCACCTGTTTGTTTCTGGTTTTCAGAGATTTGTGATTAGAAAAGTCTCTCAAGCAAGAGACCCCATATTTTCCAAAATGAGATACTGTGATACAAAGATTTTTCAACTAAACTTACAAAGCAGGTGAAGCGTAAGTCAAATAAAAATTTTCTGCAATAAAGTTGAAATAATTTAAATACATTGAAATAGACCTGTTTAGCTTTGCTATGTAATTGTATTGCTTTTTATTAGGGTGTTATTACCAAAATAGAGCTGTTTTTAGTTTTCCTACTTAGTTGACCACTCACTCATTTTTTTTTTTCTTTTAAAATGGTGGCTAGATCTCAGTACTTCAAATTAAATTCTGCACTGCAAATAAAATGCCACACTGCATATGCAGACCAAGCCAGAGTAAATTTTGGGGGAGATCTTTGTATTCTGTTTTCTCTCAAGTCAACTAAAGCCTCTCAGTCCTGAATTACCATTTTAAGAAACAATGCAAAACCAAAAACCATTCTCCTTCTCGTACTGTTTCCTGGTTTCTCCTTTATCTAGGCCTACTTTGAAAAGTTCCTGCTTTTTTTTGTACTTTTGAAATTGAAAGAGCTATGACATAAACACTAAGCCTGTTCAAAGTGGAAAGTATTTGCTTCAGATTTGGATTTGGCAATTTGGAGAGACAGTGATTATATTCGGTGATTCAAATCACAGTGCTGATTTGATTCAGCCAAACCCACAGATATTCGGTGCTGAATCTTATTTGCTCATAGTCTATACAGGCAGGCAGCTGGGGGAAGCCCCTGTTCATTCTGCCAGCCCCCGACTATTCCCCCCAGCTCCTGGTTTGCTTCTCCGGGTCCTGGTTTCATCCCCCAGCTCCCAATCATTCCTCCAGCTCCCACAACTTCTCCAAGGGCTGCCAGCACTGCCTGCTTCACCCCAAGTAGTGGGCGGGGGGTGGCCGGGGGAGAAGCTGGATGAGCTGTGGCTTGAGCCGGCAGTCCCGGGGTGGGGGCTGGGGGGATGATTGGATGTGGGGGGTCAGACCAGGAGCTGAGGAATCAAACCAGGAGCTGGGGGGAAGCCCCTCTTGATTTCCCCAGTCCCCAGTCATTCCTCCCAGCTCCTAGTTTGATTCCCCAGCTCCCACTCATTCCCCCAGCTCTCTGATCATTTCCCCCAGCCCCTGCAGCTTCTCCCAGGGCTGACAGCAGGGGGAGGGGCAGCCAGATGAGCTGCAGCTTCTCTCAGGGTTTGTCTGGCTGCTCCCTCAGCTGCTCCCACCAGCACTGCCTAGTGCCTGCCTGTACACTCTATGGCCAAATCTCCAAATATCTCTAAATTGATTTGGAGGCTTCTGATTTGATTCAGAGAGATTAATGGGTCTTCTGATTCAGTTTGGATTTGAGATTCGGCTGAATCGAATCAGCTACCATAGCTTCGCACAGCCCTAATATACACAGCCAAATAATCCTTCTCTTGTTCCTTATTTTGTGCTTGTAAAGGTTTTGGTACTATAATTTGTGGTTCTTCTTACCCTTTATTTTCTTTTTGACCTGTATGTTTTCTTTTTTCTTTGCTTTTTACATTTTCTTCTTTTGTTTTGCATGTGATTTGTTGGAAGCTGGAAATATAATTACCTGGAGTTGATAGCTATACACTCTGTAGTGAACAATGAGTTGACTTGCAGCTACATTTTACTCATTAACTTTACATCTATGAGATTTATTTTTCTTTTAATTTTATTTTTAAACAGCTTAAATCTGGCATGAACTTGACATAATGGTCATCACAGTGAAAGGATGAATATATTAGGGTTAATCAAATAAAGTACATTTGTACCTTTCACTGGACTGTTATTAAACAAAATATAAACATATAATGGGATGGGGCATGATTTTGTTAAAAAGAAGTATTAAAAAATTAGGTCACACCAATTTCAGCTGCATTAAACCATAGAGTTTGTAAGGCCGCTTAATCCTGTATGAATTATTCTTCAGTTAAAGGTTATTAATCACCAGCTGCCATTCAGCTAATGGCACATTGCCAAGAATGCACTCAGAGGACTTCTCTGTTCACTTATCTATCCATCTCTAGTTTACAGAGCATGGTGCTCTGTGAGAGTAGTTTGCAAAGAACTTCAAATAATTTTGTTTGCCAAGCTTTTGAGCTTTAATGTTATTTTTTCATTAATAAAATGTCACAGTGTTTGGTTTTAATGTTGTCCCTGGTGGGGGGTGAATCAGGGTGACTGCCCAGGGCAGAGCCAGGCATCATGGCCACAGCAAGTCTGTGCTGCTACCAGCTTCATGTCCAGCCACTCAGCACTCCCTTCCCTGCCCCCTCCACCAAATATGTTGCCTCCAGCCGGTTGCCCCCCATCCCTCCCACCGAATTCACTGCCGACTTCCTTGCATCCAGAGGTGGGGCCCCACACAGGCTGACTTGCGCCGGGCCCTGCACCCTGTTCAGGTCATGTCTGGTTTCACTTGTGTGTTAGCAAGTAGAGTATTACAAGTCAATAACAGTCCATGAGATTTTTTTCTAAGATTCTTCTGAAACTACCACCCTTTATTCTCTTTGCTTTTCCTTTCTTCATTCCTCCTTTCCATCACTGACTTTTTGTTGTCTGTCTGTCTTTCTTGAAGGTTTTACCACACAATATAATTCAGATATATTTGCTTCTGCTAAATTATTATCAAAGCCCAGTGGAGGCTATTTCACTACAGGATTCTATTCCACTTGGGAGGGTGGGGAGAGAGAGAGAAAAGAAAATCAAAGAAGAAATTTTGATCAAAGATTTATTTTTCATTTTAGTGATGTTTGTCATGAACAGCTGCTAATGTAATGGGCTTCTGCCTTCAGATGAAAGGTGGATTCTGTAATGAATCTGTGCATATGCCAGTTGCAGGATGAAAAGCAACAGGTTACTACTATACTAACCACAGCAGTCCAGCTCCAGCGGTTATAGTAGTCAGACCAATTAAAGAGAAGCACTTGCTGAAGGTCTCAGAATGGCTTGAATTGTCTGAGGATTCTACAAGTAACCTATTCATAGTGAATATTCTTAAGTACCAAACACAGAATGTGGTATAGTAATGCAGAGTGAGGGAGTTAGCTATGTTAGTGTAAAATCAGGCAGAGAGCAGGGTAACTGTGCACTGTATGGACTAACTAAATCAGAGATGTATAGCATGAGCTTCTGTGAGTCTGCTCTTATTTCATCAGATCCTGTGAAAGGACATGCAATAACAACATGATTTATTTACACAGCTGCTCCTAATATCCAACTTTTTATGACACACTTTCAAAGGCATACTTAAATAATGATAATATATACGTGCTCCTGGTAGTGACTCCAAAACAGCATTCACCATTATTGTCAACTACTTTTCAGCTCCATGAAACATTTACAGAATTCCCCCTGTTCTGGTAGGGCACCAAAGAAACAAGTATAAACTTCATGAAAATGGAGTCAGGAATAATACAGCTTTTGAGCATACTTTATTTTAATTTATGTATCATTATTATGTTTGTTTTGCAATTGCCCCCCAAGGCACCAGTTAGAGATTTGTCCAGTTCTGCAATGCACTTTGCATGCATACAAGAAAAGAATAATCCCCGCTTCAAAGAAGCCTTTAGTGAAAGAGCATGTGTAGATTTAAAATTCATGGAATCCTATGTAATATTTAAGTGCAGTCAATATTAAATTAATTTGTCCTGGATTTTTTTCCCACTAGCTAACATGAGGGAGGAAAATTAGATTCAAATATATATTTACAGATTATAGACCAGATAACCCAACTTTTAGGAAAATAGTTTAAGGTCTAACGGATCTTTTTTTACATGAGTAAATAAAATATTTTAGAATGTTTGCATTGTTAACTAAGTGGAGCAATGTACAGAGAGACAATGAAACACTACTGAGAGTTGCCCTTGCATTTTTTTTTTTCTTCTTCATTTAGGAATATTTCTCTTTTTAGGCACTAATTTTAATGTATGTGCTTTCTCTATGTGTTTTTTTGTTTTGTTTTGTTTTACCTGAGCTCAGAGTTCTGGATGGGCATATTTAAGTACTACAACATAGGAAAATAAAAGATGAAATTGTAGCATAACAACAAGCAAACTACATTTTTGAAGTGCTTGCTATATGAATTCAGATTTTATTTCTATTCCTGTTACATATAAACAGTCACTTAAAAGCATTTTCCTACCTAATAATTTTACTGTGATAATGTGCCTGGGTTAAGCCAGAAAAAAAGTATGATGGTAACTGAGAAAGTAAAAGTAGGGATCAGAACAAGGGAAATAACGACCTGTGACTTGCTGACTTTGATACAGAACATGCAGTACCTCCTGGTTTGTCACAAGAAAACATTCACCACTTTTGATCTGCTTTTCTTACCATGGCTGTCAGTTTCATTGAATGGATGCATGCACATCATAATAGTGTGATTTGCCAGAATGGATTTCATACCTGTAGTGTTACTACTGTTAGCTGTTAGAGAAGTATACAATGCCATTCTTCACTTAGATACCTTTGAAACTCATTTATGTGAGTTCCACTTATTCGAAAATGGATTTTATTCATTTTTTTGAGTGTCAAGGACTTAGAGCTTCACACCTGATGCCTATGCATATGGTGTCTTTAATTCTATTGTCTCTATTTGAGATGGTCCCATCACCCACTGTGGAAGAGCTGAGGCTAAAGCTTAGACTTTGGCAGACTGACTGACACTCAGTATACCATTGCATGCCACCATAGGTATTTTTTATTATCCCACTCTTACAGTGCAATAGTTTTAGACTATGGAAACATTTTGTGGCACCTTTTTATATGAAATCATTTCATTAATTGCTGTGTGGTTTTAGGAAGGCTTTCCATACAACTTGTTACGTAAGTATCTGGAAGTGTTGACTATCAACAACAAACATCTGAAGACTTTAAGAGCCTCTGGAAATTGTTTTATGACAGAAGAAGCCCAATCTCCCTCTTAATAGTAGGTAAAGATGGGAGAATAACTTTTAATACAGCCCCTTTCTGTCTTGGTAGTTAAGTGGAAGAATGGGGTCTTTCCTTCTCTAATCCCAGTGTCACAGAAATACAGACAGGCAAAGATGGTATGTGGTAAGAGACCTGTAAGGATTATCTTTCTTAAGTTTTGTAAGAATGTTGGTAGTTAGGGTGGTGCAAAGCTTTGGGTGCTGATTCAATTTAGAGGAGATTTGGCCCAATTCGGTGGCCAAATCTCTGAATCTGAATAGAATCAGGGGACCAGTTAAAAGGTCTGAATCAATTTGAAGCTCTCTGAATTGATCTGGAAAAGATTCAGAGACCTTTGCTGATTCAGGCAGTCTCTGCTTGCTGCAGCAAGTAGCTGGACCCGGACTCTATGCCAGTAAGTAGGGGGTGGGAGAGTGGAGTCTGGGGGAGAGGAGAGGGGACAATGGCTCCACTCCTGCCCACTCTTCTGGTCCCCCCCATGGCTGCCCCACCTGGCCCAGCTCCTGGTTCTATATATATAAAAAAAAAAAAAAGGCCCCACTTGCTGCTGCCAGGTGGGGGTCAATCTTCACTTCCCTGTGCTGCATGGGGGGGCTCTGCCATGATGCCCATCTGCTCCCCCAGATGCCAGCATGGCTGCCTCATTTACCCCAGCTCCCGGCCCTTTAAAAAGGAAAAAAACCTCACCAGTTTCTGTAGTGGCCTCAGGGTTTCTGGGGACTCATGGAAGAACCTCCCACGCAGTGTGGGACAGTCGGGGGCAGCAGAGTTGGCCCCCTGCTGGGCAGGAGCCAGTGAGTCCAGGGTTCTTTGGGGTTTTTTTAAAGGGCTGGGAGCTGGGGTGGGCAGGGCAGCCATGGTTG
>NW_017728948.1:71966423-72048673 GCF_001723895.1 Crocodylus porosus | reverse complement strand
GGTCAATCTTCACTTCCCTGTGCTGCATGGGGGGGCTCTGCCATGATGCCCATCTGCTCCCCCAGATGCCAGCATGGCTGCCTCATTTACCCCAGAAGCGCGCGAGCAGCGTGGTCCGCTGGGTTGGCCCCCGGCTCGGCAGGAGCCAGTGAGTCCAGGGTTCTTTGGGGTTTTTTTAAAGGGCTGGGAGCTGGGGTGGGCAGGGCAGCCATGGTTGGGGGGTGGCTGGGAGAGCGGGAGGATTTGAGGGGCTAATGACAGAGCCCCCCTTATGTGGCAGGGGGTAGCAAGGATTGCCCCCCTGCCTAGCAGCAGCTGGTGAGTGGAGGCTTTTATTTATTTATTTATTTTAAGAGTCTGGAGCTGGAGCTGGCGGGGCAGCCATTAAGAGTGGGCAGGGGATGAGGCCTGTGTGATTTGGCTGATTCAGCTGCAACCAAATCTCTGAATCAGATTCGGCTGAATTGATTTGGGACAGTGATTCAAATCACTGAATCAAATCACTGTCCCCCAAATTGGCTGAATCTGAAGTGAATACAAGCCACTTTGCACAGGCCTATTGGCATTAAGTCACTAAATAGAACTCTTTTCTCTAAGAAAGTAGAAAAGCAATGTCCTAGAATGGGAGTAAGAGGATTGTGCTGTCAGGGATGTAATTATTCAAATAAGAGAATAACGCTTTCATTTCAGCATGCGACAGCAATAGCATAACGAAGTTTTTGATCTAGATCGAAAGGATGAAATGATCCTTCAACGCTGGCTATCCCTCTACAGCAGAGTGGCTCTCCTCAGATTACTCATTACAGTGGCTGTCCTTGTATCCCTTCCTTTACAGTGTTTGCTTCTTTCACACGCATACCATTCTGCCAAGCAGCTGCAGCTCTTCTCCCAGGGTTGCTGAATAAAACTTTCATTGCTGCATCCCCACAGCTTGCCTGCTATCATACATTTGCTTGCTCAATGATTCTTATCCCTTACCTGCTGTTGTTCCACTTGCACTGCTTCAATTCCTGAGGCTTCTCAGGAACACACAGCTGTGATATGTCCGAACCTAACCCCACATTCCAGGATCAGCTAAATCTCACTATCATAATCTTTCCCGACATTAAAATGAACAAACAAAACAAAGACAGTATCAAATGGAGGTCTGTGACCCTTTGAGGTCATCAAGTGTAACCTCTTTTAGGAGTAGTGGAAAAGGCATTCCATATTTCCTGTTCTAAATTGATGGGTTCTGTTGCCATTCACTGAAGAAAAACCTTTTATTTTCACAACAGAGAAGTGTGCCTATGGTGTCTGGAGTGATTCTGAATATAAATTATATTCCATTTTAAATGTTTAAGGTATTTTGGGATCCCTTCTGTTGAGAAAATTCAGACAGGATCACTGTTTGGCTGTCAGAAGCACTTTATTTTTCATGGCCATGGAAGAAAAAGCAAGAGGCAGCTAGTTCTCAATGACAGCAAAGCACAGACTCCTTTATATACTGATAGTCACATACAGGTCAGCCTGCCCTGTAACACACTCTTGGCAGTCTGACAGCGACTCATCTTGTTGTCTTGCTGAACCAAGCGTGTTTTCTCAAGATGTTTCCCGATAAGCTTATCCTGAGGGCTGTCTTGTTATTCCCAGTTGGCCTTCACCCACATGCCCCATCCTGCCTTGCCACGTATACACGTCTTTCAGTACTTTTCTGTTCCTCATCATTGCCCCCTTGTAAGCACTTGTGCTTACACCTCTATATTCATAAGGCCTTTGACACTTTCTTGTCATTCACGCTCATAGGCCACCTTCTTGAGCACCATCATATGTAACTCAGTCCTAGGAAGTCTAAAAACACGCTGAGCATTTTTTGATAAACAACAATGTAAGCAACACAGAATCATTTGGATAATAATAAAAACAGCAAAAATGCATAATAAACTCAGAATACACCCTTTTAGCAGGGATTTAAACCACCTCCTTACATCTGGCAGCCACCCCCACCAATTGAAAGGCTTCTCCTCTGCAACCTCATAGACCACCTGCAACTGTCTGTTTATGGTGCAGAGGTCCTTCTCCACTCGTTAGTGCTGATCAATCCAAGCACAGCAAGTATGGTTCACAACCGCACATACCCCTTGTTGGGCAGCTAGGAGATAATCCCAAGCCATACAGTTTTCAGTAGCTACTTGCCCTATCTGGGTGATTTCATCATTAAGAGCTCCTAAAGCATTGGTGCTGGCATTAAAAAATTCCTCCATAACTCCCAAAATGTTTACAATGGTTCTTTTTAATTCAGCTACCCACAACCAAGGGAGAAATGCCCTGGTAAATTGATAGAATCTGGTGGGTCAGTGAACCAGTGGGTTTTCAACAGCTCATCTATGTCTGGGCGAACCAAGGGGGAGATTAGACACCTCATACCGAGAGAGGCTTGGGTGTAAATCAAATTCCAGGATGATTCTCCCCAGGGTACAGATGTCGACCCAATGCCATGACAAAAACTTGTGGGCATCATTCCTAAACAGCTAGAACAAGCCTGGAGCAGCTACAGTGCTGAGGTCCCTCCAGGTTGTTTTTCCAATTCAACACTTACGATTGACCTGTAAGGCATAGCAAGGGGCATGTTGGCTCCCTACCAACCTACACTGAGATATTGATTGATTAGAAGAAGTAGAATCTAACAACACGTAAAATTCGGACCCGTTCATTACCAGACTATGCGTATCCTCCAGGGTTCTATGGATACTGAGACACCCGTTGGTACACTGAGAGAACGCGTTTCCCAGCAGGACCTCAGACTTATTATGGGAGTGGTAATCGAAGATTACCTGGCATTTGGGGTAGTGCCCCACTGAGTAACCAGCTTCGCCCATCCTACCACTCCCATTGGATCTATAACAAAGGGCTGCTTCAAGTCTAGAAGATGGTCTCCAGCTGTCTTTTTCCACCATTCAGGGATCGACTGCTGTGTTCTATTAGAGTGGGAGGAAAATCTGATGAAGCTGGTATTGGTACTGTTTCCCCAATCCTCAAGGGGAATCGGTACCCCAAGCATTGGGATTCCTCTGGCTGGGTGTGTAGGCCCATGTATGCATACCCAGAAGTTCGTAAGGTTGCCTGCATTAGCAGTGCTCTTCCCCAGTAACATAATACTGTTCTCTTCCCATGCCCAAATTAAAACTCCTGGCATGAAGCAGAGCAAAAGAAAAGATAACATCCTGGGGTTTACTCGAGCAGGGTCCCAAATGCTGCTATCCTTTGGAACTTTGAAGGGCTACCCTTGACTAAAACTTCAGCCTCCAGCACATTACCATCAATAAAATGCTGATCACAAGAATACAAAACAGTGCTACCCCCTGGAGAGTCTCTAATTCTACGTAATTATCTGCGACTTCCCAAGGGCTAGTGTAATTCATGCTAAATTACTAAAGGCAAAACAAACACATAGAACAAAAGTTCGTAGCTTCAAGTAAAACTTGACTAGCTGGGTAGGCTATTCTTCGAGATTTCATTGTCTGACCTTCACTCACAAGGAACCTCTTCGAGATTTCGTTGTCTGATCTTCACTCACAGGGAACCCTCTGGATCTTCATGAAGGTATCACTGGTGAGAGAAGCCTTCCACTTTGTTGGGGCAGTTACCTTCTTGCAGTGGGAGGTATGGACCCAAGTAGAAGCCTCGGCAACTTTCACAGCAGTTGGGGTGGTTAGCAGGACCTGGAAAGGCCCTCTTCCACTGAGGCTGCAGGAAGTCCTTTCTCTGGTGGACCTTAATCAGGACCCAATCTCCTGGTTGGACCAGATTGACAATTGAGCCACCATCTAAAGACTGGTGTTGTGCTGTGGCTTTAACCTGCAATGAGATTACCTTGAGTGCCTTGGCAGTAGGTCAGTAAAGAATCATGGAGGTGAGTCAGGTGTTGGGGTGGAGGTGTAGCAAGTCCCCTCATGGGTCAACCCATAACAATCTCAAAAGAGGTCAGGCCTGAGGACCTCTGAACACAATTTTGGATTTGGAAAAGTACCAATGGGAGGGCCTCGGGCCACTTTAGACTAGTTTTGTTCACAGGTCTTCGCCAAGCGAAGCTTAATATCAAAGCTTTTCCGTTCCTCTTTACCCCCACTCTGAGGATGATTTGGGGTGTGGAGGTGGTATCGGATGGAAAGGACCTTGCAAACATGTTGGACCACATGGCCAATGAAATGAGAGCTACAATCTGAGTCCAGGGAAAGGGGTAGACCAAAGTAGGGTAGCTGGTCAAAAAGAAGTCTTTGGCTACAGTGAGGGCATCAGCTCATCAGCAAGGGTATGCCTCAGGCCACCCGCTGAAAAGGCAGACAATGACCAACACATACTTCCAGGGTCCCGACCTGGGCAACTTGATGAAGTCCATCTGGAGATGGGAAAAGGGGTAAAGACCTAAAGGTCTGTGGAATGCACATGGCGGGTGGGGTGGCCAGCCAGGATTGTGTCACTGACACTGCAGGCACTGGTGACAAAAATAGGCAGCCATGGCGGAAAAACCGGGGGTATACCAATGGTGGTTTACTTTGGCTACCATCCCCCCTTTGGCTGACTGGGCCACTGATTGGGCCATTTGAGCCAAGAGGGATAACAGGGCCCTGGAGGCTACAAGGTGACCAGACAGGTGCCGCCACAAGGAGTAGGAATGGAGAGAGCAGCCTGCGAAGACCCAGGCATCCTTTTTGGCATCTGGGGCAGCATCCTGGAGAAAGGGGAGGTCAGGGGAGACAGGGGAAGAGGTAGAGAGCTGCCTGAAGGACTGGAGCTGAGAGTTCTGACAGGGCGGTGGTCTTGGCTGTGGCATCCGCCTTATCATTTCCCAGAGACACAGGATCATCAGTAGCAGTGTGCGCTTTGCACCATAGAACAGCAAGGGTGGAGGGAAGGAGAATAGCATCCAGGAGAGTAGTAATAAGGCAATGGTGAGAGATGGGAGCCCCAGCAGAAGTAAGAAAACCTCGCTGTTTGCAGATCTGACCAAAAGAATGACAGACACCAAAGGCATAGAGAGAGTCTATATAGATATTAGCAGACTGTTCAGTGGCAAGGTGACAGGTATGAGTGAGAGCAATGAGTTCAGCAGCTTGAGCAATAACAACAGAAAGAGGAGTGGATTCAATAACAGTATGATCAGAACAAACAGCATAGCCAGCTCGGAGAATGCCATGATTATCTCAAAAACAGAAGCCATCAACATAGAAAATGAGGTCAGGGTTAGCCAGAGGGGTATCAGGAAGATCAGGACGGGGAAAAGAAACAAAGTCCACAAGCTGAGTGCAGTCATGGGGTTGGCCATTTGAGAGAGAAGGGTGAAGAGAGGCAGGATTGAGGGGGTCACAGCGGACAGGGATCACGTGGTCTGCAGCTAGGAGAATCACCTTGTAGTGGGTTAGACAGCCAGGAGACAAGTGCTGAGTCCTGCTGCATTGGAGGAGGTTGAGGACAGCATGCGGGACAGTAACAGTAAGTGTCCAAGGACAAAGTTGTTGGTTTTAGAAACCAGCAGAGCAGCGGCAGCAATGGCACAGAGATGAGAAGGAAACCCAGAAATGATTGGGTCAAGGGAGGCACTATAGTAAGCCATAGGACAGTGTGGGGAGGGTCCAAAAAGCTGAGTCAAGACACCAGAGGCAGTGCTTTGGTGCTCGTGGCAGAAGAGAGTGAAAGGCTTAAAATAATCAGGCAGACCAAGAGCTGGGAAAGAAGAAAGGGCTTGCTTGAGCTGACAGAAGGCAGATTCATGGACGTCTTTCTAGAGTAGTGGGTCAGGGGAAGTGTCACAGGTGAGAAGGACGAGAGGTCTGGAAAGTCCACAATAATTAGGAATCCACTGTCAGCAGTAGTTGGCAGCACCTAGAAAACCATGGAGTTGCTGTTTAGTCTGCGGGCGTGGGAGGGAAAGAACAGCAGAAAGACAATCAGAAGACAGGTGATGGGTACCGTGAGAAATAGTATACCCCAGATAAGTAACAGAAGTCTGACAGAATTGGAGCTTAGAGCAAGAGGCTTTGTGGCCCTGTGCTGCAAGTTGTTCTAAAACAGTGACAGAGTCAACTTGGTAATGAGGGGAGGTATCAGAACAGAGAAGTAAATCATCTATGTATTGGACTAGCACAGAATCATGAAGCAGCTGGACTGTATCAAGGTCAGACTTGAGAAGTTGGCTATATATGGTGGGCGAGTCACGGAAACCTTGAGGCAGATGTTTGAAGGTGTATTGCCGGCCCTGGTAAGTAAAAGCAAATAAATATTGAGAGTCAGAGTGAACTGGTATAGAAAAAAAGCATTACAGAGATTCACCACGGAAAAATAAAGAGCAGAAGCAGGTATTTGAGAGAGTACAGTGGTGGGGTTGGGTACCACAGCTGTCAAAGGAATCGAAAAATTGTTAATAGCATGCAAATCTTGGACAAAACAATAAACAGGTAACCCCTCAGGTGTACACTTCTTCTTTTGGACTGGAAGGATCGGGGTATTACAACAAGAATGGGTAGGTACAAGGACACCCTGTTCTAGGAGACCTTGTATTACAGGAGCAATGGCTCTGGAGGCAGCAACTGATAGTGGGTATTGCGGGATTGATGCGGGAAACGCTCCTGATTTAACCTTGATAGAAACTGGGATGGCACCCTTGAGAAGTCCCACATCGGTTGTGGAGTGGGACCAAAAGGACTCAGGAAGGTGAGCCAATAGTTCCTGTTGCAATGAGGAAGAATTGGGCTCAGGTTCCTGTTCCATTAGTGTCATCATCAAAGCAGGAATTTGGGTCTGGGGTAATGTGAGGAAGACCCCATTTGGAGAACAGTGAACTGTTGCCTACAATTTGCAAAGGAGATCTCACCACAACAGATTTACAGAGGCGCAAGGACTTGGGAAAAAGGCATGTTGCTCAGTAAGGGGATCCAAGGTAAATGAAAGCGGCTGTGTAATGGGGTGGTCAATGGGCTGATCCCCCAATACCTACAGCAGTGATTACTCTACCAGAAACGGGAACCTTAGAAACAAAACCAGAGCTAAGCATAGACAAAGAAGCACTGGTGTCGACAAGAAAAGGAACAGTTTGTCCTCCCACAGTAACAGGTATTGTAGCATCAGAAAAGGCAGAAAGTAAAGCGGCTAGAGTCTCTGGGTCTTCTCGGCTGTCCTAATACTGATTTTCAACTTTGAGGGACTAGAGAGGAGCTGGTCCGGGCAGTGGAGCTCAGTGGGCACCTGGCTGAAATGGAAGGGCACTAGCTGAGGGTGGGGGTCCCAGGGGTTTATTCGGGCACTCATTCTTCCAATGGCCTTTTTGCTTACAGTAGCCACAGACATCATTGGGAATGTCAGAGGGACCAGGTGGTCAGGCCGAGCGAAATGGTCCCACAGGGCACCGTGGTCTGGCGCCACCCTGGAGATTTCTGATTTGCAAAGCCATCAGTTTGTCCTGAGCCTTCAATTTTTGTTGTTGGGCTTTAGTATAGAAGTGAGTGGCAGCAGCTAAAACTTCGGTGAGGGGTTTAGTTTCCCACCTGATCACGGTGTTTTGCAGGGACTTGAAGATCCTAGGTAACAGCCCTAAAACAAAGGTCTGAATAATCATGGCAGGGAGGCTAGTTTCTGGGTCTTGACTGCCAGAGTGTGCCTTAAAGGCTTGGACCAGGTGAGAATAGTAGTCAGCAGGATGTTCTTCTGGCTTTTGCTTACAGGTGGAAATTTTGGACCAGTCTGTTTTTTGTGGGGAGACCCTGGGGATGGCCTCAAGGATCTGTTTATAGAGGTGTGGCAGATGGTTTTTGCTGGTGTCTTGAGGAGGCCAGTTGGCCGCTTTAAGGAGGGTGTCTTTCTGGTCTCCAGGAAGAAGACCACTGAGGAACATCTGAATATCACCATGGGTCAGCTTATAAACCTCAAAGAGGGTCTGGAGTTTTTGAGCAAACCTGGTAGGGTCATCATGGAGTTTAGGGAAGGTAGCTGACTAAGAGACAATTTCTGATGGTGAGAAGGGGACGTGGACCACCACAGGTTGCCCCCCCGGCACAGGGTATTCTCGGAGGGGATACTGCACCCCAACAAGATTTCCTCCCCAGCGAGTCTGTCTTACAATGGCCCTCTGGCAGTCTACCTCTGTGGTAGCATTATTTTGGTTCCAGAGGGTCAATTTGGTTGAGGTATCTTGCTGGTCTAGGGAAACTGAATGTAGGGTCCACCTGTCTTGGAGGTACAAGGGGACGTCAATTTCGAACCTGTCCCTTGTGGGAGAATCAAAAGTGGTGGTAGTAATGGGAAATGAAGGGCCAGGGGCAGGGGCTGGTGGAGTTGTCAGGGCGGCCAGCATGGTGAATGCAGCAGCTCCTGAGGCCACAAAACCAGCAGGCAGTGGCAGGAGTGGGACCCAGTGATCCAACAAGTCGTTTCAGGGTGGATCATTTGGTGACAGGAGCAAAGCTAGGTAAAGTATAGCCAGATATGGTGAACAAGGGGCAGATGGGGTTGGTCCTTGACACTGGAGATCTTTAACTTGATTCTGAAGGTGATCAATTTGTTTCTTAAGTTTTTTTTCATTATCCTTATATAAAGCCACAAGGGAGCGCTTATGGTGCTTTTTGGACTCGTCTTCCCATAGGTACCAGGCTTCCATTTGAACAGGGTGCTTGCTTTCCAAATTTTATCGGAGATATTTGAGGATATGATGATCCCACAACCCATCTAAGGGCCAGCGTAATTTGGGATCACCTTCGGTATACTGGTTCCATTTAATTAAGTACTGCATTGACTGGGGCCCATATTTTAGATACATAAACTGGGCAGGTTCCTATGGCAGGACCTTAGAGGTCCTGCTACCCATTGTGATGCCTAGGACAGGCAGATACTCACCCTGGCCAGGGATTTTTCCAGAGCCAAACAGACGGATGGTAGATCAGGGTCCAGGGTGTTGAAGCCGCAGAACCGAAGAACCAAGTTGAGGATGGCCTCCTCAGAGTGACGGAGTTGAAGAGCCGAAACGAGGGTCCTACTCGGGGTGGTCTGTGTAAGCGCGCATCCTGGCCAAGCCCCCAGATGACGAGGAAATTCAGACAGGATCACTGTTTGGCTGCCAGAAGTGCTTTGTTTTGCATGGCCATGGGAGAAAAAGCGAGGGGCAGCTAGTTCTCAATGAAAGCAAAGCACAGACTCCTTTATATACTGATAAGTCACGTACAGGTCAGCCTGCCCTGTAACACACTCTTGGCAGTCTGACAGCGACTCATCTTGTTGTCTTGCTGAACCAAGCGCATTTTCTCAAGCTGGTTCCCGATGAGCTTATCCTGAAGGCTGTCTTGTTATTCCCACTCGACTTTCACCCACATCCCCCATCCTGCCTCAACACGTATACACTTCTTTCAGTACTTTTCCGTTCCTCATCACTTCCATGGAAGATGCTATGCAGACAGAAGCAGGTACAGAAGCAGTGTTTACTGATGTATTGGTGCTGATAACTTTCCCTCTTACCTTCTTTTTAGTAGCTGACCAGAAATTCTATCCTAAAAGTATGTTCATGGTTTAGTAGTAGGGACTATGCAAAATACTTTATTTTCACTTTCATTGACTGAAAGCTTAATTATTGTACTTCTAAGTTTGTCCTAGCAACAAGCACACACCGCATGCAGAGTACAATAAATATGTTATAGCCCCCTCTCAGCTACTTCTGTCTCGCAACAGTGGGTGCATCTGCTTGAGACATGTAATACTCAGCAGACTAATTCTACTGCACATTACCATGTCATGGCAAAGGCCCTGCTAATGTTCTGATGCACAGTAGAATTAGTCTACAGTGGATTAAGCATCACAAAAAGACGATGCATCTTTTCCACTGCGCAGTAGTGCTGGCTACTGCACATTTAGTTAGTACTTCATATTAAAGGTACTCCATCTCTGTTTTGGGGTGAGAAAAGCCCAAGTAACCATCTCTCATGCTTTATAACACACAACACTTGCAAGATTGGAAGGAAATAATTTATATCCACAGACAGCTCATGAGGCCAGTTGTAGAGCAACTAGAATGTTTAGCGTGACATCTTGGTTGCTGTTGGAGGAACAGATAGATTGGTAGTCTGTTCCAGCAACAGAGAGTCTTGCATGGCAAAGAAAAAGATATTAATCAATAGACTTTCTAGGTTTTAGAAAGTTTTATGTTTTGTAGGCAATGCAGGCAATGAAAAACTAAATAACAACTGACCCTTAAGCGACAATGCTAAAGATAGCATTAAAATACTAAAGATAGCATTTTAGGGCTTATTTAACTTAATTTTATTGCAACACTAGAAATTCCACATCTATTTATCTGATTTTCAGTTGTTGTTTTTGTTTGTTTGTTTCATGAAAAGTTGCAGTATTCCTAAAAAGTTGTGAGCCAGCACAGCTATGCTTAAATAACATTCTGGCAGTGTTAAATTTGGAACAGAAAAACCTGGGGCATAACACTAAGATAGGTATGGATTTCTCAGTTACTGGAATTCTGAAGGAAAGAGCTTTCATTTTTATTCCACTCTTCTACTTGGCAGCTTTTACTGTTATGCCTATTAACTTTTATAGATGTCATACATTTTTATGTTAATGGTTCTACTCTGAGTATGGTGAGAAGCTCAACTTCTGCTCATCAAACTAGTGTACAAGCAAGATTATGACACTCCTTCAAAATAGTTTTAAAAAGTCTCTCATATTGTTTAACAACAATGTATTGCTTGTTCATTTTTATGGGTACAGGGATTTTTGAAAGTAGTAGTAGGACTAGCTTTCATGCCTGTTACATTTAGCAGGGAGAGAGTGGGTGTTTTTTTATTTGTTTGTAACTGTAGCATCCTTTAATATATCCCAGTTCCAAATCCTAGGTTGTACTAGTTGAAAAATAATTACTTTTTTTTTTTTTTTTTTACCCAACTCATTTTAATCACTTGGATAATGGGTATTCCTAGTCAGATATGACTTTTGGAAGCCCTGGACAAACACAGTGTGATACAGTCATTTCCTCACTTCACTACAAGTAGTCATCCTTTGTTGAACTGTGTTAATACAGTTAGGGAAAGCTCTTCAGAGTACCAGTATCTGGAACAGTGCATTCAAGGAATTATTGAGGTCATGGCCACACTAAAAAGTTTTGTCAGGAAAAGTAACAACTAGGGTTTGTTATAGTCAGTGCTGACATGGATACAACCCAGTGGTTCTACCTTTTTAGACTCAAGGCACCCTTGAAAATGTCAGCTCTTACTTTTCATTCATTTTTTGACTACGGAAAAATAATAGAGCAGTTTTTCTGGTTTGGAGAACTCAGATCACAGTGGGTCACAATGTTTTTAGTACTGTGAATCCATATTTGAAATCTCTGGGTTTATCTTGTGAATCATGTTTGCTCACCTAACAATGCTGGTATTGCATGCTACCCTTGAAAAGCTCTTGAGGTACCTCAGAGTGCCGTTGACTTCCATTAAGAATTATTGTACTAGCCAAACATTCAGGGGAAGACACAGGTATGTCAAATGAATGCTTCTGATGGCCTTCTGTCATTCTGTGTGGTTGTATAGTTGTGCCACCAGAAAAAAAAACCCACCTTCAGTTGCCTCTCAATTAGGGTCTTTGTTGATATAACTATGCTGGCATAGAATTGGCAGGAGCAGCTGCTCTGTGGCAGATAAGTATTGAACTTATTTGCTTGCATGTTTGGTTTTTTTAACTCATTTTCTCCGGTGTAGGAGAAGAGGTAGGAAGAAATAAGTCTATTTTTTCTCCTTTTAAATATGCAAAAATTCAACTCAATATGAGGTTTAATACATACTTTTCTACTCATGGTGGATGAAGAAAAAATATGTATTGTGCAAACTGATGTCCATGAAAAGCAAAAAACAAAAAAAAAAGTAAAATGAAATGAAAAACAGGAAGTGAAAAAGAAACAGGAGTATTAAAAAACAAACAAACACATTTTTATTTGTCCTTAAATTATTTTAAAATAAAAGATTTGTATCCAGTGTTCCAAAAGGCATTGTACATTCCTTCAGTTTGCACCTTGGTCATCTAAGCATGGAAAGATAGGACTGAGGCAAGTTGTTCTTGAAGTTGAATGGCAGTTTTGACACTAGATCTCTTTGTGAAATTGAGGAAGTAATTTAAACCTGTGGTTTCAGTTTCTGTAGATGGAGATAAAATCACACCATGAGAAGTATTTAGTTAGTGTTCATCATTCATGTTGGCCAGTGACAAATATAACAGTAATCACTGTGTGTTCTTGTTGACCTTTGGATGAGCAAATCTGCCACTAGACTTTGGCCAAATAACCATTTAAGTTTAATGTTTATTTGTGAATCTAAAATGGTCATAAATTAAATCCATGAGAAAATTTACTCTTATTTGCATCTTATCTCCTCTTTAGAGCAAAATAGTTTCCCTTCCATGACAACTACAAAAAATATGATGAGAACTTAAGAACAGATCTGTTTTCCCCATGAAATACTACAGAATAAGCTATTTTCTCTCTTTACCCTTCTTAACGATTTTGAGTTTTTACCAGCATTTACTCTGTAACTTACCTGCCCATACAAACACTGGCTATATTCCAGAATCTAACCAAATGTAAATGGATATAGTAAAGCAGATTGAAACTATTTAACAATGGTCTTTCCCTGGAGTGGAATAAAAATACTATAAGAAAATGCTTCTAAATGGCATTTTCACACTTTTTATTCTAGTACAAGTTGGAAGAACACCAGTACCACCCAAAAATAAATGAGTCACATACACTTTCACACCTGCTGGAAAGTTTGGATTTAGCTAAAATTGTATGTAGAGATTAAAGGTGGAACCATTCATCTTTAAGTGTTTACCTCGTTGAAACACCATGGATACCACCTTAGAAAAGCTGTGAGATCTGATTTTTGTTCTCATGTTCAATGTAGCCATTTCCTTCTGGAGAAACAAAGTGTTAAAAATTAATGGCCCTGACTGTCTGGAGTCCTGCATTACCTCCATTGGTATTTATATGATCATTCTTAGTATGGTATCTGAGGCCCCCACAGTAATGATTTTATTTTCATAATGCCCCTGTATGATTCTTCCCCTCCAAACTCTTCATCCTCGATCCTGTTCATGATGCCAATTTTTTCACAGACACACTAGGTGCTGTGAGTGTATCAGCCATGAGACTGCTGGGTTTGGGATTGAGGAGGTGAGTTGGGAGTGAAGTAAAGGCAAATTTACTTACAGCTTAGCATACAACAGTTAACAGAAAGGTTAATGTGACAAACAGACAGTACAGTAATAAAGAGCTAATAGTGAATAATAACAGATAGACAGAATGACAAAGAGTTCCCACATGGGGTTGGCAACTTATTGGCAGTCCCTCTATGTCAGGTGCGCACCAAGTTGTTCCAGTGAAGTCAGGAATCCCTAATCAACGCTGTCCAAGGGGTCACCATGAAGGTCCCTTGGTCAGGATCCAGTCCTCACTCACACTGGGAGTCTGGGGATCAGGCTTGGTACAGTGACAGTCCTTCTGTCCTGTCCTTCTAACTGGTCACTTGATATGCATGTTCCTTTATGCCTTATTTTATGCTAATCTGTTGGCTTTAGAGCCACTCAGTCTTGCCCTACAGCTGTTACCCTATAGGATTAAAAGGTGTTATAAATTATCATAAAAGGTTACCACCTGAATGTGGGTTCACCCAATAAGCAAATTACACCACATTACATTGAGGTTTGAAATTAGCATTACCTGCCCAAGCTCAACCCCTTGGTTTCTTATTCCTTGGATTCCTAGGAACGTGCTAATTATATTAGGTGGTCAGATCTTGTTATGGCTGACCTGTAAAAAAAAAAAACCTGTTAGATCAGCTAACCTTGCAGTTTGGCTTATTTTGGGGGCCCATGACCCACGCAAACAGTTAGATTCAACACTTTGGTTAAATTGTGACAGACAAATTCTACTTGTGGGTTGCAAACTTGCAAGCTTTGCATTAGCTAATCTTAACTGCTAAACAATTGCCTGGATGTCTCCAAGAGTATATATTTATTGCTTATGATAGTAACCCCTCTGGTTCTGACTACCATACCCTGTGAAGTAAGGAAATATTGTTTTACATACAGTAATAGAGGCAGGCTGCAAATGAAGTTGGTGCCACAGCCAAAACTGAACCCAAAACTCTCCTGTGTGCAATATAGGATCTTAAATGGAGCCTTCCACTGGGCTATTCATATTTGTGCAAAGTGGGTGTAAAATATTATGCACTTACAATGGTAATATTTTACACACAATTTACATATGTGGTAAACGACCATATGAAGTGCTAGATACTAGAAAATCAGCCCCTGCTTACCCAGATTAAAGGAACAAGATAAACACTAGACCTAATAGGAAAATAGCTATAGCTTGTCTGCTGCATAGGAATTAGTATTTATCTAATGTCATTTCTAGTTGTCACTTTTGAAAAGAGAACAATGTTACTATTAGAAGCAGCAATGTGGCATAAAAAAGATAGAACAAGCACTGCTGAGCCAAATGGCCAAGTCAAAATAATTGAACAAATTCCGTTCAAGTACAGTGATGTGTTTAATACGCTTATAAAATGCAATTGTAGGAAAAGAAAAACAGGGATGATATATAACAATGAGAATAGGAGTTATCATACACAGTCAGTGCTGCAGATGTGAATCTTGATCGAGACAGACTGGTGTAATGAGGTAAAGATGCATTTTGTCTGTGTTGACATGCAGAGGCAGAAAGCAGGGTAGATTTGCACCTTTGTAAATTAACTAAATCAGAGGTAAGTAGCATATGCTTTCATAAGTAGAGGGCTTACTTCATCAGGTGATGCCTGACTTCAGACTAACACAACTAACTACCTCTTGCTGGGTGCGTCTATATGAGATGCTACTGCAAAATAGCAATGAGCAGTTGCACAGTAGCTCATTTCTACCGCATAGGAGAGGAGTGGTGGCAGACACTAACTGTGACGTGTCATTATTGCACAGTAGCATCTGAAAAAAAAGTGTAATGACGGTACTACACAGTAATGCTGGTTACTGAGCAGTCATTTAGTGACTGTATAATAATAACCATGCAGTCTACTGCTCATGTAGATGCGGCCTCTGTTAATGAAATGTAAACATGCATTTATCCTGTGAAGTGTGAATTAGTCATTGAGTCTCTTTGTTTTGAACCTGGGCCATGTCATTTTGCTTCTGAATTTTGGATGATAATGCTGGGAGTTCCCAGCTGAGAGCTCCAGCCTGGACACATTAAATTATTGTTATGATAGGAACCAGCCACAAAGTTATTACACTTTTTTTGTGTAATAACTTTGTGGTTTATCCTTTGTTTTATCACACCATTAAGTACATTAATGTGTGGCTGGCTAAGAACTTAAGACATGATTAACTGGTAAATCACCTCTTAAATGTAATGTGTGCCAGGGGCCTTACAAATAGCTTCATTTATAAGCCTGAGGCATGTAAATAAATAAGTAAAAGCGGTCATCTATGTAGAAAACTGTACTCTAGGAGTCTAAGTATGCCCAGTATAGTAGAATTTGTAGCATGCCAGAATCCCAGTTTCTTCAAGATATTTAGGCTTATAAATATCTTAGAAGATCTGGGTCATAGCCTCCTTGATGCAATGTTGTATTTATAGCTAATAAAAGATCCATTCTAAATGCAGCAGAGGCCTTCTTGATAGTGGCATAATATAGAATGATTAACAAGTTAATTGTTTATTAGTGTGTATATAATATGGCTAATGCATTTTAGGAAAAAGTGACATGAAGTATTATTCTGTCCATTTGGTTGTTCTTTCCATATAGCTGTCATTGATTTGAGACATGTTACCTATTTGAAAAGTAGCTTAGATTTGGAGAATAACATGCATATTACAAATTATGAGTTAGACTTTGAGCAGTTCAAAGTGTATGGAGTAAAGGGGGATAGAAGTGTTGCTACAAAGTGATGCTTAGTACAGAACTTACTGAAGAGAAAGCAAAATATCATTAAATTTTGTTAAGAAGTGATTCTGCCTCTTTTACTCTCACTTTAAAAAGTACAGTTCTTTGTGTGGAGAGAAGGGAAGTGAGAAACACCTTGTCTTTAGTCATCCAAGGTAAAATGCTTCCTTTTGTTTATTGTGCATATCATACATTTTAATTAGCTGTCCAATTTGGCAGTGTGCAAATAGTCTTTATATTAGTTAGCTTTCTAAGCAGCAAAGCACTGGAAGTGGGTGGCTTTCACCATCAAATAAATTAGTAAAGTGACTTATTTATCTGAAAATCATTAGATGGGTATTTGGAATAGGTTTGCATCATTAGAGAAATTGAGAAAGCAGTTAAAGAATGTTGTAATGTGTACAACCATTTAGATCTATTTTGTAATACATATTCCCTTCACAAAGTTGCACATTTTACTGTGCTAATGAACAAAGATGGAGCTAAATTACATGTCCAGAGTTATATAACAATTTTTAGCTATAATATTCTATTTATAAATGAGTGACCTTCATGTACAATTTACACGGACCTAATTGATGGATAGGGGAGGCAGGCATTCACAAATCTGATTAATGGGAGGAAGAAGAGGTGGGTTCAGGCAAGCTGTTGGGAAATGACTAATCTGATTAGGTGGGTGTGCAGATGGGCTAAAGTGGGGCTCAGCTGAGGTCACTCTTTGATCAAAGTTGCTCTAGTAATATAAAGTTGATGCAACTTTTTCATACAGTTGCTTGTTGGTGAAAGAGTAGAAGTTATATTTTGTTAAGTGGTTTGACTTTATTTCCTTGGTTGGTGTCATGAGAATTTTTGAATGACTAGCACCACTGACTGCTTCTCATTGAAGGTGTGTGTACATTTACATACTGTAATGGATGGGTTGCCTTGTTCTTGGAATTGCTGTTAATTCCTAGTTCACCATTCATCCAGCAGAGGAATATTTACCTGCATGGGAGAGGAATACAAGGGTCAAAGGGGTCTGAACTCAGAATGGAGCCAGGTGCCCAGTGGAAGCTGAAAACTTTTCTATCCATCTGTAGAGGGAATGCCACATAGCAGCTTGGGAACTGGGAATGAAGGGGCCTGAGAATTGTCCAGAAATCCATCTCTGGCAGTCCCTCAATACAAAGATGATTTGTCTTCCAATAAATCATCATACATGCATAACAAAGCCAATCTAAGATCTGCATGTTCTATTGCAGACTTGGCAAATAGTTCTGGGAGGAAGGAGTAAATCCTGGTCATATCGGGTCATGGATCGTTCCCTTTTTTCCTCTGATCTGTCTGCCTCCACAGTGAGACAAGTTTGCTCCACATGATCAATTCCTTGTTGTACACCATGGAACCACTGGGGAAGATTCAGTGCTTGACTCTCTCAGGTATTAATGTTAATATTGCATTTCTTCAGATTGGCCTTCAAGGTGTCCTTGAAACTCTTCTTTTGCCCACCTCTAGAGTGGTGAGCACTGGTGAGTTGGGAGCACAGGACCTGTTTTGGGAGCTGGTTGTCAGCCTTCCTTATGGCTCATCCTCTCCAACAAAGCTGGTGCTATATAAACATGGCTTGAATGCTGGTGTTGTTTGATTGAGCCAGAATGCTGGCTTTCATTCTTCTGTCCTTCCAGTTGATACTGAAGATTTTCTGAAGACGTTGTTGATGCCACTCCAAGGCTTTCAGGTGTTTCTGAATGTCATCCACATTTCATGCCCATACAACAGAGTAGAGATGACAATAGCCTGGTAAACAGGAAGCATGTTTTGGGTCCTCCTATCATGATCATTGAAGACATGATTTTGGAGATGTTCAAAGGAAGCAGTGGCAGATTTTATCCAATATTGAATATCATTATCTTGGCTTAGTTTTTGGAAAATGTGGCTACCCAGGTAGGGTATTAAATGCTCAACATTACTCAAGGATTGCCCTCTAATTGAATCATGTAGAGGACCATATTGTTGGTTTAGGATACCTTGGTAGACTACCTTGGTTATTGTGAAGTTGACAGTCAATCCAGTTATTTCATATGCTTCACAGAAGCAGTCAAGAGTGACCCGGAGCTCTTCAACTGACTGGGCACATGACACAGTCATCAGCATATTAAAGATCAGTAATGCAGGTGCTGGTTCTCTTTAATTTAGTATGTAACAGGTTGATATTAAAAAGAGTCCTGTCCATGCATTAGTGGATGCTGACTCCAAATGGAAGTATATCAGCAGTGAGATGCAGAATAGTTGTGATATAAATGAAAAAGAGTGTGGGTACAATCACAGATCCTTGCTTGACCCTAGTTTAATAGTGAAGGGGTCTGAGCCATTGCTTAGGATGTTTGCTGTCATGTCATTGTGAAGAAGTCTGATAATGGTAAAAAATGTTGGCAGGCATCCAAATCTCATCAGGATCTTCCATACGGCACCCCTCTTAATTGAATCAGAGGCCTTAGTCAGGGCAATGAAGTCCATGTAAAGATCTCAGAGTTTTTTCCTGCAGTTGTCTAGCAACAAGAATCATATCTGTCAGGAGTTGTAAGTAGTCTGAACCCAAATTGGGACTTAAGGTGCAATGTTTTTAGTGAGGAAATTGAGTATATTGAGGAGAATGCAGGCAAGGATCTAACTAGCTATAGACAGGAGTGCAATACCACAATATTTGCTACAATGTGACCTATCTGCTTTCTTGAATATGGTAATAATGCTGGCATCTCTCAAGTCACTGGAAATCTGTTCATGTTTCCATATTTTCATAATAATGCATGAATGTCACGTGCCTCCCAAGGCTGGAGGGGGCATGGTGACTGCCCACAGGTTGTGGCAATGGGGGCATGATGGCAGTGAGGGGGGAGGGTGGTGAGCACCGGGTGGTGATCAGCGACCACCCACAGATACTGCTGACAGCGTTGGTGGTGGCCATTGGTGATCAGCGACTGCATGCAGATGCTGTCAGCAGTGTTGGCGGTGAGCGGGGTTGGTGAGAGAACTTTTTCCTACTCATAAATTTCAACTGACATTCCACCAGGACTAAATGTTTTGTTGTTGTTCTTCTGCTTAATGGATTTCAAGGCCTCTTTATTAACTGATGAATCTGCAAGGTAGTCCTTAATGGGATGTTGTGGAAAGGCTTAATTGGTATGGTCTCAACAGTAGAGTCTCAGTTCAGGATTCTTGGACATGCTCTTTCCACCATGTGTTGATAGTAGAGTTGTCTTTAAACAATGGTGTTCCATCTTTGGACCTCAGATTGGTGGCTCCTTATGTGCTTGGCCCAAAGATAGATTTGGTTGTGTTGAAGAAACAATGGTTTTGTCACAGCTATTGGCAAACTTTTGAGTCTCTTGCTTTGTCCTTGTACCACTGGTTCTTTTGCTCTCAAATTTTCCTCTTTAATGAAGTCTTGGTTTTTTTGAGAGAGGATTTCTTTTATTGGACCAACTATATAGTTGGGATGAAGTTAAACAAACTTGTGGATGAAAGACCTGCTTCCTGAGGTCTGATTGCAAGGTACCAGGCACAACGTAGTAAAGAGCAGCAGTGGGAGAAGGTGCGAAAATTTCCCAGGGATAGCATACACACAATTAGTAAAAGAAAAGAAGGTGATTACTGGGAGATCAAAGTTCATCAAAACAGAAGAAGGGCATTCTCACCTTTCATGCGTGGCCAGTAAAGTACAGTGTGGCATAAAATCAATATCAGTGGGTGCAGACAGAAGTAAGCCACTGTCTTTCCCCACTTCTGTTCTGGAGTGCAAGCATTAGCAGAGAGCCCTGACTATTGCTATGGGAACCTGGCTGCAGGCTCCCAGCCCATAGCTAGATTCCCCTATCCCCTGGAACCAATGGTAGACTTCTGTGTGGCCTGGGGTTATGTTGTAAGTTGGAACACTTTGCAAAAATCGTTTCGCTTTACAACGGGGAGCTGTACTTCTGTCTGCACCCATTGTTTAATCCCTAGTTCTTAGTGTTGGAGTTGATGTCTTTCTGCCAGGTTTTGAAGACTCTCTTTTTCTGTCAGTGAGAACGTGTATTTTTCATCTTTCTCATTGAACCAGTCCTGATATCTCTTTGTGGAGAAGTCTAGAAATTTTTCTCACAGAAGGGTTATGTGAAAGACCTTCTCACCTTTTTTGGACCCATGCTTGATGTGGTCTTAAGTGCTGGATTGAGTGCTGTTGGATTTATGTCCTTTTTGTGATAGCTGTAAAGCAGTCACACCCTTTTTCTGGGAGGTCCAGTAAAGACATTTTCTGTGTTACTTGAAGTAAATGACTGGTCTTGCCAAACTCAAGTTGGAGCCCAGTGCTTGGTGTGTCGAAGTGAATTTGCCTCCAAGTTCATGGTACACACTCATTATCAGACACTTAAGGATTTATGCAATGCAATAATGCAATATAATGGTATGATTTGATTGTAATCACACAACACTTCATGTGGGAACAATTAGGGTTACTACATATGCATCTGGTTACGTGTGTGCGTACACATGCATGTGAGTGCATGGGTACACATAGATAAATTGTGCGTGAATATGAGATGGGTCTGAATTCAAAAGTTTGATTTCTGACTTTCTCAGCATTTTGGATCCAAAATTTTGGTTCTTCTCCATCAATGACTTAGGTTCATATACTGAATGCGTTTGTATCTTTACACCACTGAAATAAACTAATATTACTACAGTGTTTCCTGAATATGCTGGTACTGACTTTTAAAAACTTCACAGTATTATTTCCTTGCAAAGGCAAACTTGTAAAGACTTAAATGGTGAACCCAGCTGTATGCAGTGGAAGCATTTCAAACATTCCTACCAGTTGAAAAACTGTTATTGGTTCTAGCTATATTACTGATTACAACTATGGGAAGCAACTTCTAAAGCAGTCAAAACCTTTTAAGGTTGACCACTGTTCTTGTGTTTTATTTATCTAAATATACAGAAACACAACTCTTTTCTTTTTCCTTTCACGATGTCCAGCTGAGTATTTCTCTGAGAATGAGTTGAAGCCCCATTAGCTCTCCTGCACAAATGCCTGTGTCTTTGCATGAGTTGTGTAAATAATGTTAATTTATGATCATTACCACTGGTTAAAAGAGCAGGTGGTCCAGTGAAAGCTGCCATTTTAGCATTAGTGCATTGAACAAACTCACCCGGTTTCTGGATTGCAGACAAAAGGGAACAAAATGAAAATGAAGCAAAATGATTCCGCTGTTAGCTTCTCTACAAAGTAGAATATTTAGTAACTGGACAGTATTTTGTATAAGAAAAAGAAATTTGAGGTTTGTGACTGCTCATAAGAGAGTTGTAGGTGTCATCTCTCACCCAGTTACCCATGCACAACTCTTTCCAATAAACAACCTTGGACTGTAGATCATGCCTGATAAGACTCACTAGCTATAAAATCTACACCCACTGTCCTACCAGAGCTACGGTATATGTGGTAACTTATAAACTCATCCAGTACCCCACAAGTGCACACATCAGGTAACAGGTGCAACATGGTGCTCTATCACTTTATGGGTGTTTTTCACTCCGTGGGATATAGTTTGTTTGCTGCGATATTCTGGGAGGGCTTTCACCCAGTCAATGCTCTGCCATCACAAGGGCCTTGGTTACCAGTCCCTCTCTTGTTTTCTACCAGCAAAACATTTATTTTATGTTTTTGTGGACCACCATTTGAAACTCAACAACTTTTGTCATGTCGTGTATGGTACCTGGGTGAGGCTTAATGGGTTCTTACATATATGAGGCCAGACTAGATTATCTGATGGTCCTTCTTGCATTAAATTCCATGAAACTTCTGTCAAAGATTAGGCAAGCACAGATGTCTTGGGCAAATGTATGGGCACTTGCTCTTTCAGCTACATGCTTTATCACATGGGCTCTTCCTGAAAAGCTGCAACCCATTCCATATTCTTTTCCTCTTGGCACCAGAGGGCAGAGTTTTGGACACAGCTGGATGTTGCTTTGATCTTCATCTCTGTATTTAGGAAAATTATCCCTTCCCTAGAGGCAGGCAGGAAATTAACTCACTTGCTGTTTCCCTTAAGGACACTTGCTGTACCATATCTCTGTTACTGTAACTTGCTTGTTCTCTTCTACCAGCTCCCTCTAAGTTAATACCATGCAGTCAGCCAGATTAACATCTAGTAGGTATACTGAGGATCATATAATATTTTTATAAATAATACTCATTTCTTCTTCATTCTCCATAAGGTTGAACCATGCGTTATGTCTTCATTTGACCTCAGGATTCTTTGTCTTTTCCCAAATCCTGAGTCCATTTATCAATGTTACTGAAATGGTTGCGTGTAGTGAAATACCACAAAACTGTAAAAACTCCCATGAAAGGCAGGCTAAAAGTTACCTATCTTGCTTCAAATCATCTACCATAGTACCTAATCCTACAGCTTCAGAGTAGCTCATATTGGGTGCACTTTACTGTGGTACTGACTAAGCTGTATAGTAAAGCATCACTGTCTACTCATGCACCAGTATTAGGGCCCAGTAGATTAATTAACTCTGACATAAGATCGTACTATCTCTGATAGGGGTGTGTGAAGTGGCCATATTCAGTTTGGATTCTGTCCAGTTTCGATTTGCTGATTCGGATCACTGTCCCGGTTTGATGTGGCCAAGTCCAAAATGTCTTGTAATAGTTTATGACCATTCGACCTTGTCATCCCTTGGGGCGCTCTGGTGAACAAACGTTCCCCCAGATACTGGTGGTCACCCCTGATAAACCTATAGGTGGCCAAAGAATTTCTTTACTGTCTGAGCCCCCAAGGTCTGGAACAGCCTGCCATCGGAGGTGGTTCAAGCACACATTGAGCACCTTCAACAGCAAATTGGATGCTTATCTTGCTGGGATCCTATGACCCCAGCTGACTTCCTGCCTTTGGGTGGGGGCTGGACTCGATGATTTTCCAAGGTCCCTTCCAGCTCTAATGTCTATAAAATCTATAAATCTGAAGATTTGATTCTAATTCAGAGAATTAGCAATTCAGCCACAGACACAGCTTTATATGTTTTTTCTACATGCCTTGAGGTACCAGGAGTGGCTCATGAAGTCACCAAGTTAGAAAAAGACATAAATAAATGATTGACCCCCATTTGTAAGATAATGTGATCACATCTGCAATCAAAGTAATCATAGGGTTGGAAAGGACCTCAGGAGGTTGTCTAGTCCAGGCCTGCACAAGTCAGGATCATCCTTGACTAAATCATCCCAGTAGGTGTTTGTCAAACCTGCCCTTAAAAACTTCCACGATGAAGATTTCACAACCTTTTTGGAAAGTCTGTTCCAGTGCTTAATCATCTCCATAATGAGAACACTCTTCTTAATTTCCAACTTAAATATCTCTCGCTGTCATTTTAGATGATTAGTCCTTGTCCTGTCCACAAAGAATACCCTTCAGGTATTTGAAGGCTGTTATGAAATCCCTTAGTTTAAAGGGATCCAGGCTAAGGAATCCCATTTCTTTTATCCTTTCCTCATAAATTATACTGCCCAGGCCTCTAATCATTCTCCAATTTGTCCGTACTTTTTTTGGGTGGGGAGAGGGGAGCAAAACTGGACACCATACTCAAGGTGAGACCTCACCAATACGGAATACAGCAGAAGACTTGCTTCTTTTTATTTGCAGTGACACTAATACAGCCCAATAAACTAATAGTTTATTTGCAAATAAGAGTAACCTGTTGGCTCATATTCAGCTTATGGTCTACTGTAACACTCTTTTTTCTTCTGTACTTAATCCTAGGCAGTCATTCCCTAGTTTCTATATGTGCATGTGATTGTTCTAAATACAGGATTTTACCTTGCTATCACTGAATTTTATTCAATTGATTTTGGACCATTTTTCCAGTCTATGAAGGTCATTCTGAATCCCAACCCTACTCTCTAGAGTGCCTCCCCCCAATTATGTGTCATTGGTATACTTGTTAAGCTTGCACTCAATTCCATCCTCCAAATCATTAATAAAGATATTTAAAAAGAGTGGAACCAGGACAGACCCTTAAGGGGATACCTCCACTTGATACCTCTTCCCAGTTAGACATTGAGCTACTCTTTGAGCATGAGGATCTAACCTGTTATGTATGCAAAACAGTAGTTTCATTTTGACTAGCTCTTCTGATTACTAATAAGGATGTCATGAAAGAGAAAAGCCTTGCTAAAGTTAAGGTTTATTGCATCTGCTACTCCCTACCCCTGGCCCTTTTTCATAGAGCCTGCCACCTTATCATCCATTACGGCCCTTTCATACCATCTCATTCTCCCCCACAGGCCTAGAAATAGATGCCTTTTGTGATCTGCTCCATGAACTTTCCTGGTATTGAGGTCAGTCTGACTGATCTGCAATTCATCAGATCCTATATAAGAACACAAGAACCACCTTCTACTGGGTCAGACCATAGATCCATCTTGCCTAGTATCCTGTGTCACACAGTGGCAGAGAGTGAATGTTGAAATGGAGAATGGACTGGATATGACCAAGGTTTTTTATCCAGTGTTCCTGTCCCACAGAAAGCCTCCAGCATTTAAGGTCTCAGCAGTTCTGATTTAGAGGCTGTATCTCTAACTCCTATGCTCAATAACTACTGCTGCAACTTTCCTCCAATAATTTGTTCAATCCCTTTTTGAATCTGGTTAAACTCAACTTCCATACCATCTTATGACAACAAATTCCACACTTTAATTACCCACCGGGTACATCTATAGATGCACTTTATTGCAGAACTGACTAATTAGCTCTGCAGTAAAGCATCACCATCTACATGTATACCCATATTAGGGCACAGTAAATTAATTAACTCTGCTGTAGGTTAGTACTGTCCAGGGCAAGTACTATCCTACAGTAGATTAGTTATGTATGCTGAAATGTATGTGCAGATGATATCCAGGCCTGGCTGGGGCTACAGTGTGAAGGCTTCCTGAGGGCTAGCCCTTCACTGGAGCACCCTTGTGCCCTATTCAGACCCTCTGCAGCATGTTTAGCCAGAGGAGCACAACCCTGGGTTAGCAGGCTGACACCCTGGGCCCCCTGCCCATCCTAGCTGGGGCTGCTCCATCCTAGCTCAACATGCTGTGGTCCAGGGCATGTGTATAAACACTGCACCTAGGAACAGTAAACTCAGGAGCAAACTACACTAGAGAAACTATTCTAATTTCATGTGTAGATGCACTCACTTTGGAAAAATATTTTCCTTTTATTAGTTTAAAACTTAGTACCTATTAACTAGTTTCATTATGTAACCTCCAGTTCTTGTATTGTGAGAGAGACTCTCTTTCTCTTCACCTTTGGGTGAAGACAAAATCTCCTTATCTTCACTTCTGAGTACTTTGTAAACCCTTATCATGTCCCTTGTTAATCACCTCTTTTCTAAACTGAATAGGCCATGCTTCTTTAATCTTTCCCTATATGGAAGCTCCTCCATATCACTAATTATCCTTGTTCCCCTTCTCTGTGTGTCCTCTAGTTTCTCTAGATATTTTTGAGGTGTGGGGACCAGAATGGGGTACAGTATTCAACGTGTGAATAAACCATTGAAATATAAGGGGTGTCAGAATATTTTCAGGGTCTTTTTTTTACAATTCCCTTCTTAACAATTTTCCTTTTCTTAAGCGTTGAAACTATATGACAGTGGTCACTACTTCCACTTCTCGGAGCCTCTTGCAGTAGATCTCGGAGACTCTTAGAGTTGATCTGAGGCTGCAGTGGAGGGCTGAGTGCCCGAGTGCATGCACACATGTGCCCCAGCCCTGCAGGTCAGGCCGTGGGGGAGGGAAGGGGAGGGGGCTAGATCGAGGTCCCTGCAATGAGGGACAGTGCTGCAGAGGCAGGAGCACGGGTGTGTTGAGTGGGGCCTTGGCTGGGTGGGACTTACTTGTTGGGGAGGTGCGCCCCCAAATAATTTTTTCTCCCTCTGCCCCCCTTCCTTCCCCACAGACAAACCTGCTGGGTGGTGGGGGGCGGGGACTGGTGATGACGCATGATAGATCTTGGGTTGCTTTTAAATGCCAAAACTGATCTCCTACTTAAAGTTTGGAGACCACTACTATATTGGATGCATCCTTCCTGCCCCCACCAACTTGAAAACCCGTAATTTCTCTAATGAATCCCTTCCTTTTCTTCCACTGAGCTGTTTATCTCCTTCCCTGTCCTTGCTGGCAGCTGTATTTGTTAACTGATAGCTGACCTTATTCATGAAGTCTCTAGTGAAAAAGACCTTAAATACTTCAGCCTTCTCTGCATCATCCATTAGTAGATTTCCCTTTGTGTTCAGTAAAGGACTTGCTCTTTCCTTGGTCATCTTAGTTCTGCCATACACATAGAATTCTTTGCCTTTTATGTCCTTTGGTTGTCGCATCTTCAGTTGTGGCTTGACCTTCCTGATTTTCTTCCTGCACTGTTGTATTATACTTATATGCTTCACCCTAGTAATGCCCAAATTTCTACTTTTTATAGGATTATCCTTTGTGTTTTAACTCGCTGAAGATGTCATGCTTTAGCCAGGCCACCCTGCTGCACTTCTCATTCCTTCTTCACATTTGGGACATTAACATGACCTCCCTAATATACATACCATATTTACTCAAATATAAGATGAAGTTTTTATGGTCTTATATTTGCATGCAAAACAGAGAGGAGGGCAAGTGGCTGCTGCAGTTCTGACTCTGGCCCTGAGCCTAGGTTGGGGCCAGAGTCAGACCCACAGCAGCCTCCTGTCCTGCTCTCCAGTTCCCCCCTTCAGCTTCTGTCCCCCTTACTGTCAGGTGCAGCTCAGTTCTAGCTCTGTCTGAGGTCTTTCCCAGGCACAGAAAACAGAAGTTCCTTTTCCTGCCCAGCCAATCAGCAGCATTAACATTGCTGCATGGTGAGGTAACAGATTTGTTTCCACATGCTTCGCTTCATGACCGAGCAGGCCAAGCAGTGTCTGACAGTAAGGGGGGGTGGGAAGAGAAGAGACAGAAACTGTGTGGAGCAGGGAGGGAAGGGACTGGGATTAGTGGAAAGAGGAGCGAATGTCTTGGGGAACTAGGGGTGGGGGAGTGTATGTGGCAGGGGGGCCATGAAGGCTGCAGAGGGCAAGGGGGCCACCTGTCTTCTTCCCAGCCACTGTTTTCCCTGCTGTAGCAATGGGATGGGGTGTGTGTGTTGTAGTGGTGGTGGTGGGGGGGGGGGTTAAGACAACCCTCCAATATTTAGATTCTGTACCTGGAAAATTATAACAAATATATATATTTTTGGTATATAGAACCTAATTATTGGGGAGGGGTGGAGTTATCTTATGTTTAGGGTCATCTTATTTGAGTAAATATAGTAGTTAGTCATGTTATATATACTTGGGGTAGCCTATAAGTTGCAGACCCACCTTGTTGTCTTCTTAAGGTACAACCACCACTTCTGGACTTTTTCCTCCAGACTTGTTTCACAAAGGATCCTGCCTACCAGTCCCCAGAATTTGTTAAAGGCTGCTTGCCATAAGTTCAGTGTCTTTATTCTGCTGCTCTCCTTCCTTCTTTTTCTTAGGATCTTGACATCTATCATTTTGTGGTCAGTGGGTGCATCTACATGAGACACTACATGCACAGTATACTAATTCTACTGTCCATTAGTGCAGCATGCAAAAACCATTATATTGCTCAGTAGAATTGGTCCACTGTGCATTACCATCATGAAGAAAAGCATGCAGTAGTGCCAATTACAGTGCATTAGGTTTGTACCTGTTATTACAGGTACTACAGGTCATTACAGGTAGTAACTTAATGCATCATAATTATGGCACATTGGTGGTTGTGTAGACACACCCAGTATCACCCAAGTTGCTTTAAAACTTCAGATTCTCAACTAGTACCTCCTTGTTTGTGAGCAGCAAATCAAGAAGAGTGACACTATCACCTGCACCAAAAAGCTATCCTTAAGATTTTCCAAGAACTTGTGCTATATTAACCTCCCAGGAGAGGTCACAGTAGTTGAAGTCCTCCATGAGAACCGGGTTCTGCTATTTGGAAATTTTGAGTTGTTTAAAGAAAGCATCATCATCCTCTTCTTCCTGGTTTGGTGATCTATAGGAGGCACCAACTATGACATCTTTGTTGCTGTTCTCCCCTCTGACTTTGACTATAGTATTGTTGAGGGAAGGAGCAAGGGGAGGAAGATATTGCTATTCATATATATTTGAAAACGGTGAAGGCAGCTAATGCCAAAGAAGCATATTTAGATGTTCTTTGATTTTTTTCCAGGTCTTCTAAATAGTTATTTCAAGTTTACTGTCATAGCCCAGGGGTGCAAATTATCATTCACCACAACTGGTCTTGTTAATGTGGCTTACTTTAAGCTGCATGGACATAGACTAGGAGTGGCATGTGCAGTTATTTGCCAAAGCTGGGAGCTACACAGGGAACCCAGTGTAAGTAACTTGGGGTAGGGGAGCTAGTGGGGTGGGGGTGGGGCAGGGGTTGTAGGGGAAGGGTAGGACTGTGGGGTACTGGTTAATCCATGCAGGGTGGGACTACCTTCTGGGGGTGGAGAAGTTGAAGGGCTAAAAATAGCCCAGTTAAGTTTGGGGGTGGGGGAAATAGGAAGAGCACAACCCTAAGGCTGGGGGAAGCATAAGGGCTTTCTTACCCTAGGGGCTGTACTACAGACGCACACAGGAATTCAGTAGATTGAGTTAATCCATTCACAATGTAAGTTAGTTCATATTCTCAGGTAAACTCAGGTTTGCCATTTTTTGCCTAATTTAACCCTGCCTGAATACCTACACAGATGGAGATTTAGATTGACCTAGCCTTAGTTAGGTTAAGTTAAATGTACTGACTGTATGTACCTTAGCTAATTGGCTGTGAGGAATCAGAATTGTTTTGCTGCCTAGAAAAGTGTAAGAGTGTTTAGATTTTAGATGGCCTGCAAGTGCTGTCTGAGGATGTAGCATGGGATCTTTCTTCAGTAACTAAATCCAATAGGTTAAAGACAAGGGTAAAAAAAGAAATCCCAGCTATTGTTATTCATTCATATTTTCTTGAATAGAGAGTGATTTGAATTTCAGAGCTGGCTATGTGGCAGTAGAATTGTGTCAGAGAAAGATAGGCAGGTCATTTTCTGGAATGTAGCGTGCAAATTATGAAAATTTCAAAGCAATTACCTTGCTAGATGTGTTGTGCCTGAAAATTAGAATGGACTGCTTTGTATCAAATCTTGAAGCGAATACTTCCTCTTTAATACATTATATTTTTATATATGCCACCCTGAGAGCAATAGCTAATGCATTTTGTAAACAGGATTTTTATCTCTGAGGCACTGACTGCTCTACCTTATTTGGCAGCTACAACGTCATTTCAGACGACGACAGTTCTTACAGCAGGTTGGTAAAGGGAGACGATGCGTTTCATTCAGACCTTTTTTTTTTTTTTTAAGGTGGCCTTCTAAACATGAAGGCGTGAATTGGGAGAGTAGCAAGCAGTGTGATTCACAAGTGTTGAATACATTTGTGCGCTCTCCCCTCCCCAGATCAAGGCCAATCAATTAACACAGCAGCTCTGGAACCTTTTTGGACAAATGTCAGCAAATCAGGCTACAGGGCTTGTTCTGCCTGTAGTCTAACTGGGTAATAACTCCCAGGAGTCTTGAAGTCAGACAGCTTTTCAATCCCCAATCTGAATTACTGCTGTAATTTTAACCTGGTTACGTGAATAAATCATTCTAAAAAAATAAAAGAAAGAAGATATTGAGCAGCCTAAGTATTTATAGCCCATGGTTACACTGGTGTTGGACACAGGGCAAGAAAACCAATTTCCAGGGGTGGCCTACTTCATACATCACTAATCAAGTACACTGTAGTGCTGATGGCTAGGAGCACCTAACTGCACGATTAGACTATGGTGACAGCACACATTTTTTCTTTCATGCCGCCTGGCTTGAAATTCAAAGGACATATCGTTCTTCACCTTCAGAGATCAGAGGTCAGGAAGTTTCAATTTCAGCTGTTACATATCTGAACCTTCTTTTTATTTTCCTGGCCAAAATATAACTAGTCACTACTTAGACCTGTGATTAGATGCTATGGTGAGAGGCACTACAGTATCTGTCTGTCACCACCTATCTCAAAGAAGTACCTTTGAACTATCAAGTAAATGTGAGAAATAGATAAACATATCCAGGTTAACTTCTTCTGTTCTCTGTTCTCCTCCAGCTTTCTGTACTCTAGTCCTTTATGGTCTTAGGTAGCGCACAGTGATACAGTGCAATAGGCCAGGTATTATGTGAGGCTGTGGGACACATGTAAGTTCAAAAGGGGAGTCAGAATTTGCTTTTCAGGAGTATACCCTGGCTGTTCTGATATAACTCTTATATCTCTTCGTCTGTATACCAGTATAAATGAAGCAAAATAACTGTAACTTTAAACCTGTCTTGCACAAATTTAAAGTTACAGCAGTTCAGCTCCGGGAGCTAATTTAGTACAGGAGTGGAAAAGATGTAACAGATATATTAGAACATTTTATGCTTGTATAATTTAATGCTAGTATAATTGTCACATCTGTGCACACCATGACTCATAATACAGAGACTGTTAACCTGAAAGCACAGCAAAGATGGCAGAGATGTTATGTGGCCTTTACTGTAGCCGTTAGGATGAGGATGATACTGTGATTCTGAAGAAGTGAAATTTAGGTTGTAACTCTAATTCCTGATTTAATTCCCTCTGCCAGCCATCGTTCACTTTCATAAAGCCAAATTTGTTGAGCTTTAAGCAGGTGAAATCAAATCCTAAAAGAAAAGTATTGTCAAAACTTTAGAGTTTGGTACAAGTAACTCCATGACTGGTGATTTATGTATTGACTTGTAGGCAAGTTTTAAAGTAACTTAAAATAAGGGGGGAGGCTAATGTATTAATTCATTGATTGCTGGGCTATTTTTAATATCCCTGTTCTCCTAAAGTGCTGAAGGAAGAACTGGAGACAATTTGAACATGCACCAAGTCACTAGGACAGAAACTCCAAGTTCATTATGTTTTATACTCAGTGGGCATATCTACTCATGCATTTATGCCATCTTAAATTTACTGCTCAGTAAATTAATGCACAGTAAGTGGAAACAGGCTGGTATCTGAGACTAAATTTAGGCAGGTCACAAGGCATGTCACAACGTGCCTTGTGCCCCTGTGGCCACTGGGGACAGCTCCAGCTTCTGTCCACATGGCTGCCAGCCCTTGGGACTAACTTTAGTTCCAAGTTGAAACCAGGAGAAGTGGCCAGCCAGGAGCCCTAAGGCTGGGCTCAGGCTGGCCCTCTAGTGGGTGGGCAGACCCAGCGGGCCCCCTAGGTGAGGCCCCCTGTGGTACTGCACAGTAACACATCTACATGTGCAGTACTGTGCAGTAACTAATTGGGCATACATTTGATACCTGCATGATGCAGGTATAACATTTATGCTTAAGCTGGCATAAGTTGCCATATTAACTATGCAGTATGTGGGTGCATATGTAGACACATGCCCATACGGACTGTAATTTCAGTTACTGTGCCGTAAATGTGCTCAGTCTTAACAATCTCATATCATGACTTAGTTGACTAGAAAAACTTAATTACAGCATGTTGTATGATAGTACACAGGCCTGATTCTTCACTGCTTTTTGCTCATGCTATCCTGTTATACATACAAAGTGAGTATAAAATGCCACCGTTCTGGTTTCATGAAAATTAATATAAAGTGCAAAGCTTACTTCTGCAATCACTGAAAAGAGGGTGGGGAAGATAGTTCTATGTCACCTTTTGCATGCCATCTGTATTGGAGTGGCTGGGACCCAAATAATCTTTGTTTAACTTGGAGCAGCTTCAGTTGTAAAGTACAAGTCACTTTGTCTCCCTATGGCAAAGGAAACTTTGATAGGATGTTGAGCAATGGTCTTCTTCCTGGTAGTGAGTAGTTCAGGCTTTCTGGGCATTTTACTGATATAAATCCCCTTGGTGAAGTGGTTGGGTTTTTAAAAAAATAATCTTAATGGAAGAGTCCCATATTATAACTTATGTTATTAAACCCCAAGATGTGATTTCATTTCTATGACAAATTCATTTTTCCATATTAGAAGAAAAAAATCATTAACTCAGCACAAACTCTTCTTGAAGGAAAAAGCTGTGCTTAATTCTCTTTGGACATACATTTATATAGTTATGCTATATGATGTATTGGCAGCTGTTTGATCTGTGTTTCATTCTTAATACTTCAGAGAATAATTTGATCACCTGGGCTTGTGAAGAATTTTTCCATTACAGCATAATAATGTTCAATAAGGTGTATTATAGAGTTTAATGCCCTCTCCTGAAGCATCTGGTAAGGTTCACTTTTGAAGACAGAAACTACCAGCCTCCATTTAGTACTGAATGTTTATTACAAAGTATTCTATGACACTCTCTAGTAATAAAAACCAGTAACGATGCAGAGGCAGAATTTAAAACATTTTATGTATAATAATAATAATAATAATAATAGTTTTTCATGTTAAAGAAAAAAGCTACACTTCAAACTTACAGGGCATAAGTCAAAAGTCACCATTTTTATCTCCAGTTGGGTGGTTGGCTAGGTGGATTGTTTGAAATGTTTTGTCTTCCTACTTGACCCTCTTGTACAGTCAATACTCATTTGCAGAAATATCTAGCTAAAACAGCAACTTCTTACCACTGACATTTCCCCAGAAACATTTGTCATCCAATGCATGCCACAACACCATGCACGTTAGAGCAACATGCCATCAGCTGACCAACATACAGCAACTAACAGGTGTTGACTGTATTGGCTAGCATGAAGGGCATAATGTGATTTGATTGACCAGTAGTCTTATCCAGTTTGGCAAACTCTTTGTTCTTACAAACTTGAAAAATGCATTTATGTAAGTATGTTATAAGAGATACTTAGGAAAAAAAATAGTGAATGCATTTTTTGTGTAACTGTAAATTATTCATTTTAACCATTTTAAAATTCACTTTCCTGTGCAAGGCAGTCACCTTTCTCTTTCATCCTTGTACATGTACATCCAACCTCATTGCATGTATTTAGTTTTCTTTCCTTTTTTAATTTCATTGTTAGATTTACTTTTCAGAAATTCTAATTGATGTATGAAGGCTCATTGCCTGCAGAGACATGGTGTTACATGTTTTGTTCGAAAACAAGCTCATGATTCCAGTGTTTGAATTCAGATTCCATTTGTTAACAATTATAAAAAGAATAAGACTTTATGCTAAACTTGATATTCTTTCCAGTAAAAAGTCAAAGAAAAACTTTGTAACCTACAGAGAAAAAGAGAAATCCAGATTGTAAGACATATTGCCTTTCCAATAGTGTCCCCAGCCATAATGTGAGGAGGAATGAAATATAAACCAATTTAGTAGCAGAACATGAGTTGTTTTGCCACCACTGATTCTCCATTCCTAACATATCCTTGATTTACTTTTCTTATAAATACTGTTGCTCAAATAGAGTGTGGAGTGAAATCCTGATCTTTTTGACATGACTGGGAAAACTCCTAGTGACTCCAGTGGAAGCAGGATTTTGTTTTAATTGAAGAAGATAAATTAATTGTATGCTTGGTTAATCATTTGTCTAGCATTCTAGATGAAACATTTGTTAGTGCCATTATATAAAACTCTACAGATACTTTACAAATACTTGAAGAGAGGGTAGGGAACTTGCTAGATCTTTTCGAATGAAATGTCCTTGCATCATTGTTTTCATTATTTATCCACCTTCAGCATGTGACTGATCCTAATGAAAGTAATGATATGCAAAGTATGCAACCTTTGTTTGTTATATTTAATTATAACTAGTCTTCCTCCTCTTTTTTCTCTCTGTCTGTCTGTCTCACCTTCCTTAGTTATTACATGACTACTTTTGCCAGCTAGCTATCAACTGATTTAAGAATGTCCTCTGCATGGGGCTTCTACTGAAGAGAACTTGGAAATGACTGCTAGTGCAAAATATTGTGACTCATTTTTTAGCGGGAGTGATTTTAAGAAGAATGCCTCTGCCCTGTGGAGTGGCATGGGGTTTTTATATTCACCTCTAGATGGTTATGATACTGTTTTGTTTTTTTTTAAGGGCATTTCTACACATTGATAGATAATATAAGGAAGTACTTCTGTGAAAACATGCCTTGTCTACTTGCTCCTGCTTCATGAATATTTCAAGAACCCCAAATGTCAGCTAGGGTTTTCATTTTTGGATTTGATTTAACTATGGTTACCTGGCATTTTTCCAGTGTGCAGCCTATGCTGAGAAGGCAAGAGTGGACAGGGCATATTTTCAATGTAGAAATCACTTGCCCTGTTGGATGTGATGTAGATGTGCCCTTAAGGATCTGATCTAAAATCTGTAGAAGTCAAAAAGAGTCTTTCTCCATGGTCCTCGGGTAAAATCAGATCATAAAAGCTTCTTATGTCTTGGGTACTAGGAATTAGAGGGATTGGCTCTGCCCCATATGGGCCATCTTCCTGAAAATAAAAACATCCTTGATTTTCATTTGTGGGTTGGAGCTGACTGGAAGAATTCTGAAAACAACAACTTTGTCTGAAATTGTAAATTCACTGAAATTCAAACTGTTTTGTGGAGGTAGTTTGTTTTCAGTCAAGCTCTCTTTGAAATATGCTTTGGTTTTCAGCCAATTTACCACCCAAGGTCTTGACTGCTCAGATTTCCAACATCTGCCAGATAGACAAACATAGGTTCATGGCCCAATTCTTGTTTTGCAGAAAATTTTTAAATATTTCATTTTCATTCAGAGTTCAAACAAAACCAATACCATTGTCCATATTATAGATCAGGGGTTTTGAACATTTTTTAACAAGTGTACTCCTTCTGTCTCAACTTTTTCAGCTGAACTGGGAAGGCTCGCATGTGGCAGCAAGTTACCATAGGCCTCAAGCCCTCATGGGGTCCCAACCAGGCAGCCTTAGGAGGAGCCCTGCAGCCTCTGGCAGAGGCTTTCTGGGCCTGAGAGTGAGGGATGGGTGGGGTTTGGCATCGAAAGAAAAAGTTGTTCAAGTACAGGAGGAAGAAAGTCAGTGAGCAGGGTGGAGGGGGCTGGTGCTTGCTGTATGGATGGGGAGAGGAGGGCAGGCTTCTGCTCTTGGCCTGACTCCCTGGCCAATCAGGAAAGCAAACTGTGGTAGGGAGTGAGGAGGTGCCATGGTGTGCTGCATCAGGCTGGCAGCGCCCAGCTGTCCCTCCCCCTGTCCCTCCCCATTCCTGGGTAAAAGGCAAACTATGGAAATGCACCAGGGGAGGTGCCACCACCACACCCCACCTGAGGTGTGCTTCATCCCTGCCCACCCATGTGTACCCCCATGACCTTTCTAAGTACTTCTGGGGGTATGCGTACCCCCAGTTGACAACCCCTGTTATAGAATGATCATTTTCCTCCCAGACCTAATCCAAAACTGACCATACCTTAGAAATTTTTACTGCTGTCCCTTTCCATAGCAGCCTCCACACAAAGTTAAAAGTAGCAGTGAAGTCCCCAGGGGCACAAACGGATATCGTCCTTGTGCCACCATAACATTTTTTATGGCAGCACAAGTTGCAAGTAAACAGACAGTCTAGGTCCTCGTCATGATCCAAGTACATGACAAATGTTGTCACAACCATAGGTGTGCAGAGTTTGTGATACCTTATAGAGAAGAATGTCTACTTATTTCATGCCCCTGAAATTCCCCTGCAGGGGATTCTTGGAGTGCATGTATCAGGCTGTAACTTCCCAACTTAGGGTGCACATCTGCAAGTTGGGAAGAGGCAGGGGTCAACCCTGTGGGACAACAGCCCCAAGTGATGTTTGTAAATACTGGTAAAGCAGATCAATTGTGCCGAGAGACATCCCTCTCCACAGCTGCTCCCTCTCCAAAGATGATGTCTTTTTATACACTTGGTGACTTCAAAGAGTCTATGACTGCCATTCTCTTCCCTTTACAGGGTAAAGGGTCTGGGGGATTTTTTGATTAGTTATTTGAGCTTATCATCAGGTCATGCTTCCCCATACCCCCTTTAAGTTTTTGGGATGAAATGTGAGTGGGTAGGGCATCAGGACTTGGAAGGTCATAATTTCAGCATGCACTTTTAGTGGAAGATGCATGATTAATTATCCCTTGCACCCAGTAACTTTTCTCATTCAGTTACTAATATCTGTATTTTTAAGTCACATTGTTAACTTGAATATTTTTAGTCTATTTCTTTTAAATCCCAGTTTTCTACATAATGGCCACATCTACATGTACACTTAACTGCAGAGTAGACTAATTAGCTGTTGAGTGAAGTGTCATAGTCTACATGTGCGACAGTATTAGGCTACAGTAAACTAATTAACAATGCAGTAAGATAGTCCCTGACAGTACTAGCATAGGCCAAGGTAATTTCCTGCAATTAAATGAACATATAGATGCTGATCATGGGTGTATATTGCAGCCAGGGCCAGACTCTTGCCTGCTGCTTTGCCATACAGCTCTGCACTTTCAGAACCCTTGTGCATGGCCAGCCCCTCCAGCTCAGTCTGCTCCAGAGTTTACTTCTTCAAATTAATTGTACGTGAAGACGCACCCAATCTATTTTATTTTTTAAAGGGTTATTGTTACTTCTATTTTTATTTTTGTTGTCCTATTGATGCCTTGGATGTCTTTTCAGTTATCTGACACTGGCACTTACGGAAAGGAAAGAGTGAAACTGACTCTACATAGAGGCCCCATCCAGCAGTGTATTGAAACACGCAAAAATTTAAACACTCACATAAATACTTTGATAGATTGGGGTAATGAAGCTGTCAAAAGCAAAGTGTAAAGAAAGTTGGAAAAACATTTTTGGAAAGTAATATTTTTTTCTCTAACTTGTTTGTTAATCATCATCTTGGGCATCATAATAGTATTTTTCAAAATAATGTCCCATTCATTTTCAGGCAAAGGACTAAGCCCACTGCTCCCTGCTTATTGAATTATTTTAATCTAAAGGAGCATATTTATAGTCTATGATGTTGGGGGCCTACTTTTCAGAAAACATTTTCAGTATATTACTTTTACATTCCTTAAATTTCTACTAACAGCCTTAAAAATATTAGGTGCATTTTTTTCAGTAAAATACATAAATTAGTGACTGCCTAATGATATCAGCACTGTTAATTAAAATAAATGGCTTGATTCCTGGAGTTTTGATCATCTTGAATGCTATTGGATTAGATGAAAGTATCTTAGTAAAAGGAAACTACGTGTGACGAGGTGCAACTTGTGTTTCCATGTTCTGCTATAAACAAGCAGCTGTGCAGAAAATGAGGAGTAACTCTCACCTTCATTACAAAGAGTAACTACACCTTCCTAAAACATACACTACACTGTGAAACTGCTGAATACCTGGGTGGTAAGCATTGTGTACAAGATCTATCAGCAAAATAAAAAGTAAAAATGGCTTTCCTTATCCTTTACAGTCCATTAATACAGAAAGTAATGAAGTTTAAGTGAAGTAGTTTGTTATGGTGGAAACTTCTGTATTGGTGCTAGTCCACAGAATAAAGGAGGTCAGCTTCCAGAGTGTCAAAGAAAATTCATGCTATAATGGAGTAACTTAATTAAAATTAATTGAGTATGATTCTGTCTCTTAAATGTAAGATTAATGTATGTTATTTTCCACTGCTTTTTTGCTTAAGGTCAAACTCATCGCAGTTAAAATACCTTGCTTTCCATCTTTCCTCAGTTATAATCTGTCACAATAGAATGGGTCCAGGAACTGGAGAAGTTAGAGATGGGAAAAGACTTAACAGATCATTTAAGTCTAGCCTTTTGCTAGGGCTGGTTAGCCTTTATTCATTCTCCTCTTCTCCAGCATCTCTGTTGATTCAACATCACCATAAACCAGCTGTGTATATGGGAAACAGAAGGAATTATGTGCAATAATGGGCATTTATACACATACATTTTCATGCTCTGACATGCCAGTGCTCCAGTGAGGTGACACGCACTGTGTAGCATTGCATATAGTTGTATAAGTGATGAAATACAAGTCAGCACTGATAAAATGGCAGCAGCGTGCTTTTGAACTAAAACAGGTTGGATGCGTTTTAATTCAAAAGTGTGCTGCCACCATTTTCTCCGTGCTGCCATGCATTTCATCACTTATACAACAGCATGTGCCACGGTGCTAGTGTAAGCATGTGTACAAATGCATTTTAGAAGCTATGCAACCCCTATGCATAAAATTTGGCCTACTCTCTTTAAGGCAGTATGCACACTTCCATGAGCTGCACACAGTGGTCATGCATCAGAGTGTTGTACCATGCCAAAAATCCTTCTACGGGTAACTCATAGCCATGTGTATGCTGAGAGCTGGTAAAGAACAGGGGTCATGCAATGTGGAACATCTGCTTTCTTTCTTGTAGAATGGCAATTTCTTTAGGTTTTTGCCTTTTATTTTGTACGGTTGTTAGGTGTAGCTTGTAATATGTATGTTCTGTTACATCTGGCTACACATAGATTTCTTATCCATATTCCTAGGAAGTATTTCACCACATTTGCAAGTATAAGTGGTGGTTGCAGGGGAAAATTGAACAAATGCAGTGTCCCAGTTCCTGAAACAGTTCTTGGAAATGGGATATAGTGCTGCTTTATTTTATCATCCCACCTTTATGGTAGTACAGGGAAGATCAGAATAACCCCTCTTTGTTTCACTGTCGTTATTGTTTTGGAACAGCGCTTGTACATATCACAAATTACACATTCCACCTTTGCATAAAATGTCTTCTATAAGCAAAACTAAATGAACAAATACAAGACTTAAAATATTCATGGCAACTTGTGGTGCTTCTCTTATGTATTCTTGAGCAAGGAATTTGTACCTGGTAGAGTTATAAATTAGATTATCAAAAATGTTTAGGTTGCAACTTGGGTTAAATGTCTTCAATTATTAAAAGGCCCGCCACCACGATCAAATGTGCATTGCCTCAGAGAACAGGGATTAAAAAAGCCCAACTGCAAACATACATACAGTCTTGCCTGCTTCCCCCAAGAGTTTAGGTAAATAGAGAAAATATAAAAGTGAACTTACACATCCTAACCATTCCCCACAGATTTTAGGTTGTCATTATTTCTGTTGCAGTGTTGAGACAAATAGGAAATAGAGTATATTTAATACAGTGGTGTGTGATTAAAGCATCTTTTTTATGTTTAAGTACTGTGAACTTGCTTTTCTCTTGGTATATTTTGCTTGTTTACAAGTTATGATAAAGCTGGTGCAAGTGCTGCTTTTCCTAAATGACTTCTGTGCAAGTCAAGTAGTTGGAGATCTTGCTGAGTTTTCTGCAGAAGGACCAATGAATCATTAGCACTGCAGGAGAGAATGTTAATGGCCTTTGATTAATCTGTAATCTACCACTAGCGCAATATTCTTTGTTAATGGAATTTTCTATTAGATTATTTGAAGCACAATTCATTTTATCTTTTATTTTTTTCTTAATGCTATGCATACTGTTACATTGTCATTAGGTATTGCTTAGCACAGAGATTGTAGAAACTACAGATAGTGTCAACACGTTAACATATCATTTGAGGAGTCTGCAGTAAATTTTTGCTGCTTGTTCAAAAACTGGACCTGTAAGTTCCCTCTTCTTTTAAGACCCGTTAAGAAGACTGACTGGTCATCAGCTTCAAAGATTATTTTGCTTACCTAGCTGCTCTTCTACAAACTGAGTTCTACATCTGCCTCGGCTCTGAGCAAATTCTTTCAAATGCTCAGGAAACAGAGGAGAAAGAAAGTAAAGATTGTGGCTGTGTTCAAATTCCTTCAGCAATTGACTTATGGTGCCTCATTTCTGATGATTATTTTGTTTAATGATTAGCTGGAGAACAGCATCATATAATTCACTTTACGAGACTGAAAGTGGAAGCAATTTAATAGCTCCAGAATGCGCAGACAACTTCCTTGGTGGGACTAGCTTGCCTTAGTAAGTCATCCCTGCGTTCTGATCCCTATGCAGATTTCTACTACCAGTTAAATGTTTTGATCCGAACTTCCAACTCTTTGGCCCCATCTATATGTTACTGTACAGTTGTTTAGTACTTGCATACCCAAGCACAGTAGCATCCCCGCACAACTTCTTGGTGATGTTGACTGCACAGTAGCTTGTTATTACTGTGCGATAGCATCACATCATGGTTTGTGCCCCACAATACTACTGTGCAGTAGTAACAAGCTACTTGGCCTTTGAGTCAGAAACCAGAAATATCACTACCTGAATCTTTGTCCATGGATCCACCAAACAGCTTTGCTTCTCTGGTACAAGACACTTAAGAAATTCTAGACTGAAATTTTTAGGAGCTGGAGAACATAGTGTTCTCCATCAAGGGATTCTTAGCTGTTAAATAAACTACTAGAAGAGAATGGATTAACTTGAAATCAGACTATTTTTGGAACAGAGAAATAACCTTTGTTTTAAAAAAGTTTTCTCCACTAGAACTGTAAAAGGGATGTGTGTCTGTGTATGTGTGTGTAATAACAGCACATCCTAAACTCAGGAGGGATGGACAATGGCTACTTGAAGTCCACTATAAACCTCAAACTGCTGAACTCGCTGATTTATGAAGGACTTTGATAACACACTATTTCAACCTCAAAGGCATTAAATATCATGGGTGAAGTTGTTTTGAATATTTAAGTACATTTCCTGCCTATGTATTACGGAAAAAAAAACCCAAACCAATCACTTACTAGGAGAATGGTGTGCTTAAATGAAATGCAAAGATTATTTCAAACTGAATTCCTTGAGGCAGAAACAGATCATATGCAAAGGTAAGCTGAAAATGTATTTTACCTGCATTTCATTACAGCCTTTGATAAACAACCATAATCATATTTTCCTGAATGAGAGAGAATATGCAAGAATCACTGCTGAGATAGTGAGATAAATCAGTAGCAACCAGCAGGAAATGTCCAAAGTAATCCAGTTAATGACAGTTAATCTTCAGGGAATGCGGAGCAAGTAGGGTCAGGCTGGTTTGGTTACTAGTGTTAATCCTGTTTGATGTACTGGAATGTCATTAGTTTCTTGTAAACTGAATCTAGCTATATCTAGGGACCTACTTAAATCACAGTGAGACAAAGGCATGTGGACCCAGTTCCATGGGCATTTAGTTCTGGCCCTGCCCCTTGATGATAATTGGCAGAGGTGCCCCTGCCCCAGCCCTGGTTGGTGGAGAGGCCCTGGGCGGGAAAGGGAATGAGAAGGCAGCGGTGATCTTGTCTACTGCCCTTTGTGATACCCCACTAGTTGGTGCCTTGCCTCCCAGCGGTGAGGACCACTGGCTTCCACTGGGGAGCCAGAATTTTATTTTTATTAAGGTTTTTTGTTGTTGTTGATTTATAGGATTTTATAGACAATACCAGGTTTTTCAGTTTCCATTAAATCCATGAAAGCATAAATGATGTAGGTCCCTAGCTATATGCAGCCACATTTTCAGAAGAAATGCCTAAGAAGGATGCACATTGTATGCACATAGTCAAATAAAGGTGCAGAACTTATGGGCCAAAGTAAGTACTTCATGCCCAGAAGTAGAGACTTGAGCTTCTGTATGACAATTACATGCTTTGTAAACAGAGTTGAGTTAATTTTATGCTAGTTGTGCTAACTGCAGACATACATTTTCATGTGCATTGCAAACCTTAGTCTGCAAATGTAACCCAGGCAACTCATATTTGTAGATGAGACAAAGATCTTACAGACAGTTGGTATACTTCAGGTAATAATGAGTTTGTGGCTGGTTTATGTCAGTTGAGAAAAAGGCAAGCAGAGTTACCAGAAAATTGCTTGAGGAGAGCTTGATGGTATTAATTTTAAAAAGTAGTATTGGAAGGCAAGCTATTCATGAACAACTGAATCTTGGTTTCATCAAAATTAATAGCCAAAACTCTCATTCATTCCAATAGGACCAGGGTTGGTGCTACATGAATTTAACTTATATGATAGACAAGAAGAAAGAAATTAAGTGATGTTGGTGAAGACTAGCATGCACTGAACACAAAGCAATGAGCTAACATGTCACTAAATTATGTAAATTATGTAGAACGGGCTTGAAGTATTGTGCATCATTTTGGCAGCTTATCATATTCAAGCTTTAGAAACAGTATGTAAAAAGGAAATCAGATTTATACTGGAAAGTGAAATCTGTTTCATGATGAACTGAAAACTAAAGAAATTTTAGTTTTGGTGAAAAATAGATTGAAAGATGGCATTTTAAAAATTATACATATAAAGTTTATATGCAATAAAATGATATAAAACATTACCTGTTCTTTTCTGTTTTATGAGGAAGAGGCATAATCGCAACTCATGGACACAGCTGAAAAAAGTAGAAGTTAGGGAGTAGGCTTAGGTATTCTTATATAAAAAGGACTTAGTCCATCTGTCTGTCTGTCCATAATGCTCTTGGAAGACTCTGATTGGTTAGTGAAACAACCAATCAGAGTCTGGAGTGCTGCCATGATGGTGGGGATGGAGAGGATGAGTTGAGGGTGGGGGGGAGAGGCAGGCCTCCTGCTCCACCCCTGCCATCATGGCAGCTCTCTGCCACCTTCGGGGAACAGGGCCCAGGGCAGGGCCCGAGGCTGGTGGCAGATGGGGATGGAGGGGACAGTGGGACAAGCTCCACCCCCCCCACTCCTGGAAGGTGGTGGTGGCACAGGGTGGTGGGTGGCAGCGCTCCATCTGCCCCTCCTCCTCTCCCCCATCATTCATGATGGGCATTTGGCTGGTAATTAATAACACTCATAGAATAGAATATGTGTTAGTGATGTGGTACCCAAGATGGTCCAGGAATTGTGAGAGGCAAGAATTTTTGTATGTGATACCTTTTATTGGACCAACTATATGACTGGGCTAAAGTTAGACAAGCTTTTGAATGTAAGGCATTCTTCATCAGATTATGTGCATATACATGAGAAATTTACTGCTGATCTGACTAATTAGATGCACAGTAAACATCTGTGTACCCCTATTAGGGCTCAGTAAACTAATGAACGTTGGGATGGAGGGTGATGCCAGTGAGCAGAGCAGTACCTGGGCTGCTGGGTGGCGGTGTTGGTGTTTGCATAGGGGCGTATTGTGCATTAATTCCAGGCGCTGTTGGAAATTCAGTGGCATAATGTGCCTTAAATGACTTGGCTACAGTTTGCTGCTCCTACAGCCACGGAGTGAAGCACTGGGCTCTGTGCAGCTCCATGGCTCTACAGGAAGCCCTGCAGGCAGCCTGGTAGCAGCCCGGGTAAACAAGAAAAGCAGTAAGCCTGATCTCCCCCCCACCCCACCTGGATCCTGCCTGCCTGCTTAAGCTGTTCCAGGGTCTGATGCTTCCCTCCACAGCTGTGGTGCCTTCTGGGGACTGCCCGAGCCAGGTCCCTGCAGGTGTGTGCTGCCTGGGGGTGGGGGTCACAGCTGCCGTTAAGGGAAGCACCAGTCATCATCGTCCCCCACCTCCCTGCAGCCCAGGTACTGCTCCTCTCACTGGCAGCTCACTCTCCCTCCCCACTGGAGAGGCAGGTAAATCTACAGTACGTGGGGGTTTATTCAGCCCTAAATTGAATCGGTGTTTTTTAAAACCCATCGTTTCAATTTAGGGCCCCCATTTTGTCTACACATGCTCAAGAATATCAAACTTGGTCTGTTTGCAGTAGGATTTTTTGCAGGGTATTGGTGGTTCTGGTGGCTGAACTCTCAATATATGTATTGTTTGAGTTTTCATACTTTAATTCTGAAATATGCTTTATTCCCAGTGTTAATTGGACATCAAACCAAATGGATATTTAAAAAACTAAAAGAATTCAGTGTTTTCACCAATCTGACTACAAATTCCTTCCCCTCTCAGTTGCTCAGCTTTGAATCTGATGGCATGTCATGATTTTTCCCTTTTTGCAGTTGGCATATTCTCTTCCAGAACATAGAAAATCTAAATATGGAATGTGAAAAAATAAATAAAACAACCACATCACACAAAAGAAAACTAAAATGTTTTCTTTGCAAAATCTATTTAAGCCTGTTTATGGCTACTTAAGAAAGAATAAAAGGCACAAGCTCAGTTGTTTTTTTTCCTTTGGAGGTCATTTTTTATAGAAATACTGAAATGTATGTAGGTACAGGATCCCTGCTGAATAGCAAAATGTAACTCACCAGTAAAGAATAGACTAAATTATTCTTTTTGTTCTGTTTGGTTCTATCATCTTCCACTTATCTGACTGACCTTTAAATCTCTAATATTTTAAAAGGTTGAGTGTTTTGGGGATGCACATGTTTTATATTCTGTTGTTTTTTTTCCCCTCCCCTTTTAATTAAATGCACTACTAAGAAATAGGTAGTGCATCAGACTGGTTCTCTTTCACATATAGTAATCCCCAATTTAGGCTTCCACATTTACAGCTTTCTAACTTTTAAGTGCAAGTTTATTTTGATCATTGTATCACCTTTTAGTAGCACGTGAGAGGCCATTTATCTCTACTCTGCTATATTAAAACAACTAAATAATGAAGCTACTTAGAAGAATGGCAATGGTAATCAGATCCCGTAAGAAAAGCACAGAGAGAGAACTAATGGCAAAAGCTAGAAACATAATTGATTCTTTCCTCTGGACTTTTAATTAGAAATGTGTAACATAGCAGAGGTTAAATTTACTGAATCATCCATCTAAAGTTCACTTTCATGTGTTTTTTCCCTAATGGCTTACAACTCACCTAAATGCCATATACAGCTTGGTTTTCAATAGATTATTTTTTCCCGTATTAGAATCTCTGTAATGCCTTCTATGATTTGTTTGTCAGCACAACTGACTTTAAAAAAAAATCCTAGGCCAGTATCAGGGTGGATGACATAGGCTAAAAATCAACTCGGGCTGTAATTTATATTCAGGAAGTTTCCTTTGGATGAAGCTCTTATCCCAAAACCTGATATCTGCATATCATCTACAAGCCACTAATTATGCCAACAGCAATTTCTATTCCTGCTTTCCTGCACATGTAGGTGCCCACCCAGGATGGGTTTACTCTAGAGTAGATAGAGTAAACGCACCCTGGAGTGTTTGCATGTGTAGACGTGCCCATCAGATATTGTGTAGAGTGGAGCAATAACTTGTACATTCCTCTTCCATCACTTCAGGAGGCAGTGAGCTCCTCTTATTGGGGCTAGGAACTCCACAAACTGATTCATGAAGATATGGTTCAGATCCTCAGTTGGTGTAAATCAGTGTTGCTCCATTGTCTGTAATCCCAATATGCCGGTTTGTGTTATCAGACACCTGTCAAAGATGAAATAGAAGGTTCTAGGGAGAGGTAAAGGAGCACCTTCTCTGCTCCTTGCATGTTACCTCATCTTACAACTGCCTTTCACTTTTTTCTATAGTTCATTGGCATCATTTCAGCTGCACAGGACACCACTATTATTTCTGAGATGGGGGATAGATTCTCTGTATGATAAATTTAAATGAAGCTTCACTAAATCTATCATGAAACAAGGTAAAACTCCAAAATGCTTCCCTGCACAGTAAACATACACACTTTAATTCTAGTTGTAGTAAACAAGTCCTTTCATCCCCACTGTTCTGAAGATGGGGAACAAAAATAAGTGTCACTGCAAATGCTTCAGGGCATTATGTTTTATATATAATTATTTTTAATGCACTAACCAGAAATGAATTCATTATAAAGGAGTTCAGGAACATCTGGATGCAGCAAAATCTGTTTTATATTACTCACTTGTTGCTGGAATCCTGTGATATGTCTGTTATCCTATCCCAAAGCAGCTGGAACAGAGTTCTGTTGGAGAAAGCTTAATCAGGGAGATTTTGTCACTGTTGTTGTTTTCTTTTAATATAGGTAGGCAAAAACAAACTTTCCAAATATTGACACCACTGATGACTGGAAATCGCTTAAGGACTGTATTTGTTCCAATTAAATCTTTTAGCACTGAATAATTAATATGAGAGCATCTAAAACATGAATGGCTGGGAATATCTGCTGTCCAACATTACAGATGAGCCCCATGAAGCAGTAGAAATGAAAGTGCAATCTATTTTTTCAGCTTATTCATTATTCCAAGGCCATTGATGGAAAAGCTTATACTATTCCCCAAATAAAACTCTGCCATGGTCTGCCTGTTATCTTTTCCAGTTATATAACCATGAGTGGACAAGCTGCATGCAGGGGAGTGGTGGCAGGATGGAGCCAGGGGCATGCAAGTATAGAGTTGGTGGATGTCTCATCCGTACATCTCCTGCCCACTCTGCATTCTGCTGCTTCTCTGAAGTGGCTTTGACTCTGGCTGCAGGGATGGCAGAGCAGCTGTGGAAGGGCTGGTGGCAGCACATGGTACAGGGGCAGCAGCCAGAAGAAATAGTGTGGTGAAGGGAGGAGGTGTCAAAGAAAGTGAATTTTCTTGCCTCCCCCTCTCCCCCCAACCAAATACTAGTGTTAAAATGGCTATTCTGCACATGTCAGAAGCAAAAAAAGGAGTCCACATCTTCCCCTTCATCTGGCTTTTCCTTCAAGGAAAAACCTCTCGCTACTGCCTATGTACTGTTTTGTCACCAGCACCCAGGACACAGAACTAGCCAATTATGTCTCTGATATTTTCTGGCTTTATTATGGTTTGATCCTGACATTGCTGTCCACACTGTAAAAGTACATTCAAACTGATGGGAATTCCTTGCATGAAGGGACTTGCTGGATCATGGCTTTATATTATATTCAAGATTTGCTGAACTGCTTCTTATATATTATACTCATTTTCTACCACTGTTTGGAAATTTTGTTGAGCATATTGAAATGTCCTTCAAGTCCCTTACCACATTTTACTTTCTAATTATGTGACAAAGATTGAGTTATTAATGTTGTAATAAACTATGCGATTTGGTTACCCAGGAGGCAGAATCCCATTCTTGCTTAAATTGCAACAGTTATCAATCCCCAAACTGCTGAAAATGAAATTGGGCCCTTGGAGGTAGCACTCCCCTACCCATGTTGTGTTGAGGGTGACACCAACATCCAGGGGTTATATTAAGTACTATTTGATTGACATAAGAAAAAATCAAACTAAAAAATCACATTGCATTTCTAAAACATGAGATTTTTCTTTTTGCTTATGGGCATTCCTTCTGCCTCTCATTAGAAATTAAAATTACAGCTAGATGCATCAGTTTCCATACCAATGATGCTTAATATTATAAAGTGTCAGGTCTAACAGATATCAAAGGCAATTCTTGGCCTATGTTGCCTTGACAACATATCTTGGTTTTGGCCTCCATTGTCAATTTGAATTCTTGGGTTCCGAAAATTTAATTAAGTTGTTTTATTATTTTTTCTGAACAGAAAATGTTCAGGGATGCTGTAACACTTGAAGACTACTCAAGTCAAATAATTAAGGAGTGAATTCTACACTAATTTACTTCTACTGTGCACTGAGAAATAAAAACACCACACCTGTTATTGGCTTGCCATGCAGTGTTTTTAGCATGTAGTACTTGCATATAATAACTGTGCATGCCTTTGCAGTTGTTTTTTTTTTTTCATTTCTTTCAATGAAATTCATCCTCTCAAATTCACAGATATCACACATGTTAAGGTCAGAACGGATCATATCCTGCAGAACATAGACCATAGCCATTTTATAATTTTTTTCCTGCTTCAAGTCCAGTAATTGTACTTCTGCTATGGTATATCATACTTTTAATTGTACTTCTACTCTGGTAGATCATAACCATTAGAAACAATATTCCATTTCAATTTCAAAATTCCAGTGATGGGGAATCCTACACAGCCCACATCTGTTGTTTGAGTGGTTACAAAATGTCTTCCTCATATGTAGTCTGAATGTATCTTGGTTTAAATTCCAGCTATTCTTGGTGTTTGGTTTAGTGATCATGTGTCAACATGAATTATAATATCCTAGGTTCATTCACCTGATCCTTTACCAATATCATATATGCCACTACCTCCTTATATTATCCCTCCACTGTTTACATTGGCCAAACAGGGCCAAATCCCTATGTAAAAGAATGAATGTACACCAATTTGACATTGATTCCAGAAACGCACACAACGCCTGTTGCAGAACATTCTAACCTCCTTGGACACCCTCCTGTTGCTGAACTCAGAGTAGCTGTCCTTAAACAGTAAAACATTAATAACCAACTTGACTGTGAAATTGTGGAAAAAGAAATCATCCACAGGCAGCATTGTGTTAAACATGGTCTCTTTGGATTCTTATCCCATTACCAAAACTAGTAATTAATTCCAGCTGTTAATTCTAATGCCCCTCAAGGCATTAACTACATAGTTTCTCCCTGTTGATGTAATCTACCACTCTCTCAACAGCATCCCACCCCCGTCCTTTTACTTTCTATTTAAAACATTTGCTCTCCGCGATGCATTCATAGTGTCTGATGATGTATGCTGTTATGAAAGCTAGTCCTTCTGAAATAGTCTGTAAAGTGCCTCCCTGTCTTGCCTCCTTCCTGCCTTCAAATTAACATACATAACGGTTCATTTGGGTACTCAGTGGCTATGATCAAATTGCCACTTATCCCCCCTCTTTAATTCATTAAATTCTTACATTTTCTTTAATTCTTCCACCGTAAGGCAAGTTTCCCCATTTTTAATAATTTCTGTAGGTGTTATTTGAACCCTCTCCAGTTTTTCCACATCACTCTTGAACTGTGAACCACAGCAGTAGTCACACCAGTGAAAAGAGTTTTGTCTACTCAATTTCTATTGTTACATTGGTATTATTTTATTTAATCATCTAAAGAGCACATTAGCTGTTTTGACACAGTATTGTACTTGGATATCCTTAGCATCTATGACTTTTGAAGTCTTTTTTTCGGAATCACTGGTGCATCTACATGTGCAGTTATCATGTAGTAATAAACTTCAGCACAGCCTCCCAGCTAGCCCTGCCCTGTATCATGCTTGTGTCCCAGCTAGCCCTGGTCACCATCTATACATGCATTTTGGTGCACTAAGTAACTCTGCCATAGGACAGTACCTGTCCCAGACAGTACTATCTTACAGTGAAGTGAATTAATTTACTGTGCCCTAATAGATGGTGACACTTTGCTGCAGAGCTAGTCAACTCCACAGTAGAGTGCATGTGTAGATGCATTCATCGTTTTCCAGGAGAAGTCCTTCCTGAAAATCTAGTCTCTAGTCTTAACTCTTAGCTATCTGACCCTTTAAGTTATGTTATGTATGAAAACATAAAATTTGGCAAAAAAAATTAAATAAGGATAGTTAGACTGGAATCCACACAGTAAAATGAAATTTGATCCTAGATCAGATAATTACTTATACATAGGAGGAAAAAGAAAAATCTGACTTTGCTTTTTGCTTTTATTTAGAGCTATCTAGATTTTTAGTTGCTTGTGACTAAAATTCTGCTGTCACTCAAGTGTGGGTGAGCTATCTACTTATTGGCTGGCCACTCAGTAAACCAAGAATAAATATGAATACTTTAGGATCTTTTTTGCCATTAAGTTTATTTTTCAAAATAATGAACACTCGTACCCGCTTCCCTCCCACTTTGGTAAATGCATTTGTGTAGTTGAAAAATAAGCCTCATTACATCGTAATTCTTAACTCCTGGATTGTCCACACAGTAACACCTGAAACTAGTTGTAAGCACTCCATTAAGCAGCTCAAGGTTATGCCACTCCAGGGCAGGATTATCTTTGACCCCTGTTACCCAGCTCATGTTACACTAAGGTGTAGCCTTCCTAGCCTTCACCTTAGTGTAAACAATCTGCCCCCCTTCCCTGATGGCCCAGGTTGGGCCTGCTGTGCTCATGCCCTGACACCCTGCTTACTTGTGTCTGCTTGCACTGTCTGTCCTTGGGAAAGCAGATAGGGAGCAGTTAACTTGCCTGCCCTGCCAACATTGCCACCGCTGCTGCTGCTCTCTGGTCCAGGCTCAGCCCAGAGAAGGGCAGAAGCCTGGCAGTGTAGGCTGGCCAGGCAGGCTAACCCCTTCTTGCCCACTGCCCCAGGACAGATAGCATAAGCAGCCTCAAGTAAGGGGGTGGGGAGGAACCCTGAGGAGCAGGAGAAGAGTCCCAGGGGTGCGGGAGGAACCAGGGAGCCCCAGGAAGCAAGCGGAAAGCCAAGAATGCAAGGGGGTGGGATTCTTACATGTCAGTTCTCCAGGCCCCTGTTGGCCTGAATGTTTGACTGCTCCAAACTTGAGCTAGCACTAACACCAATCAACTTCTGAGCAGCTCACAGTGTAACAAGGCCCTTAGATACCGAAGTACCCTGGAAATTCAGACATTCAAATCTCAAGGGAAGTATTACTCTGGCTGTTTGTGTTTGTTTAGATTGTATATCACAATGCTGTATGCATTGTAAAGTTTTATTATTACTTATTTATGGTCATATGCATAATGTGATCATGTTACATTTTTCACAGAAACCATAATTTTGAATGTCCTGACTTGCGTGTTTAAATTCTTGGGCAAACATTATATTAATAAAGGATTTTGCTCTACATTCCTTCTGTTTTATTAAACAGAAGGAATATATAGTTGTCATTGTATGAGATACAAATGAGCTTATATAATGAAATAAACAAATTTATTTCTCAGTTTTAAAGAAGCAGGAATAATAACGAGAGGAAGAGAAACTAAACTATATCAGCACCTCTATTTATCTGCATCATTGTATGTTCAAATAAATATATTAACTGTGTTATTCAAATAATTCAAAAAGCATGTGGAGTTTGGAAGCTGCATTGATGCATTTATTCAGAGAGTCAAAAAGAGTTGGAGGACAAAATGAAAGATAAGAAACAAAAGAAAAAAAAAAGAATGAGACTGAAAGATTTATTACTATTTGTTTGTGGTAGTGCCTAAAGGCCTTATTTATGACCAAGAGCATATTGTGCCAGACACAGAGCAGGCACGCAAGAATCACAACTCCTGCCATGAAAAGGAGATCTTGTTTCAAAGGCTCATTAGAAAGATGCAAGAAATAAGACCAAAAAATAAAATAGCAGAGAAAAAGGGAGAAGACACTGGTAAACATAATAAAATCCTACAATGACTAGGAGAGCTGTATACAAGTTTTGATTTACTTATTGCAAATAATCAAATGATAGGAGCTTTTCTCAAGTTGCCATTTAATTTACCCAACATAATTTAGCTGAGAGCTTGTATGCATCCTAGACAGAGCTAGTCTTGAGAAGGAGTTTAAGAAAACTTGGATAGAACAAAGAAGCCAAACAGAAGAATTTTTTAATATACCCAAGCTAAAGAATCATGGTTTGCTCAGCTCAGACCATGTTCCCCACTAATTACAGCATACTCATTAGTTTTGTAAGGCTGTGATGCTTCTTCTAGTCAGTGTAAATTGCATCAATGGACAAAAAGCAGCCTGTGGGAATACATTTGCACTTAAGTCCTCCCATCCTTGCAAGGTCTGGAAATTCCTAGCGTCTCTCTAGTCTCCATTCTTGGTAGTTATTTCAGTCTTAGAGATAATTATTTTCAATAGTTTTATTTTCTAACTCTCTGTGTCTATAACTTACAATATACACAGATATACACATGTACAAATAAAATTTTATATTGCATATTTGACAGAAACTTCTCCCACATCATCTTGAACTACTACTTCTCCTACATATAATTTTTATTCCATGTTCCTGTTTCTATAATTTAAAAAGGCTAGTGCTATACAGCTGTACCTGGACAGGTTCAAAGATATGCCCCAAATGCCTCTCTGAATCAAAGTTAGAGTCTGGCCTAATGTCTCAGAAAAGATATGGAAAGCTCTTGAGTAAATCTATTCTCTGTTTTTTTTTTTTCCAAGTGAGAATTGCAAGAAGATTAGTGGAGAAACAGAGAGATTGTGACAGTGGTTAAGCAGGCCCCTGTAGATGCAATTGTGAGAGGTTAAATCTCACTTTGTACTTTTGCCAAGGTTGACCCTATCAACTTAGCTGTTAATGGATACCCGCTTATTTGTTCTAGGAAGTCAAAGGTGCCTGGGTATAAGGCTAACCATTTCAGTCCCTCCATACTATTGGTTACAGAAACTGCCATACCAGTTGCCTGGGCTATGCCAGTACTGGGCCACCTGTATTTGGGACATACGTTTGATCAGTAGAGACTTCTGTTACCTTCACTGAGATTTGGATGAGACCCTTTTGAATACAAGAAAGAGATGGGAGAATTTAGCAGGTGTTTAGAAATAAATTAATATATTTATCAAAGTACTGTTGGGGGGGGGGTTCAAATAATTTTAAACAACTGTGACAACCTGTCTCATGGTTGGACGCTGATAAAACATTTTCTGTCAAATCAGTGGCTGTCACTCTGTAATGTAGTAGCATAACAATGGTTGGGTGAGCTGGGCATGAGCCCTGAGTACTGCATAAGTGAGCTGAGGTGAGATGCATCATCTTCCCCATACCCAATCTCTCATCTTCCTAGCATCAGACTGAAGGGGCTCTGACTCCACCTCTAGCAGCAGTGAGCTCAGACCAGCCACTGCAGCATATATTACAGGATACAGTTTGCTACTCCTGGGGGAGATGCCACCTGATTTTTTGCCACCAAAACCTGAAGTTTAAATGGCCAGTCAATACACATGTTGGTGACAAATATAGGAGGTGACATCCCCAGCAGAAATGAACACTCTAGCTGGTGCTCCTGACCAGCTGTAGTACTGGCCAGTGGTTTACAGGAGATGGAGATCTGCCTATCTGCCTGCACCCCCTTGCAGGACTAGAACATGAATATCCTGGTGACATCTAAAAGGAAAAAGATTATTCCACCAGACAAATGCAGTTAAGAGTATTCAGTTAGAAACTTGGAAACAATTTAAAATTCTATGCATACTTCTAGATTTTCATTTTTCATATTATAATTCATTGTCTATTTATGGTTCATACAAGCCCCTTTAGCAAAAACCGAGTCTAAAGGTGGGGGGGGGGAGGAGAGAAGCAGTTGATACTTCAATATGGCAGCATTAAAAAAAATCATGTTGTTGAATCCATTTGTGGATATTGTTTCAGAAAGAAGCAGTAGTGTTAAATCATGTTGGAAAGTAAAACCAACACCATGATACAACACTAAGGTCAGCAACATTCAGATGCATTTAAGGTGAACACAAAGTAGCAATACCTGAGGGCCCCAGGCCCTGCCATCAGGCTCAGCAAATGACACATTCTTAAGCAGTCTCAAATACATCAGCAGTGTAATAACCTGTGAAATCCCTTAAAAATTTAAGTACAGGCCAATTAAAAATAATATACTTGTTCTGCTGTATCTTGGCATTCAAGTCTTGCTAAACGGCTTCCCAAATTCCTAATCCATCTATGACATTCTGGCTCTTCTTGTAGAAGTTACGAAGATTTAAAAAAAAAAAGGGAAAAAGTGTTATCCATTTATCTGCTTGTTAACTGCATTGTAAAAACTGACTGGTAAGTGAATAGTATAATCTTTTGTAAGTAAGCATGACATTCTAGTAATACAATAGTAAGTACTTAATCTTGGAGGTCCCACTAGGAAACTGGGCAAACAATCACAAGTTATTGCTTTGCAGGGCAGCCTCAACTGAAGACCTGCTTTCTCTATTGTTCTGTGCTATTATTCAAGAGTATCCTGCAGCACACAGGGCCCATGCATGTTGCATGCTGCACTTAGCATATGTTAAATTCACATAAAATTTGAGCAACCATACCTTCAAGTAGTAAAATATGTGCTAAATGCACTTATACTGTAGCAGAGCTATTACTTTTTGTGCAAGAAGTGTCTCCAGATTGTATTAAGTAACATCTGTTCAGGTATTGAACTGCTCCATGAAGATAATATGACCAACTTGTGGTCCTTATCCAGTTATGACATTAGCTAGGGAAGCCTCTGCTATATCAAGCCTTCAGGTAGGATGAGGAAAGCCATACATGTCAGGAGAAGGATCTTGGCTCTCTCTCCCAGGTTCCTACAGGATCAAATTGAAAGCTGGGTGCCCACAATCCCAGCACTGCAGCAGACTGTTCAGGACTCCATTGTAGTGAAGGGGCTGGGACCAACGATTAGCGAAGCCCATTCAAAACCCTAGTACAGTGCAGGGTAGAAACTGGGACTGACAGTCAGTGACCTGTGCACATTAAAGATAAGAGTAGACATTATTGAGTGACTGTATATAACATGTTCTAACTTTAATACTGTACAGATTTAACACATGCTATGGGTGAAGTTACACACGTTACACTTAGACCACACTAAATCTGTTGACTGTTAAGCAGTGTTGAAATTAGAACCTGCTGGTTGCAGTCGCATGTTAAGGGTTAATACCATGTCTTGCCTGCACAGCTCTGACTTGCCACATGCTTGGTGAGCTGAGCGTGGCTAGAAACTAGGATACCTGGGCTCTGTCCCTACTCAGGAGGTTGGGAGAGGTGTATTCTAGGATGTTGAAGGACTGCATATTGCTCATTTTATCTCCTTGGTGCAGAGTGAAATTGCCCAAATGTAAGCTAGGTAGCACAGCCCAGAGTTAACTCTCTCTTGAGGTGGCATAACTTCTAGACAGGGCATTTTTACATGTGTAAGCAGTGCAGCGCTGGGCACTTCCAGAAGCACCCAGTGCTGCAATGTTTGCACTTGTGTAAGTGGCAAAATGCATGTCAGTGCTGAGCAAATGGTGGTGATGCACTTTTGAACTAAAAGACCTTAGAGGTGCTTTAGTTCAAAAGTGTACTGCTGCCATTTTCTGCATGCTGATGTGCATTTCTCCACTCATACAACTGCATGTGGAAATGTGCAGTTCACCTCAGCTCACATGCGGAGGAGACTCGATTAATTGTGTCTGCTCCGAAGCTGCCAATCTCCTGTGCGTTACAGGAAAAAAGGGTATATATATAAATGCCATAAGAGGGTACTTGGCACAATTTAATGAACTCTAACATGCAAAAACTGACATTTTAAGTGTCCTTGCTATGGTCTAAGTTTACTGTGTAACTTCAGCCTAAGTATACTATACAACTAGGCCCTGAGTCTCCAGTCACAGTTTCTGAGTCCAAATCCCTGGGCTTGGGGTGAAGAAAACACTTTTCTTACTAACTTCTTATCAGTGATTACATTCCTTTCTATTGTTTTGCCTATGCTGTATGCTGCACCAGTTCCTACTGTAAGTTAGGTTGCAAGAGAATATGTAATAATTCTCTACAATCTCAACTGAAATCAATGGAACAGCATATGGCCTGATGATGACAGAAATGATCACTGCTTTTTTTTCTTTAAAACAAGGGAGCCATAACATGCCAAAATCTTTGATTTAAATGAGTCGATGTTTTAAATAATGAGTTGTGTAAGTGAGGAGAGAATACATCCTGCCCCTCTAGGAGATGAGTGAATGCCCCATCATGTTCTTTGATTATTTCTTTGAAATATTCTGTATACTCTACACTGCCAATACAGTATAATTTAGCAACTGCCATTTAAATATATGCATCTTACTGTGATATTAAGTGTATTTAAACCCTATAAAATGCCTTCTAATTTATTTTTCATTTTGTCCATTTAATAAAATAGCAATGATGTTCTTTCAAGTGAAGGTTATAAAAGGAAAATTGCTCCTACTTTTAAAATATGCTCCTCAATTTGCTGTACCATTTATTGCACTGTAGAAGTCATTTACCCTCTGGAACACTTACTTAAAGTAAAATTATTGCTTAATTTCTATATAAAAAAAATAACCCTTGTGTTTGGACAGGTTCTTCATATCCTTAAATGAGATTTTTATATTGTTACTATTTCACTGGTACACAAAGCAGTGAATTCTGTATCTAGTACATCCTTGTTGATAACTGTTCTTAATTTTGATTTCTAGAAACCTTGTTTTCTTTTGCAACCTTTGCAAAGATGTTAAAAAGTTTCACAAAGGATTACAGCAATTGTACAAGTTGCCTCTAAGCTCTTCATGAGCCATTGCATGTAGTGTTGCTTTCTGATTTCTTGTAGTAGTGTATCCTAAAATGAGTTGTAATGTTATATGCTGCTAACCAGATTCTTGAATATTCTTTGAATATGGCTTGCTGGCCCACTGGGTGATAAAAAAGTTCATGATCTGGCCCTACATTCCAAAAGGTTGGACACCACTGGTTTAGATGCTCGTGTAAGTGTGATCCATGGATGAAGAAGTTAGTCTAGTTAGAGACAAAATACACTCACTGAAGAAAATATTCAAAGGGAACCATGGAGAAGAACACATGCCTCTCATTTTGTCTACCCATGGCTTAAGACCTTAAGTCTTACTTCCAGTTCATGCCATAGATTCTGTCTAATTTTGTCACTAGCTTCTTTCCAGGACTTTGCTTGCATGGATTTCTGCTTCAGCTTTACTCAGCTTCACCTTCCTACTTCTTTGTTCTCTGGGCACTTTTACATGTGCTCCTGGGGGTGGGAGGTGGAGTGGCACTTTAAATAGGGTGACTCTGAGAGCATTTTAATTAAAGTGCCACAGCATCTCATGTATCACCATCTCTGAACTTAAAGGTGGTGGCGGGGCACTTTAGTTCAGGAACCCCTGCCACCATTTTTAACGGCGGGGACACTGATGCACAAGATGCAGAAGGCAAGTCTGTTCTGATACGCTTTAATTGCAACATGTCAGAACAGTTTTCATGCTTGTGTACAGACATCCCCTGACTCCAGTGTAGTAGATGAGTTGTTCCTGCTTATAACTTTTTCTTTGGACTTCCATTCTGGCTCAGACCTCTAGCTTTCAATATTTCTCATGACCCTAACTGTGTCATAAGAGTTCTACAGCTACCTTTTAGTGTCCAAGGGGTTCCCCAGATGGGACAGGTGCAGAAAGGTAGAGATTTCCTCTGTCACTGCAGTTTGGATTTTTAAAAGTTGCTGCTGGAAACTGAACATGACCATAATGCCCCTTTCCTGAAAATCTAGTAATTTAATCTGAGAAAACAGCTCACAGAATCCAGAACTCTTGGCAAGATCATAGTGTCATAGTGCTTAAGGTCAGAACGGACCTAAACAGATAGGCAGGTCCGACCCCCTGTCCTGGGCAGGAAGGGGTGCCAGGGTCGTATCACCCCAGCCAAATCTGTCCAGCCTCCTCTTGAAGACCCCCAAGGAGAGAGCACCACTTCCCTTAGGAGCCCATTCCAGATCCTGGCAGCCCTAACTGTAAAGTAGTGTCTCCTGATGTCCAGCCTGAACTTTCTCTCTAACAATTTGTGACCATTATTCCTAGTAATCCCAGGGGGTGCCCAGGGGAACAGAGCCTCCCCCAATTCTCACTGATCCCCCCTGGTGAGCTTGTAAACAACTACCAGATCCCCTCTCAGCCTTCTCTTGTGGAGGCTGGATAGGTTCAGGCCCTTTAGCTTCTCTTTGTAGGGCCTGCCCCGCTGCATCTTGACCATGTGAGTGGCCCTCCTCTGGACCCTCTCAATGCTGGCCACATCCCTCTTGAAGCACAGTGCCCAGAAATGGATTCAGTACTCCAACTGTGGCCTGACAAATGTCGCATAGAAGGGAAAGATCACCTCCCTGGACCTGCTTGTGACGCATCTTTAGATGCACAATAAGGTGCGATTAGCCTTACTGCCCACTTCCTTTCATTGGTGGCTCATGTTCATCCTGAAGTCAACAATGACTCCAAGGTCCCTTTCTGCCACTGTGGCAAGAAGGGTGTTCCCCAGCCTATAGGTGTGTTGCTGGTTCCTTCTCCCTAGATGCAGCACCTTGCATTTGTCTGCATTGAATTCTATCCTATTCTCATCCACCCACCTCTGTAATTTGTTTAGACCTAGCTTTACAAGGTGGTAAAATCCATACTACAAGAGGAAGGATGGGAAGGAGTTCCTTATTGTGTCTTCAAAGTCTTAGTGCTTTTGGGGGTGGCTGCTGGTGCTGAGATAACACCTATTCCTGGAAGTACATAAGAATTATAGAATGTCTGGGAAACTTTTGGGATGGAAAGTACTGTGTGAAGACATGATGACAGCTTCCTGTTTTCTCATGAGGTAGTAAAATGGTAAATAAGACACTTTACTACCAGGCATGTTGTGGCAAAATCTGTCTGATAGCTCCGTTTTGGCCACTCTCCAACCAAGTATTGAAACTCAAGTTTTAAATCTCTAGTTGGTGTCTAGGCACCACTCCTCACTTTTTTGATTGCTAGGCAGATTCCTGGGATACAGAATTTCTGTCTAGTTCCCATTCTGGGACCTGGGCCTGAAGTTTAACTGCCTGTCCTGTGTGAGTCCAGGTCGGGTTTCTGATATAGCTTAATTTCTCCCATTCCCATGAGTTCTTTAGAGATGTGACACCTTTGGCTAGTCTCATAGTGCAACTCTTCAAGTGGCATGTTACAGCTGCAAGCAAGTGCACTTACAAACACTGATAGGCTTTTCAGAGAGCTTCTGAATACATCATTGCTTTTTGCTGAAGGAGAAAATCCAAGAAATTGCAGATTGTTTGTTTGTAAACAACAAACAAACTCAGTGCCCTTCAAGCTAGCTCGCAGTTCTCTTGAATGTCCCTGGGTATCCATTTAAATTTAGGAAGGTGGGGTGAGCGGTTCATAGTTTTTAGTCTTTGACCTTTCTCCTACAACTGCCTCTGGATCTCTCTCCCCTGCTCAAAGGCCAGCTCAAAAATTCCTTTCCTAACCAAAGCTTCTTGTAAGTCTGCCCTGATTTCCTCCAGCAAGATCTTTGTCTTGTTGCCCATAACTTTCAACTGCTCCAAACTTCAGTCCCTTACAGACAAACCTGAACATACATGTTTGTCTGCTTCTCTGATTGTTCATTGTCCTAAGCTGCTAAGGAATTTCCATTAATATCTAATGACCAGCCATTGTTCTTAGCCTGGTACATGTGTTTTAGAGGACTTTTCAGCAAACTGAATATAGATTGACAGAGATGGCCATGATACAGATATTCATGATTTTCATAGTAACAACTTCATAATATACGAGTTTGTACAGAGTCCCAAAATTATTATGTCTAAGCATAATGAAAGCAAATAGAGATTTTTTTGTCTATATTAAAATGAAGAATATTTGCCTTTAATCTTTTAGTGTCACCATTATATTTAAATATTAAGGGTTCATAGTAAATTATGCTAAACACTGACAGATTAAGCACTAGCAATTATGAAATTTGTGCATTGAATAGGCAAATTTGGATGTTCAAGTTAGAGCTCAAATCAAATATCCTTTACGATTTATTTCTCTGTATAATAAGCACTGGCCAATGTGTCTGAGTGAATAGAAAATCAGGCCAAAAATGTTCATTTGAGTATTCAGTTATGGAACTGAACACAAAAACCTGGCAAAACATTTTACAGTTGGGCTCCCTGTGTTTAAAAATACATAGGAACAGATTTGGATCTCAGCTCTTCAATATAATTCATGAACTGAGATGAGAATATGTCAGAATAAACCACACTAGTGGTAAGTGCATGCTGCCCACCATAATGGTAGAAATGATAATTATACTGATACATGGGAAAGAGGTCTCAGATCTTTAAAAAGGATTCTAAAGCTCAGGTTTCCAAACTTTATGTAAAGGAAAGCACATCTTTACTCTGAAAAGTGACTCTGGCAAGGACACTTTAAAATCTAGTGTTTCCAGCTTCGTTTCTGCATCAAATATTCTCTGTTTACTAGTAACATTGTGTGTTTTCTAACTGTCAGCCCTGCACACTCCCTCTGGGAACTGTAACTCAAGCTGTGCTTATGCATCATCTCCAGTAATAATATTTCTGAATGCATAATTGTGGCCCTTGTTACACCTGTGCAGCTCTATGGCAGTCTATGAATGTGAACAGGTGTAGCTGATCAGAATGCAGTAACAAATTTGGGAGAACATCCAGAACAGAATCCAGCTTAACAGGAGTGCTCAATGAGCCTTAGCATAGCTGATTCATTTCTAACTAGTTTAGCAGTATGCATACCTTCATATTTTATGGATAAAGACACACTCAGAACAGAGAAAAGCAGAATTTTTTTTTCCAAATATCAATCTGTGGGCCACAAATCTCATCTAGGACAGCTGAAGGAAAGCTGTTTTGGTTTATAATAGAAAGTTTTCAAGAATTTTACATCTTGGCTGTGGGAAGAGAGCAAGAACACTTTTCTTCTCCATGAGAATTCAAAAAAGTTTGATCAGTGGAGCTGCTTTGGGATGGAGAGATTTGGAAATGTGAAATGTTTTTTCTCGGAACTAAAAACCTTTTGTGGCAAAAAAAATGGCCTCAATTCAACAATAAATTGTGTTAAGACTAGATTGGTCATCTTTGTGACAGAAGGCCCTTGAGAAGAAGTGACAAGTAGTGTACCTACGACAGGAAAAATGTCCTAGTACATATATTGGGGAAAAAGCTTTAAAAAAAAAAAAAAAAAAGTTACAACATGGAGTAACAAGACCCACCATACATAAAGGTCTATGACTTCAGTAGTGGCTCTTAAATGAGATTCCTGAACTGGACCTTTTGAAATTCTACTTCTGTAATGGACATTCAAAATCTACTTGGGCTTTCAATTTTTGATTAAAAACTTTTTTTTCCTACAGGGAAGAAGAAAAGGGAAAGAAAAAAGACATATTGGCTAACATTTTCAAACATAGTGATTTTTGGTGCCTCAGGTTTGAGTTCCTAAGTTGAAAGACTGTAAAGAAGCTTGATTTGCAGAATTTTCCTGAAGTGCTGAATGTCTATCCCCTTAAAATTAGGTCCTGCCACCCCACCCCCCCAGTCACTTTTTAAAATGTTCTTATCTTTCCACAGAGGAGGAGGAGCATCCGTCTTCATATAAAGTAATAATGGAGAAATGTTGCTATTAGCATCATGTCATTATATATAACAACATAAAAATACAGATTCAATGCTGCAGCATGTGTTTATGCAACAAAAAGAACGAGTGCCAGTCACTACCCAGAGATCCAGGTTTAGGTTGATTAACTTACTGACAGCAAATGGTGTTGAGGCTATGCTGTGTTCAACAATCCTTCCAGTACAAAATTAAAATGTTACTGCATTTTGGCAGAATTCTAGGTAGTTAATTCTGTTGTCCCTAAATTATGCATGAACTTTTCATAATACTTTCCCATTTTGGTGTCATTGCTATTGTAAACTCAGAGAGTGGACTTCCATTTATTTTAATGAAGCTTCACATATTCTCAGAGCAGTGTGGGCGTATGTTTACAGATGCACAAAAATTGTGTGGATTTAATAGCATGAGAGTTGGTTCATTCAGGGGAGGAGAATGAATGTTTTTTATCTACGCTCAAGATATTTTTTTTTTAGGTATCTGATGGCACATGTGATGTGATCATTTGATTTTATGGGATTAACTAACAGATTTTTAAATAAATCACTAGCTATGTCTACACAAGATGCTGACTGCACAGTCATTACTACGCAGTCATTTAGTACTTTGTTTATACAAGTACTAAATGACTGCAGTAACCAGAGTTACTGCACAGTAGCACTACCAAACGGCTTTTTTGTGCCTGACTGCGCAGTAGCCTGAGACTACTGTGCAGTAGCATCACATCATGCTTTCTGCCCCACAATGCTATTGCACAGTTGTCACAGGCTACTGACCAGTCAGTGTCTCATGTTGATGTGGCCACTAAAGAGAAATGACTATCATCTAGAATCAAAATATGAAGCTTAAGTAGTAAGACAAGAATGATCATGAAAGTACATATACGAAATCCACACACTTATTCCTACATGTTAACACACATCTCATTTTGTCAGTCACCTGTATAATATACCAATCAGTTCCTTTCATTGTATTCTAACACACAAAATATTCCTGTTACCTCTGTGCAAAGAAGCAGAAAAAGAAATTGGTTAGAATGGCATTTACTTTGGTCAACTGAAACAACGCAGGAATTGTTTTCCTTTTTCTCCCTCTTCAATATGTTATATAAGCATAACATAATTGTAAGAGAATGAGAAAAAATAATTTATAGGGGATTATTTAATGTATTCAGCTGTTAGAAAATGGTATGTCTACACCAGTTGCTAACTGTGCAGTAGCCTAATAACACTCTGCAGTAGCATGCTGGGCAAAAACTGTGCTAATACCTTACTGCATAGTGTCACTGAAACCTCATGAACTGGTGCTACTGTGCAGTAGTACAAGCTACTGTATATTGATTTAGTCTTTCGTTAACCAAGTACTAAATATAATGTGCAGTAACTACAGCACATTAATTAATATTTAGATGTGCCCACAGTTATCTAATTGCCCCAGGATTTTAGATTTTTTTCCAGCATCTCTTAAAATTGTTTGTCCAAAAAAATTATATTTATGGTATTTTTTCTTTACCAGAACCAATTTTGCCCTTTGTTGGGAAATTAGGCATAGACAGTATAGTAGCCATGGAGTTAGTGATTTCAGCTTCTATAAAGGTAGAAATATATAAACAATTTACTTCAGCATAGAATAAAGCAGAACTTTACTGCACATAAACTTCTTTGCTGTAACTTTCAATGTGCATATTTTTACTTTGCAGTAAGTGGCAGCTAGATGGTGGTAACTTAGTTCTCAATCAAATAAATAAATAAATGGAAAGTGTAAGGGTGAGATTACACATTACAATTATATCATGTTAAGAGCACTTAAAACTTGAATGATCACACATTAAGACTCATTAACAAGTGCTACATTCCCTTTAGGAGTTTTAAAATTATGCCACTTTGGATGAGGATTATCCTGTGCTACCAAGTTTGAGTTAAAATAATTTCTGGGTGTTCACCAATTTGCAGTCCTCCAGTATCCCAGGAAGTAGACCAGCTATCATCCAGGACCCAATGGCCCTGGACTGATAACTGGGAATAGCCAGACAGTAGGTTGGTGGGGATGGACAGAGTGGGGAGTAAGTGAAAAATAGGGAAGGAAAGATTGGATGGGGGAAGAGAATGGAGATGGAGGAACAGGGAAGTGGGTGGGCAGGTGGGAAGCTGCCCAAGCTGCTGCTCCTAGCCCCCAAATTGCCTGCTCTATCCCCAGATCACTCTCCTGCCACCCCAGTTGCTCCTTCTACCCCACATCAACCCCTCCACTCCCGGATGCCCTGGTGCCCTGATTAGCCCAAGAGTGGTGGAGGTTCTGGTTGGGGGTTCCCCCTTCCTACCTGTTCCTGGGATTTGTGCAGACTGTCATCTCTACTTGCCCAGATCTAGTTCCTGCCAGGCCCTACAATTTAAGGGGAGGCAGAAGAGAGAGGGAAGGGAGGGGGGTAAGGACTTGCCAGGTAGCTTCAGTGTCTGTTGGGGGCTGTATTTTGGTTTGAAGGAGTGGCATGGGCTGCAAGAAGGCCAGGCACAGTGAGGGAGGGAGAACATCCCCCACCACTGCTGCCTCCACTGCTTGCAGACTGTTTAAAGTGGAAGACCAGAGATCTGGGAGTGAAAGGGGTGTCTGAGAGCTGATGGGTGTCAGCAGGTTGATTTTGGGGGTGGAGGGAGCAATCCAAGTGACACAGTGGGGTCCTTCCCCTGCCTCTTCCCTGGTTTATACTGTGGCTATAGAACCAGCAAGCAGGGGAGGCATGGAGCAGACTTGCAGCCCCAGGCCACACCCCTTCTCACCAGCCCTCTAGCAGCAGATACCAGCAGTGCACATTAGAAAGGATATTAACCCCAAACATGTAACTGATCACTAGCACTAATTAACCTTAATACAGACTAGTTTTCCTTAGAATTAGCACTTGCTAATTTAACATGTAATCTCATCCAAAGAAAGATCAAATAAGAAAAAAGCATTGGGCCTGGGAGGACTTTTGTATATCCTCCATGTGAAAAATCTTTTTCTAAGTTTCAGAATCTTCTGTATTTATAGTATTTCAGGGTCACATCTGAAACATCCTTTTGGCAGACATTTTATTTGTGGAACATAACTGTAATTAACACATTCATAAAGTGCTGTTGCGTTTTTTGTCTCCTCTTAAATACTAGTAATATCTGCAGGGCACTTTAATTTTCAACTGGTATTAGCTGTCAGTTCAAATTCCCAGCAACTAAAGCAGAGCTTTCTTTTCCCTCTGACAGCCTCACCTCTCACTTTTCTTGATCACAGGACACAACACCCTATCCCATCTATTACTTCAGCTGGTAATACAGACATCATGTTTGACTGTGACCTCCTTCTGTGTCCTTATACCCAGGATGCCTAATATTCTTTGCCTGAAAGAGCACCTTTAAGATTCACCTTTTCTTAGCATTCCACATAATTAACACCCTCTTCATATCTTAGCTTGATTGCAGCAATCTGCTTTTTCTTGGCTTTAATAAATGCAGTCTTGTCCTACTTATAGCCAACCAGAAGGCTGCTGGAAAGATAATGTTTTGAAACAGTTACCCAGATCATGTTATTTCTCATCTACACTTTCAAGGCCCTACATGGCCTATCCCCATCCTACCTATCATTTCTTACTTGTTAAATTTTGTAGCTTGCCTCTTCGTTCTTCCTTTTGTGTTGTCCCTCAGAAAAACTATTGTCCTTATTATTGTCCTGAAAATGTTCCTTTGTGATGAGACCTACAAAACCTAGACAGCAATTTGGCACTCAGGGTGTTATCAGTATCACCCATCTGCTTATCTGTGTCCAAGTTACCTCTTCTCTTGTATTTAGTTCAGAAGCTCTTTGGCACAGGGTCTGTCTTCTGACTTCTGTTTTTGTAGGGCCCATAGTATGGTAGGATCCTGGATCCAGAGTTCTGGGGACCTTGGGTAAAACAGACAAATAATAGCATGGTATATGTTTACTTTCAAAAAGAAAAACAGTATTTTTACAGCAAGGGGCAATTTGCTTCATGAAATTTGCAGTTTGGTGCTATGCACTTTATATAAATGGGTAGCTGAAGTCTAAACTCCTTATTCAGGATTATGCAGAAAAGGAGATGGTAGAATCCATATGATGGGTTTCTGGAATAGATATAATATTACTGGAGGAAATGAACTTATTTAAGAAGCGAGATAGAAGATCACGTTGCACTTAGTATGTGTTAAATCTATTGTATGTTATGCAGTATTCAAATTAGAATGTGTTCTGAGCAGGTACATAATTATGTTTGCTACAAGCCCAAACATGCACAGCTGTTGCTCCACCACTAGAGGGGTGGGGACTGGGGAGTGAATTTTTTCCTTACTTGTGACAGTGGCCCAAAACAAATGAGCACTCTGTGGCCAGCCATCACACTGGGAACACAAATTCCAATCCCTCTTTAGCCTAGCACAGGATCTTCTCTCCCTCCTTGACTCACTGTTCCAGATGGGATCTGATCTTCAGGGGCTTCTGGGAGATGAAAAGTGGTGGAACTCAGCAAATCCTTGCTAATTGTTGGACTGAACATTCCCTTTTGAAGGGTGGGGTGCTGGAAGGGGAGGCCAAGGAATAGGAATGCTTGAAGACCTGTACAGGAATTGGGGCTTTGCATTACAATTTTGTGTGGGAAGAAAAGAGGGGAAAACAGACCTGGGCCACTGTGTGGGTTGAGGTTGAGGTTGCAAGTGACTCAAGTTATGACCTGGATGAAAAACTCACAAGGGACAAATTTCATAACTGTGCAAACTTAATTTCTTTAAATGCACTTGAAATAAGCCATTGAAAACACAGATCATCTCGCAAGGAAGTGTGATGAGCTTAAAATCCTTCACATTGTGCAAACTGCTTTAAAAATCCAATTATGCTATATGCTCACTCAAGTCCCTCCCTGCTGGCTAGGAGGGTCCCTGGCAGTGCTGTGGCATGGAAGCATGTCCCCCCTTCCTATCTGAGGCACATGGCTCCAAGGCACTTGATAGGCACATCTTCATGGATGGCTCTGAGTCTACGTTGCTGGGGATCTGGGTGGGGCAAAATAGACCTAGGGACCATTCTTCTGTATAGCATCAAAGTTCAGTTACCTTTTTTTGGTGCTGCTAGAGTGCAGATATTTTGGAGTATGGTGCTGTTTCCTTTTTCCCCAAGGAAGGGAAGCACTGCCCCGCCATGGTGTTTGGCAGACCTGCCATTCAGATCTCCCTTCCCTGTTTGGCTTCTAGCCATGCCATGGGGTGGAAAGATCTGCCCAGCTAAGGCAGCTGGAGTATGGGGAAGTGTGCACACAACACACCTGGACAGCCTCCTCTTGCTGACAACCTGGCACCAGCTGCCAGCCATGAAAGTATGAGGCTGGGTAGGAGGCAGTCCCACCTCCATGATAGCCGAAGCTGGTGTGAGGCTGGTGCCATTGCCTCTGATTGCATGGGAGATGGTAGGCAGCCACATACAGTCTTTTGACATACCCCTCTGTATCATTAGACACTCTGTCCAAGGACTAGCATGATTCTGCAGTGGACTGGAGAAACTCATGGGCCTAGAGGGCCAGGACCATCTGGGAATCCAACAGTACCATGTTGTCTTGCCTGCCTCTGATTCCTGGGATGCTGAAGGACCACAAGTTGCTCACATTATCACCATAGAACAAGCCAATGGTATCTGAACATGTGCTTCTTAATACTATCTGGAGTTAATCCTCATATGAAAAGGCATACGTTTTCTACAATCACTTAAATATGCAGTCCCTCACAATTGACTTGTGCTTAACACATACCAAGTCTCTCTTGCAGTTTGGCCCAGAGGAAGAGACAGAGAGAACTTGTAAACTTTTAAAAGGAGACTGAAGGATCGTTAAACAGTAATTTCATCTTGAACACAGCAGCAGCCAAATTTATAATATGCTTCTGGTTTCTGATCAAATGAGCATAACACACAGACTGATTTCTCTTGAAAACTTTTTATGACCTATTTCTGAAATATTTGCTGTTTTGATTATTTTAATACCAGAAATATGAATTTACTAAAATATGTGCTAAAAGGAAACAATAGAGTATTAACATAGTAAAATGAATTTAGTTAGAAAATTCAATCACATAAATACTTTTTGCAACATTTGTTAAGCGTGTTGATTCAAGATTATTTAATACCCATTCAAAAAAATTTAAAGGTGATGATATGTGCCATACCCTGTTGGGTATTGCCAGTGGAAGTTGGTCATGAAAGAAAGACTAAAAACTCAGTAAACCTGTTTTCTTCCTGCCTCTGTGGGGTGTGTCACTCTCCAAGTGACACAACGTTGCCATAGCAATGTGCTATGGCAACGTAGAATCCATAGGCTTTACATGTAACCTAGCAGCTACTTCACCATAGTGATGCACTACCACAATATAGCACACCGCTATGGCGAGGTAGCTGCTAAAAAAAACCCCCATGCATCATGTGTACAGCACAGTATGGGCTGTTACTGCATGGTGATTTATTACTTCCAAAAGCAAGTGTTAAATCACAATACAGTAACAATGTCACCATAGTGACACATATAGACATCCCCTGTGTGTTTTACAATCTGCTGCATCCCTAATGATCTCTTTTGTTTTCTCCGTATTTTTTCTATGGCCTCTTCATCATACTTTTACACTCTTAGGTTAGCCATGAAGCCACTATGGTGTTGCCAATCCAATGTTAGTTTTGTTTGTTCTCTAGATGAATGTTATTTCTGATATCTGTTTGGGGTTTTTTTGCCTTTTCAAAACACTTTGGCACCTTTGAATTAGGTAAATGACCTGTTCTACAAAGTCAGACAATTGGACAATCAAGTCCTTCTTTTTTGTGGCTAATAACTAATATGCCTAAAGAAAAGGCACCAGAATAGTGCCACGTTGTAACATAATATATCTTTGTGATCTCTGCAGTAATCCTCTTACCTTTCTTCTCCTATACCCAAGTGGTCTTTTTTTTTTTTTTTTAGTTCATCATTTCTGTTTTCATGCAAGTTGTTGATGAGGCATGTCTTTGCTGAAGTACCAAAGAAATAAATATACTTAAAAGTGAAGAAAGCTAAGAGTCCTCATCTCAATATGTTTAAAATGCACTTTTTCAGGCTCTGGGGCCTGGAAGCATGGCCACCTCCCCTTGTAAGGTTTGCTCCCTACTGGAGTCTCTGGTGTGCCGGCTGGAGGAGCTCCAAGCTGCAGTCCAGAGACTGTGTGCCATCAGGGGCTGTCAGCAGAAGATTGACTCCTACTGCCAGGACCTTCTCCTCTTGGAGACAGAGGGTAGACCCGGTCTCTCTCCAGGACAAGGGAGGACCCAGGGACCTCCCATTCTGTCCAGCCCAGGGGTTGGACCAAGGTGGTCAACGGCCCCAAAGCCCACTGCACCAAGGCCCCCACCCCACTGGAGTTTTGCAACAGGTACAAACCTCTTGCAGCCCCAGCAGAGCTTGCTGAGTTGCCAGCTCCCACAAGAAACACAGGCTCAATTGTAGCTACCGCCCCCGCTCTCCTCAAGACAAAATGCAAAGTGTTTCTTGTGGGAGACTCCTGAGGGGGACTGAGCAGGTAATCTGTCACCCCGACCCCTGAGCCTGGGAAGTTTGCTGCTTCCTAGGAGCCTGCATCCGAGACACTGCGGAGAACATCCCTAAGCTCCTCCAGTCCAATGACCACTATTCCATGCTCCCTATCCATGTGGGCATTAATGACATGGCTCAGAACCCTCCCAGCCAGGTCATGAGGCACTATAGGGATTTGGGAGGGGGGCTTAAGGGTCTGGGTCTGCAGGTGGTGTTTTTGTTGATCCTCCCTGTCTTGGGCTATTGGCTGAGGAGGGAGAGGAGTATCCAGGTAGTCAACCAAAGACTGTGGTGCTGGTGTCATCAGGAAGGCTTTGGGTTCCATGACCACAGTCTGCTCTTTGGTGAGAGAGGCAGTAAACTGCTGGGAAGGGATGGCCTCCATCTCTCTCCTCTGGGGAGGAGGCTCTTCTCAGCCAGATTGGCTGACTTGCTCCACTGGGCTTTAAACTAAGCCCGCTGGGGAATGGGGGGACTTCTTCCACTGCTGGCTCACTGAGCAACCCTTGCAAAGCCAGCGGGCCTAGGCACTTAAGGGAGCCCACCCCTGCCTCAGCCCTGAAACAGTCTGTAGGCAAGGCAGGGGCCCCTAAGGAGACATTTGTGTGCCTATACACAAATGCCAGGAGCTTGGGGAATAAGAAGGAGAAACTTGCCCTCCTGCTAAATGTAAATAACTATGATGTCATAGTGATAATGGAGACCTGGTGGGACTCCACCCATGACTGGTCCATGGGTATAGGTGGCTATACCCTGTACAGGAGGTATTGAGTGGACAAAAGGGGTGGAGGTGTAGCTCTCTACGTCAAGGAAAGCTACACATTCCTGCAATCCAACACTGGCTCCCACACTGGGTGACTTGAGACCCTCCTGGTTAAAATCCATGGGGAACATGGCACAGGGGATACTATGGTGGGAGTCTACTACAGACCCTCTATCCAGGCTCAAAACCTTGACCAGGAGTTTGCCAGGGAATTAGCTGAGGCTGCACGCTCCCAGCGCATGATTGTCATGGGAGACTTTAACTACCCAGACATCTTGTGGGAGGAGCACTCAGCCAAATCTGAGCGGTCACAAAACTTTCTCTTGTGTGTGGATGACCTCTATCTGATGCAGGAAGTCTGTTGGTTGACAAAAAGTAAGATGCTGCTCGACCTCGTACTGGCAACCGGGAACAACCTAATCAGTGATGTAACAATTGAAGGGAAGATGGGTGACAGTGACCATGAGCTGATCACCTTCACCTTCTGCCATAAAGCTGGCAAGTCAGCCCTTGACTTCAGGATAGCTGGCTTTGACAAGCTAAGGAGGCTTGTCAGTGAGGCCATAAAGGGCCACAGCCCAAAGGGGAGGAGAGTTCAGGATGAGTGGTTGCTCCTCAAGGAAACAATCACAAGCAAAGTCCATCTCATCTCAGAGGAAAGGCAGCAAAAAGGGCACAGAAGCCCCCTTTGCCTCTCCAGGGAACTGGCAGACCCCCTGCATCTTAAAAGGAAGACCTACTAAGGATGGAGGACTGGAACCACCACCAAGGAGGAATACTCTGCTCTGGTCCAGACCTGCAGGGAGTGAACCAGGAAAGCCAAGGCTGCTATGGAACTCCAGCTAGCTATAAATATCAAGGACAATAAAAAGTCCTTTTTTAGATATGTGGGGAGCTGAAGGAAAAGCAAGGGCAACATTGGACCCATGCTAAACCAGATGGGACAACTGACTACCAATGCCCATGAAAAAGCAAACTTGCTTAATGGGTACTTTGCATGAATTTTTCACCGGTCCCACGGGACGCCACTGTCCACTATGGGTCAGGGAGGCCTGGGAAAAGCAGACTCCTTGCCCTCCATCAAAACTGACCATGTGAAGGAACACCTTGACAGGCTGGACACCTTCAAGTCAGCTGGCCCTGATGGTTTGCACCCAAGGGTACTCAAGGAGCTGGCAAGCATCATAGCTCAGCCCCTGGCATGGATCTTTGAGAATTCCTGGAGCTCTGGTGAAGTGCCCAAAGACTGGAAGAAGGCCAATGTGGTGCCTATCTTCAAGAAAGGAAGGAAAGTAGATCTGGCAAACTACAGGTCCATCAGCCTGACCTCTATCCTGGAGAAGGTCTTGGAAAGGATTATCTAAGAGACCATCATTAATAGACTAGCTGACAGTAATATCCTGAGGGATACCCAGCATGGGTTTGTTGCAAGTAGGTCTTGCTTGACCAATCTCATTTACTTTTATGACCAGGTGACCTATACCTGGACAAGGAGAAGAGATTGTTGTATATTTTGACTTAAAAAAAAGCCTTCAATCTGGAATCCCATGATCATCTCTTGGCAAAACTGGCTAACTGCAGCCTTGACCTCACCGTGATACACTGGCTGGGGAATTGGCTCCGCAGCAGGACCCAAAGAGTGGTGGTTGACGGAAGCCAATCATCTTGGTGTGTGGTCACCAGTGGGGTCCCTCAAGGCTCTGTCCTAGGGCCTATACTGTTTAACATCTTCATCAACGATGTGGACATTGGTGTTAGATGTTGGCTGGCCAAGTTTGCCAACAACACCAAACTCTGGGGTAAATCATCCACATCTGAGGATAGGAGGGTGATCCTGATGGTGTTTAACACCAAAAAATGCAAAGTTCTCCACCTTGGGAAGAAAAACCTGCAGCATCCTTATAGGCTCGGCAATGCTACGCTGGCTAGCTCTACAGTTGAAAGGGACTTGGTGGTCATGATTGACCACAAGATGAACATGAGCTTTCAATGTGATGCTGTGGCTAGTAAAGCAAGCAAAATGCTGGCTTGCATCCATAGATCCTTCTCAAGCAAATCCTGGGACGTCATTCTCCCATTGTACTCAGCCTTCATGAGGCCGCAGCTGGAGTACTGTGTCCAGTTTTGGGCTCCAAAATTCCAAAAGGATATAGAGAAGCTTGAGAGAGATGCTCATGGCTCTCCTCTGCAGATCAGACATCAGGAAAATAGACCTTATGATGAGAGACTGAGAGCCATGGGACTCTTCAGCTTAGGAAAGCTCAGGCTCAGGGGTGATCTGGTGGCTGCCTATAAGTAGCCCACACTGGGTGGGTGCTCATCAGGATCTGGGGGAACATCTGTTCACCAGAGCGCCCCAAGGGATGACAAGGTCAAATGCTCACAAACTCTGCTGCGACCGATTCAGGCTGGACATAAGGAAGAACTTCTTTATTGTCCAAGCCCCCAAGGTTTGGAATAGACTGCTGCCAGAGGTGGTCCAAGCACCCACTTTGAATGCCTTCAAGACACATTTGGATGCTTATCTTGCTGGGATCCTATGATCCCTGCTAACTTCCTGCCCCTGGGACAGGGGACTGGACTCAGTGATCCTCCGGGGTCCCTTCCAGCCCAAATGTCTATGAAATCTATGAAAATAAGAGAAGTTATTGCAAATGGAAAGATGAATTGTTAAAATAAAATGCCAGTGAAAGAGAAAACTAAGATTTGTCATTTACTTCAAATTATTAAGGCAATTATGCTGAAGTTTTTGCATTATTCGTATTACTTTTAGGGTATGTTTTTATTACAGTCCTAGTTTTAGCAGCAGATAGTAACAAAATCAAACCCTGATACTTATTAACATGCTAGTAAACAGTTATGGTTTCATAATTATAGCAAAATACAGTAGTTAAACTTCTCTTCTACCCTTATAGGGCTTACAAATAAAATTATAATACAGAATAGTAACATTTGAAATACAATTGGAACAGGATGGGTTGGGAACATGTGTAAGAATTGCACATACGTACTACAATTTGTTGTTTAAATAGCAAACGGTTTCCATTCCCTCCTTAGTCATCTATTCTCATTTAGTGCTAATGATAATGACCTGAAATAACCTTGTACTATTACTGGCATCTACTCTACAATGTCGTATGTCCATGGTTGTGCTTTAAAGGGGAAAGTAAGGAGCAAACCTCCAGTTCCCAAGTATATAAATGGCTAGAATCTCTGTCACCCTGAACTTGCATGATGCAGAGAAACGTGGATCACAGCTAGCTCCCAGTTTTGGGGCTGAAATAGCTTAAATGGATCATAAGCATAAAGGGGGAACCAGCCCACCAAGTATTAGCTCCGATTTAGTGAAGGGACACTTGGAGGGCCTGGATGTGTTTAAGTCCATAGGCCTGGATTATCTTCATCCATGTAGGCTGAAAGAATTGGCCAGTGTCATAGCAGAGGCACTGGCATGGCTGTTCGAGCATTCCTGGCGCTCAGGTCAGATCCCAGAGGACTGGAAAAGGACCAATGTGGTCCTTATTTTCAAGAAAGGGAGGAAAGAGGATCTGGGTAACTATAGACCAGTTGGTCTCCCCTCTATCCTTGGGAAAACCTTTGAAAAAATTATTAAGGATCACATTTGTGGGAGTCCAACAAGGAAGGCAATGTTTAAGGGCAACTGGCATGGATGCACAGCAGGTAGAACCTGCCTGACTAACCTTGTTTCTTTTTACAACCAGGTCACAAAATGCTTTTATGTAGGAATCGAGGTGGATGTCATCTACTTGGATTTTAAAGCCTTTGATACGGTATTTCATTATATTTGTATAAACTGAGTGACTGTGACGTAGATGATTACATGGTCAGCTGGGTGTTGAATTGCCTTAGGGGTCTCACCCAGAGAGTGGTGGTGGATGGGTTGAAATCAACCTGGAAAGATGTTGAGTCCCACAGGGCTTAGTCCTTGGACCAATGCTGTTCAGTGTCTTCATCAGTGATTTGGCTGAGGGTGTGGAAAGCACTCTGTCCAAATTTGTAGATGATACCAAATTATAGAGTAAAGTTAACAAACCAGAGGGTAGAGAATGAATCTAGGCATATCTGGATAGGTTGGAAGGGTAGGCAGAACAGAATAGAATGCAGTTCAGTAAAGACAAATGCAAGGTACTGCACCTAGGGAGAAGGCATCACCAGCATGCTTACAGGCTGGAACTTCTCAGCAGCACAGCAGCAGAAAGGGATCTTGGAGTCACTGTTGACTCCAACATTAACATGACTCATCAATGTGGTGAAGTGATCAGTAAAGCTAACCTCATTTTATCATGCAATAGCAGGTGCATGACAAACGGGTTCAAGGAGTTGATACTTCCCCTTTATGCAGCGTTGGTCAGGCCACAGTTTGAGTACTGTGTCCAGTTTTGGGCACGACAGTTCAAGAAAGATGTGGACAACCTTGAGAGGGTACGGAGGAGGGCCACTCATATGGTTAGGGGCATGCAGGCAAAGCCCTATGAGGAGAGATTGAGGGCCTTGGTTCTCTTCAGCCTCCACAAAAGAAAGCTGAGAGGTGACCTTGTGGCTGCCCACAAATTCATTCGGGGGGACAGTAGGTGATAGGAGATGCTCTGTTTACCAGGGCACCCTTTGGAGTAACTAGGAACAGCGGCCACAAACTGATGGAGAGCAGATTTAGGTTAGACATCAGGAAGAATTTCTTTATGGTAAGGGTTGCCAAATCTGGAATGGACTTCCAAGGGAGGTGGTGCTCTCCCTTACATTGTGGGTCTTTAAGAGGAAGCTAGACATACACCTGGCTGGGGTCATCTGACCCCAATGCTCTTTCCTGCCCAGGGCAGGGGGTTGGATTTGATGATCTGCAAAGGTCTTTTCTGACCCAAACATCTATGAATATGTAAACCATTATCTGAAGCAGCCCAATAGGCTGTAAAGACCCTATGAAATGCAACACTAGCCTAAGGGTTCTTTGAGCTTGCTATACCTTCTCCCAGTTCAGTGTGCCACTTGCTGAATGCCTTTACCTATATTCTTAGGCAGCTTAATGTCTCTTTTTTGCTACTCAGGAGAGGTGCCTTAGGCTCAGAACCATTCCATATTTTGTTTGAATCTGTTGTTCTCAGGGACCAGGAGCACAACTCATAGTGTGACACCTAGAAGGGATTGTGGATGTGAGGTTTTCGTTCAGACTGCCTATTCATGGTACACTTTTTAGTTGAGCTATAATCCTAACCTTAAGACAAACTCCATGCTAAAACTTATTAAAGTAAAATGGTTCTTGTCATAATGAAAACCCTAAAAACTAAAATATGATTTTATGTATACAGCATGCATTACTACTGAAGACAGAAATGGATCAGCACTATTGTACAATATGCTGTTTTACAAAATATGAATAATTACGATCAGTTTTAATAAATAGCTTTTCCTGATTTGCACTTCTTGGCTTTGGCTGGAGTCCCAAGCAGCAGTCCAGTAAGAGAGAGAAAATGTGTCTGGAGGAGAGCGGCACAAATATATATCAGGAAGCATAAACCCATGCAAAACTCCCCTGGCTTCACATTTTGTTACAAAAATAAAAGTAATCCTAATAACCTCTCAAAGCATTCAGTAATTTTTAAAGTCAACTAGAAATATTTTTTGATCCAATTTGTAGTGAATTTCAGTGGTAGTGTAAACCCAAGCTCCTCTTTGAATTTATGGGAAACCAAAACACAGAGCAAAACTGATGTGGTACCAATTCACATGAACTAGAAGCATAGAAAAGATTAAGTAAAACCCACATGTGGTGTATATTAGGGCTGTGCAAAGCTTCAGGTGGTGATTCAATTCAGAGGAGATTTGGCCCGATTTGGTGGCCAAATCTCTGAATCCTAATTGAATCAGGGGACCAGTTTAAAGGTCCAAAGCGATTCAAAGCTCTCCGAATCTTCGGAAAAGATTCGGAGAGCTTTGATGATTTGGGCAGTCCCAAGTGGCTGCAGCAAGGAGCTGCAACTGACTCCAGGCTGGCAAGTACTAGGGGTGCAGAAGGGAGGACTGGGGGAGGGTGTGGTGCGGCACAAGTCCCCTGACTACCCCTGTCACTCCCCCAGCCCCCCCGTGGGTGCCCCCACCCAGGACAGCTTTAAGGCCCTTTAAGGAAAAAAAAAAAAGCTTAGAAAAACCTCAGGACTTTGGTGGGGTCATGACTTATGGGGGGGGTCATGCAGAGCCTGCCATGTGGCACAGAGCAGTGGGGAGCAGCAAGGATCATCCCCTGCTGGCAGGAGCACTGAGTCCTGGGATTTTTTCAGGTTTTTTTTCCTTAACAGGCTGGAGCTGGCCTGTGTGGGGCGCCCATGGGGGAGCAAGGTAGGGTCAGGGGCTCATGCAGAGCCCCCTCATGCAGTATGGGGCAGTGGGGGGGGGCAGCAAGAAACACTCCCCAGCCGAGCAGCACCCGGTGACCCGGGGGGGGGGATTGTTTTGTTTTTTGGGGTTTTTTTTTACAAGTACCAGGAACTGGGGCAGCCACTCCTGAGCTGGGAGAGGGGTGTGGGATGGGCCTGGCCTGGCTGATTCAGAGATTTGGCTGCTCCCAAATCTTCAAATCAGATTTAGCCAAATCAAATCAGGGCAGTGATTTGAATTACCAAATCAAATCACTGTCCCTTGAATCGGCTGAATCCAAATCCAAAGCAAATACTAGCTGCTTTGCACTGGCTTAGTGTATATTACTATGGTTTTTGGAGAGTGTTGGGGACAAGTCATGCATATTAGGGCTGTGCAAAACTTACAAAACTAATTGGCAGATGAATGGACTGAGTATCAATGCTGATTGCTCTTAAAATGGACACATATGGTTCATAGCATAAGGAACAGGAGACTGTCCAGATGTGCAAAGGCACATTTAGGTTGTGTAGGCAGTGTAATTATAGCTATATATATATATATATGATCCCAGAAAGCAAGTATTTTCACTTTACCTGTTATTTAAATAGCAGCAAATCATAAAATGCAGTTGAAGCTTGTTTCTCAAGCTTGGTAGTCGCAGGATTTCCTGTTCCTGTTCTCTAGTGACTACTTCTGAGAGATGTTCCAAGCCTTCTTATACGCTTCTCTCAGCTACCAGGATCCATGTGTTGCCATGGGGTGGTAAAATCCTATATCCTTTTTCTGGGCTCTAGCACTTCTATTTAAGGTAAGTAGAAGAGTATGACTGCATTCTTAAGTGTTATAAAACCCTTGCTTGTAATCAAAGTAAAGAAATTCCTGTGGAGCCTATGGCAAGTTCCTATTCTGGAAAACTTGCAGTGCTATTGTCCATGCATTTGGGTATCTTTAATAGCTAAACAGAAGACATGAGGAGTATTAAAACAACCCTTTCATGTACATTAATATTTTAACTTTTTAAAAAAGAAAACGAATAATTGACCACTCTGTCCATTTAATTGGAAAGAGAATTATTTCATTTGTTATTTCTTTTCAGTTAATTCTGCTGTACTGTATTAGTAAATGAAATAAATTCTTCTAGATATAATATAGGCAGGCAAGGTTCATAGTCCTTACACCAACATGGCTACAACCAACAATGCTGCTTCTAGACACAGTATTTTCTGTGTTGTAGGGAACTGTATTACTGGAATTTTGTGAAAATGTAAGAGCATGCTTTTATGTAAGATTTTTTTCCCCCATAGGTGCATTTTTGCATATTATATCATATCCTCTGATAGTAGATAACCCAAGGGTCAGACAAAACCCCAGCTGATTTAATTCACAAAGTTTTTTAAATATAAAATCAAATGTGACCTACATTAGGCCTGAGATGTGTCAAGTTGTTTCAGTGAATTAATGTTGGACTGTAACATGAATGTCATATTCCAAATAAAGATAAATATATTCCAGAAAAAAAGCTAACTTGCTCATTTTGATTTGGAAAAATAGCTTTGTTTAGCAACTGAATGCCAAGCTTTTGGGGATGAGCAACAGCATACAGTTTTGGTGTCAGAATGCCTTTACTAATTGCTCATGTTCCCTAGGAAAGAAGTACAATACATCAGTATAGGTGGATTGCAAGAGAATAAAGATTAATGGGATACTACTACACCATATCTATTACAAGCTGAAAGTTGACTTTAGTTGTTGCTTGTTTATATAATGAGATACATATGCATGTTTTACCACAGAGAGTAAACAAGAAGGGGTCCATTTTGTTTATGGAATTTGAAGTCTTTCTCCATCTGCAATGCATTTTTCCTTCTAAGTTAAATGGCTGGACTTAGTTTCTACAGAATCCTAGCTGTCTTTCATCATTTGAAAATACCACTGACATTCACAGTAGTCAACCAGTTAGCACATTGTGAGCACAGAAAGAAATGACAATTTTTTTGCCTGATCTGGCCACAGAGGGTGGTCTAGCCATAACCAAACACAAGTGCATGGCTGCAGACAGCTTCATTGCATGAGGGGGTGAGATGACGATGTTTTGAAACAAAACATCTTCTCTAACTTCTGCCTGTGCTGCCTGCCAGCTTTTTGCTATTTTCAGAATGGGAGGGGGGAAAGGCAGCAGAAGGAGTTTGGGTTTTTTTAGCCCCCAGTGTAGAGTGAGGTGTGTGTATTGGAGCCCTCCCCCCCAAGGTAAGGGGGGATCCAATTCACCCACCCTCCAGCACGAGTTGGGCAACCCCTAGAATGAGCTCCCTATGCTCCCTTTCTACCCTTCCCATTTAGAAAGAGGGACAGGCTGGGAGAGAGGAGGAACAGTTGCTAGGGGAAACTGGCTGCAGGCTGGGAGCCAGCAGCTAGATTTCCTTCCCCCTGGAATCAACAGTGAACTTCTGTTTGGTCCAAGGCAGTGTATAGGCGATGCGTAGGAGGGGCACAGGGGGGCATGTGTCCTCCATGAGATTGGCCTTCACCGGCCAGGAAGTAGGGGCACTGAGAGAAGTGCTGGCTGCTGCATCCCCTGAGATTGATGCCAGCCAGGGAGTGGGGGCACTGAGAGAAACACCAGTGGCACTTGTTTTTTTGCTGCCAGTGCTTCCAGGGTCAGCAATCAGCTGCTGGGGGAGCCCCCCCCCCACCTCTGGTCAGCGATCAGCTGCTGTGGGACCCCCCCACCAGTTGCCGATTGGCCACTGGTATTCTCCCTTCCCCCCTCCCCATGGGCGGAGTTCCCAAACTCTGAAAAATTGTGCACCACCAATTTAAAATGATACAACCTTAAGTACCACAGGAAATTTTTCATTTCAACCTTCAGTGCCACCATCAAATTTTTGTCATATACAGTAATTATAATAAATTTGTTAATGTGTACTACTGAAAGGCTGTCTGCATACCACAGATTGGGACCTGCTGGTCCAGGGGATCATTGTAACTTAGAATGCTTCCTGCAAAGCATTCATAGTTGCAATGGCGAGCTGCAATTCTGTGTGAGCCCTGTATTTATATAAGCAAAATAAGCAACCACTATCCTGATGTTTAGAAACTTTGAGCATGTATAGTTTTTATTTATCTCTGTGAAAGTGTAGACATTAAGTACTGCTGAGAATCAGGACCTATGTCTAGTTCAAGACACCTACCACCTCTCCCACCACTATCCAAGTGAACAGAAAACAGATGAGTAGGATTATGTGATTAACTTTTGTATTGTGTGCTTCTTAATTCTTGAGTATTTAAGTTGGCTAAGAAGTGACTATTGTGTACTCAATTGTTATAACAGGAGGGTGAAATGTGTGTCCTTTGTCTACAGGGCCTTAACTATTTTAGAAAGTATTATAGGTCATACTTGTCACCAAACACAACAGATAACATAGGACTTCAATCCAAACTTATTTTTTAAACAATTTTCTCTACATGCTGAATATCAGTATCCTACTCGATTACCATATGGAGAGAGATAAGCTCTTGTGAACCAATGTTAACAAATCTGTAGCATTTCAAAATAATACACTGGATGTTATTTATTCCATTGTACAACAGTACTGGCATTTGTTTCCTATATTACAAAACAATAATTGAGAAATGGCTGAACCACATTTTTGCTGTTATACACTAGGTGAAAACCCCATAAGAAATCAATGCTTGAGGATTTATCTGTGTAGCGCATATCACTGGATAGAGACAGATGCTGTCCCTGCATGACCATCATCCTGTACATTAGAGAAAAGGGAGCAGACTATCAGGTGGTGTTCATTTAATGCAAGGTGTAGACTTGGTGGCTTTTTGCACAGCAGTTTTCAGTAGCGCCTAAAACCTTAAATACAAAACCCTGAAACCTTTTAAACTACACAGGTATGTCATATTTACTTTACACCTACCCTGCTGCCTGGCTTTAAGGCCAGTTCTAATGGAGGTTGATTAGTAAAAGACTTTATGGAGCTGTCATTTGTTCCACTTAGACCACTGCACTCCAGTTGTTTCCACCTTGCACACCTGCTTCTTCTTAGTACCAGTGTCCTGGATATTCCCTGCTCCTGGAGGAATCCTCCAGTCTCTAGGTAGTTCTGTTTTGTGGCATATTTGTGGTGTTCCAGAACTGGCTAAGGGCTGGCCCAAAGCATTTATTTCAAACCTCAGTTGAGAGATTCTTCTCAGTGAGCTTAATTAGGCTTCTGCATAAATCATTTGAATGCTGCTGAAATTCCACAGCAGGTGTGGCTTTTGTGAGGGTTCACACAGTGTGTTTAATTTTTACCAATGGGTCCATAAAACTGACAGTTTTTCAGCTCTGATCTGCTGTCTGCAGAGGAGGATCTGGGTCTCTGCAGTTTAGGTTAATGAGGTCATTTGCAGTTAGTTAAGGAAAAATGAAATGCTTCTGCTTCCTCTTTTAAGGCCTGCCGAAAGGTGCTAGCACAGGGTCAGTAACATAGGGACTTGTCTAAATGATCTTTTAGTCTTTGTGTATGGTAGAAAAGAGAGGTGAAAGCCATTTCTTTTTATGTCTAAGCAGCTGGGATTCTCCAGTCATTGAGTACCTCTTAACCTTTTTTCTGAACACACAGGCTTAGCCTTGTAAAAGTAACATTGACAAAATAATTCACTATGAATTACATTTGTCTCAACAATTGTCTCTCTTAATCGAATCACCCCATTAGGAAATAAGAAAAGAATTAATGCTGAAATATAATGGTATTCCACAGAGGCTACTCTAAAGTCCTGTAAAGTTTAATAGAGAATGATAATCATTCTGTAAGTTTCTTGAGTCATCATTTATAACCCCTATCAGTTTTATACTTCTCTATCAAACAATGTCCAACCATTTCATAAGAGAATATTTGTGAAAGCTTCAATTATATAAACAGTTCTTTTTAACTTACCTCCTTCTCAAGGACTGTTACTAGCAGAAATCTCAGAATCATACATAATCCTCCAAACATATCTTTTATAGAAAATAAACTTGCAACAACTTGCAGTTTGCAAAGGGATCACTTAGTAGAAGTCAAATTGAGTTAAACTGAAGAACCCTGTCTTCTGTTACTATGTCCTCTTTCCCTTACAGCACATATTACCCCATAGTCTTTGCCAGTTGCAGGGCTAAAAGGTATCTTTCTTACTTTGTTAAGCTTCAGATATTTTTCTAAAATCCTGTCATCACTGTATATGTTGGTTCAGTTTCATTGATGTTAAAAATACCAGGAGTGCTGCTGCAAGTATTTTTAATGCCATCTCAATTATAGACCTCTGTGAGTGGGATTACAAATTATATTGCTAAAAAAAAGGAGCAGTAGCTGGCAGCCCACTCACACTACAGTTCCTGATATTACTGAAACAGCCTCAGCAACGGTCACGTGTGCATGCATGCACACACTTTATTTATTTATTATATTTATTTATTTCAAAGTTGCCTTTTTTGTAGACAGGAATGTAGTCAACATTTATTGTGTTGAAGAGTGCAAGGCAACTGAAACTAGTGCCAACATAAAGAGAAATAAAAGGATTGCCATTATTTGAATTCTTGGACAAGTTTAAACTTTTTGGACAGTTCTACTGGTTTTTCACTTCACCAATCTGAATGAAGGTTTGGGATTTTCTAGTACTTGAATTTGAAGAAAAACCCTTTCTACTGACTAGAATATTCCTTATCATATGTATGGGAAATAGGCCTCAAAAGTTTTGTGCATTGAATACACTGTGTCAGCAGCAGGTTTGGAGGACGTATGTGTTAAACCAGTGAGGAAATTAAAATTAGACTGAACTTCTCTTGCAGCACAAATATTCTGGTAGGAAACTAGCTATTTTATTTCAGATGCTTTGTAAGATATGTTACCTCGTGATCTGATAATACTGTTAACTTTTTTCTCTGAATATATAAAAAATCAAAACCCATTAACAAAGTCTGTGCACAAATGGAAAAGGAAGTTTCAGATCCTTTTTTTATGATCGAGTGCACCTTTGTTGCAGTTTTTTAAAAAAGGAAGGCACAGAAAGACAGTCTTCCTTTCAGGGACCCAACTTAATACAGGTGATGGTGGGGGTGATGTACAAAAATATGTCTTAAATTCCCAAACAATAATCCTTATTTTCCAGAACTGAGTGCTTTTAAAAGACAGCTCTTTGTGCTTAGCACTTTTCAGTATCTTTATTTAGGGTAGACGTCAACAACCTATGGCCCATAGGCTGGATCTGGCTCAAAGTGGGATTATATTCAGCCTGTGGAGGTCCATTCTGGTCTGTGTTTTTATAATGGGCTCGCTGATCCCCAGCCATTGAATTTGATCTGCAGTTTCCTAATGGAGTGCTGATTGCCTACCTTTGATTTAGGGGACTACTTTTAATATTCTTGTCCTGTTCATCTCTTTATATTTATATAATCCACATGAAGATTGGAGCTCAGTGCCTCTTAAACATTAATTTATTCTCACAATGTGTCTGCAAAATAGTAAGTAATACCTTATTTTAGAGAGTTCAAGGACATATTCCAAAGCCCAATGAAATCAATAAAGGCTTTGTGCTAATGTGAATTTTATTTGTGTAAATTACCTGCCAAGGTTGGCATGTTTATATCCAATCAATTTTAATTTCACCAGGCCGCACCAAGGCCCCTGCCCCGCCGGAGCTTAGCAACAGGTTCGCACCTCTTGCAGCCCCAGCAGAGCCCA
>NW_017728948.1:71955667-71966256 GCF_001723895.1 Crocodylus porosus | reverse complement strand
GTCTCACCTTCTTTCTCCCACCATGCTTGGATGCATCTCACTTTTAGATAAGGGGACGCTGCCGTAGGACTTCCCAAACCTGATCTAATTCTCATGGCCATCATGCCCATGGTCATTGACTTAAGGGCTAATTGTGTGATGGTCCATCCCTACACCATGCCCCATGCCTCACAGGGGTTATCACTTACTGATGTTCATTCACCACACTTGGCCCCTCTTTGAACTCTCAGCCACTCTGGTCCCACACTCAGCCACTCTATTGGCTCCTGGACCATTTGGTCCCAAACTCAACCCCCCTCTGGGCTCCCAGGCCCCCTGGTCTCTCACACTCAGCCCTTTTCTGGGCTCCCTGGGGACATCTTCCATACATTAGTCCCTTCCCCAACCTTCAGAGCTTACTCCCAGCTCAGCTTTCAGGTAAGAGCCCTGCTGCAGGCCTGTTGCCAGGAGCTCCTCTTCCTGTGGCTCCCAGGGCTGGACTGTCTGACCAGCTTAAGCCTGGCCACTTTCTAGTCAAGTGACTCCCCAATCAGCACCTGCTTTTCAAGCAGCCTCATCTCTTAAGGTGGCAGGTGTATGCCAGGCGCCCTGTCACGCAGAGGTTCAGCGTGCATCTTATAAATCTACCTGAAACAATAAAGCCAACTATTTATAACACTGTTTTAGAGAAAGGGCATATGGAAGATATGAATGTAGTGCACGTAAATCTTATTAGCCTATTTTAATCCACTAACATGAATGTAAATTGAACATGCTTATTTTATGTTACTGACCTGGAATTTAGAAACTCTGAAGACCCCGTGATCCAGTTTATTTTAGTTAATTTTTTTCTTAGGATCCATTTTCTGCCAGTGCACTGTACTTGAAACCTCATTCAAGGGATTTCTACTATGCCAATTAAAAAAAAAAAGCGAGGATTTTATTGGTCCTGCCCTCATTAAAATAGAGATTACCACCAAATTTACTTCATCTTCCTAACATAATCTGTTGTTCAAAAAAGCTTATCTGAGGCACTGAGCAGTATTTTAATTATGTTTTAGATTGATTGCATTTGGAACCACACATTTCCTAGGGCAAAAAAATCCACTAAATCATCTGGTTCAAACTTCTTGTCTGTGTTATTTTTAAAATATTCACAGACTGGCTAAACACATTCCAGTTAGCCTTTAAGTGAATTTCTTACAATTCCTGTTGTCTCTCAACCACACTGAAACCTATTAGAAACAACAGTAACTGCTTTTGTGATGTGCAAAGTCATTCAGTTTATAAAAACAGCCATCAAGGATGATACTTACTTACAAGGATGGTGCGTACCCCAAATAGGCTATGTTACCTTGGGCAATCAGCTTATAACTTCTGAACTTCAATATCTATATCTGTTCAGTCTAATAATAAAATGAACTAGTTAGCAGGGACCAACTGAACAGTGGTGGAAACTATTGAAATTAATCTTCACTGGAAAATTACTGTGACCGCCGAGTTTCTAACACCCTGTCACATGCAGCCTTGGTCCAAATGATGGGTGACATACGTTTTACAGGCTCCCACGATTGGCTACTCCTGTTCACTCCAGGAGTAGCCTTCCCCTATCTCGCCTGCCATGACTTTGAATGTTCCCAGTGTGGGGGTTGACAATCCACGGTCCCTCTGCGGCCCACGGTCTGCCCGATGGTCACTCACAGGGCTCCACCACACCTACACCCTGACCTCATGCCACCTTAATGGCTCCCTCTGTGTTCTTGGCCATGTCACCTCGCTCCTATGGCTGTGGTGCCTCTTGGATTTCTTCTTACCTGGTGTACTAGTCCTGGAGCCTGATCCTCTTACCCCTTTGTGGTTCTTCTATGATTGGAGGCCCTGATCATGGAACCCATACTCATCCAAAACAAATTCCTGCCCTTGGGCTCAAGTCACTGCATGACATCCTATGAGCTATGCTCCTTAGTCCTATCTCTCAACCCCTTTACCTAGGGAAACAAAAGAAAGAATACAAAAGAAAACATAAGACACTTCATCTGCTGCTTTGCTGGGAATTAGGATAGTCCCCTTCCCTGATTCCTCACAGCAGGGGGTATTAGTAGCCTAGTTCCCCTATAGTAGGGCTAGGGGGTACCCCCTCCCACTTTAATAATACTAGTATCCTCCTGTTTGGGTCATCCGCTTCACCTTTTCAGCTCCTTTCACGAGCCCTGGTCCCACCTCACTTTGCGTCCTCCTGGAGCGTACCCCTCCAAGTGCTCCATAGTTCCTTTACGTAGGGTTGGTCACTCTTTATATCTGGTGAAGGTGCCCCACTTGTCCAAAGCCCTCCCTGGGGCTCTTGCTGGGACTTTTCTGATGGGGCCACCTCCTCCTCCTTCCAACCGTTCCCAGTACTTCCACCTGCTGTATTGTGGGTCCTCGCTGCTGCTGCTGTCGTTGCAGATTGCAGGGGCTGCCTCTGGCTCGCTTCCAGCACCGGTGGCCTGACCCCTGCCACTGCTGCTGAGCCTAGGACCAGGAGCCTCTTCTGACTCCTTGTCTAACACTCCTCCCCTCCTGAGGGGTTCCTGGAGTGGGTCCTGAGGCCACACATTCCTCTGGTCCATTCTACCCTCTCCGCTCCTTCCATCATCCACCATTTTATTCTTGCTGGCCAGTGATTGCTGGTGATGTCACCGGCTGGCCTCAGCTGAATAAAGGCATGTCTAACGAGCCGCACAGGCTTCTCCTCTTGTTCCTGCTGCGCTGCAGCTCCTGCTTCAAGTAAGTGTTTTTTTCTTACCTTAATTTTTTTGTTTGTCCCCTCTCTCTCCTGTTCTCTCCTGGGACAATTACATTTTCAGTTAAACTTTCTTTTAACTGAAAATGTAATTTTCCAGTGAAGATGCCACACACTGCTACTTTGCAGCCATGAAATTTTATTAACCTCTGGAAGTCAAAAATACCAGCACCAAAAAAAGGAGTGTGGTGCATGTGGCAGGACCCCAGGTAAGGCTGCCGGGATCAGCCTCCCCTAACCCTTTCTTGATTAACTCGTTGTGTGCCAGAGCATGCATAGCATTGGTGTTCCCTGGGGACAAGTAGCAGCAGCACAATGTGTGTTGTTGCTACCTGTTCCTGGGGAAACAAACAGCAGCACTCATCTAGATGTGGCCAACGTGTCTAAATCGCTTAAAAAATCTGGCCCACAGAGGCTTTCCATTGACTTACATGGGATATAGATAGTTGCCTTACTCTCTCTGGGTTTCAGTTTCTCTTCTATAAAATGGCAATAAAATGTACCTACTTCAGAATGATATTGTGAGGATAAATCAGTTCCTGTTTATGAGGCTTCCTCTACATGTTACAGGTATTGCACAGTTAATTTGTTAATTGTGCAGTTACGTGGAGACCAGTTACATGTACAAAGCAGTTATCACACAATAAGAAGCTATGAAGTTAGACCTAAAAAAACTGTGAGATTAGTGGTGTGATTTTTCAAAAGTAGCAAATCCCCATTTCCTATTGAAAGTAGTTTAAGCTTCTAGGCACTCAGTGCTTGAAAACAAGATATGTTTAGGCATGCAAATATGTATTTAGGAGTTTAACTCTGGGGTTTCCTCTGGAAATCATGGCCTTAATCTGAAAACACAAAGGGACATATGTGCCTTATTCCAGTCTATTGTTTAAATTACAGGAGCAGAACAGTTTTGGAAGGACAAAGTGGGGAGAGAAAGAAGGTTCATACAGAAGAAAAGAAAACTAGTAAAAGAAGAAAGAACATTCATTTGTAACAGTCCCCATCTCCTCTCTCTTCCTGTTCTCTCCTTTAGTGCTTACTGTATCCTTTCACTGGGGGGCTGAGGGGCAGGATGAAAGTCTTGAGAAGATGAGGGTTCAAAATGAATGTAAATGCCAAATGGTAGGAACACCCATGGAAGTTGTAAAACGTACATCAGTGTAAGATATTGATACTGTCATGTCTATTGGCACACTCTTAACAAACAACAATGGTTTCGAAATGATTGAAGCATCTAATGCTAGCAAATGGATAGAGAATCTCTTTCTGGTATAGGTCAGGTAAGCATCCTAGCCTAGGAAGCCTATAAGCCTGACCTAATAAATGTGGTGAAAATGGTTAAACTGAGACTTTAAATACACTTTCGTACTACATTCAGTACAGTTTAGCACAGTAGTTTAGCACCAAGAGGAAATCTAGATAGAGAAATACATTTGTAATTTTTTTCAGTGCCTCTAGGCTATGTTTTTGGGCGTAATACCCATGAGATATTCTGGATGGGCTGGTAGATGCTTGCTAATTAGATTTTTCTAGATTCCAAAGCCTTGTTTATATGCATAAGGATATACTAGCTCAGAATCTGTCCATGGAATCTATTCCAGTAAGGATTCCCATTGACTCCATATCCTGGCTGGTAGGCACTTGTATTAAACTGGTGTCTTAATTTTGAAATGTTTTAACAATATTCTGGGGGGAAAAGATCTTCCTAAGTAGGCTTTTTAATACACTATTGTTTATTCTTATTCTCCTTTTTGTGGAAGTACCAACCCTTTACATTTAAAACAATACGCCAGATCTTATACCAACTATTAGGCACCTAACTAGAGGTAGGAGCCTGAAGCTGTAAATAGGCGTCGCATTTGATGTGAGCCTGATTACCTCAAGATTTAACCCAGATCAGAACAGGTTCAGCATGGTCATTTACACACATTGCCGTTTCAAGCTTCATTGCTGCTTCTCCGCTAGTAGATGGCCAGCAAGAGTACACAGCCTGGCTGGCTTCTCCTAGAAATGACCTGTTTAACCTTACCAACTATGGCAGTGTGGTCAGTCCGTGCAAGCTGCAACCCAGTAAAGCCCCTTTTGACTTGGGCTATAGGGGTCAAAGATCCCAGGGAAACCTTGTCAGCCCAGCACACTACCATGGTAAATTTAAAAGGCATGGAGAGTGCCGAGGGAAAGAGCTGCCAGAGCAGCTTCACTCCACAGGTGTTAACTATCCTCTCTCGGTCTTGATGTTGTGCTTATCAAGCTAACATTTATTACAACATTTTTGCTGTTTTCTAGCTGGTCCCAATCTCTCTCTCTCTCTCGATATACACCCACTCATAGAGACTAGTCTTAAGCAGCAGCTGGGTTTTAGCTTCAGTTAAGTAGGAAAGAGAGAATGGGTAAGCTGAAGATAAGGCTCTGTCCCTGCTCTGTGTAGCTCTAACTCTGGGGGGGAAAGAACCTTTTTTCCTTCATTCTGCCTTTCAAAATCAAAATGTGTATCATATTTCAGGGTGTGTTATATGCAATAAAATATGGTATGTACCTAAATTCATTTCAGTCCCATTGCTAAATGTAAAAGTTACATAATATAAGAGCTACCATTTACTGGATTAAACCATAGGTCCATCTTGCTCAGTATCTTGGCAGAAAGTGGACACTGAAAGGGAGAGTGAACAGGATATGACCAGGGCTTTTTCCACTGTTTCACTCTCACTTGCCGCCTCTAGTATTTAAGTTCTAGGAAGTGCTGATTCAGAGGCAGTTTTCTTAACTCCCATACTCAACAGCTATGTGCAAGTTGCACATTCTTATTTCATATATTTCATTGAATGTGTTGTGAGTTGCAGTATGTTCTGTACTGCATTATTTCCCAAATTTTAGGGTTTATGCCCCACCTCACCACCCACACCCCCTCCAGCTGTTGATTCTCACCAATTGCCTACCACCAGTGCTGCCACAGCTGCTTCCCCCACTGCCACTTTCTGCCACTACCACTCTCCCTGCTATAAAGTACCATGGCCCCTGCAAAAGGGGGAACACCCCCCAAGGTTTGGAAAATGCTGCCATGCAAACAACTCCCAACTTTTCTTAATAAATTACAGAGGACGTTTTTGAAGTATGCATGATCTAAACTGATCTGTTTCTGAAAAATAAAAATGATTTTATGATGATTATTAATAATAGTTATATTTTGTGTAGCACTGGAAAGGTTATGGCATTTTTCATAGAAAAAGAATTCATACCCATGCCACTACCTTCCTGTACATTCCTCACACAATTTTTTCCACCTGCTAATGCATTCTCTGTAATCTAGGTACTGTGACCACATTTTGTAATGTTATACTGAGAGAAATGCAAAGATTATTTAAAAAGAAATGATTTATAAAGTTTACAGTGTCTTTAATACTGAATTTCCATGGATCTTTTGCATTTGTATCTAGACATTCACTTTGTTTTTCCAAAGACCTGGTAGGAAAAAGAAAAAAACAAACCCAGATAGTAACATCTAAGAACAATATTACAGCATATTGATATATGACTGAAAAGCCATTCAAAATTAATCTTGTTCCAGTCACAGTACTTTTGTGTATATCTTTTATCTATTTGTTAATCTGCCTGTGTTGAACTGCCCCAAACTTTTCTTCAATTTTCATATTCATAAAGTGAAACTCACTTGATATTACTGAGTTTCACATGGTTTGGCATTGAAATTGTATATTATTTCATACCAGAGTAAATTTGTGTCTGTCTCTGGTTTCCTGAAGCCTGAGAGGAGGTCAGGGTTTTGTGTGAAAACCTGAAATCAGGTGTTTCAAAAGCTAGCCTCTTCTCATGTGCTTTTTTTGATTTGATGCATTGAATCTGGCAGTCTTTTTCTATGCCTACGATATTTTATATTACGGTTTAGAAACGTCTTATACATTCTAACCTAAAGGTGAAGCACTGATCTAATACAAATTACCATTGTCTTCAGTGATGTTGCTTTCTGGTGGGAGACAGCCAAATTGGGATTAATTAAATGTGATGGGAGTGTACAATGCATATATTTTCTTTAGCGTCTTGTGTGTAATTTTTAGATATTCTGAGAAACAGAAGGGCAAAGAATGGCAAAGCTGTGTATAGATGCATGCACACTCATTTAACTCAATTTCTCTCTCTCTCAATTTTTTATCTGTAGGCTATTGAGTATCCCTATTGACTTATCTTCCCAACTAATGCTCCCATCCTCAATTTACCAAAAATGATACAATCCATTCTGAGGTCTGAGACAAAAAAAACAGTAAAATGTCTAAAAATTCGGAACACATTAAGTGTATTCCGATAAAGGCCTGAACTCATGGTTCCCTTAACTGCTGTGAACCTGTGACTCTATTCTAGTCTTCAGATTCAGCTGATCCCTAAATGTTCAATGCCTACTTTTCAAAATAGCAAATGTGCATCATTTTTACAGACAGGTTTAGAAATGGACTCCGCCCATATCTCAGCAATCCAAGCATTCTAGCTCCATCAAGCTAAAATCTGTAGGGCATCTGAGAGCCAAGCTTTTTCATGTAGACTGATAGAAAAGATAATGTTAAAAGATGTGAACCCCACTTAAGGCTTTCATTCTGGGAACTGGTCTGAAACTTGCTTTCCTTTCTCTTTCATTAAAACAAAATTGAATAATTGTATTGTATTAAGGGCCCAATTTGGATCCCAGTTTGCCATCCTATTGATTTCAGCAAGGATAGAATAGGGTTCTGAGTTCATGTAATTTTCATTCACTTCAGTGGTTATATCAGGCCTCTAGTGCCCCACATTTTAATTAGCTTCTGATCCAGAGTAAAATGTATTCAATCAAATTGTTTATGAAGAGGTTGAATTATGTTTAAGCTATATGCCAACAGTTAAATTACAGGTAGCTTTAGTGTTTGATGGCAAGGTTAAGGGTGTAATACAATAGAAATGTTTTTGCAAATGTACTGTATATCCTCCCACACAGCTGTTTTCCAAAGAAGATGGGTTCTACTCTGGCCTTGTTTTTTTTTCTTCAAGTTTTAACACCCACTTATGTTAATGAGTTATATGGACATTTTTGTTAAGCCTGGAATAAAAGAAGAAGAAGAAATGAAAACAAACTGAAAATGACTGGAGTTCATTAAGTGTGGTGAGAAAAGAATAATTTAACAGGCACTTCAGCTTAAAATATGTCTCTAAGTTGAAGGCAAATAAATATTTCACCTGAGAAGTTTTTAAAGACTTATGCAGACTTATCTAGAATTACATATACATTATATATAATGTTTTATAAAGGAGAAAGGCATTTTGGTGGTTGCCCATTTTAGGAACCTCTGACATAGTTCTCATATAATTTAACTCTTCCTCCTTTTAGGCAATACACTTTGAGTCCTTTCTGATTTCAGTCATACCAGTGTAAATACTGAATAAGTCCATTTATACACAGTAACAGGGAACCATAAGTTGGGCATAGAGATCACTATTCAAGATATTGTCCTAAATATTTCCAGAGTGGAGTCTGAGATAAATAAAGATGTATTCATGGGAAAACTCCCATTAAGTTTGAATCCCTGATATCTATTGAACAGTAGGTTAAACTCCCACTCATATACTAACAGCACATACAGGCATACCTCGCTTTATTGCGCTTCGCAGATATTGCACTTTTACAAATTGAAGGTTTATGGCAACCCTGCGTCGAGCAAGTCTATTGGTGCCATTTTTCCATCGGCGCCATTTGGCTCAGATGATGGTTAGCATTTTTTAGCAATAAAGTATTTTTTAATTAAGGTATGTACATTGTTTTTTAGACATAATGCTATTGCACACTTAATAGACTACAGTATAGTGTAAACATAACTTTTATATGCACTGGGAAATCAAACAATTTGTGTGACTCACTTTAATGCGGTGGTCTGGAACCAAACCCGCAATATCTCCGAGGTATGCCTGTACAGATATTTGCTTTCCCAGGAGAAACTGGCCACCTGGGAGTGATTTAACTCTCATTGTTCCCAGGTTATTTTTTTCCAGGAGCAGCATTTTTTACTGTGGGAGAAAAAACTTTAATATCTGTATGTTTGTGGTCTCTTGTGGGAGAGCAGTGACTCTCCCAGGAAGCACTGAATGTCTGTATAAGGCCTAAGGGAATATTTTGTTGTACATTCCTCTAAGTTGTAGGGTGGGCACAATACAGCCTGTAGGCTGGATCCAGCCCACTAGGCTATTTCATCTGGCCCACAGGCAGGTGTCCACCAACTATTCCTGCCTGCAGCTGCCCCATTGTGCACCCACTCCCACCAAGGCAACATGCTTTGCTCCCACCCTCATGTGGGATGAGCCCCAGCCCCAACACACAACTGTCAGGCAGGGCTGCTGCTAATGCTGCCAGGCAAACTGCTCAGCTCCCCTGGTTCCTTCTCGTATCCCTGTTGCAGCATTCTGGACAACAGGTAGGGAAGTGCCAGTGGGTGGGGAGAAGCTGAAGCTGGGTGGGAGCATAGATTGTGGAGCTTGGGGTCCCTTCCCAGTGGGGAAGGGTCAGCTCAGTTGCATCACATGGGGCTTCCAGTGGCTCACATACAGCCCCTGAGACTCACATGCCACTGGAGGGAAGCCCCACATGATGCAGCTGGTGACCTTTGCCACTTCCTGCCACCACACGCAGGATTCCACTGGAAGTGGCAGAGAACCCCACACAGTGGAGCTAGACTGGCTTGGCCCAGCTCTCTGATTCCCAGCAGAGTCTGGATGCTCCGCAGAGCATCAGGGAGTGGGACCAGGCCAGCAGCTCTATCGCACAGGGCTCCCACCTTGACATTTGCTGCTCTAGCCAGGTCCTGGGAGCCACAAGTGAGCTGCAGGGCCCCCCATGCTATGGAGGTAGGCCAGCCTGGCCCTGCTTCATGCTGCCACGTGCAGTTCCTGGATGTGGCTGAAGCTGTGTGCCACCAAAAGGCTCCACCCATATGGGCCATGAGCACCCAGAGGGCCCACCAACTGTGGCTGCTGCTGCAGGTGGTGGAGGCTGTATGACATAGGGAGGTATGTGGTGGAGGGTCCACATCCCCCCACACACTGCACCACATACACAGTGACACCCCTTCACAAACTCCACACCCCTACGCATACCCCACCACACACACGCTCACCCTCCAATCATACCCCACATGCAATATACAAGGGTAAGACTTTATTTTAAGCTATTATGCAATCACCTCCATATAGGCTATGCAAATGCACACAAATCAGGACAAAAAGATTTTTTTGAAATCAAATTAAAATATGTTATAGTAGATGGTTGATATTTAGCATAAAAAATTTTTTCTGGTTCCAAGATGGCAACCTTCCCCCCACCCAAAAAGGAGTACTTCTAGCAAAGGTCAGGGGTTAAGGGCAGGACTTCCACTCCCAAGGTGATGACCAGGAGGTGGAGCACCTGTCAAGGGATGTGGCTATCCTTGCAGCCCTCAACAGCTCACCAAAACTAATTAAGTAGCCTTTCATCTGAAATAATTGCCCATTGCTGTTGTACAGTCTTTATGGGCTATCAAAAATCATGATTCAAATTGCTGGTTTAACTCAAAAACTACAAGTAACTTTTTTCCTATGAATTGCACTTTACCACTATCATCTTCTCTTTATAGCTGAGTGCAGATAGTAAGCTGGTATGTGTCAAGGTCAGTTGTAAAATAAACTCACTGTAATGCAACAGGTATCGGTTGTTTAATCATTGGGAACTGTTAGCATCAAATATTAACAGGAGCAATAAAACCTTTTGCCTTCACTTTTTCATAGATTTCATAGATTTCATAGACATTAGGGCTGGAAGGGACCT
>NW_017728948.1:71943400-71955567 GCF_001723895.1 Crocodylus porosus | reverse complement strand
TCAATGTAGGTGCTTGAACCACCTCTGCTGGCAGACTGTTCCAGACCTTGGGGGCTCGGACAGTAAAGAAATTCTTCCTTATGTCCAGCTTGAAACGGTCTTGCAGGAGTTTGTGACCGTTTGACCTCGTCATCCCTTGGGGCGCTCTGGTGAATGAATGTGGTTTCAGGGATTTTTAACTTGATTTTTCTATACATCAAACAACTGACTGATTGTCACTGACAAACTGTATCTACAATATTCCTTTTCCTTTTTTAAGTTTGCAAAGCTAGAAATGTAGTATTGGAGGTTCTCAATGGAATTAAATATTAAAGTACCCTGAAGCTACTTTTAGTGCTGGAAAGTAAGAAAATGGAGATAAGTAAGGAAAAAAACAACCAGGCTCAGCATGTAAATTTACATTTTCAAGTAATAGGATTTGGCCAGGAACCAGATTTTTATTTCTTACCTTTAGTGTTTAATGTAGCAAGAATGTGCCAAGAAGTATTAGATTTTTATAGCAGTGCGACACACTGGAAACAAATAGAGTTTAACTCGGCAAACTCCCAATATTGGGTTTCTGGACTTTTCTTGAATAGTAGTCAGGTGGCTAACAATTGGTACCTAGATTGCATTTGTTGCTTCTTTAAAACTTATATTGAATCTGCTGCACTCTCATTAATGCCCTTCAGCTATATACATAGAGCCAAATTATGTGGGAGTTCTAGCCTGCTTTTCCTGTACAAGCTGGGCAAGGGTTTTGTGATCTCCTATTGAGTTGACAGCCTCACTGTTGGAATCCATGAGTGTTTGAAGGCAAGTTATGTTAGTATTTAAATACCATAGATACAAACTTTCAGGGAGAAACATACAGTCTTACTCTCTCAGCACGTTTTCTCTTCCCTCTTTAGTTCCTTTAACATTTCTGTAGCTAAAATAATGTTCTTCTTCCACTACTCTGATTGCACCCTAAATCTTCACAACTGTCTTTTCTGCCTTTATTTCTCTTTCTGCATGAAGTTTGAACTCTTCAAGCTGATGTTAAAAGCCCTAGACATGTATCTAAATTCCATTTTTCATCTCTTTGTCGCACACCCTACAGGCTCTATCACTCTTTGGGTCCTGTTATCCCTTTTGGTGTCCTTCTTACTCTCCAGTTCATACTTTTTTTTCTCCTGCTTTTTTGTTCTTTCTGTGTGCTGCAAAGCTATATTCTTCTCTCTTACTGGTTTTCCACTGACTTCTCTTTTTGCCTGCTATATTCTTCTCCATTTGCTCTAATTCAGTTGATTCAGTGCCTTGAGTACAATGCCAAGAGCACTGTACACAATGAACTAACCTAGATTAAAAGAATTAGAACCTATGACTCACTCCGTGTAGAATGTAAATCATATTTGTGTGTGTGTGTGTGTTAACACTTGTGCTTCCATTGTGCTGTTTCCTATATCTCTTTGTCATCTTGATGTTCTTGCAGTAATTTGGAAAGTAAGCCCTTCAGGACAGGATCATCTTTAAAATTTTTAAATCATGTGAAGTGATGACATTGTATTGGTGTTTGTTAATGACAGTGAAGTGTCAAAATATTTAGTGAGTACTTGGAGCATCTATTTTTAAGCATAATTAAGTGTCAGACAATTTTGATTGAGAAAATAATTGTATGCCAGTGACAAAACTGAGCAGACACACCAAATTAGTGTCACATAGTTGCTGCTTGTGAAACAACTGGCCACATTCTGATCAGGCTTTCTTTGCAGTCATTCTAGAAATTGTCCAGGTTTACACTAGTACAGAGTTAATGCTATCCTAACATTTTTAGATACTAGTTCTAACTGTTCATCTACCCATGCACTCATACATTTTACAATACTAGAGAATAAGTTGAAAGCTAAATTGAAAAGCTATATGTTTGTAGGCTTGTATTCTTCTGTCCTCTATTCAGTATTATATTATGTTGTATTAATGACTGATCTTATTGATTTTTTTTATTATTATTATTATTACTATTTTGTATTTTGTGGGGGAAACAAACGGAAAAATTGGAAGTGAAAAAGCTTTGAAACGGAGTTTTATGATGAGAGTGGACAGGTTAAAAAAAGTGAGTGTTATTTTTATCCAATAGAAGACACTCTGACAGTTCTACTTTTCATTCAGACCTTTTATCTGGGCATTTAGCTGGGATTTTTCTCACCGTTGTACTTGGTGACTGCTGCATTGCCCATGGCACAGAGAAAGAGACTGACATTTTGTATAGGCTGGTAAAAGTGTACCTTCCAATCTCTTCTGGTTAAGAAATTAGATAATATTTTGGCTGTGGGATTTATCTGAAATCGACTAATGAATATATAATATGAAAAAAAAATCAGTCTTCAGCCACACACTGCATCTGAACTCCAATATTTTACTCTATTTGCATAACTATACATAACATTTCCCAAGGAAGTCACTAGAAAAGCTCTGCATGGATGGCCCATATAATTATGAAGTTCAGACTGTAGGGGAAAAAAAATCTTAATTTCTAGTAATGAACAAAACTAATTCTTGCTCTGGAAGAGAACACCAAAATAAGTACTACTAAATAATACTCTGATTAGACAGATGACCTAAATTTATTGTTGTGGTACGTTGTCATTTCAGAAGATTTTTTCTTAATACTTTTTAATTCAGTTGTACCTACTTTGCTTAGTCTTTCTGGAATCTACAGTTAGTTTGTTATTGTTAGGATATCAGCTAGTGTTAAACTTAGTGTTAAACATTTTGTACAAATATAAGTAGGTACTTATCAATATATTTTGCAAATTTTTATTTTTATTTTTTTGGCCAAAAAATCAGTGCATTATGCTGCCTTTGAGGAAGCACAGTTGTTCTTCATTCTAGAAAGCATACTGTCTTTCTACAAGTAATGAGCCATAGCTTGTGACAATTTATTGGTGCTCTGGGTATTTCTCCATTTGTGCACTGTGAGGGTTCAGCTCAGTGGTTAAGACATTTCTAATAGCCAAGATCAGAAATGGATGGAGAGCAATTGACACGCAGTTCCTCATTTTTTTTTCCTATATGTTCTCAGTTGGAGATTTCTGATGGAAATTCTTTAAATAATGTACTCTTCTATAACTCATATCTGTGCCTATATGCTTTCCAAAATTGTCCTGACATTTCCTCACACAAGTAGTCAGTAATTAGCAACACCCATTCTGACAGTGGTAGCCATGTTTTGTGATATGATGCCTTTTGACATTTGGAGTCATTTCTGCTACCAGATAACTGACTATGAGAGGAGATTAAAAAAAAAACCAGAAAAAAAAAAAGAACATGGACACCCCTTTCTCATCATAGTTGTCTTTTTTTTGTACTATAGTACTCAGAACTTCCTGGGAAACATGTTGTTAAAGATTTTCCTCCTGGGTGTAGTTCTGTATCTTTTTTACTAAGGCTTATTTCCTAACATGATCAGACCATTTCCTTACACAAAACACATAGCAGTTTTGGAAAACTCTGGTGGAACTTATTGTGACATCTTTCATCTTCTCTACAAATTGATATTATAGGAACCAGAAACTGAGATGAAGAAAGGAATTTTGAATCTCAAATGGGAATGGATAAAGCTGAGAGTTTTGTTCTCTGAAAGATGTTTTCTTTACTGTTCTTCATCACAGCCCAGCTCCTCTTCTAACCCCCAGTATTTAACTGGGGCAGAAATTAGACAATATCCCCTGAAAAATTAAGATGCTCTATTATTTCATATGGGTACCCTTCTCTTGGCATGTTTTTTTTTTCCTCCAGGATGCTTAAGATAATATCAGCTGATTCAGCAAAAAATAATATATTGATCCAAATGTGAACTGAGCCTTGCCTATTGTTTTGTTTTGATTTTCATTTGCCAGTTATTGTTAATTAGATTATTCAAAGTACCTTATTTATCTGAATACAAGTGACCCTAACTGTAAGGCAACCCCCCAGTAATTAGAAAATGTATAAATTTATTATAATGTTACATGTATGGAATCTAATTATTGGAAGATCATCCTAAATTTATCATCCCACACCCACTACTGTAGGGGTGGAGGGAGAGGTGATGAAGAAGGAAGTAATGGGACAGGCAGTGGGGAACAGATGGTGGCAAAAGGCAGTGGAGAGGGCACTTGGTAGGGCAGACAGGGAGCAGTAATGAAGCAGGTAGTGGGGGCTGATGGGAGGCAAGGGGTAGGGAAAGGCAGTGTGGAGTCAGTGGGGCAAGCAGTGAGAAAGGTTGGCAGCTTGCCCCTCCCTTGCCTTCCATTGTGCCTACCTCTCCCCCCACAGCATTAGACTGCCCCGATTCCCCTTCCCCTGTTCCCCCCTGCTACTCGCTCCATGCCACTTCTGTTCTACACCCCCCTCACAGCTTCAGGTCTCTGCCTCCCCTTTCTCCAGTCTCCCTCCCCCCCACAAATCTTTCCCTACCACCTGCCTTTCTACACCCCACTTTACCTTTGACCCATGCCAGCAGGCACTGTCCCTGCTGTAGCCGGGGCCTGGAGCATGGCTCCATCCCAAGCCCATAGCAGTGCCATGGAGCCAGCACTGGTGCTTTAGTCAAGCCCCATAACAGCAGCAGCATGGACCCAGCCCTGCTCCTGTGGGGCTCTATTGCAGCAGCAGTGCTGGCTCTGTGCCTCTGCTGTGTTGATGGGCTGTAGCCATGCTCTGTGCCCCAAGCTGCAGCAGGGATGGAGCCTGCTGCCACAAAGCAAAAGTAAGGACTGTGGCAGAGCAGGGGAAATGAAGGATAAACAAAATCAGGGGAATGGGGAGATTGGGAGCTGTAAGGGAGAAGTGGCTGGGCATGCAGAGGCAGCAGGGGGATCAGGCAGCAGCTCCAGCTCCATCTCCAGGGTTGGGGCTGGAGCACAGCAGCTGTCAGTGCCCTTTCCTCCCCCCCTCCCAGCCTCAAGCTCAATTGTAAGGTGAGGGGCTTTTTTCTCCATTTTACAGAGCAGTGGAGGGGAGAAACCTCATCTTCTTATCAAGTAAATATGGTATTTAAAATATTTAGCTAGCTTGTTTGTATGAAATTTCCAGCATTATTTCCATGCAGGAGAGGTCCGCTTAATGATGGGTTGTTGATCGCTATTAAACTATAATGTCTTTTGAAGTTCATCTAATATTAGTTGTTACCTCAATTAATATTCCAAGAGATGAGCTTGAATGAAATCTCTAGAACTGAATGCCTAAGAATTTTGGGATAATTCATAATTAGACGTTGCTTATCTTACCTGATTCTAATGTGCTTTCTTCTCATCAATGCATTTAAGAAAGTAATTTGATTATTTTTAAGGCAAGGCATTTGGTAAGTAAATTGTCGGGACCTATGTATTATCAAGTTAACAGAATCTTTACAAGGATATCATAATCCTCCTTTGAATCTCTGCCACTGACTTTTGATTTATGTGCCTCAAATTCAGAACTGTCCGACTTACCTTTTAAGACCTGAGCAACTTAGCTTGCCCTGTATCTCATCTCTTGTACTGCCTTGTGTTCTCACCTTTGCACTTCCTTGGTCTCCTGTTTCACAGACTATTCCACTACCTTTTTCTGCTGTTATGTTCAGAATGTTTTCCATGATCTCTTGTGCCACAAAAGCTCACTTTGCTTCAAAGCCCTAAATATCCTTGCTAGTTTTAACAGGCCATCAAATACTGACCAATGTTCTTACCCTCCTGCTTGCCTCTACCTTACAAAATTATTTATGTTTATAAATTATGAAATAGTTCCTCAGTGGGTATAAACCAATTTAGTTCCATTGACTTCACATTACGCCAGCTGAAAATCTGGCCTTATGTAATGTAAAAAAAAAAAAAAAATAAAGAGGATGAAGGATATGGTTCTAATTACTCCAAAGTCCATTTATGTTGCTTTGGTAAATGAAATTAATCCAATAGAAAGGGAACAAAAAGATGTAGCAAAAATAAATCTGATTATTTTTTGGTTGCAGCCCTTATTCTTTCTATAACACTCCTACTGACCTCTTTTCATCCTTTGCTATTTTATCTGTGTTTTAAGATAGCAGAATTTCCTAGGTAAGGATATTGTTTGTTTTTAATATGACGTGTACCTCTGGCACAGTGCAAATAACAAATAGTCATGCCTTTGGTAAACTCTCCATTTTGTAAAGGACAAAATTCAGCCAATTTCATTTTCCTACAAAAGCAGCGGGTGGCATAGAAAGTTGAGTGGAAGCTGTTGCTTTTCTGTGCCTGTTACAAGATGAGTGAAACAAAATTTCACATAGTGTAAAATGAAAAGCCAGTGTTAGTTTGCTCTCTACTTGAGCCAGTTGCTTCTAGTGGTTGGCCCAGGTCATGTGAGTGATGTAAATTAAAATTCAGAGTTCAGGAGATATCATGAAAATGGAAATTTCCATTGTTTCAATTTACTACTTGAAAGATCACAAATCCTCGTGGGCCTTGTGTGGAATCTGTGTGTTAATCTGATAGAAAATTATTTTCTGTATTTGTTCTGTTTCTCTTTCTCTTTCTGCAAAGCTGCAGTGCAGAATGGTGATCTTTAGGATTATCAATCTGTAAAAACAATCAGTAATAAGGTTCATATTATACAGACATACCCCAGTCTGAGTTGTGAATAATTTCTTCTGTTTAGTGAAATGTAGTTAGCTGTACTAGTCTCAAATCAGGTAGAATATGGGATAGATTTGTACCTTTTAGACTAACAAAATCAAAGAGCTGTAGCATAAGTTTTCATGAGCCTGAGTTCACATCACTTAAACAAAGTTTTCTTTTGTTCAAAAATCTAACATACATGTGCAATTTTTCTTCTAACTTTTGAGAGAAAAAGCAGATGTGTGTAGAGACAAGTAAAAATCAACACGTGTGATTTCTGAAAAATTTCCTTTCATCGGGTATATACTTTGAAGAGGCAATGAAGAAAAGCTAAAGCATTCCACTGATATCACATTTTAAGTAGGAGAGCAAAGATAGATTTTATTTATACACATTATCTGTTTCTAACCATCTACTGAGACAGTGTTAAACATATACCCATTTCTGGCCCTGTATGCATTTGCCATTTGTTTTTAAGTATAATTATAGTAGAATTCCATGTGAAATTAATGCCCCACTTGTCTCGCACTGATTAGCACAAATTAAATTTAATGGTAATCAACCTCAGCATTTAACATGGGATATGGAAATCTGTGATTTCCACTGATTGCAGTAAAATTATAGTTATGCTATTTGTGCAATACCTGAATAACAGTAAAATATTTTTGCTGCTGTTATTAGTAAAGTATACTTTTACAGTTAGGCAGCACCTTTCAGGCTAGAAAGTGACAAAGTATTTCACAAAGCACTTAACAATATGCTTTATTTTGAGCAGTTAAGTAGCTGAAGTCAATAAAGCATGCTGGATTTGGGCATGAATGCATAAAATATAAGCATCATTGCAAACCAGACATTTCTGAATGTAACACATTTATTTGCATACACCACACGCATATGGGGTATGTCACCATGAGATGCTAAATCCACAGTAGACTAATTCTACTACGTATTAGCACACCATGGCAAAAGCTGTGCTGTTGCACTAATGTACAATAAAATTAGTCTAATGTGCATTAGTGTCACTAAAAAAGCATTTGCTGGTGCTACTGTATAGTAGCACCAGTTAATGACCATTCAGTTAGTACCTGTTATTACAGGTATTAAACTTAATGATCAGTACCTAAGGTGTATTAATGCATGTGTACATGTGCACATTTCCCCCAAAAATTTACCCTCTGAAAGTGGGGGTGTGCATCTTAAGCAAGGAAACTGATTTCTACACCAGAACTGAAGCATAGGGATGCTATAATGGCTGACTGCCAGGGCTTTCCTTCTCTCCCAGGCACAGAGGGAGGGACTGAATGCACTCTCAGCATCACAGCTGGTTTTAACCCTCTCATAGCCCCTACTGAACTAACAGTAGCTTTTGGCTGCTCAGCTAATTTGACAGTGGCTGAAAGAGCATTAAAACTATAACATCTGACTGAGCAATGATGACTAAGATTCAGTTACGTGGTCAGAATTTAGACACGTTTTATTTGGGGATGTGTGGTATGCGAGAAATTATGGTATATATTTTTGTATAGTGGTTGCCTGGCTGAGACACCACCTAAGCAATGTTTGCATCTCAGAGATGCTGTATGTATCAGTATATCTTTGCCAAATTATTTGGGGATGAAAGCATGTATATGAACATAAGATGAATGTCATTAATATCTGTGGTATTTTTATTTACTTGAAACTACTGACATCACTCACATGACTTGAGCCAACCACTAGAAGCAACTGGCTCCAGTAGAGAACAAGCTAGCACTGGCTTTTCATTTTAGACTGTGAAATTTTGTTTCACTCATCTTGTAACAGGCACAGAAAAGCAATAGCTTCCACTAAACTTTCTATGCCACCTGCTGCTTTTGTAGGAAACTGAAATTGGCTGAATGTTGTCCTTTTACAAGATGAATGTCATTAATATCTTTGGTAAAATATTTTAGTGTCATGATATTGAAGCATTTTCAAACTACTGTATTTCTCTTGCATATGGAGCCATACCAGTACTGCCAGGGTTAGTTTCTCCCTGTGCCCACCTTGAGCTCAAGAAATATCTTCTTCTCTCCTATGGAGAAGGGGGCCCAAACTTCGCCAGGCTCTGATACATTATGCAACCTGTTACCTCTGTGTCCCCTCAGTTTCTTCTGAGGCCAAGTTTCAGGTTTCTTTCTCTCCAAGATGTTTAATAGTGTTTATCCCTAATGTAATATGCACCATAATCAAGGAATATAATCGGACATTTTAAACAAAGTAGATTTAATAGAGACTATAAAGTATAAACACAAGTGCATCTCCAACTAAAATTGCAAAACGTATCATAAGGTGACATGAATCTGAATGCAGAATGTCTCCTCCATGCATTCAAAGCCCTTTCTGCCCTTGAATTGTTTCTTATATACTGTACCCAGACCATCTCAAGTGAGACAGAAGTCCAATATGTCTGTGATCTTCAGGATGTTACAGTAAGAACTTTTAATGAGCTTCAATTGTTTTTCCTCATACCTGAGAACTGAGACCAAGATTTGACCCAAAATTAAAAATCAGGTGAATATGTGGAAGAGCGGGGAAAATGGTGTTTTCAACTCTAATTGGAACAGGAAGTTTTTTGGTGTACCACAATACTGTGTATTTTGGGGAAGTTGTTAATACAGCCAATAGATGTTAAGAGACATTTTGCAGATGGGTTAAGTGCCTTGTACCTTTTAGATTAGCTGAAGACCCAACAACATCTCTAATACTCGTATAGATTTTTAGCTTACTGTGGTAATACCTTTGTCACTGATGACTTTTTTTTTTTTTATTTCCTTCAAAATACCAAACTTTTTTTCCTTACATTTGATAGTAACTATTATCCCAATGGAGGAACCCTCTGGGTTTTAAAATAAGCAGCTTTTTTAAATACCAAAACAACAACAAAAGCCAGTATGGCTAAGGGTTTGCTGCAAAAAAAAATAAAGGACTATAAAAATGTAATGTAGCATATAATTACATTCAGTTTATAACATTCAGAAAACCATCTAGAAAGCTGAAGTATAAAAGAAGTGAGTGAAAACTGGAGAGAAATAAAAAAAAGATATTAATGAATGAAGAACACTTATCAAGAAAAAAATCAACAAAAGGTAATGATGATAACCTACACTTATACAACACCTTTCATTCCCAGAGCATCTAAAGCACTTTACAAACAGTGGTCAACTATTCATTTACTTCTAAAATTCAGGAATGTCTAGGGTGAAAAGTGGCAGCCTTATACACTTTCAAAAGTTTTATATCACCGCTATTTTCTTTTTAAATTCTAATGAAAACAGTCTTTGTCTGAAGATAAACAGTCTTCTAGAACACGTTCTACCCACAAATTGCTACACTATTAACTGAAAAGATGCAGGTGGCTAGCTCATTTTTTCATCACTGCTTTGTGAATATGTTTCCCAGAAATCATCAAAATGTAGGAAGAGAGGAAACCTTGAGAGTTCAACCCCTTGCACTGAGGCTGGAGCAAATAAACGTAGACTATTCTGCCTTAACTTATTCTTGGAAGACCTCAGAAGAAGAATAGCAGTGTCCCTTGTACAACTTTTCAAGTATTTTACCACCCTTACTATTTAGAAAGGTTTTCCTAATATTTAACTCAAATCTTTCTTGTTTTACATTAATCAATTTTTCTTGAACCTCCCTGACTGTTGATGGAGAACAATTGATCAATGTCTCCTGCACAGTGACATTTTATGTATTGAAAGATTGTTTTATTTTCCCTGGGGGTGTCTACACATTCATTGATGCACAGTGTTTACTGCACATTTAATTTAGTACTTGTATAGTCAAGTACTAAATAAATGTGCAGTATCTGGAGTTATTCTATGGTAGTGCCGGCAAATGCATTTTTAGTGATGCTACTGCCTAATAATACTGCACAGCACTGTTTGTGCTGTGATGAGCTACTGCACACTATTATTAGACTACTGCACAGTCAGTGTCTCATGTAAACACACCCCTGAGTCTTTTCTTTTCTGAACTAAACAAACTCAGTTCCCTCAACATTTCCTTAAAGGTTATTTTTCTAACCCTATTGACCTATGAAGGAAGGTTGTAGGTATCCTTACTAAATTATCTATATAAATAATGAATATACTTGAGATATTACAAACTTCTTTTATTTAGGAATGCTTATATCCTCTTACAATGTCAGAGCCTATCATCTAGCATATTGGGTCCAAAATTAAATCAGAAAAAATACTTGCTCTGGATAAAACTAGACCTCTATGGGAATTTGGTTCATGACCTTAATCGTTTATTAATACAATCTGGTAAAGGAACTGTTTTTCAAAAAATATGTGTATATATTTTAATAGAATAGTAACTGTTTGGTAGTACATAGAAATATATATCATCTTAGGAACAGAATAACAACAATTAGTTGAAATTATAGGCAAATTTGAAGCAGGCAGAATTCAAGTGTCTTGCATTTTTTTTTGCCAGACACCAAACTGGATAAAGTTTCAGAAATGTATGGGAAACATCTTCAGACATATGTATTGATATATAGCTATATCAAACATATAGGTAGTGTTAAAGTGATATTGTTGCTGTGATGTTCCAGGAAATATGAAAAAAGCAAGAATTTTTTTTAGGTGGTGTCTTTTATTGGACCAACTGTATGTCTGGGATAGATATAGATAAGCTTTTTGATATCATAGTATCCATCCTCAGATCTCTCATAATCTGAGGTGCTGTGATATCCTGTGAAGTGCTGCCTGCCCAAACCAGGCAGTTTGTCCAATAAAAGATACCACCCACAGGAAGTCTCATCTCTTGCATCAAATATATACACATTCTTCTGTTGATTTGGTTGTTATTGTTTTTGCTGAAGAATGTATCTCAGAATTATATGAGGCATAGAGATTGCCTACATATGGAGCTACCCAGAAATTATTCAGTAGCCTTTAAATATCTTTGAAAGTAGATTAAACTAACCAGAAATAAGGTATTCACTGGAATGTCAAATCATGCAAGAGTCAGGAATAACTTTTTTAATTATAAAATGAAAACTTACCTTTATCCAAGTTAACTTTCAAAAGCAGACAATCCCTCAGTAATTTGAATCTTCATTTTGGCAGAGATATCAACTTAAAACCTCAAGGGTTTTTTGTGGGAAATGATGAACAAATTAGAAACCAGTTAAAAGCTGAGCATCAAAGGAGACAGTGATTGCTGTTGCTTAGTTTCATAGTTAGTAGGGTTGGAAGGGACCTGAGCAGATCATCAAGTCCAACCCCCTGCCATGGCAGGAAAGAGTCCTGAGGTCAAACGACCCCAGAAAGGTGATCATCTAGCCTTGTCTTAAAGACCCCCGAAGTAGGAGCCAGCACCACTTCATTTAGAAGTTGGTTCCAGATCCTAGCTGCCCTGAGTGTGAAGTAGCGCCTCCTGATGTCTAATCTGAATTTACCCTCTGCCAGCTTGTGACCATTATTTCTGTCACTCCTGGTAGTGCTCAGGGAAACAGGGACTCCCCCAATGCCTGCTGGGCCCCCTCTGACTAGTTTGTAACAGGCCACTAGATCCCCCCTCAGCCTTCTCTTGTGGAGGCTGAACAGGTTCAGGTCC
>NW_017728948.1:71908638-71942705 GCF_001723895.1 Crocodylus porosus | reverse complement strand
CAGAATAATTATCTCAAAAAGCTTACCCAGGATCAAGGTAAGACTAACTGGCCTATAGTTTCCTGGGTCCTCCTTCCTTCCTTTTTTGAAAATGGGAAACACGCTGGCCCTCTTCCAGTCCTCTGGCACCACACCAGAGCACCACGAGTGCTCGTAAAGCCGTGCCAGGGGTCCCACAATGGCCTCAGCTAATTCCCTCAGTACTCTAGGGTGGAGATTGTCCAGACCAGCTGATTTGAATACGTCCAGTCCCTCCAGAAGTTCCATAACTAATTCCTCACTAACCCTTGGCTGAGGTGTGCCTCCCCTGGGGCCTGAGGGGGGCCTGGTGGGGGGGCTGATTTTGTCCCTGCTCAGGAAAATGAGGCTAGGGTAGCTTTGTCATCTGGTGTGATGACCAAATGTCCTAGCGTGTCTTGCAGAGGCCCCACGTTACCCAGTACCTTCTTTTTGCCCCCTATGTATTTAAAAAGGGACTTCTTGTTGTCCTTGACTGTACACATTTGGTGTCCATTTAAGCACTGGATAAGTTTTGAAATTATGAATGTTGTATCTTACATGTATCTGACTCTCACACTATTGACACATGCTAACAGTCAGAATCACAACTTCACTACGAGCAGATACAGGAGGAGAAAACAAGTGGGGAATTGAATCACACCTCCTGTTTTCTGTCTTGGCATCACACACATTTAGGCTTGCCAGAATTCAATTTTTATTTTTTAATAATTTTAATGGCTAAAACTGAAGTTTATTTTTAAGTATTGCTTTTGATTTTTATTGATTTTTTTTTGTTTTGTTTTGTTTTGTTTTGTTTTTTTCATCCACACAAATTTTCAGGATTGCATGAAATCAGGTGGGGAGGCAAATATTTTAGAAATGCCTATTCAAAGCTTTATAAGATCATGTTAAAATATAAACAGTAAATATGCATAAATCAATAAAGCATACCTGATCACATATGGGCTGGGCCAGGCTGGACTTGGCGGGAGTTTGGCCTCTGCCCCAATCACGTAGGAGCAGACTTGGTGGTTTGATGCCCAGAAAGACTGGGTGTGGGCAGAGCAAGTGGCCAGTGGCAAAATTTTTTTTTACGTCCCCTTTCTATACATTGCAATGGTTACCAATGGAAATGTTTTTCTATTGATCTGTGAGTGTCACGTGAAATAAACTTTTATTGGTGTTTACCAATGAAAATCAAATCCTGTCAAGCCTACATGTGTTTCTCAAAAAGAGCAAGAAAAAAAGTGTGCTTTGGTGTCTGTTTGTTTTTCTTTCCATGCCTGAATAGGAAATACGTTGGGAACTTTTGACAATCAAAATTGATATCAATCACTCTTAGTTACCTTTGATCATTATTCACTATGATCCAAATGATCCAATTCTGAGCTCTCTCAGGTTGATGTTGAGGGCCTGTGAAACAATGTGCTAACATGCTAGAAGAAAGCATACTGAATCTCTGAGGAATCAGTGTGGTGTTCTTTCTGTCTGACTGTCTGTCTTCATTAGCTATGTATATATGAAGGGCTGTGGTTAAAATAGAGATAATATAAGTCACCAACATAACATCTGCCTTTCTTGGCAAGAAAACCGAAAACCTGGAATGAAAATGTTTTGGAACTCAAGGGATTCATTTCAGAACAAGGTCAGTAATATAAAAGCAAATTACATGGACAAGTTTGAGCACTGTTTTTCATTAAAAATCAATGTCTAAGCTTACTGTTAGATGCATTATTATAACCATATGTTAGGGCTAAAGATAAACAAACTGCATTCAGAAGTTGTCATTTATTTTTAATGAAGGTTTTGCTATGATTTAATGAAGCATAGCACTTCTCCAGTTCATGAAGTGGAAGAGATTTTTGGTGCAGATGTGTTGACCATAGCAAATATATGGTACCTTTTTGCATTCATGCTGTCACTTTTATGGTGGCCATTAAGGTTTGCTGCAATATTGAAGAAGCATTGACTTCTGATTCAGCACCATGACTACTAGCATAATATGAAAAAAATAGACTCTCTATGGCAGCTCTAGCATTTCTTTTTACAGTACATTTACCTGTAGTTTCTTCAAAAAAGGCCAGATTGACAGACTGGTATTATTTTTAGTCAGGTATACCAACAGTGGAAAAATCTGGTACCAATAGATGATGTTAGCACCACACACTTTCTAAATAATCTTCATATATGCCTGGGTGGGATTTGGACTAGATTAGCATTTAACTATGAAACGGTCATTGCCAGACTCAGCCATTCAGTCCCCTTTTTCAATTAATACTGGAAAATTAAACTTTGCAATATTATTGAAAGTCCATCTGTTTATGATCTGTTTTTACTGAAATTCATGGATTATACCTCACCTCAAATGTCATATAATATACTAGTCACCATTTTTCAAAAAGTATAGTGCAGAATTAGAGGTTTTAGAGAATGTCAGTAAAAATAATTAAAAACATGGTAAAACTGCCACATGAAGAGAAATTGAAAAGACTGGCAAGGTTTACCTACAATAGTGGTTGAATGAGAGAGAACAAGATAAAAGTATATAAAATCATAGATGGGTCTAAAGAAAGTAGGTCATTAGCTTCTGTTCTACCTGTCTCATTAGACATGAATGATGAGACATTCAATGGAATATAAAAAGAGGGAAATTCAAAACTAATGAAAGAAGATATGTTATCATGCAAGGTGTAGGTAAACTTTGTAACATTTTGCCCTGGAAGTCACTGAAATTGAGTTTAGTCAGATTCAAATAGAGATTAAACAATTATATAAACAACAAGTATATCCAACAAGCTGCCATAATTAACAGAAACACAATGCTAGAAAGAGAGATCAGGAATATAAATGCAGGTCACAGCTTTGAGAAATACCAATACTAAGGAGTATTTGAGCTTGTTGACTAGAATATGTCATGGTAGAAACTAAGGTGCAAAGTCCTTCTATCTTCCTTGCTTTTCATTAAACAGGGTATATACTGGGCCACAAATAAAAGATAGGAGAGAACCATTCCTGCTAAACCATTAGATCAATTCTGATTGCTCTTCTCTTAATGACTCTTTGTAATTGTGTTAGTCTGGAGTTATATTTTGAGTGTTGCATGTCACCAGCTGAGAAAATAACTCTGTTTATTGGTTGAACATGAAACAGGTTAATATGATCTGCAAGTACAATTTTCATACAGTATTATCTACTTTTGTATTGCACTACACTTGCCAAACAGATCAATTCTGCATGACAATCTAATTAAATGAGTTGTCGGCCAGTGCTACAGTAAATATGTTTTGAACTAGTGTGTGACTGAAATCTAATATATTGGTGTTGCATAGTACTCTGGAACTCTTGGGAGAGGGCTCCCTCTACTAACTCTGATCTTCAAGGTCATCAGAAAAGCATACACATCTTGGCAATAATAAGACATATACACAGTCCCTTCTTTGCCAGTTTTTGCCACTCTTACTTATGTTGTACATTCACCACTGATTTCAAGGCAATTTCTCCAGAAATAAGAAATTAAAGTAAGGATTACAGAATCTGGTCCTGGATCTTTTCTCAAGAAAACATGAAACTTTTTTGTGTTCTAGGTGTGTCCAAGTGAAACACCCATTTTTTGCTATCTGTGTTTCATCCTTTTGTGCATCCAGTAAGAGATTAAAATACCCTGGCCAACTGCATGTTGCTTGCAATCTCAAGCGTATGCGACGATTCTTAGGTTATTTTCTTACTGACCACTGAGAATATACACACATGCTTTGAGGTGATTACTTTTCTTTGACAAGCTGTTGTTTTCATCAAGATTAAGAACTTGTAAACTATGTCATCATTTCCATGTCTGCCTTTCCTAGATTTGTCACTTTCTTCTGAATATTAAAATCTGGCCTGGAAAAGGAGTGTTTAATTTCATTTTCAGATTAATCATAAACCTGAGCCTACAGCCTCCTCTGTCAGAACTGACAACTTGCAAGTTTTTTCATATCTAATATCCAAAGTCAAAAAATGAGTAATAGGCACAACTGGAAGGAACTGAACTAATTTTAAGCAAAGTACAGCTGTCATTGATTTTAGATATTATTTATTACACTTAGCGGTCTTTTTTCAAATGGGAAGTATATTCAGTATTTAGTTAGCACATTTTACAAACCAAAATAAGTAAAAGGTGCTATACAACATAGAGTCAATTATGTGAAATGTGTCAAAAGCACCTAAAAATGACTCAGGAGCCCAAGTCCCATGTACAAAAGTAATATATTATGCATACAGATACTCATTTCTAGTGGAAGAAATATTTTCAAGAAGAAAAATAGCTGTGAAACTGGACCATGCAGATGTTCCTCCAGTCCTGAAGCTAAAGAGTTTTAAAGACAAGGTCTCCAGCTAGAGGGCAATAGAGGAACTGCTCCTTAGGCTGTGTGCGTCCCCCACCCCTCACCTTAGGGGAGCCCATTAATCGACAGCTTGTCAAGTGGCACTTGGTAGCTGCTGAAAAGCAGCAACTGTCACAGACAGCCCCAGGACAGTTCCAGCACTGGAGGAATGCCCCTTCCTTCCCACAAATCAGCTAATTAGCAAGAGGGTTATTCTCCTGTGGTGGGAACCCTCCCAGTTCTCCCCCAGAGGAGAATAGCCCCTCTTCTTGCATTTTGCCAGGCTGACCTGGAGGGAGGTAGGAGGGGTAGTGGAGCCCTCAGTTCCTGTGGCAAGGGTCTGGGAACCTTGCAATAGGGGAACAGCAGTCTGTCTCAGCCTATACTGCTCTGGACTGACCTGGAGGAGTGCATAAGTGGGGGAGCAGTAAGCCACTGTGGCAAGGCTCTGGGACCCTTGCTGCAGGGGCACAGCAGCTTGCCTCACCTCACTCTGCTCTAGATCAGTTGAGTAGCATGGGCAGCAAGGGGAAGCCAGACGGGTTGGGAGCCAGATATGCAGAGCCTTGCCCCAAGCCAGGCTCTCAGCACGTTTGGCTTTTAAACTATTGCTCAGCTGAGCAGTAGGAGGAGGTAAGGGAAATATGGTGCAGCCAAGAACCAGGCTTGCATGCCCATCTCCCTGGTGCATGGGCTTTTCAATTGCTGCCCCAACCACAGAGCTGAGCGGCAGGGGAGGCACAGGGAAGCAGGCAGGGAGCATCACTGCAATAACATGTAGGGCTCTTCAGCCATTAGTGTGCTTTGGAAAATGTTATCCTTAGTCTTAAAGAAATTTTAAATAAATTCTAACAATGAAACATTCAAGTGTGTCAAGTTAAGTTTATGCAGAAATTTTTCTGAAATGAAGGCTTGGATTTGTTACTTTAAATAACATAGGTATGCTTTACATGCTCAGATTAAACTGACTCTCTTTGTTAGAATCTACATGCTTCTTAAGCTGTGAGCTACAAACAGTCCAGGTGCATAAGTGGCCTTCAAGTAGACCTCTCTGCTGAGTAGGAAAAATAGAAGTTGATGGGTGAGGGGGAGAAAAAAAAAAGGAACTGAGAGAGAGGGGAAAAAACAAGCCCACTGTGCCTAAAATAGACTGCCTGAGATTTTAACAAGACATGCCACTAATTTGAAAATAAAAGCCTGTTTTCAAAGTCATGAAGCACCTCAAGTTCCGTTTGACTTCTAAACATGAGTGATCAGCACCTCTGAAAAATCAGGCTTAGTATCAAAAGAAAATCATTAGTCAAATCTTAGTGTGCTCTTCCAGATTTCTCTCGCAAACACACAGAGGTCATTTTAACATTTTTTAAAAGCTGTATAGGATTTCCTCCTTTCCTTGGGTGCATTTGCACATGCAAATAGTGCAGCTGAATAAACTCTGGTACAGTCCATGCTGGTGTTTATTGCTTATAGTTTCTCTTGGGACAGCAATACTTTTACCTGTACAAACATAACTCCTGTGTGAGGCCTAGGAATGAGTGTGATTTGTTCTGTTAGATGGATGATCATCATAATGCTGGGGTTCTATTTGTAGGGTTTTTTGTCTGCTTCTCACTTGTGTAATATTGATAACTTCTTTGCAACATTCTTTCCCCCTTATTTACTGGATACAATAATAAATTACTTCCATATATGTTATGAGGCTTAATTACATATTGTAAGTAAAGTAGTATGTATAATAAAAAAAAATATTATTATAAATGAGCTAGGATTGACTAGCTAGTCAAAGAATATCTACTTCTACTTAATAATTGGCTGATTAGAGCAGGATGCTGTTTAATTCTCCCTAGGATAAACATGTTATATTTTGGTTCTCAATACTGTCCAATCAAGACCAGCACCCCACTGTGCTAGGTGTTATAGAAACACACAATATAAATTAGCCCTTCCCCAAGATCTTGCAATCTGTCTGCAGGTACCACTTTGAGTTACAAAAGGCAGATTACTGGAATTCTAAATTCCAGTTTAAAATATTTGCATCTAAAAACCTAACTCTGAATTCCATAGAGTACACCTGACTGAACTCCAGAGACCAAGCTGTGCCAATTAAGTGAAAAGATAATTAGCAAAAATTAACTGTTTATTAAATATTTCTTTTGAGCTTTTCCCTCCCCTTGTCTAGTATAGCTTACGAATCTGGATTTGGCAGTCTGAGCTAATGCACTCTTTCTAGGGAACAATGTATAAGCCATTTCAATCACTATGGGCACCTGTACACATGGTGGAGTTCTGCTCCGATACATGCTAATTAGCATGCATCACAGCAGACTTAATTAATCGAGTCTGATGCGAGTCTGGTGGAGCATGCTAATTAGCATGCTCCAGCAGCATCTGCATCACATGTATTCAGTATCTGTCCCCATGCTTCAAAATGGCAGCAGGAACACTTTAACTAAGGCTTGTTTGATGAGCTTTAACGAGCTTTAGTTAAAGTGCCCTCCACCCTGGAGCATGTGTATACATGCCCTATAAAAATAAATGAGTATGAATTAAGCATCTGTCTAGCATTGTGTCAACGATCCTGTTAGGATCTGGAAAGGACTCTCAATGCCCAGAAGATCATTTTTCCCTGTTCCTTTTTTATTTTCAGTTTGAAAGCTGCTGTCAAAAGCTATTGTTTTCATACCTCTAGAAAAAGAGCAAATAGATAATTACTTAAGGCTGAAGTGAAAATGTTATTAAACCTCCACACTCCCCCATAGCATGATGGAGATACTAGACTGCTACCTTGTCATAATACTACTAATCCTTAAACACTTTAGCATGCCATTCTGAGAGTAAATATAGTGTTGCATTTTGGATTGCACTGTAAGCAACTGTTTTGCCAAGAAGCAATTTGTTTGGAAACCAGCTGTTTGTATTATGTATGCAGTGAGTTAATATAAAGAATAACTAAATAGCATGCCTTGTATCTAGATAGCTTTTTAAAAAATATATGTATTCCTTTGAAATGGAAGCCTGGAAAAGTCCTGATTTGACCTATCTTTATTTCTTTTTGTCAAGGGAAGAAAGTGTTTCAAAAGAGTACTTCCTGTGGTACTGTTTGTTTACCTGTCATATATTTCTTGTTTTTCCCTCCCTTTTTTCTCTCTTTGACCATTTTGTGCATATTCCTGTCACTGCTGCTCTCTAAGTGAAAAGATAGTATTAAAAGAAAAAAAAGCTTGTCTGTGCAGAGTTGTCTTCAGTGCCAATCCAAGACTGTGGAATGAATTCCCACAGGAAGTAAGGACCGTCACAAACCTGATTTCCATTTCAAGTGAAAGGTACATTTCCTCAGTCCGCCTTTCTTTAGCATAAGCACAGAGAAGTATATTGCATAAAAACAAACCAACAAACAAATACATACAAACCCCAACCACCACTACCAAAAGCTCCACTATCCATATTATTCCCCAGGGGAAAGAAAATGAGAGAAAGCCAGCATGTGATTGATAATGTACATCTCACTAATGGACCCTGCTCATATACTTTGGTGAAAGAAACATTAGAAGAACTATGGGCAAGAAGAGGCATCACCTGATGTCTCATGTGTGTTGCCATAAAAAATTTTAAGGCAGCAAAAATGGTGAGCAAATCGATGTCTTTACCCTTTGTTGTGCCAAATCAGAGTAAAATAGGTGGTGACAAAAGGTAGTAGATTCTGCTGCTTTATTGCACCAGCTATCTGTTAGCTCTGTGGTAGACGAGTACAGGTAACCTGAACTGCTCAAACTTTCCAGCCACCCTGGAACGTTCAAGGGGCTTGACAGCCTCTCAAGTCTCTAAAGCACCTGCCTGGATTCCCCTGCTTACAGAGAGGCATCCTGGGGCATCTTGGGTTGGCTGTCCCCAGGTGGGAAAGTCAGGGTTCCCTGCTCACCCAGGCCTGTCCGGGGAAATCCTAGGAGTGAATCTGGGCAAGCAGGGAAGCCACCCACTTGCAGATATACCCCGTGCCCATGTTGGGGAACAGGAGAATCCCCCGCCTGAGATTTCCCTGACACATGTCTACAAGCACAGAGGGGGTACTCCACTTTCAGGCATGGCCCTCATGTCAGGGAAAAGAAATCTGCACTGAGGAAGTCCCTCTGCAGGCGATTTCCCTGGCAAGTGTCTGCAAACAAAGGGGTCTTGCACAGAGGGTCTACCCCTGCCTGTGCTGCTGCTGAAATAAATGCATGGTGTCCACTGCAGAGGGATTCCTCAGGCATGTGCATCTGCCACCTGCGCTGTGCAAATTCCTCTCCCTGCACTTTCAGACCTGCACCAGGGAAATCCCCTGCCAGGGATGTGTATGTATGGTGGGGGGGGGGCAAGAGGAGGTATCCCCCATTTTGTACATGTTCATTTTATTCCTTAACATAGTTGTTTACACATTTTCCTCATTGAATTTAATTTAGACCATTTTTTCCTAATTTATCAAGGTCATTTGAATAGTTATCATGTTCTCTCAGTACAAGGAATAGTTATCATATTATCTAAAGTGTCTGTTACCCCACCCAGCCTGAAGTCATCTACAGATTTATTAAATATATAGTCTAAGTCATCTTTCAAGTTGTTAATGAAGATATTGAACACTTGTGGATCCAGGACAGACCCCTGGGGAATCCAATTGGGTACTTCCTTGTACTAAGCCAGTTTAATCTTGAGCCATTGATGGCTATGGTTTGAGCATGAATATCCAGCCAGTTCCACATCCACCATATAATATTTTCATTGAGATTGTATTTTCCCTAGCTTGCTTATAAAAATGCTGTGGGAAATGCTGTCAAAACTTTTTATAAAAGGTGCAGTATACAAAGCCAAAACATAAGAAACCACTAGACAAAGAAAGGGTTAGTAAGTAGCTTGTATAGTAGAAAAGCAAAGAACTGCAATGTAGGAAAACATATATTTAGCAATAACTTTGTCCAGTGGATGAACATGTATGTCTCTGGGGAGAAAGATTGAAAGACAGACCTGTCTTGCATATACTATAGAAATCTATTCTTTCTCATCCTTTTATACTGTTTGCTGGTCTCCTGAACCCAGAAAATTCCTGTATCTTGGGTTTCTATTCACTTTTACTTAAAGCACAACTTTAGTTTAAGCTATAGAGATACTAAACTATACTACCAAAACCATACCTTTGTATGTAAATGGCAGGCAAAACATATTTTATTCATATTGTTATTTATATCGTTCTTCTTAGGAACATGCCAGAGAGGATTCAAAATAATTACCTCTGCAATAATTACCTCAAAGAAGTAAGTAATGTGAAAGATAAAGAACTTAGGTGCCTCACCAAGTTCTCACAAGGTTCTCAGTTGCAGAAAGAAATACAAGAAGTTCTCTCCAAGCAGCCTACAAAGTTGCTGCTTCAGAGAAAGTGGGAGGCTGAAAACAGTATGATTGAGAAATATGCAAGTAAGAAAATAGAGTGCGTGGCTTACCAAGTTGAAAATATGGAAATCAAATAAGAAAAATTAGTCAAGCATATTTTCTTACTGAACAACCCTTGTCATTAAAGCAAAGTTACAAGGTTATTGCTAAAAGCACCACTTACTAATCTAAAAATATCCTGTCAGCTTTTATTAAAATTTAACTTTTAAAAAAGACCTCAGTGTTTTAATGTTCTTAGCAGAACATTATTTAGCCGATTAGAACAGAGGCATTGCTCATTTTTGTTTGCCAGAGGGCAGTGTGTTTTTTGACTAGTGTGTGGCAATTTAAACTGAAAAAATAAGATGGACCAACAACACACTATACATTACTGAAAGCATCCTTTAATGTGGTAGCCCTTGAGCATTTTGGCTGTGAAATTTTCCCATATATGTCATGCATCATGTATGGTAGCTATCAGTAAAGTAAATGAAAGCATGAAGAGACACTGCTGGACAAGATTAACTAATATGCTGCAAGGAACAGTGTTTCTCAGCTAGAAACAAATATCTAGAAGAAGATAGTGATATTTGCTCACGTTCTTTTAAAATATAATATATCCTCAAATATGAGGTTTTGACCTTAAGTGTGGTTACAGTGATACTTATAGCTTCAATTTTGTGCTTCCACTGTGGCATTTGAGTTAGTTTTTTTCATTTTACTTGTTGGTACTGCCAACTTGCAAGAAGTAGCCATATTATTTACCTCCTTAATTTTAAGTGGGGTATTCCCAAGCATTGTAAAAGCCTGCAAAATCTTGAAGACAGGATAAGGAAAAATGTATTAAAGACTATATGCTGCTCATTTTACTGGTCCTCCATCCTTTTTAATGGCAAATTACACATCCATCTTCAAAAACAGCTCTATAAATGGCACACGTTAGACTTGAAAAGTACTAACAAAGTTTGGCCACTTCCAGTTCAATACTGTGAAATGAATCCAGCTTTAGTTTATAGCCCTGCACATCTATTTTTACAGAACCCATCATTTCTTGGGATATTTTCCTTGCTCTATTTCACAGACTGAAATCCGCTCCTGTGCAGAGGGCCAGCAAAAGGACTATGCATCATTTAACAGTTTAAGTGGGACTTCAGTGGTGCATAGGCCTTGTGCTTGGCTCTCTATGCAAACATGAATTTTATCCACAGAGCATGTTTCATAGCTTGACTGTTATCGCAGGCTCTGTGGTTACCCCAACCCCACTAGCGTAGATTAGAGTAGCTGAGATCCTGCTTGAAATGAATCTATTAACTATGCCAGGGCAGGATGGGTTCAGCAGAACTTATTTCCCTCACCTTCACCTGGCACTGCCCTTGGTGTCCTATTCCTTCACCCAAAACCTGAAGTGAAGGATCAGCTAATGCAGGAAGCAAGTACCTGTTTTACATAAACTGCAAATAATACATTAAAGGGGGGAATTCTGCACAGTCCATCTCTCACCAAAATATGGCCACTAAATGTTTTTTGAGTAGCACAAAATTTCCAATTTACCAGAGAATCCAGCCACTAATTTCAATGAAAGTGGGATCTAGCACATTAGTATAAAGTTTTAACTTATATATTTAATTTGTACATTTTTCATTATAGGGCTTTAAGTAGAAACCTATTAGGTCTGGAGGCACATTCTTCGAACAGTCTTTAAATAGACGGAAGACTTTTCTTACCATTATGTTTTAATTAGCTCAAAAACATGAACAGTGTTTGTGCATGTACTAGCAATGGGTTTGATGTAGAGTAAAATTGTCATTAATTTTCTGAACCCAAATTTTGTATAATCTTTCAGAACCTGCTGGATTGGCTACTTGTTTAGAATGGTGGTTTCTAGGGGTTTCTAGGGGTGTGCAAAATGAGCTGTATTAGATTTGGATTTGGATTCAGCCTGAATCAGGGACAGCGATTCAATTCGTTGATTCGGATTACTGTCCCCAATTCAATTTGGCTGAATCCAAATTTGAAGATTCAGTGCCAGTTCAGAGAATCAGCTATTCAGCCATAGACACAGTTTTAAATGTTTTTACTACATATTTTGAGGTACCAGGCATGGCTCATGAATGCTGCAGTGCTGGGGCAGATGGAACGTCCCACCGGAGCACAAGGATGGGAAGGGTGCGCATACTTGGCAGCAAACCCAGAAGTGGATCAGAAGTACTTCTGATCCACTTCCGAGTCCACCGCAGAGAGCACGGGAGGGGACACCCCCCTGGCTCAGCAATTAGCCGTGGGGGAACACTGGACCCCCCGCAGACCCAGGAGGGACCAGTCACCAAGCCAGGGGAGTGTGGGGGGTCCTCCAGTGTGCTTCCCAGCGGACCCAGAAGTGGACCAGAAAGGAACCACCCGCCGCACTCCTGTGGGGTGCTCCATCCACCCCAGCTTCTCAGTATTCACGAGCCACCTGGTACCTTGAGCTATGTAGAAAAAACATTTAAAACTGTGTCTATATCCAAATTGCCGAATCTTTCTGAATCTCTCCGTATCGATTCAGGGGGTTCTGATTCAATTTGGATTTGGAGATTCAGCCACTGAATTGGGCTGAATCAAATCAGGGACCAAAGCTTCATACAGCCCTAGTGGTTTCTCCCAGTCCCTATGGCCCCTTCTACATGTGCAGTAAAGGAGTGATGGGATCTAATGTGTGTCACGCAATTGCACCTCCTGCCATACCGTACATGCATGGCAGGAGATGCAACTGTGGGAATATGCATTAGATCCGATCATGCCTTACTGCCAGTGCAGAGAGAGCGTGATCCCAGGCTCCTTCTGTGCCATCAGGAAGCATGTTCCTGCAGCTGGGAGCTCCACACACCCTTGTTGGAGGTATGTGAAGCCCCTGGAGCCAGAGGGTGGCCATAGAGGCAATACCCCCCACTCCAGGGGTGTGGGAAGGCCCTGGAGTCAGAGAATTGCTGCAAAGGGTCGTCTGGCCCTAAGGGTTTCCTACACCCCAGACCCTACAAATCACAGCAGCTTTGATCCCCAGGGATTTCACATGAGGCACAGTGCACCTCTGTGTTTGAGAGCCCTGTCAACTATCTGGGCTCCCAGCCACAGGAGGGGCCCCTGCTACATGTGCAAATTAAAGCTTCATAGCAACTAACTATAAAGTTAGTACAGATTTTCAAGGCCTAACTTTATAGCTGGTTGGAGGTTTTTTTGTATAATAGCTACTTTGCATGTGTAACTGGTGTCCAGGCAACTGGTCAATTACCCAGTTTATTCTTCAATACCTGTAATGTTTAAAAGGGGACATATCAGTTTAGAAAATGCCATTTCAAAAACTATTATTCCAACTATATTTCAGGATTTCTGCTTCCAGCCTAAGCTTTTAGCTCAGAAAGGAAAGACTGGGGTGGGGAATCTTTCTGAATTTAATGAAGGGCTATGTTCTTGGTGTGTCCAAGAAGCTTCTTGCATTATCAAAGCCCGTCATCTGAAACTACCTTTGATCTCTTCATATTTGCAAATATTTTCATGTGTTCCTTAAAAACAACATAAACCCCATATTCCCTACTCTTGTTCTTTGCTTATATTGCTCAAGGGTTATTGATTAGCTCTTTTAGAAAAAATACTGTTTCTTCAATAATTTCAATTGCCAAATGTAAACAGTTTTCTACTACATGCCTAATTTAAGGATACACTTAGAATACATTGACCTTACATCACAGGAAATAGGTTTATATTCATGCTGGTAACAAAGTAATTTAAATTCTTAATCACATATGAATTCTTTCAGTTGTTCCCCTGTGGTTGTTTATCTGTCACCAGTTGGGACCAGACAGCAGAGAAGGATGTTAATCATAGTTTTCAAATAAAAATAGAGGTTATTGTTCAAAGTTAGCCACAAAAAGACCTTCTTATTCTCTATCTAGATGCATAAGCCATGCTGTTAGCTGTGTTAGGAATTTATCTTTCTCATCTCTAACTCTGACAGTCTCTGGTTAGCCTTTAGACCTCATGGCTTCTTTTGGTATACATTCATTCTGTTCTTGAAATTGCCCAGTCTTTCCATGTTGGTTTGGCAAATAAAATATTCAGACAACTATTTCTCTAGATTTCAGCAAATATAATTTTTCCTATTAAGACATTCATTAAAACACAGAAAGAAGACAGACACATGGCTGCAAGCACTTGGCAGCCATGCTGAAGGCAAAGTCAGCTGCCAGCACTTGACAGCCATCTTGAAAGCACATCCTTCACACTCTGACCTCTGAGCTGATACTTCCTGTATCAGAGCAGCAGAATAGCAGAGACGTAGGCAGCATGCATCTGCTCTGCTCCTACCACAGCTCCCCTTTCCAGCGCTGGCTGCCCCAGCTCCTGGCCTTGGTGTCCAGGGACAGGGCTTGCCCCCATGCTGTAGTACGTCAGGGTCCTGAACCAGGAACGCAGATGTGTCCAGAGCACCAGCAGGATCAGCAGCAGCAGGGCGTAGTGGATTGGGCAGCCCTTTGCCTGCACAAACAGCCCATTGCAAACTGCCCAAGACACATGCAGCAGGGACACAGTGGCAGTGTGGGGGAGGGGCAGTTCTGAGGCACATCCTCAGTGAAGCCCCAGTGGGGAGAGCAGGGATATGGCCAGAACCTCATCCAAGCTGCTCAGGAGCCCCGTGTGCCACAAGCCCAGGTGCTTTGGGCTACATGGCAGTGCTGCAGAACAGAGTGGCTGGCCTGCAGAGAGAGTGGGGGGAGAGGGGTCTGGAGCTGTGGAAACAGGTGCTGCCAGCAGCCTGGCCTGGCCTCACTGGGAAGGGGCAGCGGAGGCAGGCTGCCTGTAGCCAGCACCCAGAGGGCTGTCAGCCCCAGAGGAGCAAGCAGGCCTGGGGGGCTTGGCCAGTGGCCACCTGGCCCCAGCCCTGACCATAAAGCCTAGCACAGCTCCTAGGCATCTGTGCATGGCCACCTCTGATCTGAGGCCAAGCAGCACAGGGCCCCTGGTACAGAGCATCTTATTTCTGCAATGTTGCAAACCAGGCTGTCCACAAGCTCTAATCCCACCTGGAGTGCTATCTGTGGCAGCGCTACGCATCCCCGCCCCCCCACGCTGAGGAGGACATTGCTGCTGGCATTGACACCTTCATTGACATGTGAGAGGCCTTTGGCCACCCAGCTGTGTGGACATGGGCTGCTCAATAATGTTTTGAACTGTATCTCTCTGCATGCTGTAGGGGTGGGAAACCTGAGGCTAGGGGAGTGTAGGTGGGATGGGCAGAGAGGAGGCATAGCAGCTGGGGACAGGGGAGAAACCAGAGACTGGGAGGGCCCTCCCCCAGTGCAGGACTTACCATGTTTCCAGGACTGGTGAGGCTGGCAGCTCTGTGGGTCTCCCCATCTGTGACAGTGTCCAGCTGCACCCTGTATCCCTAGCCTGCAGTGTATGGCAGGCTGGTGCCTGGCCAGGGACCCTCCTGGGGGAGGAGCTGGTCTATTGCCCTAACTTCTAACAGAGGAAGAAACAAAAATATTGTTGAAGTAAAGATGTTAATATTTCTTCCTTCAGTAAGAACAATGAAAACCCCTGATGCTAAGAATATGCAAGCAAATCTTATTATAAGAAGATAATTAGCTGCAAGCTATGTATTGTGCATCAGACATAATGGGAAGAAGTGTTTCAGAGGACACAAAGTGTTGTGGTAATTGAAAACCACTGAAATGTGAAGTGTACATATTAATATGACTTTCTGGATAACTTGGGATGGGAGAAACTGATGATTCTCTAGCCTTTACAAAACTCCTACAGAGAGAACCTAACCCTATTGAATTCTATGGAATTTTATTGTTGAAATCAAGGTGAAGACCCAGTTTCCTCTTCAGTTTCCCCTTTTGTCAAAGGCAGATGCCTTTTGTGGACAAAGCTGATAACAGAGATAACTGATGATTTTCAAATATTAAGAATAATTTCTTTTAAGGCCACTTCTATCTGCAAAGAGTGGGAATCCCATTTTAGTTACTGCTGACATGGAGTTAAATTGTAGTATAATTCTGAATTGATTAACCTGAGATTAATACTTCTGAGCTGGCCTGGAGTTAACAGCAATCAGAGTTTGTATGCTTTTCCTTGATCTGAACCTGAAAAAAAAACCCAGTAAGACTTCCAAGTCAGTGTCTTAAAAATCTCTTAAATAATACTCTTTGGGGGCATCTACACAGGCTATTAATGCACCTAAATAAACCCCAGCACAGTTTGTGCTGGAGCTGATTGCTCCTGGGTGCAGCATTTACACATGGGGACAAATCTTAGACTGTGGTCTGCCATTTTAAACCCAGTTTACACATGTACCTGGGATCACAGCACATTAAGCTGGGACAATGTAGCCCTGGCTGGTAGGGGGCAAGTTTTCAGCCTGCCAGGTCAGACCTGGTCCACCTTGGCTCAACATGCTGAGGAGGAGTTGGCTAGGGCACGAGGATGCTACAGTATGGGGCTAGATGGCAGGAAGGTCCTGCACTGTAGCACCCTCATGTTCCAGCTAGCCCCAGTCACCACCTACATGTGCATTTGAGTGCACATAAATACTTGTTTCTCTTGCTTTATGCTCTACATGTGTTCCTGGAAAACAGTATATAACTCAAATTCACATAAAGGGAACCCACTTTACAATGTAATAAACAGGGATATATTCCAAGACCTTAGCTGTAATGACCCCAGACTCATTTCTACCACTTCTACAAGGCAATTTTGGTACTCACCAACAGTGGACAGTGCACACAGGCACAGGGTTGTGGTTAGTCCACCATAGGATAATACTTGTCAGGCAATACTATCCTATGGCAGAGTTAATTAGTTTACTGAAGTCTAATAGTGCCACATGTGTAGACAGTGATGCTTTACTGTAAGGCTAATTAGTCGTTTCTGCTGTAAGGCACACATGTAGATGCACTCTTTGACTACTACTTTCAGAAATGTTCCAGCAGCCTTCTGAAGCAATTCATATCTATTCAAACATCTTTTCTAATCAATGAGTTACCCTAAAATTAAGTAAATAGGACCTGATTCGTGCCTCAGTAATCTCATTCATTTTTAATTGCAACATTTGTCTGTAATCATTTAGAGAAGATCATGCCAGCACATGTAGTTGGCTTAGAGAATTTCCTGAGGTCCCTTCTTTTCCTATTTTTCTACGATTCTTGTATCTTAGCCATGTTTTCATGGGGTATACTCCCATTCATTCATATGGTACACTCCATTCATCCATGCAAGATCAGACAACCAACTTCCCCTGTTGTTTGACAGAGAGACTCTTTAGCATGAATGAGTAAAATAATATTATATGGGGATGCAGAGAGAAAATTAGAAAGGCCAAGGCATAATTTGAAATGAAACTGGCAAGGGACATAAAGGGCAATAAAAAGGAATTCTAAAAGTATGTCAAAAGTAATAGGAAGACTAAAGAAACGAAAAGTTAGTTATTAGATAAGCTAAATTCTTTCAAGTTGTCGGGTCCAGTTGGGATGCAACCTACATACTAAAGGAATTGGCTGAGATAATTTTGTAGACAATAGATATCCTTTTTGACTCATGGAGGTCAGGTAAGGTCCCAGATAATTGCAAAAGGGCAGATATACAGCCTGACCTCAATACTTTGAAAGATTATGGAGCAGGTCCTCAAGAAATCCATTGTGAAGCACCTAGAAGACCACAAAGTCATTAGGAACAGCCAACATGGATTCACCAAGAGCATGTCGTGCCTGACCAACCTGATTTCCTTCTGTGGTAACGTGACAGGCTCTATGGTTGTGGAGAGAGCAGTGAATATGATATACATTGATTTAGCAAGGGTGTTAACATTGTCTCATAACATTCTCATTAACTAGACAAAAGTTCTGTAAGGTGAATATGTAACTAGTTGGATTTTTGTACTCAAAAGAATCGTCATCAATGATGCAACATTTAGTTGGGTGGAGCTATCAGTTGTGGATCCCCAGGGGTCTATCCTGGGTCAAGTATTGGTCAACATCTTTACTAAGATGTTTAACAGAACATCAACACCATTTTTTGACAGAATTCTTTGGAACCAAGTCATTATTTGAAGAGCGATGCAGATAGAACAAAGGTGCATCTGACATGGCACTGGTCCTTAGTATTCTCCTGTGCACCCATTAAAGTCAAAGCCAACCTTCCTGTCTTTCTTTGTGGTATTTTTCACTTTTCTTACAGCTGCATACACATATTTCTGGATTCCTAAGTATGTACCCTGCAATCAAACCCCTTGGGACTCTCCAGCTCTTCAGATATTTCATACATTCTTTGAATCCTTTATTAGATAATGATATTCTGTTTGCATGACACACACATTCCAAGATCTGAATGCCCTGAAATCATTTTTCCCCCCATCTATGATTCAAGTCTGGTTAATCTTTATAGAAAAAGGGAAACTAAGCTCACAAAAAGTCGTCATACTTCAGAATGGGTGAAGCCCACAGTAAAGTAACCACAATAACAGAAAACAGAAGTGTGAGTGAAAGATTTTCCACTCCTAGGGGATGTCCTCACAAATGTTCACATGTACTTCAAAGGCTTTCCAGGTGCTGCAAAATGCACCCCATGCTCATGATTCAGTTCTCTGTGCTGTATGTTTGCAGATACTGGGAAATCCTGGTATAAAAAAAAAAGTACCAAAAAAAGCAGTGCAACACATGTGGCAGTAGCGTGTGCTGCCTGAAACCAGAGCCAGGCTCCATGTGCCCTGATTGCCACTGTTTCAGTCCCAGGAGGGCTCCAGGACTGCAGGTGAGGCTGCTGGGGCCAGCCCAGGGGCTGGCCCTACCCTCTCCTACCTCACCTGGGTCAATCTGCCTCGCAGCAGAGCATGCTTTCAGGAGTTTCCCAGGGACAGCTAAGAGTGGCACAAATGCATATGTTCTGCTGCTAGTTGTCTCTGGGGAAACCTGTGCGGACTCATCTGTATGAGCCCCTAAATTGAATCTAGTGGGGTGCTGTTGACCCCAGACTTAATTGGCACCTAATTAGCAGCACTCCATCAGTGGCTATCCCCAAGCCCAGATCAATGTGTCGGTGATCGATGGACACTTGAACTCAAGCAGTTAATTATCGTACATCCCATGCAACTAAAAAGAAGCTGTAGGGAGACGCATCAGTGAGCCATATTGCATAGCACAGTTGACGGCATGTTCAAAGTGAACCATATTATTGCATACAAGATTCACATTAGAAGTTGTTGGAATGGTGTTTATCTGGAACACTTTTGACTCTTCCCAGCAAAAAGGCTGTGCATTTGTTAAACTAGTATAGCCTAAGTAGAGAGTCCAGGCAACAGATTTTAAATAAACAGATCTTGCATATAACGCATTGTTTACCTGTCTATAATGAATAAATTAAACTAGCCATCACTTTGGTACTGTTGAGATTGCACATAATGTTGTTGAGACATTGTCACTTTGGGTTTGAAAATTCCCTAAAGTCTCTGCTTCTAGGAGCAGAACAGGACTCTCCAGTATATATGTTTCGTGAATTCCAGGATGCAGTGGATCACTGTTGTAAAGTGAGACTCATAGGTGTTTGTTCCTGCATCAGCTGCCAAGAACCCAAAATACCAAGCTTTGTCCCATGGTGGTGCTGCTGCTGGGGGTGGGGGGAGGGGGCTCCAGCACCACTGTTCTCACCTGGGGGCTTTCCTGCCACCACGGGAAGAAGCTACAGTGCCCAGCTTGTGACCATGGTGCTACTAGGGCGTTGGTGCTGTGGTTGTTTCTTGGCAACTTGGCCATGGACAGAAGCCATAATGTCAGGCTTCTTCCTATGGTGCTGCTGGGTCTCCAGCATTGCAGCTCTTGCAGGCCTTGCTGCCAAGCACACGTGAAAGCAGCAGTGTTGGAGCTCCAGCAGTACCACGGGAAGAAGACCAGCATTGGAGCTTGTTTCCTTAGGGATAGCCAACTTCTGGGATTCTGGGCTTCTTCCTGCTGCTGGGTCCCTGAGTGGCCAGAGTGGGTGCTATGCATGACACCCATCCTGGACTGGTCCCACATGCCACTGCATGCCATGCAGTCTCAGACTTGCCAGAATGGGCACTATATGCTCTGGATCAGGCATGCTGGATAAGTCCCAGTCTGGCCCATGGGGCTAACTACATGCCATACATCTGGCCTATGTGGGTTTATTGAGTTTGACACCCCTACATTACAGTAAATAGCTATTTAAGCTACTCAAATGCATTGATAAGTTCTACATTTTAAATTGTATCCACTCAAGGACAACCTCTCTTCTTAAAATCTAAGAACATTACCATCAGTTTAGTGAAAACATCCACCCATACCCAATAACCATAAAAATATGAGGTAATATTAAAAAATAGCTAACTAATACTGAAAAGATAAAGCAACATAAATTGCTAATATATCTTTCCCCAGAATATGGTGCTCATTTTAGTCACAGTATCTCTGAAAAACTGTAACAGATATAAAAAGAGGAACAAAAATAATTGGCATCATGGAAAGACTTCCAGATGAGGAGAGATTGAAAAGATCAAAACCATTCAATGGGACAAGCCTCTTGAGTAAAGGTTGTAGGTTAGCATTAGTAGCACTCTAGTGAATTTTCTAGTTTTCTATCAACAAACATTATAGCTTATTAAAATAGATTATTCAGGATTTGTGCCCATGAATATGAACTTTTTGAAATGCTGAATGCACTAGTATTTAGCTTCTATAATCCCAGTTTCCAGGCCTGGGGCATTACAATAAAATACAAATAGGGATCAAGAGAATTTGGACCTTAAACCTAGAGAAAAAAATCAATGTAACAAAAGAAATGTAAATTATCAATATAGCCCAGAATCCTTCACCACAAGGATTTTATATCTTTCAAGTTGATTGAACGTCAAATAAACTTAACTCAAAATTTTAATTTAGGCAGTTTTATGCTATGCCATACCATCTCCCTGCCAAGTATAAGACTGCTGACAAACAAGCTCTGTCTTACTTGCTCACACTTCCTAAACCCAAAAACTAGACAGAGAGACAGCCTGATGATAATGCTGGAGTGCATGCTTAGGACCCTTCTGAGTCATTTACTTTGCCTAATTACTACATTTTGGTGTGTCTGGAATGGGAATAAGTGTAAGGGACCAAGCTTTGACAGGGGGATATGGCTTTAGTTTTTCTTCTGCAATATCTAGCCTACCTACATTTTTAAGATGTTACTACTGTTTCTTCTATTGTCTATATACATTTTTGCAAAGGAGTTTCCACATCTTAAATATTACAAGATTTTTTCTTTATCATGTTTTATTAATTTTTTACATGTTTATTACAATGTCAGTAGTGATTTTATAGCAGTTAGATATATCTAATAGTGGCCTTCAAAGTGGAAACTGTTTTCCTTTTCTGAATTAAAAAAAGAAAAATCATATTAAACATTTCCAGTGCATTAAATTGATTGTTCTCAATTGCATTTAAATTGCAGAGGCATACAGTACTGTTTGTAAGCCAGACAACCAGTAGAGTTCAACTATGTCTAAGAGGTGGGGCCTGCTGAAAAGTCTGGTGCCTTTGGGTCCTGTTGGACATGGCTTCTGGCAGTACTGGGGGGAAAAAGAGAGCTGTGCTGACACCGCCCTGCTTGCTTTGCAGCTACTCATCCCACTGCCGCTGCCACTAGTGCCACCTTTGTGATAGCCAAGTAGTAGCTTGGCCTGCAACCACTTGTGCAGCCTCCTCTATTGTAGCAAGTAGATATTTGACTCACAGTTTCCTGTTTCAACACCTCTACCACTTGCACTTCCACCTCTGTGGCTGCTTCTTCTGGGATCACTGCCCTAGCCCTGTGGATCTGGCTTACGAAGAGCCCTGAAGTCCAGATCCAGCTTGGAATGCGAGGTGAACTGAACTGTGTCTAGGATTACCTAGATCTTAGTCTTTTATAGACCAATCGTTAAGCACAATTGCAGTGGTGTTGCACCAAGAATTCATTTGATCCAATGTATTGAGATTGTAGTGCAGATTTAGGCCCTCTATTTACCCTACTATTGCAGAAGTGGCAACATCTGACTTCTTCAGAGCATGTGTTATAACTTAACCTCGTTCTAATTTTACTGATTCCACCTGTCTCAGAAGGTAACCTCTCCATAGCTAAAATACTTCATAACAAGTAGAGTAGGACAAGACAAAACTGTATTAATGACAGTGCGAGGGGTTTTGGAGACCTCATAAGAGAGAGAAGGACTCCCTGCTCCCATTCCATTGTCAGTCTGCCTCCATGTTACCAGTTCTTGATGGCCCAGAGTAATGTTGAGATAATAGTTCAGAATTCTAGGCCAGAATCTTACAACTTTGGATGCCTAATGTTAAGTTCCTAACACCTAAACAGAAATGGCTTGGTTATTAGGGCTGTGCAAAGCTTTGGGTACCGATTTGATTCAGAGGAGATTCAGCTTGATTCAATGGCTGAATCTCCAAATCTGAATTGAATCAGGGGACTGATAAAAAGGTCTGAATTGATCTGAAGCTCTCCAAATCAATTTGGAAAAGATTTAGAGAGCTTCAACAATTTGGGCAGTCCCCAGTGGCTGCAGCAGGGAGCTAGAGCTGGACTCAGAGCTGTAAGTAGGGGGAGGGGGAGCTAGAGGAGGGGGGAGAGAGCCATGGGGGGATACCTATCTGGCCCTATCCCCTGCCTGCTCCCCCAACACCCTCCCCCCCCCATGGCTGCCCCACCTGCCCCAGCTTTTGGTGCTTTAAAAAAAAGCCCCCCACTCACCGGGTGCTGCCAGGTGGGGTAGGTGATCCCCATTGCCCCTCACTGCCCCATGCTGCATGCGGGGCTCTACTATGAGCCTTCTGACCCTCCCCCTGCTGTTCCAGCCACCCCCATGGCTGTCCCATCCACCCCAGCTCCTGCCCTTTAAGGAAAAAAAAAATTGGAATTCACTGGCTCCTGCAGTGGTCTTGAGGCTTCGGGGGGCTCATAGAAGAGCCCCCCCACATGGTGGAGGGCAGTGAGGATTGACACTCCTACATTACTGCTGGGCAGGAACTGGTGAGCCCAGGATTTTTTTTGTTTGTTTGTTTCTTAAAGGGCCAGAGCTGGGGTGGGTGGGGCATCCATGGGAGGGGGCTGCAGAAGTAGGGTGGGTTGAGGGGCTTGTAAAGAGCCTCCCATGAAGTGTGGGGCAGTGAGGATCACCCTCCTCCCCCCCCACCCAGCAGCACCCTGTGAGTTGGGGCTTTTTTTTCTTTTACTTTTTTCAAAATGTCAGGAGCTGGGCTGGGTGGGGCAGCCATTACTGGGGTTGGGAGAGCAGACAGGGGATGGACCTGTGTGATTCAGAGATTCATCAGCAGCCTAATATCCAAACCAGATTTGGCTGAGTCAGTTCGGGACCGTGATCTGAATCACCAAATTGGCTGGATCTGAATCCGAAGTGAATACTACTTGCTTTGCACAGGCCTACTGGTTATTGGGAAATCCCATTGCCCAGTAAGAATATCACCAAAACAGTCTTTCAAAAATCATATCAAAGACCAAAAATAATATTAGCTTAAAAATCACAAGATATAACCAATCAGTAAATAAATGGGTGGTGTTTGTCTTTAGTTTTTGTAGGTTATGTTCTCAAGCTTTTCTTTGAAACCATGAGGGTTAATATTAAAAAAAAACAAAAAAACAACTGACATCAGTTTCAGAAAAATAACAAATTACCACTAAATTTGGGATTTAGTATCAATGCATCAAAATTATGTTAGGCTAACTGTAGCACTTTGGAAAAAATAGAATATTTAATTGTTGGTTGGTTGGTTGGTTTTTTAAACAGTGGCTTTTAGATTTGAAAATTTTAGCCAGGATCTTTGACTAAGAAAAATGTTCCAGTGATTTCTGCATGAATATTTTGAGTTTATAACACTGAAACAACATATGATAAGATATTAGGGATCTGAGGCCTAGCCAAATTCCCTCTGAACCAATCCTTTCTAGTGAATAATTGCTCTTCCACTGACTTATAATATTTACTTAAATAGAAGATGATCCTGCTTATAAGAGGACCCCCACAATAATTGGATTTTGGATGCATGCATGATATGAGTCCAAAGCAAAAGGCTCATAATTTACCATATAATGTACTGGGTTGTACTCCAGCAGAATCAATAGAATTTTAAGTCATGGCGACCCTATTGCTCAGCACTGTTCAGTATGTGTATGGACTCCAGATCCACCCCGCCTCCAAAAGATAGATGTAGTAATTACCACCCCTTCCACTATGACTAGAACTGGGTGTTCTTGTTATGAGTCCTGGGCTCCTAGGGTTGCCAACCCTCTTGGATTGGCTAGGAGTCTACCAGAATTGTCATTAAACTCCTGGTGACTATTGAAAGCAATCTGGGAGATTGATATTGTGAACGGGTTGAACAGGACAATTAATAACTAGAGGTGCATTAATACATTGATACCATATTGGATCGGCACTGATATAAGGAAAATCAACAGTATCAGCAATTAGCTTTTTTTAGCTGATGTGGCTGATAATGTCCCTGATAAATGTCCTGTGCATACGGACAGCTGCAGCGCACATGTGGCCAGGAGCACAGCCCAGCAGCATGGATTGCAGCTGGGTCTGGCTGGTAAGTATGTTGTAAGGGAAAGGGTGCATGTGGTGGGGGGTGCAGATTGAGACCCCAGCAGTGAGGGAGGGAATAAGGCTGGGGCTGGGCCAGGGGCAGGCATTGCACAGCTGGGGTTGGCTGGGGCACAGGATGGAACTGCAAGTGGCTTGTATGGTGGGCGCAGGGAGGGGATGGCAGATCCTGCTGCTGTATGCAACCTGAGAGGGCATAGGGAGCATGTGCCTCTGGATATGAGCATGGGTGGGCTGCTGCTGTGGGTTGGGGCCGGGGCAGTGCTGGGCTCTTCCTGGTTGGGGGGGGCTGGGCTGGGACCACACTGGGGTAGGTGGCACTGGGAGGAGGGCTATGGGGAATTTTGAAGTGGCTGCAGCCCCCCGCCATAGTTCCCCTCCCAGCGCTGCTGCCACCCACCCAAAGTGCAGCCTAGCTCAGCCCAGCCCCCCACCGGGAAGAGCCCAGAACTGCCCCAGTGGCAGCCCACTCTCGTCCTGCATGCAGATCCAGGGGCACATGTCCCTGATGCCCTCCCAGGGTACATGTAGTGGTAGGAACCAGCCCCCCAGTAGGATCCACCCCTCCCCATGCCCACCCGACAAGCCACTCACAGTTCCTCTCTGTGCTCTTCCCTAGCTGTGCAGCTGCTGCCCCAGCCTCACTCCCTCCCTCACCACAAAGGCCTTGATCTGCCCCCCCATGCCCTTTCCCTCCCCCCTTCCCCAACAACAGACTTAACAACCAGACACTGATCTCCAAGCTGCCCAGCTGCATATTGGCAATCAGATCAGTATCAGCTGATATGGCTTATTAAAAATCGGCCATCAGTATCAGCCCAAAAATTCTCTATCGGTGCACCCCTATTAATGACATTACATCATTTTGGGGAAAACAACCTCTCAGAATAGCTTCAGTCAGAGTTGGCAATCCTATGGGGTCCTTCAAAAATTTATATGGAGATGAGGCATAGGGCAACCTGGCCCAACTCTACCTCATGGAGAGTGCAGCCAGACTAACCAGATTGTGACAAGCTGAGAGAGGGGGTGACAGAGCAATTCTGAATGAACTGTTTAGGGCCCTATTTGGTGATGTTTGCCAGACATCTAAGGCTGGTGTAGAAACAGGAATAATTGGAAATGGGGAAAAAGGCTCAGCTGTGGGAGTAAAAAGGAAGCTGAATGTATGAAGTGTAGTGGTCAACCATGACTTGAAAAAGTTGGCATTTAGGTAGAGTGCATGCAACTGGCACTAGCATATATCTTACTCAGATAGGCAGCACTAACCTATCATTGTGATAGGTTCCCATCAGCATGTTTGCCAAATATTGTCATGTATTTTATAGTCATATTCAGTGTTGGCTTCATTGAATCAACTTCATAGTTGGTTTCCATTGCTGAGCATATGGTGCTGTTGGCAGTGGTTCAATGATATACAGTGTATTTAATTAGGTTTCCTTGTGTGCAAATGTAAGAAGAGGAGCTGACTGAAGGGAAATTTAGCTTGTCCTATATTGAGTAAATATAGTAATTGATCTTTGGTCACTACTAGGAACATACCTAAACCATAAAATGTACCTAAATCACTACAAGCAACATACCTAAATCATAAAGGGCTTTTTGTAACTCACTTGCAGTATGCAGAGCCAATTTCATGGGCATTTCTTGGTGACCCTGCCCCTTGGTGTTGATTAGCAGAGAGGCCCTGTCCCTAGACATTGACTGGAGGAGAGCCTAGGTGGGAGGAGAGCTAAGAGGGCAGCTGCCACTTTGGTTGCTGGCTGCCCTTTGTGTGCCCCCCCCACTTCAATGCTGATTGGCAGTGGGGCCCCAGGAGGGGAAGAGGAATGAGGGGGCAGCTATCATCTTGACTGCTGGCTGCACTTCATGCTGCCCTGCCCCTAGGCACTGATTGGTGGAGAGGCCCTGGAAGAAAGGGAAAGCATGATCTAGTCTGCTGCCCTTTGTGCCACCTCACCAGCAGCAGCCTGACCTTCCCAGCAGCGAGGACAACTGGCTCCCACTGGGGACCCAGCATTTTATTTTATTAAGTTTGTTGTTGTTGTTGTTGTTGTGGATTTCATGGACAATCCTGGATTTCTCAGTTTCTGTGAAATCCACAGAACTAAAAATTGAGTAGTTTCCTATTTGTTACTTTGATAAATTCAAACCCAGTGTTTCTTCTACCTTGATTATTTAGCTCCTTTGTTGTGTCTGACTTAGTCACTGGGTTACAGTTAACTGTAGAGTAGATGATTGCTTTATGGATGGTGTTCATCTAGAGCTTTTTGTAAAGGACCGAACAAACTCTCACGTACTACTTGTGAATCAGGAGAATGGAAACTTCCCTATATATAATGATATAATAATCAGTTCAGGGATACCACTGCTCTTCACTGAATCCATTCGTCATGCAAGCCATGATTAATCATTATTTTGGGGCAATGCTATAATGTTCCAAGATGCGGAATAATCCTTTGTTCCATGCTCTAAAAAGCACCTTTCTGAAACTGATAAAAAATTGTGTAGTTTCTTGTTTCCATGCTTAATGAATTTCTCTGGTAGTCACTGAAGAACAAATATCTATTTGACTGTCCTTCTCTTGGCAGTAAACTCTGTCTTACAGCTTGCTTTGTCTATCTGATTGCCAACATATAGTATGGTTACATTCAAAATTGTTTCCCTTTTAATAATAAGACTTAAATGAGATGGTTTATAAAGCTGGTTATATTGGATAGTAAAATAAAAACTGATATTTTATGGTTTACTTTTGAAGTATTATGTTGAGAAATGAGCATGTTTTTGATGTTTAAAAACCTTTTTAACTGTGTGTTTGCGTGGTTTCATTGATTATAGAATGATAGACTAGTAGGGCTGGAAGGCATCTCAGGAGGTAATCTAGTCCAGCCCCCAGCTCAAGGAAGGATCATCTCTGACTAAATGATCCTAGTCAAGTGTTTATCTAGCTTGTTCTTAAAAATGTCCAATGAAGGAGATTGCAGCACCTCTCTGGGTAGCTTTCCCCAATACTTAATCACTGTCCTAATACCCACCCTAAATCCCCCCTGCTGCAATTTTAGATTATTGCTCCTTGTCTTATCCCCTGTAGCCACAGGGAATAGTCTATCTCCATTCTTCATATAACCACCCTTCAGACATTGTAAGACTGTTATCAAACTCCCCATCATTATCCTCTTCTCCAAACTAAATAATCCTATTTCTTACAGAATTTCCTCATAAATCATGTTTCCCAGGCCTCTAATCATTTGTGTTGCTCTCTTTTGGACTCTTTCCAATTTGTTCACATTGTTCTTGAAGTATGGGGCCCAAAACTGGACACAACACTCCAGATGATGCCTCACTAGTGCTTGATAGAGGGGGAGAATCGCTTTCCTTGCTTAGCAAGTGATGCGTCTGTTAATACAGCCTAGTATACTATTGGCCTTTTTTGCAACTTTGACCTCCAGGTCTCCTTTTTCCTATTTAGAAAACTCATTACTTGGTTAACCTGCCATCTGTTAATTATGTTTTGTAGTTTGTCTCTCTTTTGGATTACTTTGAATGACAAGTAAAATGTGAGACTGATCTGGCTGAGTGAGTAGGCTATTGGGAAGAAGGTTGTATTTGAACATACCTGAACTTTTGGGTCATCTAGTTCCTGGTGCTCCGGCTCTTACATGCTTGAAATTCAGTTGTTCAGGTAAGTGGGTTATATAGGTGTAAATGGAATCACTATTTGGCTGGGGGTCGGCACGTTTGTTTGTATACCTTGGCTATGACCAGCAATACCCTTTACACCTCTTTTCCTTAGGAGTCTCTCCTTACGATCGGAAAGGGTTAACTTAACCGGTTTATAGTAACTACTGTTGTGTAACTGCTATTTTTGACACTTACACAGAGTTTGTGATCCTATTGCACATGTGGTATACACATGTTCTTTGTGTTTATCATAAGGCCTGAAACTCAGAATTGTTTCCATCAGTGCTCCTTTGGTTTGGTTTTCAGTTTCTGAATTGCCTGTAGGAATTACAGAATCTCAGATCATTTTCACAAAGCTGAAGCAAAACAAGGGTACTGGGACAGTGGTGGAAGAAGGGGAGAATGACTGACCATGCAGTAACCTGCAGAAAATGGAAAAAGTGTGGTTTAGCACTTTGATGAAGACATTTGGAGCCATTGGTCAAGGGTTCTACTCCTGGTTTTGTATGTGGGTAATCTGAAGCATATCTGTGCTTCAGTCTACCCATGTTTAGCTGAGTTATTGTAATACTGTGCAGAGTGCACAGGGGAGTTTTGTATTCCCCCAATGACATTCATTTCAGTATCCAATTTGCTTTATTTTAAAATTGTTTGCTTTTGGAATATAGGGCAAAGAAGGCATGAAACAATTATGTACCAAAAGAAAGGAAGAAAAAGGAAGTAGAATTGGGGAAACACTGTGTGGGAGGAGCGAGAAACATAATAAGCAAAAAAAAAAGTGGATGAGATTAAAAAATGAGAGAGAAATCAGGAGATAGAAATTGTTCAAAAAAGCTAAAATGTAGAAAAGGAAAAAAGAATGAGGAAGAAACCTACTTCTAGACACAGTTCTTGTGCCCACATCACATATGAGGAAGGACAAGAATGATAAGAAAAGCTCAATAAACTGGCCAAAATGCAATAAAGGAAAAAAAGAAATTGAAGATAAAAAGAGAAGAGAAGTTCAGATGTCATGCCTCATTATGGAGGATTCCAGATTGTGTGGGGTTTAATTTTTTGATGAAGGATTCCTACCACTCATTTTCTCAGCCCCTCTCCCCTTCCCATACTTAAAATGAGGACTTAAAAATAGATTGGGCTTTTTGCCCTATCTTTTTTTGCTTCTTGTTCTTTCTTTACATAATTTCATTCTGAATGGTTCACGGCGTAACACTGTACCCACCTACAGTTCCTTCTCTTGTCACTGGTATTACTCGATGGGGAGGGATAAGAAATCAGATCCTGTCATGCCCTTCATTCTCAATATGTGAGTATAGAGCTTCTGTGTGTTAGAAGTTACTGTTGCAAACCTTGCCTCTTTTCTTTCTTTTTACATGCACTAGATTCTCTTGGCCTTCATTAAATGCTCATTCCACTTATGTAGGGAAGTGAGGATGAGTCTGGAAATTACTTTTCTCATATATACAAAAAGGTGCTCCATCTGGTTTTTGGTTTTATCTTGCACTGCCTGTCAGTTGGAGTGACTTTTTAACATGTGATTTCCTAGCAGGGTGTGTTTTATATATCTGTAAAATCCAGTGCCAGCAGCATGGAACTATATAAATCATGTAAAAAATGGATGATGTAATAAATTTTAGGGTAATGGTCATGCCATCCAAATGTTTAAGAATGTTATAAGAATGAACTTGGATTAAATAAAATAAAAATGTGCACATGTGCACCAACATTTAGTTTTTAGACAGCATTGAGCACACAGTACAAAGATGGACATCTTAGAAGTGAAGAGAATTATGTGCAAATCTGTATAATGCTTATTTTATGAACCTGATTTAAATCTCACTAATGTCAAAGAAAATCCTTGGGGCTTTGGGTCCGGTCTTGTGAGGTTACTTTAGGTTTTGTGTTAAACTCTCCATTAAAATATTAATTATTTTAGCAATAATGAATTATTGTAACGGAGCAGAAAGGAAAGGAAATTATTAAAGGCCCATTCTCTTAGCAAGAATAGTTTTCTCTTACTGTCTTTCCTTCTCATTGTGGTCATTACCTTTGTTTAGTGACCCCATTGTTTGGATGTACCAGCAATATACCACATTTGTAATTATCTGCATTTCATGCTTGTAATTGCCACATTTCACGCTTCTAATGCTCTGTGGGAAGCTGCTTTCTTACATCTGTCTTGGGTTTTTCTAAGCTTTGTAAGTTATGCTATGGTATATGGACTTGTTATTACCAACCTCATGAAAACACATTATTTTGGAAAGAATGTTAGACTATCTTTTTTTTTAAACATTTCCCTCTAATCTTCAAGAAGATTGTTCATCTGTGTTCAATGTGTAACTTGCCTTTCAACATAATTTTATCACTTTTTTCCAGTTATTTCGTAAAGTTTTATATGTTTATGATATTTTATAAATACTAGTCTGGTCCACCACTCCATTAAACCAGAGAAATGCTAATGCAACCCTATTGAATTTTTTTTCTTTGTGTTAAATCAGAAAAAAATTACAAGGGAGAGTACATAAGCAGGCACAATAAATATAACGCTAAAGCCAAATTTCTTGCTTTACCTCTTCTTACAATTCCTTTTCAATGTTTCTTACTGAGAGAAGACCTTGTATCTAATGGCTGGCCCTAGACAGCAGCATATCATTTTGTTTAAGTGATATTAGAAATTCTCTAACAGATTTTTCCCAAATAATCAACTTATTCTTCAAGAGACTGTAAAATGATTACTTGTTTTCTTTCATGACTGTATACTGGCTTGGGTTTGTATATATATTTGATCAAAACAAAATGCACATAAATCTTACAGAATAAACTAAATATGGGCTCAGGAGTTTTTAACTCAAGGTCATAGTTTTATTAAATACAGAATATAACCATAACTAGTGTTGAAAGAAGAAGGATGCCCTTCACAATGATTTTCTACAGAAATATTCAGGCCATCAGTGGTTTTAGTCCCAGATCTGCTGCACATTCACTATTATGAGCTTGGGAAAGCCTCTAGGTATAGATATTGCACCTCTCTTGCTTTAAGCAGGCAGGAAACAGCCTAAAGTCATAAATAAATGGCTCTTAGAGTGAACATCTACACCAGACACTTTATGACACAATAGAACTAATTACTACGCAGTACGTGTTCACATCTACATGTGCAGACACTTATTTCACAGTGATTGGCTCAAATTGTGAGCAAATTTCCTACCTGCAAATGTAAGTACTAAATTTACTCGTGAATAGTAACTGTACTATAGTGCATGTGACCTGACCAAGAATAAATGTGCTCCTGGGCAGCAGGGGGCAGGAGATTGCTTCCTACCTCTAGGAGTTCCCTCCTGCCAGGGCAGGCCCTGCCATTGAAGCCTGGGCAGGGATAATGTCCCCCTGCCCTAGCAGCAGGGAACTCCCAGAACCCACTCTGCAGTTGAGGGGCCAGGGCTTGGAGTTCCTTATCTCCCAGCCTGAGTCCTACAGTTGTGGGGCTTCGTACTGGGAGATCCTTATCTCTCAGCCTGAGTCCTGCAGTTGTAGGACCTTGTCTGGGAAAGCCTCATCTCCCAGTGCCAGCTCTGTGGAGATCCTAGCACCAGGCCCATGGCTGTGCCTGGCTCTGTGACCATAGGAGTCAGGCTGGGAGATAAAGTTCTCCCATCCCCACAACCATGGAATTTGGGCTGGGAGATAAGGATCTCATAGTACCAGACCTATAACAGGGGACTTGGGCTGAGAGATAAGGATCAGGAACAGGGGCTGGGAGCTCCCCTACTGGGGAAGGGGCACGTTGTCCCTGCCTAGGCTTCAATGACAGAGTCCGCCCCAGCAGCAGGCAGCTCACAGGGGCAAGGAGTAATGTCTCAGCCCTGCCAGGAGACAGCTGTCTCCTGGACCCTGAGCTAGCACCCAGAGGGGGCCTAAGTCTCCTCCTGGCTGCTGCTAGGGCCCATTGCAGAGCCACAGGGAGAGAGAGCAGTCTGTGCTAGGAGCAGCAAATGTGGTCCTGTGTCCCTACTTGTGTACCATATGCCCAGAAGAGTTTAGTTGAGAGTAGTTTACCTGGAGTAAAATACTTCCAGATTATTTGCCCATGTCAAGGCAGCCAGAATTCTTTAAAAATGGCAGACTGTGCTCTAAGTTATCCCTCAATGGATGAGATATTAAAGTGCTTTCTGTTACAGTGCTTTATTGACTATCTATGCCAGATCCCAGGAAGGGGTAACTTAGATCACGATCAATGCCATCCTAGGTTGCGTTGCACAGGGCTACATTCTAGCCTTGGGCAGAGCTTGTTTTCTCTGCCCAAGCACTGGGCTGGCCCTGCCCCCTTGGCTGTCACTGACACGAGTCAGTGACAGCCTCAGACTCCAGCCTGGCATGGAGCCTGGTTGGTGGGGGTGGGGAAAGGAGGGTTTCTGTCCCCACACTTGCCCTGGCCTCATTGTGCACTGCAGCCCAACTGAGGGACTGTGGGGAGAGAAATCTGGAGTCTTTCCCCCAGCAGCAGCTCCATCCAGGCACCAGCACCCTGCTGCTTGTCCAGGTGTGCTACAGGGAAAGGGCTCCAAGGTCTATCCCCACCACAACCACCCCAGCCAGGAAGTGGCATACCACTGCTTGGCTACTGGGGACTTCAGGGAACAGGCTCAGAGGTCTCTCCCCCATAGCCGTTACTGCCTGTTGCCAGCTGCCAGGGGGCTAGAGGTGGGGAGAGGGGCCACTTTGGCAGCCTCCTGGAAGGCATGTGGAAGTGTCCCCAGTGGCCAGTCTGGGCACTGAGCCCCTCCCCCTCCCCCCACCAAGCAGCGAATGTCTGTTCTGTCCGCTTGCACTCCAACTTATAGTGCTTTATTAAAGCTCAATAGTTCAGGTGCTTCTGCCAGGGACTTTCTGAATGTCTGTACTTATAAATTTCCCTGTATCAGTTCTCTGATGTATGATAAAGAAATTAGTAATACTTACCTACCTTACTGGACTTCTGAGGATAAATCAATTAATGTCTGTACAATGTTACGAAGAGCTGAAATTCAATATAATAGGAAGCATTCTTATTAAACCCCTGGCTGGGATAGATGCTAAGAAGAAAACAAGCCAAGATAAAGCAAACCTTCAGAAAGCCTTGCATCAACTTCTTTTGAGGCAAGTGACTGCAAAATTTGAAAAGAGCCATCCTGTCCTCACTTGCGTTAAGTTCAGGGTTTTCAGGGTTTGTTTTTCTACCATTTACCCATTTACTATTACCCAGAATTCTGAGCAAACTTTTTTTTGGCAAAGAAGAAAAAGAGTGAGGAAAACTTTTTACTTACTTACAATTTTCTGTATTTCTGTATGTGGCTGACAACTTATTCTCATGAGATTTCTGAACCAATTTAACAGATCCAAGAGGTTCAGATTAAATTTTGATTTATGTACTTATTTTATGTGCTCAAATGCTTGAGATTCACCTTCCATCAACAAAATACTGGCCCAATGTGTGCATGTCAAGAAAATAGACCTGATTGGCTAACTGAGGCATTTCTGAATTTAAACCATAAAAACATTTCATAGATTTCATAGACATTAGGGCTGGAAGGGACCTCAGAAGATCATCAAGTCCAGCCCCCCGCCTAAAGGGCAGGAAGTCGGCTGGGGTCATAGGATCCCAGCAAGATAAGCATCCAATTTGCTTTTGAAGGTGTTCAGAGTAGGTGTTTGAACCACGTCCAATGGCAGACTGTTCCAGACCTTGGGGGCTCGGACAGTGAAGAAATGCTTCCTTATGTCCAGCCTGAAATGGTCTCGCAGTAGTTCGACCTCGTCATCCCTTGGGGCACTCTGGTGAACAAACGTTCCCCCAGATCCTGGTGGTCACCCTCGATAAACTTACAGGTGGCCATCAGATCACCCCGAGCCTGCGCTTTTCCAGGCTAAAGAGCCCCATGGCTCTCAGCCTGTCATCATAAGGTCTGTTTTCCTGACCTCTGAGCATGCGCGTGGCT
>NW_017728948.1:71883595-71908627 GCF_001723895.1 Crocodylus porosus | reverse complement strand
GTCAGCCAGCCTGGCTGAGAAGAGCCTCCTCCCCAGGGGAGAGAGGTGGAGGCCATCTCTTCCCAGCAGCTCGCTGCCTCTCTCGCCAAAGAGCAGGCTGTTGTCATGGAAGTCAAAGCCTTCCCAATGACACCAGCACTGCAGTCTTTGTTTCAGTCATTAAAATACTAAGCCCGTGAAGCTCATGCTATACAAGGGAAAAGCTTATATATGTTGTTTCTTTAAGACCTTGGTGATAGCATGACTTGCACCACAAAGATATTGGTACTCTGGCAGCATTTTCAACAATGAACACATTAAATATGTGCCATATGGTTGCAAGAATGAACATCCATTTAAATATGAAACCCTGTTGACATTTTTATAGTGGATTTCAAGAGAATCTGCAAAGAGCTGCACAGCTACTCAGTGCGGATGGAGTTGATAGTTATCTAGAAAACTCCAGTGATGTAATATGTACCAGATTTACCAGGCTGGAGAAAAGGCATCAGGAATCTAGCTCCTCCCCACTGCAGGTCCAGTTCTAGCAGCAGGGATGTCAGAGCGGACGTGGTAGCACATGCTGCTGGAACATTAACTGGAGGTTTTCTGCTTCTGAAGGAGATATTGCCTCCTTTATTTGTCACAAATGCACATTGAGCATGCCCAAAACCACAAGCTTTCAGCAGCAAGAAAAGGAAGTGACATCCCCCAGCAGCAGAAACTGCATTTTGCAGCATGTCCTTCACTGAAGCATCACTTATATATCCTCCTGCATTGTCACTACCGCTGCTGCTGCTGCTCTCTCTCCTAGAGCTGCTACATGGTGTGGGTGTGGGTGCAAGATGTGTGTGTGGGTGGGGGGGGAATAGGGACAGGGGACATAAAGGTGAGGAATTTCCTTCCCATGGACCCCCCTTAGGCAGCGCCTGAGGCCCCTCTTGCCCACTCATCTCCGTGCTACTGTGTTTTCTAGCAAGTTTACAATTAATGCTTAATTTTGTCAAGATCAGCCTACACAGAGGAATAAAGTTGGTCTGGGAAGGTTTTGTAGCAAGGTCATTTAGAATTACCCAGATGTTAGCAACATTATCCATTATCAGGCAAGTCAGCTTGGGGGAGGGGGGTGGCGGAGTGGAATTGAGTGGAACTCCCACTTCAGGGAAAAGAAAGAAATCCAAGGAACTTTGGGAAGAAGATTTGTAAGTGCCTGAGTGCACGCACCTGCTTGCTTTGGGCTAACAGGGCATTTTTACATGTGCTTCCAAATTTGGCACCAGGCGCTTTAATTAGTGAGCGATGCTAATTAAAAGCACCCACATGTTACATGTATCAGCATTGCTGAGCATCCCCACACTGAAAAAATGGCAGCAGGATGCTTTGAACTAAAACTCATCAGACATGTTATATTTCAAAGTACACCTCTGTCATTTTGTCAGCGCAGAGATGTGTGGCAAAACACGTGATGCGTGGGGCTGCCGGAGTGCGTCAGTTTCTGTGATACAGCAGACTAAATTAATTTTCGGTGCTTCAGAGCAGGCTCTAAGCATGTATGGAGGAGCCCATAGTGTTAATGTGTCTAATTTTGTAGCATGCTGCCTTCCTATCCTTAAGACTAAATCATAAAAAAACAATAAGGATGAGAGGCCCACCCATTTTTTGCCTTACCTGCTTTTAGGGGCTCAAGCAGAGGGGAATATAATCACACTTAAGTGCTTATGTCCACTTAGGCATCTAATAAGTGCAATAGGACCTGTCCCTTAGCGTTCTAAGGAATCACGTTCTTGCCTTGGTGATTTAATGCTTCTCCTGAGTGGGATTTTTCTAAGAATTCACAGTAGTAAGTATTGTTTATTATTGTTCTCACACCCATCATTGATTCGAGGGGGAAGACAGTGAGCAAAGAACAAGCTGCTTTTAAAGACATGCCTTGGAATTCCACAAACCACCTAATATAAGAAGAAGAAGAAGAAGAAACCCTGAAGTAAACTGTTTTATTATCAGGCTTAGCAATAGGTCTCAAATTGGCCAAGCTGACATCAGTGCATAGATTTATATAACATGCAACATACCAAATACAGTTTTATGTAACATGGTGCATACCACATATAGATAATTTAATAGAAACATTAAGCAACTTATGGTGAAAAATCACTGATGATAAATAGTTGGAATAATAGCTGACATGTTGTTCCTACTCAGACTTAGGGATTAAGCATGGGCCTAGGCCCAGAGATAACTCAGGAACCATGAAGCTCTTCAGGAGCCAACTTGGCTAGGGCTCATCACTGGAAAGTAAAAGCAGCAGGATTCAAGAGCTTGCATCAAACTCAGAGCAACAACATAAAGAACTCTAACCTGTGTGCCACCTCCTCAGTTAAAAGTGCCCAGAGACATTATTTAGGAGCAAGAAAAATGTAAACTGAAGAGGTAAAAAGCACAGGGACACAGCAAAAAACATGGGTGTGGGGTTCCCCAGAATGATTGTGACAGAAATGGTAAAGATAAGAACAAGAAAAGATGGAACTGGAGAGGAAAAAGTTCTGGTTGACAATAATAGGAAGACAGCAGAGCAGCAAAGGTTGAATAAAATTGGGAGGGACAAAGGTAAGGGATGAAATGAATGGGAGCTGGGCTTTTTGATTTTTTTCCCCACATGCTAAAGCTTTATAGTTAACAAAGAAGAAAATCAAAAGCCACAACTAATGATAATAGAATATGAATCCTGAGTCTAGTTTCACAAATGCTGAGTTAGGCTTCACATGGAACCCTTAACTCTGACCTCATGAATTTACAAGACTTTAAGAAAGCCTGCCTTTGATTGTATGGTTATACAACACTGGACAATACGCAAAAGTATTGGCTTAATTCAAGGAAATCTGGCAGGTAGGTTTTTCAATACATCTCCAACAGTAAAAAAGAGTGAGGTAGCTGAATATAATTCTCTTTTCGATGTTGTGTTGAAATGGCAAATGTATCTAAGCATATATTTACAATGAGGTCATTTTGCTCTTATTGCTGGAGATCATATTAAGCAAGACCCTGTTGTAATGCGTGTGCTGCGAGAGCACAGTCTTAAAGTTGCCATGGGAACCTTTACTCTACATTTTGTGAGTTTTATGTTATTTAGATGCTATATTAATGTTTAAGATTTTAGCATGGGGTTTTGCATCTAATGAATCCATTTTGTATGTGCTACTGCTTGGCAATAGAAGGTATAGTCAGAACAAATGAGTATTTTCATTAGTAGATATTTATTGGATCCAAACATAGAAAGAAAATCGCTGTGTGTCTGGGAGGGGAAAACCCACTGCACAACCTGCAAATCTTTTGTCTCATTAATTTTAGAAGGTGGAACATGGTCTGAAGTTAACACGTGAAGACAATGTTTGTTTACTTTGGTAAGACCTTATTGAAAATTTGATAGGCAGGTTAAATTTTAATGGCATGCCTTTGTTAGGTTATCATGGAAACAAATGGAACTGTGTTCTTTTTTAGTACGCTTGGATATTCTTTATTTTCCCCTTCTCATTTACACTCTCAGGAAGTAATGGGTTGGCCTTCAAAGAATTACAGGAATCAAAAATCAGTTTCAGGAAAACAGAGCATGGTGTTCAGCTCTCAGGAAAGCCCAAAAGAATCAAAAGAAGAATGGATAAAAGGCTTGCTATTTTGCAAGAGTTGGATGGTAATGAAAAGTATGAATAGGTTTGCTTTATTGGGACAGTAATCTTCTATAGGAACTGCTTTGGCAGATGGATGAAACAGTATTTGTTTACTTCCATTAGAGACTTTAGCAAGCTATTACCATTCTAGAAGAATCATCATTGCATCTTATCAAATAAACAAGCAAATCAAATCCCATCTTTTTGTAAACAAGCAAATCAAATCCCATCCCCACATCTTTTGAATACATGCTTTGTCTCATTCATTTATTTATGTTTAAGTTTCATGGTTAGTCGTGACTTCTGTATAAATATTGTTTTAGGTTACAAAGGATTTGGGGAATAGTTTAAACTTTTCTGAATCACTAGTGATTATTTTCACCTAATGAAAGATGCTACAAATATTTACCTTGATTCCAGTTTATAAAAGTAGCCTTTGGCTGGGTACAAACTTTATTTCATAGAATCATGGAAAATTAAGGTTTGGAAGGGACCTCACCTCAGAAGGTCATCTAGTCCATCTATATCATCCCAGCCAAGGCTTTGTCTCTCTGGGTCTTAAAACCCTCTCAGACTGGAGATTCCACCACCTCTCTGGGTGACCTGTTCCAGTGCTTTACTACCCTCCTAGTGAGAGACCTTTTCTTAATACCTAACCTAAATTCTACCCCTTGCTGTAACTTGAGACCATTGCTCCTTATTCTCTCATTTGCCACCACTGGGCACTTGTACACATGATGCCATTACTACGTACACGTGATGAAAGTGTCACTTTGTGTGGCTTAAGGGCATCACACTGTACACGTACAAGAGTTTTGGGGGTTTTAAATGAATTTAGTTTAGTTTACAATGATGCATTGCAGTTATTAGTCAGCTTGCCCCCACCTGTGGGCGAGGTGGTCAAAATCTGCAGAAAAAACAGGATCAGGCCCCCCCACTGCTTTTGCCTTCAGCAGCCGTGGTGAGTTGCCCTATCCTTCTTTTTTCCGATGCAGCCTGCCTACCTCTCCTGCAGCTGTGGGGCAAGCTGCTGGCAGGCTGAGCAGCCCCTAAGCTGTGGGGGTTCCTGATCCTTCCTTCCATGGTAGGAGCACCCCCCTCCCCTCAGGCCAGCCGGGTGGGCTGCTAGCAGGCTAGGTGCTGCCCCAACTTGGGGTCAGAGAAGAGCTGGATCAGGCTGGGTGCTGACTCTAAGCTGGGGCAGCACCTGGCCCAATAGTAGCCTACTTGGGCCCTGATGGTGCTGCTGCTGTGGAGGGGAGAACCAGGGCCCTGTGCAGCTCAGGGGCTGTTCAGACCATGAGCAGCTTGCCCCACAACCACAGGCCAGCTCTGCCAACAACAAAAAAAAAAGGATCAGGTCCCATGCTGTAGCAGTGACAGAAAAATAAATCCCCCTAAATTGAAATGGTGGGTTTCAGTCAAAAACCCACTGTTTCAATTTAGGAGGCATAGAATGCAACCCTAAGGAACAAACCCCTGCCATGTGTACGAGTGCCACTGAGAACAGTCTACCTCCATCGTTTTTGTAACTGCCCTTCAGGTATTTGAAGGCTGTTATTAAATCCCATCTCAGTCTTCTCTTCTCCAGACTAAATAAACCCAGTTCCCCGCTCAGCCTCTCCTTATACATCATGTTCCCCAGTCCTCTAGATTTATTGCAATAGGAAAACTAGCCTGGGAGCTGGATTGCACAGACATTCCTCCAGCCCTACAGCAGGAGAGCTTCACAGCCAAGCTTTCCATCTAGGGGGCACTAGAGACTACTCCCGGGGCCACCCCTGCCCTTATGGGAGCCCATTAATTGACCTCCTGCTTTGTCTTCTTCCTGGGAAGGAGGCAGTCTGTTAAGTGGAAGTTGGCAGATACTGAAAAGCAGCAATTGGCACAAATAACCCCAGCACTCAGCCACCATGGCAAGACCTCAGGAGCTGTGCAGCTGGGGCATAACAGCCTGCCTTCCCCTGTTCTTCTGAGGGCTAAGCCAGAGCAGTGTGGGACAAGGAAGGGTCTTTTTCCCATGTCAGAAAGGCTCCCAAGGCTTGCCACAGTGGCACAGTATCCTGCCTCACTCTACTTAGCTCCAGACCAGCTGAGTAGAAAGGAAAAGGAGGTGGGGTTGAGAGCCAGGCTAGGGGAAGGCCTCTGCAGGTCAGACTTCATGCCCCTCTGGCTTTTAAATTACCATCCCCAACCACCCAGTTGATCTGCAGAGAGGGACATGGGAAACCTGGAGGGGCTCGAAGTCAGATTTTGGATACTTTCCCCATGCCTGGCTCCTGGTCACCCAACTGAGTGGAAGAGTAGACTCAAGTGAGCCAAAAACCAAACAAGGGTAGCTTGCATTCCCTGCTGCTCAGCTGAACTGGGGAGAGGGGAGAAGGGCAATGTAAGTAGGCAAGAGACAGTGCTCCCTGTTCTCTGTGCTTGGCTCCCAGGCACTGGTTGGCAAAGTGCCCCCTTGTTTCTTACACTGGGGACACTTCTCCTTCCTGCCCCTCCACCTAGATTGTTAAATAGTTAATGATATATAAATGCATTTTATCATAATGCCTGAACTGACTGGCACTTACAGATTGAGGATATAGGTGTCATAAACCTATTGGACCAAAATGGTATCTGCCCAAGTTGGTACATAATGTTTATGGCTAATATTCTTCTAATTATGCAAACATTAATATATTAAGTGTTAATTTATTTTGGCTTATGCCAAACTTCCTTTAATGACACAGATGATGTGTAGCACTCTTACATCACAGAAACAGAACTAGAAAATAGCCCATGCCAGAACCCCTAAGTTCACATGGGCTCCTCAGCATTGGGAAGGTTCAAACACAGATCTGAACTTTGCAGCTCTGGACCCACCTTTTATTAATACAATTCTTTATATCTAAGAACATTGTAATTTTTCAGAAGACAGAATGAAAACAATGAACTCTTTGTGAATCTGTTAAAGAAACTGAGGTAAATGTCTTTTGATAAGCATGAGTGACTCCCAGAGTTTGGTCATTTTTCCAGCACATGGGAACAGTAATGTAAATCCTGTATTTGGAAGTAATCTGTACCCAGCTGCTGCTTAACAGATTGTAGTAACTGAGTTAATCAGAAGTGAAGTGGGAGCTATGGGGTGTCATTTCCGTTCCGATAATCAGAAAGTAAGGGAGGAAGAGGTGAATTCTGAGGTTTATTGTTTTATGTTCAGATCAAAATGTCTTCACTTTTTCAACTTACCAGATGTCAGCCTGTGCTGATCTTTCAGGTGCTGCCTGTTCAAGGTTACTCTATATTTCCTGTTAATATTGAAGTAGTGTAAAAGAAATGTCTTATACATTTAAATAAAACCCCATCAAGTCCTAAGCCAGCACGGCACTATATTTTTAGAACTTGTTTGCCCATAGGGAAAATGTAGTAAAGCAATAAGAGGAGACGTTGTCTTGGTTTTCAAGAAAAAGATGACAATTCTTTTTTGTGCTAATTTTATTTGCTGCTTCAAGCTTGTAAGGCATTGATTACCTCCAGTCATGGATGGAAATTTTCTATACAGTGACTAAAATACAAGAATGCTAAAACTAAAACGCACAAAAAACAGACTGCAGTAAAAATGAATTCCTTAAAAAAAAGTGTCCTAATTAAAAAACAAAAAAAGAAAAGAAAAAGCCAAGCAGAATGCTGATGCCATTGCATAGCTTGGTGATCCCAGTGCACTTTGCCATTCCAAAGGCTTAGTAAATTTTGTTTAAGAAATATTGGCGTGATATTATGAAGTGATAAAAAATCAATGAGGCAATGATTTTTCAGTCAGATAAAGTGCTTTGTTGTTAAATTAATTCCTTCACCTAGAGCTGGGAGGGCAAAGAAAAAGTTGGAAAGCATTGCTGGGTGACTTGATGGAGATTTACTTGCTGTGTTATTCCAGAGAAGCCTAAAATGAATCTGAGAATGATGTTTTTGACTGCAGTAGGGCAGCTGCAATTATTCATTTCACCACTCTTGGGAGACCTCATTGATTAAATTCAAAAGCCCGTTGACTGTAGTGTGGTTGAACCTCAAAGCCTATTTCTTTCTTTGAGATTCTGTATTTAGAAGGTGTGTATACTTTAAAGCTTTTTACAAACGGTTCCATAATAAGCTTCTGCCACTAAGAGAGTTTCCCCACTGGGCTATTGGAATTTGTTTCTGGCACTTTCAGAATTTGAATTGGGCCTGATAGGTACCACTCTACATTCCAAATGTAAGTGGAAAGATTAAGTTATTTTTCTTTGTCTTGGCCTTCTTTGTTCACTGCTTTGCTAGTTAAAACTGATCTGAAATGAAGACAAGAAGCTATTCTTCAATTCTAATTGGCACTTGCCTGATCTTCTGCCTTTTAGGTCAGGCATAAAAAAGATGTAAATTAGAAAATATCATTAAAATATTGTATCAAAAGCTTCAGAGATGTAACAGTCTAGCTAGAAGTGGCTTATAAAATGAAGTGAAAATAACAGCACTTTAAGAAAATATTGCCAGGGTAAATTGGAAATGGGTAAAAATGAAGAATTTATTTCTTAATTCAGAAAGAGAGGAAGAATTGTTAAAGCTAATGTGACTGTGAAGTTTAATGGAAAATACCCTTTTCCAGCTATATTATCAGCAAAAATATCGGGAAAATGTTACAACTCTGTTTCATTTACAAAAAGGTGTTCTTTTATGTAGTTTGAGTGACATACCTTTCCCATAAGTTCATGCAACTGGAAATAAACATTTTTTTCCTATTGCGTAGATCCAGCTCATATCTTTTTCATAAGTAACTAATTTCTGTGAAAGAAAATCTGGGGTTGTAAATGATGTGTAATTCATGGCAAGGGAAAATTGGAAAGAATTATATAAAAAGGCTGATCTATGCTACCACTGTGACCATGTAAAAGAGGAAGTGAATACACCCAGCACAAGGGTGTGATCAAACTTGTCTATCAAAAGTCAATCATCTTTACAGCTGAAGAGTGTCTGAAAAAGCTGGATCTAAGTGACTTATGAAATTTCCTGTATGTAACCAACAGTCTTCATCCAAGTGATCACCTAGGAGGAGAGAGAACAATGACTGTTTAATGTAAATACAGAAAGAATCCTTGAAGCATTGTTTAAAATGCATACAAGTTTCTTAATCACAGAGCTAGCTTTGTCGTTCTGGCCCAATGAATCTTGTTTTTTGGGGGTGGGGTTTGGTTTTCATTTTTTGTTCTGTTTCATAGAGTGGCACTTTTTCAATGGGAAGAAAGGAGACTGTTCTTATGCTAAAACCTTACCTTCGTGGTTAGGGCTCTAACCAATGATGAGTTTTCGGAGAGAGGAAGGTACATGAAGGAGTTTCTAATGCAGACATTTGGTGGGTTTAGGTGAGAGCCCTGCATAGCTGTACTGACACATCCCTCCAGGAGGGGGTTCTGGTCTGTTGATCCTGATCTGACATAGACACTATCTTGTAGTTCAGCATCAGGAACTAAAAACTCAGAAAAGTACAAAATTGAGCTATACCTCTCTGTCCAATATTTCCAATTGACTAGTTTAGGCATCTTCTTGGTCATCTTGTGTCTACAGACATTCAGGGCCCCACTCTAACTCATGGCACTTTATATAAAGTGCCATGAATAAGAGACCCCTCCGCCAACCCAACAGATGTTCACCTGCTGAATTGGCTTGTGGGGGGTGAAGCTGTCTGCATGTGCCCTGGCCAGCAAGTGGAGACACTTTGGCAACGCCCCTCTCTGCATCTCTGCCACCCCCACCCCAGCTGTGGGACTGTCAATGGAGAGGGAGAGGGAGAGGGAAGAGAACAGAGCAGCTAGCACAGAGGTGCTGGATGCTTTTGAATGGCCAGAGCTGGAGTAGGGGGCAAAGTGGAACAGAGGCCCCTCATTTCATGCCCTTCCCCCCCCCACAGGTACCTTAGCTGGGATACTGGCAGGAGTCAGGTCAGGTCTGTGTGATATGGGGGCTCCATTCCACTCTTTCCCCCACTTCGCTCTGGCCATTCAAAAGCAGCAAGTGGCTCCTTGCTGACTGCTCCCCCTCCTTCTTCCCTTCCCCACTGACAGCCCCAGGGATGGGGCTAGGCTCATGCTGCCACTGCAAGCACCAGCCCAGGCCCGTCCCCACATGAAAAATTAATCCTGGAGAGAACACACATTCCCTAAGGCACACTGCTTTAGAGCACCTTAATGTAATACATTTTACCAGGATTAATTTTTCATGAGATTGGCCATTTTAAAAATACTCTCTAGCTGTGCACATGTGTTAATTCTGGGCTGTAGAACACTTTTAGGGGCCTGATTGTATAAAAAATGTCACTTATGTAGACACCGCTTGTCATTGTGTAGCATCTAACTCTTCCCAAGTGTTGAATAGGGAACTTTTAGGCACTTACTCTGGGTCTGTGAATTCCTTTCCATTCCAGGGCTGTGGGTAGATGAAACAAGGGCCGTGTGTCCACAGCACTTTAAAGTGGGCTAAATGTTTTTCCACTGCTTTAATGGTGTTGGTGTTTGCATGCCTCGGTGGTGTATTGCACGTTAATTCCAAGCACTATAGGAAATTTGCCAGCATAATACGCCTTAAATGACTTGGGAGTTTGTTTCCTGCCCCTACCACCATGGAGTGAAGCACTGGGCTCCATGCAGCTCTGCAAGAAGCCCTGCAGGCAGCCTGGCAGCAGCCTGAGAAAGCAGGCTCCACCCAAGAAAAGTGGTGAACCTGATGTTTCCCACCCCTTTCCCCCCTGGAACCTGCCTTCCTGAGCTGCATGGTGGTCTGGGAATTCCCTCTGTAGCTGCTGTGCCCTCAAGACTACCCAAGCCAGGTGCCTGTGAGTGGGAGCTGCCTCGGGGGGGCCTGCCATTGCCACAGAGGGAAGCACCAGCCTCCCCCATCCCCCCCTGCCCTGCAACCCAGGGACCATTCCACCCACTAAGAGCTCATTCTTTCCTCCCTGCCGGAGAGGCAGGTAAGTCAGTGGGCTATGTGCATGACTTGCGGGTTTAATCAGTCCTAAATGGAAGTGATGTTTTTTAAAACCCACCATTCCTGTTTCATCTACATTTTCTTTAAGTGTCTAAAATTTAGGCACAGCAATGCTCAGCATTGTCATAAAAGCTGCTGTGTAGATTTAGTCCAGCATTCATCGCCATTTCACGTGAGTGCTCCACTGAACTCTATAGGGAACACATGCTCAATATTTATCAAGATCCATGCATTAATTAGGGAGACTTTATTCTTCTCTGATTCCTGATCCTTTGTCCAGGTGGAAATTGGTGAGTTTAGAAAAAAGTAAACTATCCAATGCTAAATTAAGGGTGGGAAAAAGCCCTCATGTGATTAATAGTCTTCTATATCCTTCTTGACACTTGTGAATTATTGCATGGCACAGATTCTTTAGAAAGTAAGAAAAAAATTGCTCTTCACACATATGCCTGACATTGTTTTATCAAACCACAATATCTGTTTTAATGTAGAGATATTTAAAATATCTCTATATATGGATTTTCAGAGCCTGTTACCTGTAAAAATGCAGATGAATTGTTTTCTGTTCATGTCTGTTCATTTGGATTCCTGGCTAAAGATGACACTGAAATTAAGAGCAAGAAAATCATAAGTGAGTTAAGTGAGACAAGAAATTATTTGCCTAAAAAGTTAAGGAAAAAGATTTACCGAAATTTACTCCTGGATTAGAAAATTACAGTGATTTTGCGCCATGAGTGGGCCACTGTTTTTTCAAACTATGTGGGTATGCATATGTCCATTTACAAAACTTGCCCATGCAAATGTGTGCCTTTCAGCTTTTACTTAGACATGGTTGTCCAAATGTGCAAGAAGACAGAGGTAGCCCCTAGAGCAACTGCCACACACATGGGCAGCAGCAACTTCCAGCTATCACTACACCATGACACAATCATGTGACTGCAGTGGCAGTCAGTTTTTCTTTGCATCCTGGCAAGTCAGTGCCAAGGCAGCTGCCCCGGTTCCTCTACCCAAGGTATGTCACTGCAGGAAGATACTTAATTTGCCTGCACAATTATGATAATTGTGCAGATTCAAAATGCAGTTGTAATACTACTTTTATCATTTAGAAATCATATTGAAGTCTACTTATTTCTTTTCACAAAGATTTTCAAAAAAAATTACTTGTAATTAAATATCCTGAGTTGGTAATGTGATTTATCATGTAAAGTGTTAATGCATCGACTGGATCCCCCACTTGGTAAAGCAGTGGAAAATCAGAGGGGACCAATTCAAATTGTCTGGGGGTAAATCAATTTAGCAAGAAAGTGCAGTCTGGCCAGGGAAGTTAATGATACACAAGGTGAGGGATGTAGGTAATTAGCCAAGAGGTCTGTAAATTTCTGACCTGAGGTCACTTGTGCCATCAGGTTAATGACCCAAGACCTAATTGGATGGAATAAACTAGTTTTGTATACTTTTGTTTAAAAACAAAAGGTAAACAAGCAAATGTATATTGAAGCATGCATATTGCAGAGCTAATTTACTACAGTTTCATTGAGCCAATTAGAGTTGGAACAAAGTGATAATTAAATCAAGGCCAAAATTAAGATTGAATCAATAAACCAATAGGTTCAAATGAAAAAATAACCCTATTAATACCGCAAGTGAGCAGATCACATTATGAGGTTAACATTAGGAAGAATGAATTTGCATTAACCTTGTACTGAGAGAGTTTTCAGAGGAATCAGCTTTGTTTTCATTTGAGATTTCAGCCAGTATTCCTGCCACCATAGTGAATGTATCTAGCTGGTAGAAGACATACATGTCCTTTCTGGTCTTAGACCTTTCCCAAGGGAAGTTGTCCAATGCAGGCAATGGAATTCTATCCCCAGCAACTACCTTTTTTTTAATCTTAAAAAAGTATGTCTGTGTGATTTATTTGCAATTACTCGATTTTATCTCTGAGAAGTATATTTAAACAAGATTAAATTGAGGTTTTTCTTTAAAAGGAAAGCTAAAGTATAGTATCAAACTAGACCACTGGGGAGAGCTCTTCATTTTATCTCCTGCTGTGTCAGACCTGCCATGCCAGTTAGTTTTCCCAGGCTCAGCTGAATCTTGGAAGCTGTCATGATGACTTAAAACTTTCTATCTTACAGTGCAAGAAAGCTGATTTCAATCTTGTTCAGCTTGTTGTGTTTGGGGCTGTTTTTGTTTGTTGTCTTGGATACATGTCCCAACCTCTGTTTTATCCATCGCACGTTATCTCCGTAATAGACTGAACCAAAAACCCAGATATTCGCATCTTCTGATATCTGAGATGTGCATTAGAATTTTAACTTGGTCATATTTCTTTGAATTCCCTATTACTGCCATGGAGATTATGTATGTCCTCCAAAGAGCAGCTGTACATTTCCATCTTTCTTCAGCTATCATACTAGTAACTTGGAGCTGTGAAATTCTCATAGCTCTAACAAGATATAACAAAATGCTAATTGTAGGTTTGGAAATGTAGCTTCACTATATAATTTCAGTTCAGTATGTTCCACGGTGGACGTAAAGAGAATCAGAATAAACTCACTGACTTGTATGATAATCATTATTTATTCTTTCAAAAGTCTGTTGTAAAAAAGGAGCTTGATGACAGAAATTAAATATTGCCTATTATTGAGCAACTTAAATGACAATTAGAAAGAAGTAATTCTGAGTTTCTAAATAAATAAATATGCTGTTTAAGTCTAGATTCAGAAAAAGCACTTAAACACATACTACACTTTCCCACCATAAAGCAAATACAAACCGCTATAATAATGTGGCATAAATTAATGCCACCTGTACAGCTACCAATTTTGGGCATTTGTGGCATTTCCAGTGTAGTAGTCCCATTGGATTCATGCTAACACTAATTATCTAGAATATTTTAAAAAGTGACTTAAGGATATAGAGACCTAAGTCACTTTCAGAAATGGAATTGGTAGTCTTTAGTCAGTTAGGCATATTGGAAAACCTTGCTCTGTGTGAAGTGCTCTGCAGGAATGTTGCTCAAATTGAAAATAAGGGAGTGTGAGTCTCTGCAGGAAAACTGACTTTTTGGACTCTTCTTATGATTATTTGCTTTCTTAAAACAACTAATTATATAAAAATCCTGATCTGCTTCTTAAATTTCAATAGATTTAGTCTGCAAAAATGACTGGCTGAACTGAAGAAAATATAATTTATTATAAAGCTTATTTTGATAGGAATGGACCTGATTATAAGATCAATTTCTGCTCATTTTGAAACTAGCTGCGTTCATAATGGTGAAAGAGACACTATAGATGAATTCTTTCCTTGTCTGCAACCAGTAATCTACTGTTGAATGAAGTGAATTTTCAGGGCACAATGCAGATCAGTAAACCCACTTAAGGCATGACACAAAGAAATATGGAAGCCATGTGGCAGTAATAAAAGTGGACTATTATTTGAAGATTTCTCTTTAGAAACTTTCAAGTCTACTCTGGGACTTGTCAAAAACACACACGCTGTTTCCTCAATTGCCCATGAATTTGCTAAGTCATTTAGCCCACATCTGGAAGGGCTCCAAAATATTCCATGAAGTAATCTAAATTGGGAAAACCTGCTTTGCTAATACAGAGACCCTCTATGTTAAGTCAAGAAGCTTAGAACTTCTTTTCGCGAAACAAATATTTTATTTCATGGACTGAGACATTAAGGGGTGAATATGGATAAGTTGGGATAGATTTGCATTCAAAATTAATTATCAGAATGTGATATTTATATAATAATAATTTCCTAATATGCCTCACATATCTCATTAGTTTTTATATATATAGTCAAGAACTGAGACATAGCAATCTAAGTCTTAAACTGTCAGTATTATATATTATAATTATATATTAGAATTCTATAACTATATGGTATAATATTGACTATTTAAGACAGACTGCTATATTTCATGCTTAGATCCCAAGTTCCTGTTGTCCAGCTCATTCATGCTGCAGGACAACAGGAGATGTGTGTTCCTCAGGCTTGAAGGGCCCAGTCCTGTAGACACCCAGAATTCCTGTGCAGGATTGGGCATCCTGAAGCCTTGTGAGTGCTTGCCCAGCCTTCCCCACTTACAGAGAGGCAACCCTGAGATCTCCAGGGTATGTCTTGGTAAAAGAGGGAATCTGGGCAGTGACTCCCTGGGCTTGAGGGGCCTGTTCCTGCCTGGGAATCATGGATGACTGGTGCTTCCTAATACTGGGGGTGGGGGGCACCATTGGCTGATTGGCGACCAGGGGGAGCTGGGGGTGGAGGTAGAAAATAATTTTGGGGAGGGAGGGCATTGGGTTCAAAAGTCTGTGGGAGAAGGGGTGGGGGGAGGGGAAAGGGCCACATGGGGGAGGGAGCGAAGCTGCGGTTCGCACCAGGCAGGGGTTGGGCTCAGAGCCAGAGTCCGCTGAACCCATTCAGCTGCCCCTTCCCCAGCACCAGGGGTCATTGCCTGGTGCCGGCATTCATCAGTCCCCAGCCCTGCACTGGCCCCAGTCCAGCCCCAGTCCCACACCGCCAGGGGGGTGGGGCGGAACTGGAGAGGGACCAGCCTTGGCTGCACCACCAGGCCAAAGGAGATGGAGCACTGAGACCCCTGCCCTGCCACACCCTGTCTAAGTCATCCTCGGGAAGAACCTGGTGGCTCCTGCAGAGTCACGGTGCCGAGGAGGCAAGGGGGACACATGACCCCCCATGATCTTTGCACAGGGCTAGGGTGAGGCAAGCTGGGCTCTGCCTGCTCTGCACCTCACTGCAGCCTTTGAAAGCGGCTGGGTCATAGGGCAGTTAGAGCCCAGTGGCTCATCCAAGGCTCTTTCTGGTGCTGCATTGGAGCCAAGGGTAGTGGGAATGTGCCAACCCTCCCCTGCAGTGTGTGCAGTGGAGGGAGCTGCCAGGCTCCAATTGCCCCATGACCTGGCCCAGCTGGGGCCCCATTCTCCTGGGCTGGGTCATGGTACAGTCCCCACAGTGCAGCAGAGAGCAGGGCAGGAGTGGGGGTGAATGATTCGACTCTGTCCCTACCCTGTTCCCTCCTGCACTGTGGGGGTCTTGATCTTCCCCACCGCCCCAGGCCAGAAACTAAACAAAGGATAAACCTTACCTACCTGTCTGCTGTGTTGGGTCGGCTTCAAGCCTGGGACACCCTATCCCCTCTTGCAGAAGCCTGCAGCTGGATTGCCCTGGTGTTTGGGGGGGATGAGCCCCATTATCCCCCCTTTCCCCAGAGACCAATCACTGCTGCTGGCACTTTTCTTGGTGGGGGGGACATGGCCAATCTCAGGGGGTGCAGGTGCAGCCACATGTACCCTCTATGCATTGCCACTGGATTCTAACTGCCCCATGACCTGGCCACTTTCAAAGGCTGCAGTGAGGTGCAGAGCCCAGCTTGCCTCACCCTAGCCCCGTGCAAAGATTATGGCGGGTCATGTGCCCCCCTTGGCTCCCCGGCACCATGACTCTGCAGGAGCCACCAGGTTCTTCCCGGGGATGACTGGGAATTCCTGGAGTATGCAGTTTTTGACTGCTGAGGTCTCTGGAGCACCTGCCTGGGATGGCTGGAGTGTGTAGGCAGGCCTGAGTTGCCCACACTCTCCCACCGTAAAGCAAATACACAACCACTACAATAATGTGGCATAAATTAATGCCATCTGCACAGCTACCAATTTGGGGCATTTGTGGCATAACAAAATTAACACAAGACAACATCAGATTCCAGTACATACAGAAGTTGACTTCAATTTCATGAACTAAAAGGAGAAATTACCTTTTAAGTGAAGTATTTATCAGTATTACTTGTTTGGGGTTTTTTTCTCCCATATGTATACATGTTTAGAGAGAGAACTCCTTTTATGCCTTGGGTACGTTTCAAATGAAACAACATCTACAACATGATAAGTGATAGTGTCTCCAGAGCTTTGGTCTATGATGATAAGTAGGCTTATTGGGCAGAAGGGCAATTGAATGCTAAAGATCAAACTAAAGATTAAATAAAAAAGTGAAATATGATTTCAAACAAATCCAACTAGATGCTGAAAGGATTTAGCCAATTTTCAACAGAAAATGGGGTCATACAAGAGGGCAAAAAAAGCCATTCTGAAGTCCTTATATTTAACTCTTTCACTGCTTTATCTGGATTTAGTAAACTAATACACGGAAAATGTTTTAGGGGTAACTGATAAAACAAGGGGCAATCATGGCAAGAAAACAAATGACAGAATAAACTCTAACAATTTACCTGAGCTGTTGAAGAGTAATGATTTTCTCCAATCTGTATGGAAAGTGTTGCTTCTTTCTTGCCATTACCTTTTTGATAACTCATTTTTTTTCAAAACTTAATAGAGCAAGTGCTATAATTAAAGATGGCATTGAGCTATGTGTAGATTCCAAACTATATTTTTCCCTGGTCTAGAAATTTGGAGCCAGATTAGAGATTAGTATCCTGCTGTGACTACTTTGTGCTGTCCACCAGTGTCTACCAAGGTTTCTCCCGAGCATCAAAATAGGAGCCTTTGTGAGAACACTGGAGTGTCAGAGCAGGTCCAAAAGGATTGTGAGATGGTAATGCAGTAGTGCTGTTGCAACCTGATTGCCATCGCAAATGCAGCATTTAAAGGGGTGTCAAACACTTTCATCAAATGACTATAGGATCAAGGAATGTAAAAATTACTTCAGAATCACCTTCTCCTGAGCTGCCAGAAGAGTCTGAGTAAAGATACTGTAAGTTTGATTATTTGCAGTTCCAGAGTCTGGGTTCAGGTCCATTTCTAGTTATTACTGCTTAAATAGCTATAGTAGTTAGGACTAATTTAATCAGTATTTTCCCAGGAGGTTGCACAAGATATGTGGGAGGCACAATATTTTGATATTTCCCTTTACAGATATGACATGTTTTGTAAAATTTTTTCAGCTTGAAAATAGCTCAATTTTTAGTGTCTGTTAACCAAACTTGGAACTTGTCCTGGCCTTTAAGATAAAAAAGTTTTACTGCCCCATCTCAGCAAGTGCTCAGAAAGTGCTGTGTTTCTGTTAGGTTATTTTCTTGTCTTTTTTTTCAATTTAATTTTGGTTTTGCTCTTTGATTTCCCCTCCCTCCCCCCCCCAAAAAAAAATCAGGAAGTCTAAGAAGAGAACATATATTGTTAGAAATCAATGTTGCTGTTTTGAAATGTACATTTTTAATATAAAATTTTGATCTTCTCTCATTATGCCTATTTAGCAATGTGTTCTCTCACCCTCTGCCTTTCACCCAACCCTTCCTCCTCTTTCTCCTTTTTCTCTTCCTCTGATTTAATGGTCCTCATTAAAATTAAATCCCATAAAGTAATAATCATTTTTGATACATCACACCTAAAATGCACTTGACATTTTAAAATACTGGAGAAGATAATACACCCAGTCAAAGTAGAAGGATAATTTAGCCCTCTTTAAAGAGCACAGTCAAATTATATGGTATCCAACATTTTACTTACAACATAGTAAGTATGGGATATTGTTGACGAGCACTATATGTTAAATCTTACAGGCCTAATTTTTTTTTAAAGGCTGAATTTATTTTACCTCATTACTAGAAGGTACTTGAAAAATGGTGTTACATGAAACAGATATATACAGTTGTTGAATTGGTGCTGGACCAGGGCCAGTGCAGGGTTTCTTCATGTCATGCCAGGGCATACAAGTCAATTGTTCTAAAAAGGGAAAAGTAATTAAGGGTGCAGGCAGAAGTGACAATTTTTGCCTGATCTGGCCACAGGAAGCAGCTTATAGCTGTGACCAAACACAAATGCACAGCTGCAGACAGCTTCAAAAGTGGTCGATCAAGCAAAAATCTGACTCCTCATTGAATGAGATATTGAATGAGATAAAGGCTTTCAAAATATAGTATCTGTAACTTGTGTCTGTGGAGCTCCCAGCCTGATGCTGTTTTCAGAATAGAGTGGGGCAGGGGGAGGAAGGGAGTGGAGAGAGTTCAGTCTAGGTTTCTTTCAGCACCCCCCTAGAAGGTGGAGTGGGTGTATCGGTGTCCCCCCCAGGTGGGGGTGACAAATTTACCTGCCCCACCCTTTGGTACTGGCTGGGGAGACCCAGCAATGAGCTCCTTCTGCTGCCTCTCCCCCCTCCCATTCTGAAAACAGAGAGCCTGGCCATTTCTATGGGAACCTGGCTGCAGGCTGGAACCAGTAGCTAGATTCCACGCCCCCCCCCCCCCCGAACCATCAATGAACTTCTGTTTGGTTTGGGGTAACGTAACTCAGAACGCTCTGCAGAAATAGTTCTGAGTTGCAGCTGGGAACTGCACTTCTGTCTATACACTAGTGGGTTATATTTAGACACTTTCATTATATCTGTCACTTGTTGCTTGTATCTTCAATAAAATTGCTGTAGAAGCCACATTTTGGAAAAATGTGCTTTCCTCCAGCACAAGAAAGAGAAAGAGATAAGGAGGTGGTTCTGCAAAAGGCCACGAAGGCAGGAAAAGCATTACTTACAAGAGGAGGTGAATTAAAAATCTGGCCAAGAAGAGAAAAATAAAAAATACCATTTAGTAACAGGATTTTTTTTTTGAAGACCTGGGCTCCAGGCCAGAAGCTAAACAGCTAAAGGAAGGAGATCCAGTTCCCAGAGATATAGAAATGGATGAAACTATCTCTATAGAAGCCAAGATAGAACAACAAACTATTTTAGCAAAGCAAAGGGGGTGGGGGTGAACAGTTGGTAAAAGAGCAAGGAATTATTTTTCAAAGGAAATGGTATTAGTACTTCTTGGTACCTTTCATGGAAAAGCCCTAGGTTTTCTGAGCACTTTAAATGGGCACAATGAGCAGAACATTTTGAGCAGTTCTGTGTATCATCAGGCCTTGCAATACAAGTGATGAGTACCAAATTAATTTTCTCATCTATGGCAGGGGAGGAGAGACAGATGGCACTGTGATTATATGCGACCTCACTCCAAATTAGAAGACTGAGCCGGAGACAGTGAAGAAACTGTTGACGTATATTTCATCAGGGAAATTGCTTCTGTCCCCACAGGATATAAAAGGGAAACAGAAGGATGCAAATTTCAGTGTAGTTAGACTCATGAAATAAATGAAATCTTTTTCTTCATTGCATGTCCAATTCAACCTTTCTTTATGGTCTGTTCCCAGGATTTTGCACAGGCCACTGTTTCTGGTGTTGGTGTTGCCAGTTCTCATGGGGTGCACTGTGGTGCTACAGGGCATCTCAGGAGATGATCCATGGTTTGTTCTCTGGAAAATGCATTGGTTGCTTGCATAGAGGATCTATGTTTTCATGAGAAAGTTGCATCTTCTGAGACCAATCTGTTCAGGCTCCACTTCATATGTCATTTGTAGTTGAAGCTAGATGCTAATTCCTCACTGGAACTAATTCCTCGCCCACTCCATTCAACGTCTTTGTCATACAATTTCTCCCATTATTGTTGCCAGAGGGTAATTCTGGCTGATTCTGATAATGCGGCCAATGGTGTGGTAGAAGACAAAAAATATTTCTTAATTAGAGATGGCAGTATACTGCTTGATGTCCATATAGCAGGTGGAAATAAAATAAATAAAAAATGCCTAATGCAAATGGGCATCTCCAATAGATATCTGTGGAGGCTGGAAAATGTGCTAGCATTTCTTAAAAGTGTGTCCAGACCCAGTATGAGAGTCTAATATCAGCAGTGTCTTAAAGTCAGTATGTACATCCGCAAATTAGATATTAGTAACATATATCCCCCCAAAAAAGAACAAGAAAATTAATTGCTTGATTTGTAGAAATGCTTGTAAGAATGAAATAGAAAGAGAATGGTGAAAAAGAAGCACATGACTCAACAGCTGCTAATGACTAACTGACTAACTATAGGCCTGATAAATGACAAAGCACCATTTCCACCCCTGGTCCTTCCAAGCAGGAGTTTACACATAGGCACTGAATAGGTGGGAGCCTGAGGGCACTGCCCTCCCTCAGGAAGAGGGCTATCAGGGACCAAACCTGAGGAAAATTATGTAATATTTCTAGATTATGTTGTAAAAAATGGATTCAGTCATGTTGAGTGGTAAGGTGATGTGCTTAGGAATTATGACTGAGGCCCTGAGCTATTACCAGGGATCTGGGTTTTTCACTCACTGCAGAAAAACACAGATTTTCTCCTTTGATGGGGAAGAATGTGGATTTTCTCCTTTAAAGGAGAAAAATTTGGGTAACCATGGGTTGCCCCTGGCAGAGTTCCATCCTGCAAGAGGCTACTTGGGGCTAGGAGGAGCAAGGAGGGTGATTGGAAGCAAAGGACACCACATGCCCCATAAGAACATGTGCATGTAGCAGCCAAGCAGCGGTGGAGAGCAGTGCCCTCAGCTCCCTCCAGGTAAGTGCATGGGGGTGGGGAGGAGGGCACAGGTGGCATGTTGAGGTGGTGGGGGGCATAGGTGACACATTGGGAGGGCAGAGTGGCATAGGCACATGGTGGAGAGGGGTAGGGGGGCCAAGGTGATGCATTGGGGAGGGCACACGCCTCTCAAGATTGTGCCCACAGTGAGGTGCAAGGCTGTAGCTGGGCCAGACCCAGTCCAGGCACAAGCTACCTGCATGACCCAGCGGGCAGGACCTGGTACAGGAGGGAGCACCACCATGGCTGCCAAGATGAAGCATGGAAGCAGTGGTGGCATGGAGTTGTGTCCCTGCTGCTGTCAGGACAGCAGGGACACTTTACCTTGGCAGCCATGGTGTCACAGTTCTCCCTCCCATGTTGGGTCTCAACTGCTGGGCCAGAGAAGTGGCTTCTGCCCAGACCTGGTCTGTCTTGGTTGAAGCCCTGTGCCCCACTGTGAGCACTGAAATCATGGGGGAAGAACATTTCCCCCTGTCTCCCTGCTGCATCACACATGACCCCGTAAGCCCTGCCATGCAATACCTGTGTCCGCACACACCCTTTCCTATACATTGACACTGGTCCCCACACACTGGAGGCACATGTCCACCATCTTAACCCCTCCCCCCCATCAAAAATAAAAGTTGGTGCCTATAAGCTTACAGACTGTTAGAATTCTATCCTATTAGTAAATTCAGATGTAGATTTAAAAAGCTGGGAATGTATAATATGTAAAAGCGATCTTAGCTTCCATGAATACAAACTTCAAAAAGCTGTTAGTCTTATTTTGTAACTGGCATTAGATCACTTGCAGGTAAATGTGTAGACCTAAACAAAGACAGGGAAAAATAATAAATCCAACTTACCAACCACAATCAGAAGAAGAAATGTTCAGTGTGGAGATAAGAAAAAAAAAGGCAGCAGGAAAAGAGACTGTGGACATAACATGGTGTAATTTATGCCAGATTTTACCACCTAGAAATGTATTCTGTCATAAAGCATGGACACATGCTCATCACTTCAAAGCTGGCTCCTTGTATTAGGTGCCATTGCCTGAACAGTCACTGTGGTTACCTTGCAATGAATTGACTAGCAAAGTTGACATGATGGGTATAGTGGTATAATTTACAGTGGTGTATAGCTACTCTTTTTTTCTGATGGGGAACATCCAGAGTAAAACACCACAGTGTAAAACTGCAACATGCAGCCATAGAATGGGAAATTTCAAAAGTTTAAAGCAAAATATGCTCACAGTAACAATAATTTCCATAAAAGATGCCTGAACTGTGATGTTAGAAATTTTGACTGGAGGAACGTTGAAAGAAATCTCCATGAAAGTCTCAGCACCAGGTTTGAAACCATTTGAAAGATTCATGTCCTCTTCTGCCTAGGAAGCCTTGTGGGTGCAATGTGATGTGTTATCATAGCCTCATGCACCAAGCCATTATGTGGGACTGTCATCCAGCCTACAGGGCTCTTTATTGGTCCAGGAATTTGGCAGTAGGAACACTAATTACTGTGAAACAGAGATTGAACATGACTGCTCGATGCCATTCTGTTTTTTGAAGGCCAAGAACTGAGGGCATCTGAACAATTGCTTCTTGGATGGTTTTCAAATCTGTTTGTGTCTGAACTTTTCTTAGATTTTGCAATGGTGTGACTAAACAACCAGCAACTATCCAAATAATCTTTTTAATAGGTCTTTAACTCTTCCTTTTACTGTGCTGTCCTTCATAAAAAATGTGTGTGTGTATTTGAGAAAGAACATTGTCTGTTGTTCTTTAAACAAAATGGAGATATTGTGAAATAAATGCTTAGAAAACAGAATGAATGTTGGTGTTCAATCCGAAACAGTACACTTTGGGCCTAGAAGAAGATATGCTTTTGAAGAAGCAGTGGACAACTGTACAGAAGATAACTGGACTGTCAGTGCAAACGCAAATGGGATGTTCAGTAATTTTAAGTTAGGCACAGATGTGCAAGCCAGCGTGTTGCCAAAATTGTGATATTAGCAGTAAAAGAAAAATGTTTTGGAGGGCAATGGATACATTTAAATCTTAGGGCCTTATCACACCTTACACTGTAAGCCACAAAGGTGTTGATTGATGTCAGTGTTAGCTTCAGTTTGGAGCAGTCAGGCCCCTCTCCCATTCCAGGCTTCCTACCTGCCTTCTGCCCTCAGGGGCTCTCCCAGTTCCCTCTACCCACCCTCAGGGCTCCCTGCCCTGCCACGTTTCTCAGGGTTTCCCTTATGCCCTCCACTTAATTGTGGCTGCCTGTCCTGTTTGTCCCAGGGGAGCAGGCAGGGAAGGGTTAACCCTCCAGCCTGGCCACTGCTGGTCTGCTGCTGTTCTCTGAGTGGGCCCTGCCCAGAGAACAGCAGGGATGGTGGGCAGGCAGCAGGTTAACCCTTCCCTGCCTGCTCCCCTGGGGCAGACAGTGCAGGCAGCCACATGTAAGTGTGAAGTGTGTGTGGGGAGGGGGCAAGGGGCAGTGAGCAGGGATCTGGGTTTCTGGGTGGGGGTGGGGGTGGGGCATTGGGCCTGATCTGAGCCACCAGGGTAAGTGGGGCTGGTGGGTTGTTTACACTGAGGTGTAGCTTAGAGTGACTACAATTTAGTGGTACCTGAGCTAGGTGACAGGGATCAGAGATAATTCTGCACTTGAGTGGTGTCATTTTGAGCTGCCTCATGAGTGCTTAAAATTAGTTTCGGGTATTAATGTGCAGACAATACAGGTGTTAAAATATTACTGTGTAACAAGGCTTTTACAGTGACAAATTTTTCCAACTAAGAAAGAATATGAACAAAATACAAGGTTAAGTAACACATCGGAAAAAATACTTTGTAGTGTTTGGCAGCATGAGGAGGAAGTATCCAACATTGAGTTTAAAAGATCTGCCATCTGATCAAGAGAGTGAATTCACTGGAGGAATTGGGGAGCAGACCAACTGTGCAAGAATTTGGGGCTATCTTTCAAGTAAGCTTTGAACAGTATATAGAATAGAGGTTTACTATGCCACAGTTCAAATGTGAAACACAGATCCCTTTGTCCAAAGATAGAGCTGCATAAGCTCATTGCCCTGGGTATCATAGAACAAATAGAAGAACCAGTGTATTGGATACAATCACCTATCATTGTAGTAGAAAAAAGAATAAAGAGTATAAAAATATGACCAGAAACTCTAAGAATTTTTTGGGGGAAAAAAGCTGCCAAAATCTAAATAAATTTAAAGAAATATATGTTCTGTATAGTAAGCTATGTAAGACAGAAGTTAACATTATAATAAGTATAGGTATACCATGGCAAGGTTGGGGTATTACCAGCATCCCTGTCTTAACTCACAAGAAAGGAGTACAATATTTTTTTGGAAGGTGAGCTGTGTAAGGGACTTTGTGCCTCTTGTGGCTTCCTCAAAAAGTGACCTGAGAGCATGGCTGTGTAAAGATGTTCAAAAGGTACATACCTTATAAAGAGATTCAGAAACCACAGGAGTTAGCAAGAGTCAGTCGTAACATCATTGTGACGTTACGTTTAAAACTAAGTTTACCATGGATACCTTCAAGGACAAAATTATGATTAAAGGCAGATACCAGTGGCTTATGCCTCAGGCTCTAATAATAACTGAGTGGTGATGCACTTTAAAAAAGGGTGGTTTGACCTTCATCCCAAAATTAAAAAATGTGAGACAAGTATTGACTGAAACAGTTGATAAACCACTTATTCTCATTGCCAGAAAAATCTGCCTCTTGCTGCAGCTTCTCAAGATACAGATTGTTTTTCAGTTATAAACATATGGTTTGCCAATCAAATACAATACATACATTTTAGCACTATTGATGAAAATGTAGGAGAGCAGAATCCAGTAGATTTTGTACATGTCATTTTGATTTAAAAACAAACAAAAAAGCACATGGCATTTATCTAGTTTTAAAAGAAATATGGTTGATTGTAATTGCCAGAACTATTGCTTATGTTGAGACTCTGCACAATGTAACTCAAACTATTGCA
>NW_017728948.1:71879959-71882295 GCF_001723895.1 Crocodylus porosus | reverse complement strand
ATAATTTTTTCGAACAGCTTGCCTAGGATCGAGGTAAGACTAACCGGCCTATAGTTTCCCGGGTCTTCCTTCCTGCCTTTTTTGAAGATGGGGACCATGTTGGCCCTCTTCCAGTCCTTTGGAAAGGTAGGTAATGCAAAACTGGGAAACAATGGTTAATTCTTTCTTAGAATATTTGCAAGTGGTTATTCCATATTATTCAAAAGCTTGCTAAAGTTAATGCTGCTAAGTAGAGAACCATAAGGAACGTGACAATAGGTGTGTACATACGTAAGTGGTTACATAAGAGGGTCAGTGTCAGTGTGACAATAGAATGTCTAAGGTGTCTGAATAGAAAGTGTTTAACAACAACATGCTCACCAGACCTCTTATAGGGTGGTAATATTCTTGCAAAACTTATATATCTGTGATGCCAAACAAAATACTGTGGACAGTGCTTCCAAGAGGTAGGACTAGCAGACTAGATATAATGGTGGGGGAGGGGGGTTAAATGAATTGGGATTTGAGGTCAAAAATGAGTATTTAGAGAAGATATACCATGCCTAGTCCAATAACTTGTTTTGACCACATTTCTTCACCTTTGGGAGACAAACGTATGTGTGTCAGTTAAGCATATGTGAAGGGAATTTACTGCAAACTCTGAGAGAAGCAGGGCATGTTTAGACCTGGGTTCAGATAAACAGTGACATTGAAGAAAAAAAAACAACCTATAGCATAGGCAAAAAATAGGGGCCAAGTCAAGTGAAAGAGCCCATAGTACTGGCACAGGAAAAAATAGTTTCCTGGTGCTAAGTGGGTACGTCAACATGTTCATTAACATGTCATAGTTATTGTGCATTAAGTTCGGTACTTGTATGGCCAGGTACTAAATCAATGTGCAGTAACCAGCACTACTGTGCAGTAGCACCAGTGCATGCCTTTTAAGTGATGCTAATGCGCAGTAGACTAATACTACTGCAAATTAACATGTTAGCATGGATTTTGCTGTACAATTAGTCTACTGCACATGTAATGTCTCATGTAGATGCACCCAGTAAGTGGAGATTGGTTTCCTTTAGCTGGGAAAAATGTGTTTATCCCAGAGTATTCTTACTTCTCTGAAAGAGTCTTACTAGAAAATGTTACAAAAGTTGCAATTGACTGTTTCAATTACCTATTTCACCAGACATGATTACCTGATATAGCAATCTGTGTAGTAGGATTGGTCCAAGAATATGTGAGAACCAACAGGTTTTTGGTGGTAATATTTTTTTATTGGACCAGTTAAATAGTTGGGAGAGATGTTAGTTGAGCTTTCCCAAGCCTGAAATTTTGAGCTCTCCCACAGCTTGCCTAATGTCTTTCCCAATTATTCACTTAGTCCAATCAAAGATATCACTTCCAAAGAACTTTTCTTCTCTCATAGTAATCCCTGAAATTGGGCTACAATCTAGTGGGCATGGCTTTAAACAATTTGTACGTGGGATTCCAATTTACAGATGCAGAAATTAGTTAGACCTCTGACAGATGTTATACTTATGTGATTAACTGGTTTATAATATCATAAGTAGTGACCTGGCCACACCTTAAATCAAGTAATAGTGTTAGAAAATCAGGAATAAGCCACAAAGTCATTACACAAAATATGTGTAATAACTTTGTGGCTGGTTCTTATCACACTTTAACAGTGAAATTGGGTTTAAGTAATTAACTGATGATATATATTTATTATTCCCAATCCAGTGGGTTGGAGGAAACTGGTGTTATCATAATAAGCAATCATCTTATTATGTTCAAGTTTTAGGGCAACCTAAATACTAACTGAGCACTGAAACTTTGTTTATTTATGGGCTGTCAATTTTTCCAATTATGCATTGTATTAATGTTGTATTTTAAGTCCTATTTTCAGAGTTTTGTCCTGGAAGGGATGATGTAGTATTGGAAATTGGCACAGAGGTAAATTTTCCTAGATAGAGAATCTGGACAGGGTGCTGTGAAGCTCCTGTTGTTATGCACAGCCAATTGAATCCTCCCACAGAATAAATCGGATCTCTTACAACTGCCTTAGGCAATGAGGGATCACTGAACATCACATGCTGGATGGAGTCCACTACTTTTCAGCAGTCCAGATTCAAAAAATGGATAAAGATATAAACAATGTTTTGCAAGCTATAGTATTAGCAGGCTGAATTTATTATTTTTTCTAAAAATAGAATTTGGATTTGAATCCAAACTTCATCTGGATTAGAAGTTTCCCACATACTTTCCTTTAAAGGAGAACTAATTTTTAAAGTTTTTCACAACCCTTTCATATATTTTCGCATATATTCTTGTGACCCACTTGTGGGTCACAACCC
>NW_017728948.1:71824296-71879859 GCF_001723895.1 Crocodylus porosus | reverse complement strand
AGACACTTAAGTGATTAACTAGTTAATCATGTCATAAGTACTGACCTAGCCACATGTTCTATCAAGTAATAGTGTGATAAAATGAGGAATAAGCCACACATTTACTACACAAAATATGTGTAATAACTTTGTGGCTGGTGCTTATCCTGCTTCAAATTGAATGTGTGGTTAGTGCCCAGCCTTTGGAGTACTCAGGAGTCTTTCAAAATTCCTCTGTGCTCCATGGGCTGGGATGCTTGGTCAGCTGATCAGAGCTCTGAACCAGGGAGCTCACCATGTGTAATTGTGTACTTCTGCAGCTGGAAACTCTGATCATCTGACCAGACCTCTTAGCCACAGGACCATATGGTGCATTCCTTCCATCTGGGAACCAAGCTTGTTACTTGTCAATGCAGGGGGTTCCTGGGATTGGGTTTCCCTCGCACCAGCAACATGGTACAGTGGGATCTGATGTGGGATCCCAGTCATGACTCCTGCCAAGCGTGTGTGGCATGGCAGAAAGGGCAAGTGTTGGGATCCCACGTCAGATCCCATTGTGCCTTTATTTTAACATCTGTCAGGGGCCTTAGGGTGTTATTTGCATGACTGACACAAAATCGTTATTTTGTCTGGACTTTCTTTAACTTTGTATCTGTGAGCAGTTAGGCTCCACACTGCGCACTCCACTACGTTTTAAATGGTGTGAAGGCTTAAACGAGTTTAGTGAAAATAAACTATCATAGGTTTATTATTCAAATAGCTTCAAACAAGTGATTATGTCTAACCTTAATTTTCTTCTATATTTAAATACATAGTACATTTCCCAAATGAATTGTTAGATGGATTAGATGAGAATTCAATCAAAATAAAGTTGAAAAAAATGATAATGACTATGGGAAGAGGAGAATTATGTAAACTAAACTGAATTTGAGAACTTTTTTTTCCTTCAGGAAATACGTGAAAAGGTATTGAAATACTAGTTTGCTCTAGTACGCTGCATCATTATGTGTGACATTTATATTTTGTTTCTCAGCAGGATAATATAAGTAACTTTATTCATTCTTTAGAGAAGAAAATTCTGTATAGAATGAAGTATTCCTGCTCTTTTACATATACATAGAGCACATCTACATAGAGCACTATAAAAAATCCAACGAATCCCAGAAAAGCTGAGAGAAGAAAAAAGACCTTGTGTGGTTACTAAAATAATGTGGGGCTAAAGCTACAGTTAATGTTCACCTCTAACTTCATTAAATTTGATTTCAGTAAGTGGGAGTTTTCTGTGAGGGAGATGGGTGTTCAGTAAACTTAAGAATTCCCCTTACTTGGTTTCTTAGGATGAGTAAGATACTCTGCTTACTGGAGAAGGAAGGCTAAAATTAATTATTGAAGCAAAGAAATTAGATACTGTACTGGGATTGGTAACTGCTTATAACATTATTTTTTAAATTTATAGGACAATTTTAACAGTATGACACAACTAGGAAGGGGGAAATCTATTTTAAAAATAGCTAACTAGAGCAATTTTGTTCAGAATCAAGAACAAAATTGAATGGATTTTATTTTCATTATTTTTGTTATTTTATCCCAGGACAACCCTTGGAAGGACTAAAGTGTTCAAATGTCAAAATAAAGCAAAATAAGGCTTATATGAGTTCTTTTTAGTCTGATTAGAAATGCAAAGTAACAGAATGTTGTGAAGAGATTGCTTGAGATTGAATAAGCTTGCCACAGTAGTTACGCACAAGAGTTGATTCATAAAGGGTGTGTCTACGTGTGCTTTTATGCGTGACTAAACTTAATGCACATTTGCCTAATGCATATTAAGGTGATTTAGATGTGTGTCTACATGTGCACATGCTAAGGCACATTAACACAATATACAGACTGACTTAGGACTAAGGTTAGTCTAAAGTTAGTCAAAGAGCAATACACATCCTCAATGATCAGGATGGGGTCAGAGGAGGGGCAAAATGAGGTGCTCTGGGTCAGAAGGAAAGGGGGGCATGGGGAAAGGGACTTGATAGTGGGCATCTACTACAGACTGCCTCACCAGGCAGACAAGCTGGACCTGAAATTCTCAGGTCAGCTCATGGAAGCTGTAAAGTCAAGGGATGTGGTTGTCATGGGTGACCTAAACTATCCAGACATCTGCTGGGAGGAGCAGTCAGCCAGGTCTGACCACTCACGTAGGTTCCTAGCTAGGATACAGGACCTCCACCTTACTCAGGGGGTACATAGTCCCACCAGGGGAAATGCCTTGCTAAACTTGGTCCTTGCCATGGGCGATGACCTGGTGAGGGGTCTACAGGTACTCAACCACCTGGGTAACAGTGATCATTGCCTGCTGGGATTTACTATCCAGCACTGGGTGGTGAAAGCAAGCAGCAAGGCAGAGGTCCTCAACTTCAGGAGGGCCAACTTCAGTAAGCTAAGAAGGTTAGTAGGAGAGGCACTGGGGTCTCAGAGCTTCAGTGAGATGAGAGTCCAACATGGGTGATTTGTTCCTCAAGGAGACAATCCTCTGAACTCAAAGGGAGTCAGTCCCAATGTGCACCAAGGGGGGCAGGAGTGCTAAGAAACCCCCATTGCTCAGCAAAGGGCAAAAAAGGAGGCGTGCAAGCAGTGGAAACAAGGGACTATCACCAAGAAGAATTACAACTCTGTTGCTTGGGACTGCAGGGAAACTGTTAGGAAGGCAAAGGCAGAGATGGAGCTAGGGCTAGCAACCAGAATTAAGGATAATAAAAAGTCCTTTTTCAAATACATAACCAGTAAGAAGAAGACACTGGATAATGTGGGGCCCCTACGGGAGACTCTGTTCCCCTGGGCACCACCCAAGGTTACTAGGAATAACGGCCACAAATTGTTAGAGAAAAGGTTCAGGCTGGACATCAGGAGACGCTGCTTTACAGTTAGGGCTGCCAGGCTCTGGCATGGCCTAAGTGAGGTAATACTCTCTCCTACCTTGGGGGTCTTCAAGAGGAGGCTTGACAGATATTTGGCTGGGGTGATACGACCCCAGCACCCATTCCTGCCTGGGGCAGGGGGTCAGACCTGATGTTGTGTTTAGGTCCCTTCTGATTCTAAGCACTATGATACTATGACACACACAATATTAATGAACCATAGCATGTCTACATGTGCGTTAAAGATCTTTAGCTATTTGCACCTAAATCTGATACCTGCTTTTGCAAGTATCAAATTTAAGTACAAATAGCTTAAAATCACTATTTTTAAGGCCCATTAAGGGTGTGTACATGTAGATGCACACCCTTAATGTACCTTAACCAGACTAAAGTGCCTTAAATCAGCATGCGTAGGCATGCCCAAAGATTCATAAAAACCATACAAACTGCTAGGGTATATTATGAATCCAATATTTTGAAGTCCATCTATCATTTAAATGTAAGTGAAGAACAATGTTGTTGTTGTTAGCAAATGCTCTGTAAAGTTTATGGGATAAAATAGCATTCACATTGTAATCAGTATGTGTGCATATGCTTAGGTCTAGCTCAAACTGTAAAGCCATGTTGTTACCTAGCTTAAAAATCACGTAGCTCTTTTGCTTCATGAGATCAGATTTTAGTCCAGGAATTGGGAGATGACCTGACTTCTAGGTCAGTGAAGCCTTCACAACTGAAGAATGTATTATTTTGAAATGTAGTGAACATTTGGGAAAAAAAATAGTTGTACATATTAATGCCTTCTATGCAGGCCCTACATATGGAGAGAAAATGCTGACATAAGCTGCCATTCTTTATGAGAGTGGTAATATTGCTAGAACTTGGATCCTTGACATATTATTCTCCAAAATATAAGAGCAGTGCTACACTACGCAATATATGGGTTTCCCTCCCTTTATGAAGGTTCGTTTTGTATGAATTCACAATTATGCAATGACCCTTTTTATACCAAAAATTCATTATATGTGAGGTAAATTCATTCTTACGCATTTGGTGTGGTAGAAGCCTGTAGTGGGCCAGTGCTCCTGTGCTGAGCAACCCACCTCACTGCACCCAACCACCTTCCAGGCTCCGAGTGCCTCCCTGGGGGTGCCTCACGTCCGACGACCCCCTTCCTACAGCACACCCACTAGCCTGGGGGCAACATGCCATCACCCAGGGATGGGCTTGATCCTGGCACTGTGACCCTTGGGAAACACAGGCCTAGTAGCCCTCGAATGTACTTGACTCACTTCAAGAACTTGGGGTGCTTCCCTCAGTTGGAAGCACAAGTAGTGGTCTCCCTTAGTCAGCCAAACCAAGGGGACCCCAAGGCATAATCTATACCCCCTCCCAATAAGTCTCCCATGCTAGGTACAAAGGAGAACTTTATTGGCTACAAGGAGTAGGGCTGGAATAGGGTACAGAGTTGAGTAGTATCAGAGAAATCCCATAGAGCAAACAGGGTGGCTGGGGTAGCCTTTGATCACACATCTGAGTTACAGACAGCTATATATCTAGTAAGATCTCAGGTAGCTTACTCACAAGCATCATCCAGAGGAAGGTGGAGATTCCCTCTGGAGGCAGGCAGTTCCTTGATAATGAGTTTTGAAAGAGAGTAAGTATCAGATGGTCCAGCTCTTCTCTCTCTCTGAGTTTTCATCATAGCTACTGCCCCTTCTACTGGGCAGTCCTCAACATATATAGCCCTTATGACCTCATTTACCTGGTCCAGTGGAGGCTAGCAACTGTTGGCTGCCAGCCATCCAATTTGAAATGTTTCACTGGTTGCTGAGCAGACTGGCAGAGTCTCTAGCCCCCTCCCAATTTGGTTGGCATTGCTTAACAGTAGGGAGTGTTAGCCCTTCACCCAGGTATGTGATGCCAGTCATGTAGGCAGAAGAAGCCGGTTCCCCCCCTCACTCAGGAATGTATCCAACTCAAGTTACAACTCAGGGTTACCTAAAAAGCCCATATTAACCAAATTGTCACAGAGTAGAGTTTTTGGGGAGAGACAGGTGGCATTCTGCCACAAAGCCCTCAGTCAGCTGCTGGGTGCAGTATATTGTGGGAGTGATGCCCACCAAAATGTTGTCTTCTGTGTGGCTCTGTGCTCCTCGCTCCTTGTGTGTGACATATTTCTGTAGTTGCCACCCCTGTTCTGATAGTGCCCTGTGCTTGTGTGTGCTGTCTGCTGTTGGTGAGTACCAAAATTGTCTTGTAAAAGTGGCATAAATGGTTCTGAGAGTCAGTATAGTCAAGTTCTTGGAACATATCCCTATCTGTTACATTGTAAAGTGGATTCCCTATATGCAAATTTGAGTTATGAGCCGTTTTCCAGAAACACATGTACAACATAATGTGAAGAAAACCTGTATTAAGCAATGCAGAGGCATTATTTTTGTTTTTGTTTTGTAAACTATTCAACACAAGATAGAAGAACAGAACTTAACAAAGCAAGGAAAGCGTATGACTTTCACTGAACAAAAAAAATAAACAAGCTTAATAGTTGGCACTAAGTATTTAGAGGTAGTGATATTCCTCACATGGTTAGAGAGGGGTCACTTAGCCACAACTATGGCTTCCTTCAAAATTTGGCTCTTGGGAAAACATGTCACATTGCAATACCAAGATGTGAGCCATGCAAAATGTTCCTCTAAAACCCTGTAACAAGAAGAAACTTGTATGTTTTCAGTGAAACATGGCACTTTGTGAGATTCATTGAACCTGGGGTTTGATTTGGGCAAGCACTTTCCACACATCAGGCTTTATTCATAATTAGCTGACTTGAGGCTGAATACGGTTTTCCTTGGTCATTAGTTACTTTCTGGTCATCTTTTTGAAATGGGGCAACCTATATGTTGTCCTTTCTACTATAACTCTTTACGTTACTTTGGCTTACAGATAGTCTGTAGCAACTGGAGTGGGAGGGAAAGTGAGCAGATCAGCCAATATGGTGAGTTTGTGTGATGACATTGAAGAATTCGATCTGAAGGAATTGTTTAAAATTGTGTACAGCAATTTTATGGTGTCTCTTGTACTATACAACCTTTCTAAAGAAGGGGGTAGCTATTATTGACACATTTCAGATTACGTCTAGGGGCTTCACAGTATTCATGATTCCTCTTTACAATTCATTTTCTGAATCTTTTTTCATACTGTAGTGTAGTGATATGGACTAGTTGGTCTAAAGCTGTATGGGTGAGGAAATGAGTTGGAAAATTAAGATTTTAAAAACCATGTGGCTGAGGGTACTTGCTGTAGTAGTTAGGTCATTTAGAGGAGATTTAATAGAGGGAGTATTAGCTTAGTTTCCTAATGGGTTTAGGCAGCACCATACAGTAGCTAATGTGATCAAATAACATTGTGGTTAGTGTCTACATAGGAAAACCCTTCAAACAAAAATGACAAAAATACATCCCTCCTTGAGTGTATTCCATCTTAATCAGTATTACTAATGCATTAAACCAGAAAAGCATTAAAGATATGACTTTCTCTGGTAAAAAGGACATCAATTTTCAACTATACTATGATTGGATGCTATGGAACTTTATTCAGCAACAAGGGTAAAGAGCAGGTGCAGACAGAGGAAGCAAAAATGTATCTTCTAGTTTTTCTCTTTTTTTTCCAGCCAGTGGGTCTATACTTCAGTGCAGTTAACAAAATAAGAAATGGGCAAGTAATGCCTTTATCTCTTCTCAGACTAAGCACCTCCCTCCTTTTATTAAGAAGTGTTTTGGTAGATTTATCCTGGTTCATCAATCTTTTCCATCATGCTAATACTCTGATACAGTCTCTTTTCAAAAAACTCTCTCTTCACTTTCTCATCTTTTTTGACATTGCTTAGATCCAACAACATTTTGGGAGATCCAGTATCTGTTAAACTGAGAGCTTTTGAAGTCAGAATGAAGAGATAGTCTTAGTTCTTGTTCTTTTAGTCACATTGTTAAGGTACTTTATTTTGATTTAGAGCTATAATAGCACAGCTCAATATATTGTTTTTTATTCCAGGTATTGTTTCATAATACACGTTTTTAAAAATCTTTGATGCTACAGAAGAATGGAGAAATTGCAATTTTTCCTCGATGAACTGGCAGACAAACAACAAAGGGGTAATGGTATCTGAGATTTTGCAGGGGGAAATGCTATTTGGCATGAGAAATACAAGCAAGACGTGTGTAGATGTGCCCAGTAACTAACAAACTGCATTTTTAATCCATGTTATTTAGGGAAATGCCACTAGGAATTTTGTGTGTTGCTTTTAGTTTCTTGTTCCATTAAGTATTAGATTTCATGATAAATTATACAGGCAACACCCGCCTAACACTGTTTTGCTTAGCGCTATTTTGCTATAGTGTTCATTTCACATTGATACCTAATTTCACTTAGTGCTCAGTGAGTTTCACTATAATGCTCATCAGTATTGAGCAGGGAGCATTGGCAGCATGCAACCTTGCCACCATCTTGGTTCGTTAAAAATGTTTGTGCTCTTTCATGCTTGTGTCACAGTCTTGCTGCATCTTTTGAGCTCAGTGTTGAAATCAATCATCATGAGTCAGAAATGTGCAACTGACTGCGGCTACAAGTGCAGACAAAAAACAGTGCAAAAGCATAATGCGGGAGATTAAATGGGATGTTCTGAAGTGACTTGAAGCAGGGGAACACCACAATGAGGTTTGTAGAGAGTTGAATTTGGTTGGGTCAACTGTGTGGACCATACTGAAGAATAAAGACAAACTAAAAAAATGTGGTAGGATTGTAACTCCTTTGAATGCTTTGAAACTCCATAGAAGCACTTCTCATTTTAGACAATGCAGCAGAACATCCTATTACACTTGATGAGCTCAGTGATAATGTATTGTTTTCCTACCCCACAATACCACCTCCATTATACAACCGATGGACCATGGACCAAGGTGTCATCGCTGCCTTTAAGACATATTAGATGAGGAAAACATTTGTCCAGGCAATCAGGGCTACAGCTGGAGAGAGTGCTACCACCCTAAAAGAATTTAGAAAGGGCTATAATATCTTCAAGGCAATTCAAATGCCTGGGATAAAGTTGCTTCCAAAACAATGATTGGTGTTTGGCAAAAGCTTTGGGAAGGACATACAGGAAGAAATTGAGTAATGAGGACTTCATTCAAAAAGAACAGCAGAGAAGCCATGAAGAGGGGGAAGATGCTAAGGAAGATGTTCAACCAGCAAGGGCCTTAACCAGCAAAAGCATGGCTGAAGTTTTCAAACATCTTGAAGCTTTTCTTTCCTACTTAGATGAGAATGACCCTGACATGCAGCACAGTTCTGCATTTGCAAGAAGAGTTAGCAATGAGGTCAATTGTTACAGGCCGCTTTACAATGAAAAGAAGCTGCCTAAAGTGCAGCTATCAATGGATTCCTTCTTCAGGAAGTGCACAGCTCCTGCTTCAACCCCTGCAGCCACCCCTCAAAAAATCCTTAGCCAAGCACTTCCAAATCCCCTGAAACTGACACTAACCTTGACAACCCTGATTCTGAGTGCTGAAGGAAGCCAAAATACCAATAAGTGAATCTGTGCAAAGAGTTCATTAGTTTACTTCGTAATTTTATACATTATTTCAAAGTGTTAAATAAAGCATTTACATATATTTAAATGTCTGAATTAATTGATTTTTATAGTACTAGTGGGGGATTTCAGTGATCTTTGTAGTATGAATGGGGAGCCCTGGGAACAAATAATAATATTTACATTCATTCCTTTGGGAAATCAGTTTCACTTAACACTGTTCTGCTTAGTGCTCATTTTTTCCAGAACCAATTTAGAGCGCTAAGTGGGGGTTGCCTGTATGTTTTTAAACTGGAATAATGGAGATGAAGGGCCAAATTTCAATCTTGGTTATCTTGGTGCAAACTCAGAGGCTTTCAATTAATGTCAGTTAACTTCCTTTGTGTTTGCAGTAGGTGGCTAATAAAAATCATTATCTGGTCCCAATTTTCTTTTTCCAGGACAAAAAAAAAGCTGAAACACCTTTCATATGCTATATTTTAAGGACTTTATTTTATTCAGTGAAGAGTATGGCTCTCTATTTGCCCATAAATTGAGAATCTCTTTATTTATGAGTTATCTAAGTACTTAGTAATCTGTATTCTATTAAGATTGCTTTTTATCTTGTTGCCTATCTACTTTAGCACTTCTGTTGCAAAAGAAGGCATTTCCTCCTTTTATATTGACCTCAACTCATCACGTTTCCAAAAACTCCTTTTCCATCTTCATTAAAATATTATAGTAGCTTGTAATAAAGAAATCTTATGTAGTTACAGACAAAATCTTATTCTTACTGGGCTCATCTACACGTGCAATTAATGTGACTGAGTAAACTAATCTCGATGTCACCATCTGCATTTAGTCATAATTTATTGCACTGCTAGATACCACTTGTGTCTGATGGAACTATCGAGCAGTGCAGTAAATTAGTCTACTGTGCCCTAATTACTGCTCATCTGTAGACAGTGACACTTTACTGTGCAGCAAATTAGTCTGCTACACAGTAAAACATCTTGTGTAGATGTGCCCACTGAGAATGAACTCAAAACTATTAACACAGTTCTTCCAAAGCCTCTTTGAATATTTTTCTGCTGTTAAATATGGGTTGTCAAACATACCATCTCCACACTACTTCATACGCTGAGGAAGTTAAAAAAAATCTTTTTCTCGTATTCTTTTTCCAGTAAGTATAATAAAACCTGTGGACTAGATTGTCACAGCCCTGTTTCAAGGTGTTCTTTTTCTTCTGTTCAGATTGTGACTCTGGCCTCATGGAAAGGATAGGGGTTCCTCTCCTGATTTGTTTCTACCTTGTCCTCACAAGTGATAGGTGTATGGAAAAGTAGAGATGAGCTTTGGGTGTGCACCCTCTACCCTGGGCAGCTCTGGCTGCAGTGCCTGGTCACATGTGCTGCAGGAAGTAAGTTGTTCCACAAGAAAAGATAAGCAAGTTATTCTTTCTCCAAAGGAAAGGGCAAGCAAGGAAGGCAGTATGACTCTGAAGGCAAATCTACACTGTCAAAGGACTACTCTAATGAGTACCACAGTGAAGTACAGCAGTCTCCTCACCATAAGCCATACACTATTTTTGTTATCCCAGGGGTGAATTTCAGGCAGCTACATGAAAATTTATAGGAGCATATTCTGTGCAAAATAGGTGTGACATATTTCATTGACTACACCATTGGGCAGTGGTTCCTAGTTCAGTACTTTGTTGAAGTAGATATGCCCTGAATTTTACTTCATTCTGTCTTCTCCTTGGGAGGGTGGTATAGCATTCCATTACCCCTTACTCAGTGCAGTCTGTACAGCTGAGTCCTTGCCTTGTGAGATTTCTGATTTCTACCCAGACAAATTAAAGCAGCCTCTTCATATCTCCTTGGATTGTAGGTTGTGGACAATTTCTTTAAAAAAATAGAGAATTTCTCTTGCTCAGTGTAAGGGCTTGTATGCAAAGCAAAATTACTGCAAAGATACATGGGTGTAAATTTATAGTGGATTTCCTACTCTCTGTATTAACTCTTCATGCGGGCACTCTTAGGCCTGTTACATATTGCACTTTTAGCTGCTCAAATGTTGATCAGTAGAAGTGTTAACTTAAGTTTGGAACAGTCTCACCTCAAGGCTAAAAACCTTCTCTGATGGTCCCCAAATAGCCACTAGAAGGCTGGTGACCAGAAGTTGGACTAGGAGCAATAAAGTTTAAATTTTAAAAGATTGAAAAGACATAAAGAGGAAGTAAATTAAAGATGACCTTATGTTGGGATTGCAGTCTGGGGGTGTGCTGATCATGTTTCCTGGGGAGGATAGGAAGTGGAAGCAGTGAAGTAAGGTGCTTTTGGAGGAGCTACTGCCCCAGGAAGGAGAACCCAATGGGGACCCATAGGTAGTGGAAGGGGGGGATAATGGGCCTTAGCCATCCCCCAAATGTGGGGAATCGGTAAGACTGCCATGCAGCTCGGCTGCTGGCTTCTGGTGGCTGCAGCAGGGGTGGGGAGGGGCATGCAGGCTGCAGTGAGGGAGGGAGTGGGGCTAGGGCAGCCTGGGGCTGGGGTAGGCACTGCACAGCTTGTGGGGTGCAGGACTAAACTGCGAGTGTCTTGTCCAGAGGTTGGTGCTCCTGCTGCTACACACACCCCAGGAGGCATGGGGGGTGTGTGCTCCAGATCTGCATGGGGCAGAGCAGGCTGCCACTGTGGACTGGGGCTGGAATGGGGCTATGGGTGGGGGCTGCAGCCGCCCCAAAATTTTCTGCCCCTTCCCCAACATCTAGGGTTGTTGCCACCTGCCTAAGCATAGCCTGGCCCAGCCCCTGCTGCCATGATGATCCCAGAGCAGCCTCAGCCCAGCCTGCAGCAGGAGCCTGACCTGCCCTGTGAAGATCTAGGGGAATATCCCCCATGCCATTCCGGGGTGTGCACAGCAGTGGGAGCTGCCACACCCTCCCTACACCCCTCGGATAAGCCACAGCTCAGTCCCATGCCCCGGACCCAGTCCTACTCTGTCCCACACCCTTTCCCCAAAAGATTTACCTGCTAGGGTTGCACACGTGCATGTGCCTCGGTGCTAAGCCCCCCCCCAGTTTTATTTTATCCCTCAACTTATGTCTGACCCCCTACCTTGTTCTCCCTACCACTGCTGTAGACCTCACTCATGTACCCTTCTATGCCCTGTGATACGACCAGCTGCCATGTGTTCTGTATATTGTTTGCACAAGATTGTATCCCTGTGGGGTGGGAGGAGGATTTGGCTTGGTGCCAAAACACTCCTTCCCAGAGAGTAGATTTCAGGGGTGGAAAGGTTGTCCACAGAAGTGAGGGAGGGGGCAGTTTATCCTGGGATGCTGGAGATGTGCAACTTTGACTGGCCATCTGTGGGGATTGACCACACATTAATGGAACATGAGCTGGATAACATGGATCAGAGAAAAGCCTGCCCTGGAATGGCATAACTTTAAGCCACCTAAACTGTGCTTAAATTAGTTAGAGGTGCTAATGTGTGGACAATCCAGGGGTTAAGAACTGCAGGAGCTGTCTAAAATTAATGTGCAACAAGGCTGTTGGTGAGTACTAAGTTGGTGCCTATACACGGAGCTTATTACTCTGGAGCATATTGCTGCCAAGCGTGCATCTGCATGTGTGCCTAGGATTATAGCATGTTGAGCCAGGGTGAAGCAACCACAGCTTGCTGGGGATCTGGGGGGGTCAGCTTGCTAGCCTGGAACTGCTCTTTCCAGAATCAATGTGCTGCAGATGGGCTGGCTGGGGCACCAGGGTGCTTCAGTGCAGGGCTAGCTAGCAGGCAACCCTAACACTGAAGCACCCTCATGCCCCAGCCAGCTGATTAACGTCTACCTGTCCATGGCTGTGCACAACAAAACTCCACTGCAGGGTAGGACTTGTATTTATTTGTATTTACTTACTTGTATTTACAAGTCCTACCCTGTGGAAAAGTTTATTAGTTTTGTGTATCCTAATAGGGGTGTATGTGTAGATGCTGAGACATTTACTGCACAGTTAATTAGGCAGTTGTGCAGTAAACATTTTGTGTAGACACACCCTGTGTAAATTAATTTATTCTACTTCCACAATGCAGTAAGCTGCCTTGTGCAAAGGTACTTTTATCCACATCCTAGCCTACTGGTAGTTTGATTTGTAGGAAAATATGGAGGAAGGCCTCTGAAAAGAAAAGCTTCTAATTTTTCAGAGTTGCAGTTGTGCTGACCAGCACAGCTAACCAGCACAACTCCTGTAGGACTAAATGAGGGTTCCAGGTAATCAGCACCTTTGAAAACAGAGCCAAGAAACTAGATAAATCATTTTTCCTTGTGATTGGCTTGTCACCCCAGCAGGAACCTGCACTGAAGGCAATCTTTGACTTCCATGGAAATGTTTTACACCAGGAATCAGTTCGAAAGTCACCTAATCACTTTGAAGAGGTACTTGTCCTATTGAATATAGAGATGGACTCTTGGTCCTGTCCCTCTATATGTATGCTCTCTTCCATGCTGTTTTTATTTTATTCCAACAAATACCATCTCTGGCTGGGAACTCAGGTGGTTAGTTTTAGAAAATGTAATGCACTCTGAATGTAATGCATACAGTCTTCACATGAAATCATTTATCCTGCACCTGCAGAAATACTTTTTGGTTTACATTTTATTGAGAAATTTTCACTGAAACCTTCCAGAATCATATAGATCAAGTTGCAACAGAATAATCTTTTGCCTGAGGGTGAAACTTCTGTAGATCCTAGTTCATTTTCATAAGTTATAATTTATTTGAAGTGTTTTTTTCTAGTAAACAAACAAATTGCCTGGTGTTTTTGAGCATATTCAGCATTCCTGATAGCAAAGAGATCTGGCATGTGAGAGGACGTGTCAGATTTAATTTCTCTTTCTTACATTCCTTTGTGCTCTTTGTTAAGTACTGTGAGACCAAAAAAAGGGGGAACAAGGTAAAGGACAAACAAGAGAGGACTGTGGTAAAACAGATAAATCTGTTTAGCATATAAAAGCCAAATGCCACAGGAAGTAACTGCTAGTAAACTACATAAATGTAATCAGAAGATGTAAACACTCTGATTTGGACTCCATCATAAATGTTTATCCTAAACATTCATAAAGACAAATATCACAGCTGATTTTTATAAAGAGATAAATTAATTTATACTTTGTTTGTGTATGTGTGTATGCATAAATAAATAATATATAAAGATAATAAAATCTGAGGTAAAACATTGGCTAAGTAATTAAGTATTGTGTGTTCTTTAGGACACAAAATGGTAACCTCCAGGGGATCTTATAGGGGCTCTATTTTCATCTTCAGCTTGAGCTGTAGTACAACTGTGATATACCCTAGTTATTATTTGGAATGTTAGACTCTCTTATGCTCTAAAACAGTTCTTACTGCATACTGTGCTGTTTATTTTGTTGACAAGAAGCTAGAAAATAACATCCATGGAATGGCAGTAAAGAAACAAGACCTTTAGTTACTGAGTGTAGAGTTCAGGATTCTACATAATGGGCTGCACCAGTTTATACAGAAGGGGGTCAGATTATTTGTTCAGTTCCATGTGGAGAGACCACAGCATCTCCTGCCTCTTTCCATAGCCCTACAGATGTGTTCTTTGAATTGGATTCCATGGGGCTTGGCCACAAGAAAGGGACCTTGATGGCATATGTTTCTCAGCTCAAGTTTTATGTGCCATTCTTGCTGGTTGGAATCTATCTTTCCCTCTTATAGTTAGGTGTAAACTTAAACTAATATGCACTAAATGAAAGTAGCCCTGATAAGTCAAGCCTGATAATGGGGACTGTGCTGTCACTTATGATCACGTTCTTGCCATTTGCTAACATCTAATCATGAACAGTGTGTGCTCCCTGTGGCTGGGGGTGCATGGCTGCACTGGCAGCAGTGGGAGCATGGTGGTGGTAAGCTGGGAGCTCCTGAAGATGCCACTGGCACTGTCATTGTCGGGTGGGGTGGGGTGATGGGCTCTGAGCAGGAGTCTGTGACCACCCACAGATGCTGCTGGCTGCGGTGATTGTGGACCACTCACAGGCACTACTGGCAGTGTTGGTGGCACCTTTTTGCAGGGGGTGCACCACCATGCTCAAGGGGGGACAAATGCAGCCACATGCACCCCCTATGCATTGCCCCTGCATCTAATGCTAAAGCCTCACCAGGGGCGGTGTGATTACAGAAAAGTCCCCAGGTATAGTGCTGTGTTGGACTTCTTGCCAGGGAAAGAGTATCTAGTCCCTTATGGACTTACTAGTGGCCCATTCTAATCTGTGGAACTGTTCATTGATTGCACTGATTTCATGGTCACTCTACTTTGGGAGGGATTTTGACATAGAATCATAGAACATTGGGGTTGGGAGGGACCTCAGGAGATCATCTCTTCCAACCCCTTCCTCAAAGCAAGACCATCCCCACCTATGTCATCCCAACAAAGGCTTTGTCTACCTCCATCTTAAAGACTTCCAAGGATGGAGATTCTACAGCTTCTCTGGGTAACCTGTTCCAATGCTTTACTACTCTCCTAGTGAGAAAGTTTTTCCTGTTATCTAACCTAAACTTCCCTTGCTGCAACTTGAAACCATTGCTCCTTGTTCTGTCATCTGCTGCCACTGACCACCGTCTACCTCTTCCCTCTTTGGAACCACCCTTCAGGTAGTTGAAGGTTGCTATTAAATCCCCTCATAGTTTTCTCTTCTCCAGACAAAACAAGCCAAGTTCATTCAGCCTCTCCTCAGAAGTCATGTGTGCCAGCCCCCGCACCATTTTCACTGTTCTCCTCTATACTCTCTCTAACTTGTCTGCATCCTTTCTGTAGTGGAGGGCCCAAAACTGGACACAGGACTCCAAATGTGGTCTCACCAGTGCCAAGTAGAGGGAAAGAATCACTTCCCTTGATCTGCTAGCAACGCTCATACTAATGCAGCTCAGTAAACTGTTAGCCTTCTTTGCAACATGGGCACACTATTGGATCACACTTATCTTATTGTCCACTGTAACACCTAGGTACTTTTCTGTAGAGATGTTGCTTAGCCAGTCAGTCCCAAGCCTATAGAGGTGCATGGGGTTGTTCTGTCGTAAGTGCAGGACTTTGCACTTGTTTATTGAATATCATGAGATTTCTTTTAGCTCAATCCTCCAATTTGTCGAGTTCTATCTGAATCCTAGCCCTACCCCACAGCATATCTATTACTTCTCTCCCCAGCTTGGTGTCATCTGCAAAGTCTGTGAAGGTGTACTCCATCCCATCTTCCAGGTTGCTGGTGAAGATATTGAACAAAACCAGCCCCAGGACTGACCCCTGTGGCACTCAATACTGGCTGCCAACTAGACTTACTACCCTTTGAGCCCAATGATCCAGCCAGTTTTTTGTCCACATAGAGTCCAATCATCCAACCCAGACTTAGCTTACTTGTAAGAATGTTGTGGGAGACAGCATCAAAAGCTTTGATAAAGTCAAAGTATATCATGTCCATGGCTCTTCCCATATCCACAGAACCAGTCATCTCATCACAGAAGACATGTCTAGGGATAGGTCCAGTTTGATAAAACTAGTTGCCAGTATAAGCTATGCTCAGTTTTACTCAAAATAATGAACTAAGATATATGTTGACATTGACTTTAATGAAGCTACAAGAATCTATTTTTAGCCTGGCTTTCAGTATGCATTTCAGTGTTATTTCTGTCATGTTATAGTGTTGCCACACTGATGCAAATTATTTCTTACAGCAGAGAGGTGGCAGTAGTTTGCAAAATATAGTGCCTCCATGATTGACTATAGCTGAATATTTCTACATCCTCTACAGTCTGTTCACTGTGAATTGCTGTGTAGATTACATTATTTTAAATCCAGGGGAAAAGCATCCTTGACATTTTTTGAGAGGAGATTTCCTAAAACAGAAAAATTGTATCCCTGAAATACCTGTATCCTACAGTGGTAAGTTATTAAATGTTCATGTATGTGTGTGCCCACGCACGCATACACACAGAGTCACTAAGCCATCGCTTTTTTTAATCACATGTCTTAATTTGTCTTCCAATACAATGGTGAACAAAAGAAAAGAATGATGGGAAATCCTGTCTCTTTCATCTACCTGCAGTTTAAATGCCAATGGATTCATTTTCTTGTCTTGTATTCCTGGGATAGATGGGAACAATTGAATCAAAATTTCTGTCAGCCAAACATCAGTAAATGCAACAGCAAACAATACGGTAATGCTTTGCCTTCTTCAGCTTCATTAAGCAGAAGGGGAATTGTCATCTTACTCTTGTGTATGAATGATAGAGAAAAAAAAACAGATGTTGTGTAGTATCTGCAGAAGCAGGATGCCAATTTTATTTCCCTTTTTAAGTAATCAACAGAGAACAAATCTATTGTTCTTAAATGAAGGCCCATATGTTGATTGATCACAGCCATATTGTACGGGCTGCTGTCTTCTGCTTACCATGTTGGGGGGTAAAGAAGGCAAGAGGGAATACATTATGAAATGTTAAACCTTTATGCTAGGAGCAGGAAAAATTTGTAAACACTGAGAGTGCCTGGATTTATTGAGGCATTTTAAATCTCACAACTTTTTGTAATAGAAAAGGAAAAATGGAATTTCCTAAATATTATACCAGTTTACATCAGCTGATGCTGAGGCCCTGCTGTAACGTTATGTCTACCATAAGGTGGTGGCAATATACTGGACTACTACTGAAGATATTAAGAATTACCATTTTTGCATTATGAGACTTACTGCCAGATCGGAATACTTCCATGAATTATATGAGGAGCCCAGAGGGATACAGCTTATGTAATGCAACGTGTCCTGGAAGTATCATGTATTCTGACATTACTTACCTAACAGAACATCTTTAAATACAGTTTTCGATATTCTTTTAGTCATTTGAGAAGTTTTAGGTTTCTTTTTCTCTCTCTCCATTATGCACATTGTAAGAAAATATAGTGCAGCTTTGTGTTTTAACAATATCTACCCTAAAACTGTGCATTGTCAAAATGCTATTCTGAGATAATGTTCTTGGTTCATAAAGCTTAATGATAACAAATAGTACTAAAGAATTAAACGAGGAAATATTCAGAGGAAGGAAGAAAATTTGTCTTCAGGAAACATTAGTTCATGCAGAAGGTCATGCAAGTAAAAATATGGAGCAAATTTATAGTTGATGATCTCTGCTACTTGAGAAAATGCTTTTCATACAAAAAACTCAAGTCACACAGCAGAATTATAGGGAGTGGAATGATATGATTTTAGTCACCTGAATAAGTCATTTTTAAATGGTTCCATTTAGATTTGTGAAATTGTTATGGACATTTGTTGACCAGATCACAAAATGTATTAGTGCTTGCTTGCCTTTTGCCATGATGACGAATAAAAAAATAAATATAAGTATTACTTGTCCATCAAAAAAATGACTCAAGCCACACAAACAGGTGAATAAAATTTTGCCAAAATGTTTTAATCAATTACATTTTTATTTCTTATGACAGTAAAACTCATATAATCATAACATACACTAGGCTCACGTTTTTGAACAGTAAATGATTTTTATTGTATAAATGTCTTGGAATTCATTTAATTGATATTACTCTCATCAGAGGCATGTTTCTTGGAACATATGCTTAAACTGTAAGAAACATATAAGGCAATAGGGGAATCTGACTGGTGAGTTTTAGGTAATATAGTACAGACTACCTGTCAGATGGATAGAGAAGTTGACAGTTTTGTTGTTTTTAGTTTGTGATTAAAAACAATAAAGGGTCTGAACCAGAAGAAATATAGTGTATTACTTGCTGCATCAGACAAGGGAACTGAGAGTCAGAACCTGCATCATCTTGTACAAATACTTAGCTTTGTGTTTTAATATCCTTAAAATGTTTATGTACCACAGTTTGGTTCTGTATGACTTAAGTGTTTGCAAAACACGTTAATGTTCTTGAATGGAAGATATTATGAAAAGGACAGAGGATTAATATTATCACCTGACCTGGACAATAAATGTTCAACAATCTTTATTTTTTATGTTTTTATTATTGGCCCATCATCATATTCTTGATGTAGGGTCTGAATCAACACATTGCCTCAGTAGAATTTCTAATATAAATTTTGTTGGATAACTGTTTGCCCTGCTTCAACCTCGACTGAACTCAGTGGGAGTTGCTTAATTGAGCTCAATGCTTTATATCGTGCATGTCATAAGGTATTAATATAATGATTTGACAGCCCTTTTTAAATAATTTTTCTATGTTTTCAGCCTGGCAAAGTGACATATTTGGGCTGTAACTGAAGATGTCATTTATTAAAAAAATCATCTTTACAAGAGATTCGTTTGGATTCTGACTGTTGGCACTAAAAAGTCATTCATAATCATTGAGGCATTACCCACCTATGACAGACAGAGGCACTAGATTAATTGAGCTTAGTGAAGTTTGCAGGACTAACACTTGCTCTCCAAAGGAAAACCATTAAATTTATGTCCTATTATTTTGTCATCAGAATAAAATAAAAAATATAAGAGCATTTCAAAAACTGTCTTTAAAAGTGATGATGATAGTACAGTATGTTGTGATTTGCTATAGTCTATCACACCTTATCAATTAAAAAAGTGACATTGTCATAAATACTGTCTATGGTGACATGTTAACATAGTTTGATATAAACATGAATTCCAGGTTTTCTATTTTGATTAGCAAGAAAGAGTCAAATACCCCTCCAAATCATGAGGGGATGTTGTATTCCTAGGTTGTAAAAAGCCAGTGATATCTGGCACGCTGTGTTTTAGATTTACTGTATATTTTCTCCCAGCAAGCATGTATCTTACTAACAAACCAGTCAGTCTACCTCCCAGTCTTTCACTGACTTGGCTTAGTATTGGGGTCTGTAAGAGAATCCCGTTTAAGGGTTACATTCTGTTTTACGATATGCATGATCAGAATGTGGATAGAAAACACCCCTGTGCTAGTATATCCTTAAATGGATTAGGACTTGGTCACCAGACTGGCTCATTGTATCTGCCACAGGTACAAACTGCAAACTCCCATAAGCTAGATGGAATGCCATTGTTTTAAATAGGGGACATGTGAGTCTGGAATGTGCTTCCTTCCTGTTAGATAAGGTTGTATTAGCACCAGTACTGTGCCAAGGAAGTTTGGTGCCTGGTGCAAAGCCCACAGAAGCAACTGCCCTTGCCCAGTGCATAGATCCAGGGGGCACACGTCCCCCTCCCCCCATGCTTGCCTGGAAGTACATTCATCTGTGGGAGCCACCCTCCCCCTGTCCTCATCCCCTCCAACAAGCTGCTCACAGCTCTGTCTCGTGCCCCGCCCCAGCTGGGCAGCACTTGTTGATGCTCCTTCACTTTGGCACCTAAGGCAGTCTCCCTGCTCACCCCCTCTCTTGTTATGGTAATGATTACTATTCTCAGTGTGCTCTGAGGCTTGTGAAGTCCTCACAGGCAGGGTTTTCTCATAGGCAGAGATTCTTTAGGTGGGGCCAGTTATCTTCTTGTTTGTATTGCATTGTTTTTGATCATCCAGAATGTGGACTGGACATCTCTTGAATGGCTAATTTAATCCCTTTGTTTTGATATTTTTTATGAAAAATATGTACATTGTTATTTGTCCTTGTTTCTCGTCTTCCTTGTCAAAAGGCAAGAGAAAAGCTACATTTATATTAGCTAAGTAGGAAGTTGGTAAAAACCAACTCTAGGTTAATCCTTAACACTTTGCTGATATATATGAATAAAATCTTATTATTGCCACTGTATGGGCTCCCATCGTTCTAGGATAGCAATGATTAATTTGCTCCCATACATACACTTTTGATGTTTGATATTGCGTGCAAGTATAAGGCAAGCTTAGCAGCTGCTAACCCTAAACTATGTATGACAGTGATCCTCAACCCGGATGCCATGACATCTTGGGGTGCCATGAGATCCTTTTAAGGGTACCACAGTGTAAAACACAATATTAGCACTGTTAGGTGTGCAAACACCAATTCACAAGGTAAACCCAGAAGGCGTTTATAGACATAAACACAACATAAACCTCTGGGAGGTATGTGTGTGTTCGGGGGGGACATCTTAATTAGTGCAGCTCGGAGAACTGCATTAAAAGCACCCAGAGCATCACATCTCAGTTTTCCTATGCTGAAAAATGGTGGTGGAGCACTTTGAACTAAAGCTTGTTGAATGAGTTTTAGTTTCAAGCGTCCCACCACCAATTTTCAGCATGGAGACGCTGATACACGTGACACTGGAGTCTGCTGGAGCACGGTAATTACCACACTCCAGCGGACTCAATTAAGCAAGTCTGCTCCAATGCACTGGAATTACAACACATTGGAGCAGCCTCCCTGCATGCATATAGGAGACTGGGGTTTCACTTAGGAATCCATCACGCCAAAACATTCTAACCTGTTGGTGATTTTTCTTAGTTCTTTGCACCAGAATTGCTCTATTATTTTTCTATAGTAAAAAAAAAGTAAAAACGAAGAGCTGGCATTTTCTGAGGGGTGCCTTGGGTCTAGTGAGGGGTGTCTTGAGTTTAAAACAATTGAGAACCACTGAGGTGTGGAAATTGACAGCAGCAAGATATGGATGATTGGCTATATCCTCCTTTGACTTCTTGTCCAGCTCCTCTTCTTGCAACTGTGGCAGCTGTGAAACTGCCCAGAGGGGCTAGTGAAGTAGTAGTATCCTACTACTGGGTAATTATGCAGATGTCTTTGTCAGGAATTTAACTCCCAGGTTTGGTTTTGTGTTTTTATGTTTCAGAATATACAGCAAACGCTATACTGATCCTTAATTAAACTCTGAAGGCCCAAGTCTTGTAATGATTTTTTTAAAGTGCTTATAGATATTTGCTTAGAACATTGTTTATATCCTGGCCTCTGAGCTAGTATTTGCAGATGCTTCAGCTATGTGCACAACAAGTTTGAAAATCAGTGGCATTTGGAGGGTTTTTTTAGTACTTTAATACTATAGTACTACAGTTTTTTACCCCTAAGGAAATAACTATATGTCTATTTTCTTGCTGTCAGTGTAGAGACAAGTTAACCTAGAAAAGATAGTGCTGTTTTTTGACCTCTGCTATTTTTTCTGATGTATGTCATGAAAAATAACTTGCGTGTTTTGTGGATATTGCTAACATAATTCTCCCCACCCCTCCAGAAAAACCCTGGATACAGATCCCTTTGGGGACTTTTGGGGACATTCAAATCCAGCTAGGAACTTGATTAGGCATAGTCTCCTTTTCTGTAAGCCTGTAATGATTTTTGCAAATCCTAATTGAACATTAGCAGAGATTGTGTATGATTTTTATGATTGTATGATTTTGTATGATTACTTGGTCTCTCTGCAGAACATAATCTCTCCCCCATTTTTTCTGTTGATATCCTTGGGTTTCTTAGGTTAAGACTCCTGAGGAACTTATAAGGAAGTCTTAGTTCTCATCACCTGCCGTTTTTAACTTGAGGAATGTGGTGTATTGAGGTCTTTCTTAATAAACAAATCTTAACAAACAATTGGGTGTATTGAGGTTTATCTTAATAAAACATACAATGGGGTGCCCTCTATACCAGGGGTAAGAAATTATTTTGGGTGGAGGGCCACTTAACAAAGTTGCATAAGCTTTTGAGGGCCACATGGGGTAGCCTACCCCTTGGCGGTTGCCCTGCCCTGGTCACCATCCTGGGACCGGAAGTCCTGCCCCTAACCCCTGACCTTTGGCACCAGAAGTCCCTCCCTTTGCCCCCCCAGAAATGCTCCTTTGGGGGTGGGGACGTTGCCATCTTAGAACCAGAAAAAAAATCATACACTAAAAGTCAAACACCTACTATAACATATTTTTAGTACAAAAAATATTTTTGTCATGATTTGTGTTTGCATAGTGCATATAGAAGTGGATGCATAACTCAAAAATAAAGTCTTAGTCTTGTATATTGTGGGGTGGTGTATGGTGTGGTATGGGTGTATGGAGGGGCTTGAGGGTGTCTGTGTGGGGGGGCAATAGAGGGTGTATATGTGGGAGGCATATGGGGGCAGGGTGTGGATGTGTGGCATATGTGGGCTGTGAGGGAGGGTGTGGGGTGTGGGGACCCATCCCACACTACCCCCCTCGTGTGCAGCCTCCGCAGACACTGGCGGCAGTGACAGCAGCAATGGCAGAAGGTGGGGGTGCTTGGGATGCTCGTGCCCAGCACAGGTGCTGTTGCCCAATGGCACATGGCTCTGGCCAGCACTGTGCATGGGAAGAAGGAGCACAGCCTGGCCAGGCCAACTCTATCACTGGGGCTGCACACCATACACATGCAACTTCTGCACTCACGTGCCATGGGAGGGAAGCTCCACACACTGGCTGGTTATTTTCTCCACCACCTTCATGGCAGGAAGCAGTGAACACAGCCAGCTCCAGTGCATGGAGCTTCCCTCCAGTGCTGTGCAAGTGCTAGGAGCTGCATGTCCACAGTGCAGATCCCCAGCAAGACGGGCAGCCCAACTGGGCTGTGCTCCTCACCACTGTACGCAGCACTGAGTGGAGTCATGTACCATCAGGCAGCAGCACCTGCACCAGGCATGACCACCCCAAGCATCTCCACTTGTTTCTGTTTCTGCTGCTGATGGTGGGGGATGAGCACTATGGGGAGAGCATTGAGGGTCCCCATCCCCCCTATCCTCCCTTACACCCACACCCACACCCTGCCCACCTAAGTTCTGCACTACCACCAACCCCCTGGAGTGCAGGCTCTGTGCTAGTGCTAGCCCTGGCCCTGTGCTCTACACTCCCGCAACCCCCGCTCCCACTGCATTCCTACCTGCTTCCCAGAGCAAGCAGGATGCTGTGGAAGCTGAGCAGGACCCAGCTACCCATGTGATAAATGGTGTGATAAAACAAGCAATAGGCTACAAAGTTATTGCACAGAAAATGTGTAATAACTTTGTGTCTTATTGTAATCATACCATTTATTGAACATCTGATCAGGTGCTCCCTTGTGTCTGGGATCCCCATTAACTGAGGGGCTCCCAGCCATAGGGGTGTTCCACCTGCTGCCAGCCCTGCATCTGACAGGGCTCACAGTGGTATCTCATTAGGTATGGGGTTTGTAGCAGGGGTAGCAGGGAGAACAAGTCTTATGAGGGTCTCCCTGCTGCCACTAGTACAAGCCTCCTACTTCACAAGACTCAGCTGTAGCATTCTCCCAGCTGCCACCATTAATTCCTGCACTCATGATCATGACCCAAGGCTCCCCCTATGCCAGCGATAAGGTGCGATAGGATCTAATGTGTGGCATGGCAGGCGGCATAATTGTGTGACGTGTGCATCAGATCCATTGCACCTTTACTTGTATGTTTTGAGGGGCCCCCAGAGTTCAGAGTTTATAATGAAACTGGAAATCAGTTGAACTTACCATGCCTTTGGGTTGTTCACTATAAATCAAGTCCTGTAGATACCTCCCACGTATGCTAGCTTACAAATAATTTTGCCTTCTCAAAACTTTTCAGATGACTTGAGGGTATTGGGTGGAAGATGAAACTGGATAGTAACTTCCCTGCTTTCCTTTATCCTCAAATTACTCATGGCCAAATTTTGGTGACTGTGGCAAGACCAGGTCCCAGGGAGCCTGTGCTGTCCCCTTGTGGCCAAATGGCTATTGCTGCACACTGTTTCTAGGTACCCTCTCTTTCCCTCTTTCCTGCCATGCCTTGATGTAAACATTAGATTGTTAAAGGGAAGCTACTTTAGGGTCTTAGAACATGTCCTCATCTTCCCTACAGCAGACATTCCACTTCCAGACACCACTAGCTCAAAGCAGGTCTGTTGGTAGTTGGACCCTCCTGGCTTATATATGCCTCAAGTCATTCATTGTAACATGGGCTATTCAAGGCCTCTGGACCTCCCCTACAGTCATGCCCTTACTTTGCAGGTGTTTCTGATCACTCCCTTCTTGGCCTGTGCCCCTTTCCTTTTGCTAGGCCCTCTAGCTTTGGTCTGCTGTGTCAAACTCAGCTTCTGGATTCCAGGCCCTGTCTCTCCTACTTGGATTCTGGGCCCCCTGACACTGGTTGCAGTCCTTCTCAGACACTGGGCCTCCCACCCCTGTCCTTGTTCTTTTCTGTGCAATGATCCTGCTCTGCCTTTGTTTGTCTAGGCCCCTGGCCCTGTCTTCACCCTGTTCTGGGCAATGATCCTGCTTTTGTGCCAAAACCTACTCCATTTACTGGGCCTCTTTCCCCTGGTGGGCTCAGGACACCTGTGTGCCCTCAGGCACTACTGGGATCTCTGCCAATCCGTGATAATTCCAAACCCAAACCACTGGTAGAGACTATAGCGCAATCAGAAAGCCCTCTGGCTGTAAGAAAACTCCCCCCACACTGGGTTCCAACATAACATAAGCTCCCTGGAGGGGGCACTAAGCTCTGTCCCCCACTCCCTTTCAAGCTGTAGATATCTTGGCAGATCTCAGGGCATCATGAGTTAGCCAGGTAGTCCTCTTTGGCCTTCCTGCTCAGGAGTTCTTACCCCTTCAGCTTTCAGGGCCAGACTGCCTGCCAAGTCCTAGCTTTATATCCCTCCTAAACCCTGCTTATCTAGTCGCATGATTCTGCAGACACTCACAGGTGTTTTATTCCTGATGACCCTCCTGCTCTGCCCTGTGAGGACTTAGTTCAGCAGCCTGCAGCCCTCTGCTCATGGGCTTCCTCCCTTTCTGCCTCACTGGAGTTTGCTGCTCTGTCTCCACTCCCTGTGTGGGTTGCCTTACCCGGGGTGGACCTCTAGCTGGATCCAGCAGTTTGCTTGTGAGCAGCAAGTTCATTAGCAGCTAGATTGCTTCCAAGCTTCCAGCCCTGCCTGATGTAGCTCAGTCTGCTCTAGTTTCTTCTTAAAGTAACAGCAACCTCCTGGCTTACTGTTACAATACCCTTACAGTGAATAACTTTTTACTTTACAAGAAGATTCATTGGCTATAAATGAAGGATCCAGGAGGGGTGCTGAGGTGTAGTTGTACCCCCTTTGATTCCTGTTACACCCAGAGTTTAAAACAAATTGTCTGGCAGTGGCAGTAGCATTTCTATTCAGGCAGCAGCGAGGGAGTCAGATGACTTCAGGGCTAATTATAATCTATCTAATTCCTTCTAAACTCTTCATTCCACAGGTGCTAATGGCCCCCTCTCCTTTTTTAATGGCATTGATGTTCCATTAATCAAGCTGCCTTTTCTTCTACAATCCTGTCTATTACCTCTGCCTGGTAATGTAATTCCTATTTCATGGCCCTTCAAAGTTAAATGAACGTGAACACAGGTGTGGAAAACCTTTTAGTGAAGGAATAGGTGCACTGTCAAGATGCTCAAGAAGGCTAGATTTTGTTTTATAAATCTGAAAAAGATATGTGTTTAATTCGAATGATTGGGAGGACTAATGAAACTATGGCTTTTGATTATTTTTGCCTAGTTTGTTGTGTTTTTTATATATATAATACATGATATAGCAAACTAATGCACATTCCAATACAGTTATATTTATTTTTGCCTGGGTCTTATTTTTGCCTAGATTAAAAGGAATAATGTAGCCTAGCATATTAGTAAGGCTTCTAGTTTCTTTTTAAGTAGAGAAAAATATGTGTTGTGTTATCTGTGATGATGCAGTGCACCATCTGCACCACACTTTTCCAAATCCTAGATCCACACATGGATAAAGACTGTGATATTAATGTAGATCTACCTGAGCTACATTTAAACTTGTTAACCAAAATACAGGTGACAGTCTAACAAGAGCAGCAAAAAAGGAAGCATGAGCTAATTTACCATGCTTCTTAGAACTGCAGCCTAAAACAGCCCACAAGTTGTCGTTGTTAAATGGCAGAGCTAGCTAGTTTAAAGCTAGTTTAGGTCTCTCTGTATTACACTGCACTGCATTTCGTGGTGTAATACCCACCCAGATGTACTCACTGAAGTAAATAGGACTGCCTGGGAAGTAAGGTATTTGAATCCTGCTCTGAGTGTTAGAATTTTTCATCTTGAAAAGATGTCTGCATGGTAGGTGTTTAAATGTTTATGTATGTATATGACTGGTCAGAAGGGAAGGGATGAACACATTGCCTCTTATCTAAAAGCTTTTGTTAAAAAAAAATTGGCACCATATCAGCAGCTGATATTATGATGATAATATTATAATAATAATGATGTTGACTTTTAATTAAATGAAGTTGACATATTTTAAGTCTGCAGATTAACCATCTGTTGCTGCATTAATGAATATCCTTAGTGACATCAGATCAGGACCCATCTTTCTTCTTTTTTTCTTTTTTTTTTATTTCCCCAAGATAGCTTTCTGAAATGTATACTTGTTAACTAACCTATAACATGAAATATTGGCATCCCATGGACAGAAGCTGTTTGGAATATGCATTTACCTGTTCCCGGAAAAAATGTACCTTCTGTTCTGGGTTGTTCTGTGACATTTTCTGATCTGTTATTCCTATACTCTCAGCTGCAAAGTCTTCAGCTTTGAAGACTTCCCTTTGTCCCCTGTGTCAAACAACTTATTTTAAATATTATCTTTTGAATTGTGCATTTTTGTAGCATCCCAAAGGATTATACTTACTTTTCTGCTTATACAATTAAACTCACAAGCTCTTTTTGCTAGTAGGCATAAAGGTAGGATATTTTGAATGAATAGGGCTGCTTATTTAAACAAACTAGCTTGGTGAGTATGATTTATATATTGAATGTTTATCTTCAGCACCAGATGTATTGTGCATAAAACAATATTTGTTTTTGAAAGAATGACTTCTGCAATCAGCCGCTAACCAATATGCTGAGCTTCGTAATGACACAGAAAGAGGCAATAAAGAAGACATTATGCCATAATATGCAGTTGCATCCTCCATTCTTTTAAGTATTTACATGATTACTGAAGTGTTTCTTTATCAAATGAATGTATTTTACCTGTGAATTAATTTAGAAGAGTATTTTTAGTTACTCTCCATTACCCTTCTTTTGGGAATTGTTTATTCGTTAAAATGGGCTCACTTATGTAAAGAAGGAAGTTTTGAAGTAAATTCTTTCTCTTTTATCTTCCCATCAGAACCTGGCATTATAGTGTCACTTTAAAAAATGCCTCCAGTTCACTGGATTCTGAAAAGCCAGCATTCTGTTTCATTGCTTCCTTAAAAGGAAGAAATTCTACAGGTTTCAAACAATAAGAGTGCATGAGCCTGTTTTCATGTAGCATTTCATAATTCCTCTTGTTGAACCTAGAGATGGGAAAGAGAAAGTTTGTTGTGAACAGTAGGTGCAACATTTGAACATTAAAGTGTACAAGCTTGACCAGCCTTGAGATGTTAGCTGCTTCCGAGGGAGAAAAGTATGCCAAACTAAGCTATATATCCACAGCTCTGAAAGCGAGAGATATTACCTTTGATATTGTGATGTAGAAAAGTTCCTACTACATGGTACGTAACTTCATAATAACTCTGTGGTATCTCCAAAGCAACAGAAATGCAAATTTTCTTACATTTTTTCTAACTAATTTGGCTCATCACACTTGTATGTGGTTTCTGTGATTCACTGATCCATGCTAGGGAATGTCTAAGAGAAACTAGAAGATCTAAGTGACTTCACAAAATGGTAGGACTCCTGCGCTTAGATGATCTACTTCATAGCCAAGCCAACTCTGCCACATTCTTTAGCCATTCTGCTTGGACTATACCTTAAAATGATGCAATAGAGGGATATCTCATGAGTTCAGAAACAGTTGCCTCATTCTTAAACTCGTAAAAGAAAAAGATCTATCAGGGAGGTGTGACTTCCACAGCCTTGACTGCAAAGCTTGTTGATTTAAGATTTTAAAAAATGCGTCTAAGTTCAAATGGGTGTTTTTAAAAATAAAGGAAAAATTTGGGCCTGCACCACTTAGAGCTTTAAAGCCAAGAGTACCATTTTAAAGACAATCTGTCCCTTTATAGACAAACAGTCACATCCACAGGGATATAGTATATTAACCACTTCTCATTTGATTGATTCCACATTTAATAATATTATACTGCAAACAGAACTCTCCAGCCACATATTTACTGGTGGATTTATTCTAACATTTCAAAACTCCCTCTTGGGTATATAGGAAAACTGATTAGAGTTATTAAAAAAGGTGGAAAAAAAGCTTTGCTCTTTTGTTAGTGTAAATGTTGTTAAGCTTTGATATACACATTTTTCATGCCTAATAACTGCTTGATATCATTCATCAGTATAATTTGAATCATTGTTATCCTGAAGGGAATTGCCTGATTATAAATATTTATCTCCCAAGAAGATGAAAAGAATGACAACATGTAAAAGATTAGCAAGTCAAATTTTTCTAGAGTTCAGTACAAAGAAGGAAGGTGGAGAAGGTTTCCTTTGCCTGTTGCAGGGCACTAGTCATGTGTAAGAAGCTAAGAATCGTTCACTGCATTTTCCCTAGGGTGGAAACAAGAAGTTAAGGCTGTCTAGTGTGTGTTTGTTTTTTGGTCCACAGAGAGATAGTTCTAAAGATCTTCCCAGTAAACAAGCTGTCAATAATGATCAATCTGGATGCCAATTCAGCTGTGAAATGGCCTGCACCTTGACTACTATCAGCTACTGTGATAGAGATGAAGTTCCTATCACTGTTACTTCATAGGAAAGTTAGGCTCTTTCTTCATAACATTAGCACCTGCCCAGACACATTAGGGCAATTGTCTTGGGAGGTATTTTTCTTCACTCCCTTTATGCCTCCAACTTTCCCCTTCATCGGTCCCATGCTAGTTCATTTAAACAGATAACATGATTGGAACAGTGGCTTGTGGGTGTATTTGCTGTCTCCTAGAGGCAATTTAACCAAATCTTCGAATGAGTAATTTGACAAATATTCAACCCATAAAAGAGATCTGTAAAAACTAATTGGGTTTACATCAAATAGAAATGTTCAGGTATCTGAGCCTTGATATTACATTGGCATATTTGGTGGTCAGTTCAAGTTCATAAGTTTTTGGGTGCGTATGCAAAAAAAAAAGCAGTTCTATTAGACAAGTGTAAGTTAAACTAACCAGATGATGCCTATTGTGCTAGAAATCTAATCTGTAGACAAAGAACAGGAAAGGTTGCCAGGGAAACAGCAGCTCCTACCTTAATTGCTTGATAAAAAATGATCATAAAATGTGAAGTATTGGCAAAAAATGTATTAAGCCTCATTTACTGGTGGTAAATACTCAAATAGAAAACAGAAATGGGCCAACTTTCAGCATTTGGTTCTGATGTGGAAATTCAGCGAAGTTTTCAGTTACACATAGAGTCAGGCTTTTATGTTCCAGTGTTGAGCCATTTCTAGTCATAAAATAAGAAGAGGATTTGGAACTAGACAGAAGAGAGAACACAGAGATTTCTGGTAAATTGATGTGAATACTGCAGAAACAGTCTATTTTATTGACATCTCTTTCCTTCTTTATTTTCTTAGTTCATGTAGGACAATAGTGGAGATGACCATAATTTTAGGAAGCTACTGGGGGAGGATGTTGGATGATATACTTTATGATGGGGTGGTGTCCCAAATCTGTTTAGCAAAGCTAAGTCAACACTGCTACCAAGGATCAACCTTAGGGACATCCAGCCTTAAACCCACACAAACACTTGACCAGCTTCCTTGAAATCTCACCAATTTAAGAGCCTGAGGCAGATCTCCTCCCTGACTTTGTCATTCTGCTGAATGTTCAGAATTCACCTAGACACTGCAGATCACAAGCTCAGGAAGCTTAATAGTGGGACCTGAATACCAGCTACTCTGTAGCCTTAAATGTCTGGCAAACATCACCAAACAGGGCCCCAAAGAGTTCACAAAGAATCCCTCTGTCATTCCCTTCTCTCAGCCTGGTGCATATGATTAGTGTGGTTCCACCTTTCATGAGGTGAACCCGGTCAAGGTTGCCCTGTGCCTTACCTTCATATACATTTTTAGAGGATCCCAGGACTCATGACAAGGATAACCAGGTCCAGACAAAAGTGGGGGGCTAATTAGCACCTGGATCCTTTGTGGGGGTGTATTTGGGGTGCACACACCCACTGACCAGGGCCAAGCTGTGGGGTTAGCATGGCTTGAAGTCCTGTTGACTCTGATGGGGCCCAGCCCAGTAACTATATGGTAAATCATGAGCATTTGGCTTTGGACTACTATCATTCAAGGGTAATATACCTTTGGTCTAATATACCAAGGGTAATGGGCAGAGTGTCAAAAACATCCACAATTTCAACTTGTAAGATGTTGGTGTGCCAGGAGTGGATGACAGAGGAGCCACGAGGGGCCCAGTCCTTGGTGCTGCCGTGTAGCTCCAGCCGCTTCCCTGCCACCGACCCAGAGGCACATGTGCCAATCAAAATGTCTTCAAGTGCCACACTCTGGCACCTATGCTGGGGGTTGCCTACCCCTGGTTTATACTATATTTAAGTAGGTGCCAAAGGTGTGTATTATGGAGTTTATCTGTTAAAACTTGTAGCAGTTTCAAAAAAAGATAACATGTATAAATTCTGGATGAGCTAAGTGTATGGGTCCTATATGCACATTACTATAGCCATGTTTAATTTCAAGGTCATTGTTTACAAATTTGCTGTTTACTTTCGTGCGTATGGAGAGCAGGGTCTAATAGTAAGGGGAGGGGGAAGAGGTTGCTGAGGGAAGCAGAGGGCAAAGGGGATACCTGACTCCCCAGATTAATTTTCCTTGCTATAGCAGTGGGGAGAGGACAAATTCAAAGCAAACCTCCAATTATTATATTATATACTTGGAACATGTGACAAATTTATAATGTTTCCGTATACTGAATATAATTATTAAGGGGTTGTTTTTATAACCAGGGTCATCTTCTGTTCAAGTAAATATGGTTAAAGTTTAGAGAACTGTACTTAGATTAGCTAAACATCTGATCAGCAATTTCATACACATAGTATCTGTCTTTGCCAGGAGGGGACCATGTCAGAAAAGAATAAAAGAGGAAGTCATTGCAGTAATGTTTTGACATCCTGGAGGAGGTTCAGTAAACCCCTCAGTCTGCACTTCTATTACATTATCTTACTCCAGCATTGCATCCTTATTTCTGTGTCAGGTTATCCAATGCCCCTCTGATGTCAGTGTCAATTAAATTGTTAATTTCATTAAAGTAATGGAAGTTAAACCAGTATAAAACTGGTTCAAGTGAGAAGGCAGCAGGCTTAGTGTCTTGAGAGCCCATTGCACAGCTCTACAACAGCTAATCAGTGGAAACAGACTTTGAAGGATGCATCTCTGTGTTATGAAGATGTGCATAGTGCATTAGGCCAACAGTAGACTCTTTGGAGTCTCAGATATAACGCACTTTAGCTTTCTAAATGAACAGCTATGAATCCTTTCTATATTGGAGGAGAAGTTGCCAGTTCAATCTGCCATTCCATTTTTTGCCACCAATAAATGTTTTAAAATTGTTAATGCTATTGGGCCAAAAACAGCAACTCTCTTATATCAGGCAAAGTTGTTTTTGATGAATGAGAAATGTCAGATCAAGAAGAGCAGCTTTTGCTCCATAATACTTAGGGCCATTTTTAAAACTAGCTGCTTCTAAGAGGGAGAGATTTTTGGTTCTGGCTGCATGAAATCCATTAAAACAAACATCTATAACTCAAAATAACATATGAAATATAGGGCTTCTTCTCACATTCCTCATGAAATCTCCCTTTTGAATTAAAATCTGCTTTTTTCGGATGTGTGCTTTCACCTTACTTTGGAATATAGCTACTTCAAAATTTGCATCTCCTTAGCTAAAATGTATATACGTCAGGAAGCTTTCCACAGGGAATGACTTTAGCTTAGCATAATGCTGTGTTCAGTCTGCAATGTAGTATCACCAGCAGTGAGCACAGCAGCTGATAACACTTAACTGCATGAAATGAATTGCAGGGAAATGGCTTGGGTTAAGCCGCTGATACATAAACCATATTCTAGAGTATTGCCCGCCAACAATGCACCTCGACCGTAGGGATTTGCTTTTCGTACAGGCTTACTGCACACTTTTTTTAACTAGTGCTTGCAGGTATTTGACTCAAAACTTCAAAACCAATTACTGTTTTTGGACAGTAGTAAGTTAGGTTTTTTTGTTTTTTGTCATTCAGTCGCATAAAACTGTATTGATTCTTCTGCATGGATTGTCTCATTGTATGCTAAACTGAGTAAATTTAACTTTGGCTTCTATAATTCTACTGTTTGTAAATTAGACCTGAAGTTTGCTGTGGTGTACCCTTAGTTACTGATTACCATTCCAGGCAGGTTCTCTTAATCCAGAACTCAAATGAAAACTGACAGTTGTTCACCACTGCTTCTTGAGAAACTGTCATATGGTGAGCACCATTATCAGCATACATTTAAGTTTTGGATTCCTTTTTTAAAAATAAAGTGTTCCTAATATAATTTAAAAAAACCTGAAAATGTAATGATTTAGACATAACCAGCAAGTAAATAACTACAAAGCTTTCTTAGTACTCTAAAATGTCTCAAAGACACTGTTGGCAGTATTGCCTGCTGCTGGTGATGACAGATTGACAGACACACAACTAGCATTTTAAAACCTTTACCCATTATCTGTCAGTAATTACCCATCAAGTCTTGTGCCGTTAAGCCTCAAGCCTCAGCATATCTTTTTTTTTTAAAGAGAAAAAATTGGCAAAATATTTTCCTTAGCCTATGAGCTGTAATGTGAAACAAATGAATCATGTAAAACAGTGGTTTTCAACCATTTTTAATTTGTGGATCCCTAAAAAGTTTTGAATAGAGGTGCAGAGCCCTTTGGAAATTGTGAATGGAGGTGTAGTGGACTCTAGGTTTTCACATACCTTTGGTTGATCATAGTCCTCTATCATGGACCCCTTAGACACAGTCTGTAGACTCCTAGGGCTCCATGGACCACAAATTGAAAACCACTGATATAAAATATTCAGAGAGCTATGTGTGGGATTGAATTGGGTTTGAGGTAGTGGGGGGTTGTTTTCGTTTAAACAGATATTATGACAGATCTGTTGCTTTCCCTTCTGATTAATTTATGCTGCTCCAGCAGATGAAAACAGCAGAACAGTTGGTCTAATCAGGGCTTGGCATCTAAAGTGTATATAAATATTAGATTTCAACTAGTGGAATTGCAGTTCCACTAGTTGAAATACTTTGTATGCAAGCATTCACAGCTCTTCAACCACTGCAAAAATGGCCAATGTAGTGGAAATCTCCAGTGCACCACATGAGGTTGAAGTGCCAAGTAATTGGAGTGTGCTTGAACAAATGCTTGTGCACAGCTGTACCAACACATTTCAGAATAGTTCTATAACATAAACTTTAGAGTATAGCTTGGGTTGCCAGGTAGTTCTTACACTGTTAGCAAACCTATGTGTCATATATTGCACCAAGATGAGTAGAACTGAATCAGTTTACACTAGCAGAGAAATAGTGTCCATGTATTTGGAGGTGTAGGGGTGATTATTTTGTATTGGGGAGAAGTAGCTGGTGCCTTGGTTATCTATTTCTTTCATACTGAGGTATACTAAAACAACATATTCTGTATTTCTTTTTCATCTTTTGAGTATATTGCCAGCTGATTGGTTTGGGAATGTTTCACAATAAATTATGAGCACAATGTCCACTAAAAAGTCTGAACTTTCCCACCTAAATGAAACCCCAAGGTTCCTACTAATAGGTTAGCTAAAAATACAGGAAACCCTGAAGAACCACATTCAAATAATCTGCTTCCTAAAGTATACAATATGTTACAGAAAAATGGCCTTCTGTAAAGACATTTATTGCAGTATTTAGCATAGTAACATATTCTTTATCAGAGCAGGAAGGTATTGAAACTGAACGTAAGAACAGTTTTAGAAAGAAAGGATTGAGATTTGACTTGGTCAGTCCGTTTCAGTTCAGTTGCCAAGGTAACAGTTGCATACCACATTATGAAATTCAAAATAAATTACATATATCTAATGTACACATATATAGAAATAGATGTGGGTTGTATCTGAAAAGATGTTGAATGAAAGTTAAGATTACAGATTTAATTCCTCAGAAGGTAGGAAATGCCAGAACTAAGGTTGCTACTTTGTATGTATGTGGTATAATACAGGTTTTCTTACTTGACACATTTACTCATTTCCCACGGATCCTTGCCTCACTGAGGAAATGGGAAGCTAGTCAATATTTACTTTTCTTCATGGTCAGTTTCTGGCTTCATATATTTCTTACTTATTCACCCTATCAAATCATCATTGAAATTATTGCTCATTTGGTCATTGGTCAGTCATTAATCCTTATGGTAATTTCTGTATTGGAGTGCCATAGCATTGAAGTGCTATCTTCAATACACCCCTATGAAATTAGATGATAATTCAATATAATTCTCATTTTACAGGTAGGAAACAGAAACTCAGTAGCTGTAGAGAAACAAAACAAATCATACCACTCTAAAGGGAGAAGAGGAATTTAGGGTTTTTGAGCTTGCATACAATATCCATTGCAACTGTTTTAGCTATCTCCTCGGTATCCCTTAGTAATATTGTGAATCTAAACCATAATAATTTATTTCTGAATGAAGCAGTAATTTAGTTTTCACTTACCACTGGATAAAATCAATGGATTAACCCTCTTCCATGCTCATGAAACCGTAACTGTTGTTGTTTCATGGGCTAACTTGTTACCCCACCCACATAACAAAATGGAACCAGAAACAACAGTATAAATGTACCAAAAACTATTTATTAAACATACAGATTTTTTGAAACAGTATTTATGATGATTTGAACCCAAAATATTATTTAACTAGAACTATGAACAAAATGTAAACATTTGTTAGAGTTTCCAAACGTGAATTTGCTAAGTCTGCAGTTCATAGTGTTTTCAAACTAACAATTAATTCCAAAAACATTTTATAAGTGTTTTAACTAAATATTGCATTCCTCGCAAAGCAGGAGCAATGTATTGTGGTGCACACAAGCAAATCGCTTACAAACTTCGTATCGCTTCTGGGTTTTGCGGTCATCTATCCTTGGACAAAAATCATAATGTCTACTCATGCTTGCAGAAGGTTCTACTGGGGTGCATCGTGGCAATTTGTAATTTAGGGCAGTCATACCAGACTTGACAGACTTAGATTACGTGTATCCATCATTCTTGGTTTTGTCTGTTGATCAACTGTTCTCCAAGCTCCTGCAAAAAAACCCACTGTTGTCTTAAATGTGATCTTTGCTTCCAGTTTGCATTGTGGCCTAGCCAAATGATGACACTGGCAATGGCAGCCACATCCAGCATATTGAAAAATAATGTCATTGGCCACCTGTTGATTTTCTGTCTGCAGGTGGTCATATGGACTAAGTGGTCAAGGTTATCCACCCCACCCTTGTTATTATTGTAGTCATGGATGATGTCTGGCTTTCTTTGCTTTCCACCCACTGACAGGTCATGGTGCATACTTAACAGCAGCACCACAACTTTGGATTTCTTTGGAACATAGGAAACTAGGGTGAGTTCCCCATCAAAAGCAAAAATGGATGAAAAAGTTTCCCTTCTTTGATTTGCTTGCAATTTGTTTGGGATATTGGCCTTGTTTTTCTGAATCGTACCCACATAAGTCAAGTTCTCCTGTAGCAGTCTTTCTGCCAAGTCAGTACTTGTGGAGAAATTGTTGTCACCCACAATATTCCTTCCCATCTTGTACCAGGGATGAACTAATTTTTCAATGGCCTGGGTATCGCAATTACCTTGGCATGGAGCTTCTGGTTGCTTTCCCAGGTAGATGTCTCCAGACAGGGGGAATGATATTGCTGCATCAGAACACCACCAAATTTTCAAGCCATATTTGGCATGCTTGCTGGACATATACTATCTGAAGGGACACCGACCCCTAAATGCAATGAGCTACTCATCAACCATCTGCTCCAAAAATTGTGGCCAAATATTTCTGAAAGCAGCAACTTGTCCACAGCTCTCCTTTCCTTATGTGTCAGTTTGTTGTCAAATCTCAGATAGTTGGTGATTTGACAGAATCATTTTAAACTCATGGTGGAACGGAAGCAAGGACACCCAGTGCATCGCTCCCACAACTCCTCCAGTGCCTCATGACCACCATGGTAGAGACCACTGAGCAGTAGGAGGCCAATGTAGGCTTTCAGCTCTGTTTCATCCAGCTTTTTCCACTCCTTTCTATTTTCAGGATAGCTATCATTCCACTCTCTGAATCTTCTTTCTGCCTCTCTGTTTGTTTCTCTTATGATAACAGTCAGGATATCTTGTGAGAGAAACAGGTGGAAAGTTTCCACCACTGTGTCTTTATTACTTTCTCTTGTTGGCCCAGCACTTTCATGGACTATGTGTTTGGCTGTTCTCCAGTGATGTATTAGCTGTGGACTTTTTTTCTCTCACACTGCCATTCCTTCTTCTAAAGGTGTCATCATCTGCAATGTTTTCTTGGGGTGGTGGCAGTGGTTCTGATCCATGTCCTGCTGTAGCTCTCCTCAGTCGTTCAGGATGGCTCCAGGCTGGTCCTCTTTCCTTTCCCATTGGAAGTGTTGGTATCACTTCTGCTTGTGGCACCAATTCCTCCTCATGTGATCTGGATGAAGCTTCCGTAGATACATGGTCTTCTTGCTCTGAACAATCTCCCATGTCTGGAACAAAGTCAGTATCCTCACTGACTTGGGATAAAATTTCATCAATGGATGTGTTGTTGTCATCCCCTGTTACCTATGCAAGACAGGATTCACCATTGAATATGCACTGCCTTCTCATCCTGGACTGCAGAAAAAAAAGAAAAAAAAAGATTACTGCTGAATGCATACAAATAACAATCAAAGACAAGCCTGTCCATCTATGCTGTCACAGAAGCAATTCCACCCTGCCCTGTGGCAGCACAGGTCGGACCCTCTCCTCCTGGACGTAGAAGCCAGAGACAAGCATCCACCCTTTGCAGGTAAGCCATATGTGGGTGGATGCTGTTTGGAAACCACACACGCAGGGGCTTATTGAGAGCAGGTAAAAGGGGCATGGAGTGTGTCAAGCCCTTACCATTGAATGGGAACTCTATAGTGTACACTGTATGCAGTATAATGTTGTTTTATTTCTTCTCTGCTTTCCCTTTGCTCCTTGTCTGCACTTCCAACAAAGGCAGGGTAAACTAGCTTGTATGTTATGAAAGGGGCAGGTGAGTCAGAGTTTTACCATGAGAGAAGAGAGCAGAAGTAGATTTGGGTATCACAAAGGGTAGGGTGTTCTGATGACCTTGCAGCCTATAAACAAAGTGGTTAGCAAAAGGGATTACCACATCTTCTGCAAAAGCAGAGTGGAGGATGGCCATCCATTAGTTTCCATGGACACCTGAAATGGACATGAAGGAGGTATGAATGAATGCTGTCCTTTCAGATGCATCTACCCAAAGTGGCCAAACAGGTCTAGGCCTGTCATTTATACAGAAATTGCATTAACATGGGCATGGGATAAGTTGTTACTCCATATGGAAAAACACATTCATGCCTGGGGTAACATGTTACCCTGGACAGTTTTTCATCCACAGAGAGCTAAGCAGTTATGTAAGCTGGATGTTCTTTGGGGATATCGTGCACTGTGGTGCCGGTGACAATGTCCTAAAAAGAAAAAAAAATAGAATAAATTAACTTTAAGGTACCACACAGAATAGGTGTCTGGGGTAGGAAATTACCCCATGGGAAAGCATGAAGGTTAAATAAATACAATAGTTAGTGGCACTGTGGTAAGTTCTTCTTCTGGCCATTCTTTTTTAGCACTGTATTAGAATTTTGTTTGTCCTCATTCGTAGATTGAAGCCAAAATTATCAAGTGTCCATTAACTTTAGGTGCCTAGCTTGAGACACCTAATGTCTGAATTTTCAAAATACGGATCAGGGTTATTGCCCTGAATATGTTAAAAGAAAAACACCAATCAAGCTCAGCAGTTCTGTAAACTTGGCCTCACGTTCCAAGCATTTTATTTAAAAAATGAAGGAACGTATAGTTAGTTGTCATCTGTGACATATTTGTCTAGCATCACGTGGGAACTTTGTGGCAGAGACAGTATTATAGTCAGCAGCAAATGAGATTGTGATGCTAGGGACAGCAGCTTCACTCAGTACACCATCCCAGTGCATAGAACACTCTCCATCCAGGGCTTTGAAGGAGACAGTGAGCTTGACTTGACAATTCTAAGGTACACCCAAACAAGCATGCACATGCAGGGCCATACATTTGCCACAACACAGACAGCAGCAGCACATATTTGTGCTGCTGCTTTGTGCCCCAGGGCACACCCCTGTACGTGCCCTCCAGCGCATGCCAAATTGTGCTGGTGGGGAGGTGGGGAGATAAGGAAGGCTGGGGCCACCACCTGTGCTGACCCCAGCAGCCTTACCTAGGGTCCTGGGAGCCTTCTAGGCAGCAGTGGTACTGATTCAGCCACACAGAACCTGGCCGGCAGCTAGAGTGTGGCTCTGGATAACTAGGCTCCATTTGTGGCAGTGCATGCTGTTGCTGTCTGCACCATGCTGTACTGGTTGTTTGGTTTTTTGGTGACAGTTTTTTTTTTTTTACACTGGGATCTCCCAGTCTCAAATTTCGGCATGGTGCTGCTAATTTGCAGTGCAATGGATGAGTGCGTGTGCACCTCATGCAGTTTGCAGTGCCTCCAACAGCCTTCAGGTACCACAAACTGCATACATCTGGATGTGCCCCTAATGACCTTTTAACATAATTCTTTGTCTATAATAGCTCTGTATGTGTGTACGTTCACACACATATATGTATGCACATGTGTGCCTACATAGAAAAAATAGCATAATAATGGCAATTCTTTCCATACCTCTAAATCTAAAAAGTACAGGATTTATATATAACTACTTCTACAAATATAGAATTCTGTAAATGTTACATAAGTTTAAGGGTGAAGGTATAGGAATGACTTGTCATTATGATGGTGTTGAGGTTCTTCCTCTTGACTGGAGGGTGGGAATGAATAGTTCTTATTTTGGAACGAGCTGACAAAAACAAAAAAGAACCAGTACGCCTTGGGGTTTTAGTTCAAAATAAAATGCTGAAATAGTAATACCAAGAAGATTTTTTTTTCTAGTACTAAGCAGAATAGTGAATTCTTCTTCTAAAAACCTGGAAAGGTAACTGTAAGTAAATAAAGTCAATAACTTTGTTATTCATTGTGTAAGGCATATCTTATTTTCATTAATTTACACATCTACAAGGATACGATACATATGTTTGCTGTACTGCAGTTTTCAGTCAACGAGCATTAGGGTCTGGAGATGAGGGATGGGCAGTGTGTATTCTTTTGTTTTGTCATCTTCAGCTTTCAGGCCCCTGAGGATCTGGTAATAATAGATACTGTGTCAAGAATACACAGAAAAAGCATGCTGAATTTCAGGCACTCAAATTTCCTACTTAATCTAAATCAGCTGGCAATATCCATTTTATCAGGATTAAACAAATTACTACTCCCTCTAGATTTATCAGTCAATAGAATGCCTAAAACCATTAGATGGGTTAACACTTGCAGAGATTTAGTTGCTTGGAGAAATCAAGCAAAAACAAAGCAGCTCTTAGCAGTTTGTATATGAAACAGTATATCTCTTTGTGTGAACATGCACACACACAAAGCCAATAGTGTATAGTCATGCTCTGGCTTTCTTGAAAATGATGTATACATGCACTGTTTCTTGCTAGTTGGTTTTGAATTTGGAGTTGAATCTGGTATCATCTCTGAAGTTCTCTGACCTCTTTTTGTGTCATCTCATGTGACCACTGTTCAAGTGATATAGCTCCTTTAGCTCCTTAGTGTTCTTGAATCCTCAACTGGAGTAAAATCTTGGCCCCCCACAGATCAGTGGCAGAATTTCCATTGTCAGTGATGGTGTTAGGATTACATTCCTGGAAGTTCATTTTCCCTGACTCCCTGCTGATGCAAGTCCAGCAAACAGGTGCATTTATTTCTTTAAATGAAACAGCTTGCTGTTATCGGGACTACTTTATTACACCCAAAAACAGCACACTGGTGAAGGCACATGATTATACATCATCATTGGCACATCATTACACATTTTATCAGTATTTCAGGATCAATATAAATAGTTGTCCATATTTATGACTTGGTTGACTAGTAACCAAACTAGGTTTTGTTGTGATTCATTATTTTATCCTTCCATTGTAGTTAAGTGAAATATTACTTTTATGCATGTAAGCATAAAAACATTAAGCAACTTGTGGATCTCTGTTGAAGTAAGCATACCTGACTAATAAAATGATCCAATTTTATGCCCTCTATAGGACCCTTGGGCCATAAAAGGATATGATAAAAGAAGGCTATGTAATACCTGTGTGATGTATATGTATATATATTACTTTGCTGTGCTCATCCTTCTTAATGTATTGAGTCACAGAGGGTGCATCTATATGAGACGTTTACTGAGGAGCTGACTAATTAGCTTTGCAATAAACTCTCAATGTCTACATGTGCAGCCCTATTAGGCCTCAGGAAACTAATTAATTCTGCCACGTGTTGGACTTATAAATACAAGTACAACCCCGTGACACCATTCTTTAGTGCACAGCAATGGTGCCACAGCTGGCAGGGGCATTAAGGTGCTTCAGTATGGGGCTGCCTGCTGTCTAGCCCACAATGAAGCACACTTGTGCCCCATCTAGCCCTTCTGCAGCACGTTGAACTGGGTCAGAGCAGGCTTGGGCTTGCAGGCTGCCCCTTCCCCAGAACTGATGTCACCTGGGGCTGCTCTGACCCAACTCAGCGTGCTACAGTCCTGGGTGCACATAAAGACACAGCATTCAGGAGCAATAAAATTAGGTGCAATATGTGCAGAATTTCCTGCTTTGCATTAATTACCAATTGGCTGGGAAGAATTAAAATTACAGGGAGAAGATTCCATTAGTGCTGAAGGATTGGTTGCGTGTTGTTGAATAGGAGATTGGATATTGAAATCAAGTGGCTTAGACTTTTGTATGTCTTGGGAGTAATATCCATATCAAAGCATGTCATCAGTGTAAACTCATCAAGAGGAAAATAGTATTGATTCATTCCGCAGGCCCAGAGAGAATACACCTGAGAGTCTTGAAGGATCTGGCAGACATTGCATAATCCCTTAGCAAAGATATATGAAAACTCAGGGTTCTCAGGTGAGGTTCCAGAAGATGGGAATAGAACCAATGTGTTCCCTATATTCAAGAAAGGGAGGAGGGATGACCCAGGGAATTATAGACCGATCAGTCTGACGTCCATCCCTGGAAAAATCCTGGAGAAAATTGTCAAGTGATCCATCAACACCAGACTAACGGAAGACAAGCATCTCAATGCCAGTCAACATAGCCTTGTGACTGGCAAGTCTTGCCTGACCAACCTCATCTTCTTTTATGACCAGATAACACATGCCCTGGACAAGGGAGATGACATGGATGTCATATATCTGGATTTCAAGAAAGCCTTTGACCTAGTTCCCAATGATGTCCTCATGGTTAAACTGGGGAACTGTGGCCTTGATCATCTTATGGTCTGATGCCTACATAACTGGCTATGGGGTCAGACCTAAAGAGTACTAGTTGATGGGAGCAAATCAGTGTGGTACAGGGTGACCAGTGGAGTCCCTCAGGGCTTGGTACTTGGGCCAGTACTCTTTAATATCTTTATTAATGATCTGGATTTTGGAGTCAGATGTGAACTGACAAAGTTCATGGATGACACCAAATTGTGGGGGAGGGCGGTCACACCACAGGCTAGGCTAGGGATACAGGCCTACTTGGACATGCTCTCAAGGTGAGCTGACCAAAACCTGGTGGCCTTCAATGCAGAGAAATGTAAGGCGCTGCACCTTGGTAAGAAGAACCTTCAGCTTACAGGCTTGGCAGTGCTGTGTTTGCTAGCACCACAGCCAAAAGGGACTTGGCGGTTTTGATTGACCTCAAGATGAATATGAGCCACCAATACGATGCTGCGACTGGCAAAGCAAATCAAGCTCTGGCGTGCATCCACCAATACAGCTCAAGCAAAACCAGGGATGTCATCCTCCTGCTTCACTATTCCCTGGTGAGATCACAGCTGGAATACTACATACAGTTTTGGGCCCCCCACTTCAGGAGGGATGTGGAAAAGCTTGAAAAAGTGCAGAGGAGAGCTACTTGTATGATCCAAGGGCTGGAGGACCAGCCGTATGAGGAGAGGCTGAGGGACTTGGCACTCTTCAGTCTGGAAAAGAGAAGGCTCGGGGGGGACTTGGTAGTAGCCTACAATTATATAACAGGGGTACATCAGGACCTGGGAGAACAGCTGTTCACCAGAGCTCCCCAAGGGATAGCAAGGTCTAATGGCCATAAACTCTATGGTCTAATGGCCATAAAATCTGGTCATAAAAGGAAGGAAGATTTAGACTGGATATAAGAAAAAAGTTCTTTATGGTGTGAGTGTCCAGGGTCTGGAACAGACTCCCCCCAGATGTGGTGCAAGCATCTACTCTGGACTCTTTAAAAAAACATGTGAATTTTTTTTTTGCTGGGGTCACTTGATCCCAATTGACTTCCTAACTATGGCAGGGGGGCTGGACTCGATGATCTCATGAGGTCCTTTCCAGCCCTTAATGTCTATGAAATCTATTAAATTCTTATCTTCAATTAATACAATCTTTTGTTTTGTGGGTGAAGTTAAAGAGAGTAGAATTAGATATATATTAGGCCAGTCAGCTGACTCATGCCACATCCACTAGTAGGATTACAGTGTTAAATTGGGAAGAAAAACATTTACTAGTAGTTCAGATCATTTCTATTAATTTTATCTGGTAGTTATGAAATAGCCAACTAAACCACCACAGTCTTTCATGTTGTCAAAGTTTGAGTAATCAAATTAAGTTTACATTTATTTATTAGTATTATGTGCCAAATTTCTATCACTATTCAGAAGTCCACCATGTTTTAGGTTAATATACCACTATTTTTGCAGCCATACTATTCAGAGCATATGTGATAGGTCAAACACTACTTGAAAGGCAAATAGCAACCTGGAAAAGGCTATTTAAGAGCACTTATAATGCTATAGGTTTATAGTGCTTATTAAATTTATAAAGGCTCTTGGTACTGAGTAGTATTTAGAAATATCATGCATAGCTGGTTGGTACTATCATTAATGGAAAGCTTTCATTAAACTGTATCCCATTCCTATAATTGCTCCCCTAGGAAAATGTCTAAGCAAGAGTGTTTTGACCATTTCTACTATGTAGTTATAGTGTCATGAAGTGCTGAAAAGGCATGCAGTGGTTTTCATTAATCAGCATTGTCGTACAGTAATATGAAATATGTTCTAACTCTCACTTTAGGACTCTGTTGGATTTAGACCTGAAATTAGGAGTCTATTCTAAACTGCTAATTATTGTATATAACAAAATTGCACCAAAATATTCTCACCACCTGTTTCACTCTGGATGCCCCCATAACATATTTTCCATCTAAAATCTTAGAAAGATAAAGTCCTAAATCTGCTTTTCATTCTTTCCTGAACAAAAGTAAGGATGTGTTACATGTTTGGTTACTGATTTAGATAGAAGAAAACTGCAATATTGAAGGTGATTAAACAGGTGTTGGGATTTTGCCGAGTGAAATCTTTTCTTATTTTATTGGGAACAGAGATTTAGATGTGCATAGGCGTTCTTGTGTCATAAGTTTAGCAACCATCAATGGAGTTTTGCAACAGACAATTCTGTGTCACATAAATGTTAGTACAGGAACCATGCCAGCACATAATAGGTCCCCACTACAAAAAAGGAAGGGTGAAAGGGAAAAGGCCCTTTACAAGAGACAGAACACTTAGGGGATATAAGGGATGGTCCCCCAGCATCAAAGGGCAGACATGCTCCATAAGTAATGGGGAATAGAGTTTCTGGAGGAGAAGGCAGGACCCAGGGAACAGATATTGTGAGTAAGCTGTGAGTAGGCCATGGAAAAAGGCAGACTAGTGAAAGCTTTTTAAAATGAACACAGTTGACAGACTTTAATAGGAAAAAAGCAAAAAAAACCCCCCCAAAAAACAAAACCACCTCAGTGTCTTAAATTTAATGTTAAAAGGTTTTAAAAGTAAGTTTTCTGTCTTCTGGAAACAGCAGCTTTGTTGAGAGATCTTCCAGACTGGGCACTATATTTTGTGCCTATGGAGGACTAGAACAAAAGAAAGCTTGTTAAATTGATTTAGTTAAAAGTTTGGTCCACTGGTATGAATCTCTGAAGACAAACCACTAATTCAGTTTATCCATTGTAGGAAAAGCCACAGGTGAGTCTGCTTCTGTTCCATTCTTTTCTCCATCATTTAGAGAAGAATGTTTTGAGTTTCTCTTTTAGTTGCATTTAAGAAACATTAAGCACTGATATTTTAATTTGTTCATTGTTCATTTCGTTCTAACATCTTAGAAAGATACAAACCCAGATCCACATTTCAGTAACATTGTTAATGTTTTAATGGAAAGTTGATTCCAAACAGGATGGAAATCATCCAATAAACAAGAGTTCTACAATATAAAGAGAATTCCTCAAGTTGCAAGAAATAGAAAAAAGATTTCCTACTTAAATAAGCAAGGAAGAAAAATTAATTTTGGAAAAAAGGAAAGAGGGAGTAGAAGCAGCCTCACATTACATGCCAACCTGCCACTGACTTAGAAATAGACATTAACGTACAATGGAGACATTGTATTAAGTCTGTGTATTCTATTGCTAATGTGTGAAACCTCCCTGATTCACAGATAGTTGATGTATTAAATTTGACAAGACTTGCATAACTTGTCATGATAATAGAGTTATTGAAACTGAATTGCAGACAGAGCTGGAACAGGGAGTTGTTTTGGAAAGAATAATCTTATACAACATTTTTTACTTGATATACACCTTGCACACTTGTTAGAAATAAAGTTAGTGATTTTGTCTAGTACTTGACTCTGAACCTCTATCAATCCCCCGGAAATCCAGTGCATTGTTATATGCCACTGCTTGGCCCCTTATACAGAGTGTCCTCCTTATGTAGAGTGTCTAGGGTCTATAGAAAGGTTAGAGGAGGATTCATGAAACACTGACCTACTGTCCCAATGAAGACAGATCTGTCAAATTCAGATAGGCCTGTGCGAAGCTTCAGTCCCTGATTTGATTCAGTGGAGATTTGACCCAATTCGATGGCTGAATCTCTGAATCTGAATTGAATCAGAGGAGCCTTTAATCTCTCTGAATCGAATTGGAGCCCTCCAAATCTATTATTGGAAAGATTCAGACGTAGAGACAGCTTTAACTGTTTCTTCTACATTCCTCTAGGTAGCAGGGGCTCATGAGTGCTGTGATTTTGGGGCACATGGAGTGTCCTAAAGAAACATGGGGGGCTCCCAGCATGCTCGGTAGCAGACCCGGAAGTGGACCAGAAGCATTTCTAGTCCACTTCTGGGTCTGCTAGGGAGTGCAGTGCCCCCACTCCCCAGCTTGGTGACTGGTACCTTCTGGGTCAGGGGGGCACCTGAAGTCCCCCTGCTGCCAATCACTGAGCTGGGAGGGTACTTCCAGTCCACTTCTGGGTTTGCTGCCAAGCACGTGGAGGGCCTTCCCCCACACACTCCTGTGGGATGCTCTATGAGCCCCAGCATTGCAGCAATCACAAGCCGTGCCTGCTACCTCAAGGTATGTAACAAAACTTTCAAAGCTGTGTCTATGTCCCAATCGCTGATTCAGATTCAGCCAAATTGAATCAAGGACAATGGTCTGAATCAACGAATTAAATCACTGTCCCTGATTTGGGCCAAATCTGAATTGAATAGGGCCTGCGTCACATACCCCTAGATCCAAAGAACTCCGGCAAAGAACACAGTTTGTGAGGTTATCTTAGAAGAATCAACATTTTTAACCCTTTAAAGTAGTAGTGAGTATTTGAGACACCTGTTTTGTAGCATCTGTCTAATAAAAAATAAAAGCCTTCCTGATCATGGGCAGATTTAAGATTTTGGAAAGAGGGATGCACATCACCACATATAACACAACACAATCATTTTTCCAATTAATGAAAAACTACATGCTTTTCTAATATGGTAGGGGGCTATATTATTCAGTTTAAGATCAAAGCAAAAGCAAAGATTGGTATGTGTACAAATTTACTAGAATATATATTAAATTTAAGAAAATACAACCACCTTGGCTAAAAAGTCAGAAGATCATGTGTCATTAGTCCTGTAGTCACTGTAGTTAAAGCTATGCCTTTTATTCAGATTCATTAAACAAACCAAGCTTCCTAGATGATCTTGAAGTGCCTCCAGTACCTCACTGCCAATCATTTCTACACCTGAGTTAAGGTTTTTAGCTAGAACTAGAAATAGTTTATATATCTGTGAAAATAAGATAGACATTACCAGAAAGCATTGACAGCCAAATTGCAGAAGAAATAATAGTTTAGATAGTAGAACATCAAAACCATTAAAAAGGATAAAGAGTTGTGTGGAGTAGAGAGAGATTAGCAAGAATCAGGGAGAAGATAATGAGCTATGAAGTCTTTGACTCCCTCAGCACTGTCTGAATAGAAATGTCACCACCCTCCCAGGCAGTTGATTTTAAAGTTTGGGTGGAGCAAGAATCAAAGAGGAGCACAACTACACCATTGTGCCACCTGCTCCTGGATCTGCCTCTTCTAATGATACTGCCAAAGTGGATAAAGAATGTTTTGAGGCAAACTTGCCTCTGAAATCCAGGGCTGCCCCAGCCAATCCAAGTCATATGGTCACCCTAATCAATTTAATGCATAGAATATATAGTACTTTCCATCCAGAAATTTAGAAGCATCAAAATAGTGTTTATTCCAGATACAAGAAAACTATTATTCTCATTTTAAGCATAGGAGTACTGAGGTGCAATGTGCTTGCAGTGATATACTCAAGGTCACAGAGCCAGAATTAGAAGTAAGGTCCCTTGATCCCCAGGCTTCAGTAAGTCCATGCTTGCCTCAGGATGCCGTTAAAAAAAAAAAAGTCTGTTTGAACATATAAGTGTTCCATTAAGGCAAGAACTAGCAAGCTTGTAGAAACTGTGGTCCAGAACAACAGTATCTGTGCTACTGATTTCTCTCTCTATTCACCTCCTGCCCTCCAGCTGCAGTGTGGGTACAGCTGGAAGCTGCCAGGCTCCAGTGCAGGTGGGAGAGTAGGCACAAGCAAAACCTTCCAACTTCATGAGCTGGATCGAGTGGTCTGTGGGCTGGATCTGGCATGTGGGCTATATGTTGTTGTGGCGGTTTGGGACTTTAGACGCACTGTGTCATGAAATCTCCCTTTGCAGATGCTTGCATACTCCCATAGCTGCAGCTAGCTCCCCATACATCTAAGAGAGCCAGTGGTGATGAACTGCCTGTCCTCTACAACCAGCTACAGTAGAGCCCCCACCAACCCTCCTAGAGGCAGAGGAGTGGCTTTAGGGCCAGGTCAGTTGTACAGAATTCTATGCTGCACCAAAGTTCAACCCCAGAGACAAAGTTCTTGAAATGACTGCTTTATTGAGATATGCAGGTGTGGACTGCATTCAGACATATTAGCAAAGTGTTTATTCCATGCCAGCCAACTCTGGGGCCACTCAATGGAGAATTCTGTGTCTGACATTCTTGTGGGAGCTGAGGTCTCTGAGCTACTACCACTGACTCTTTGCAATCTTTGTCTATAAATAGACATTGTCTTTGGAGCATGATCAGCTATGCCAGGATGTGCCCTGGTATAGCTGATCCACTTCATTGGCATCTACAGATGTTGCTAGGGCCTGTGTCCAGTAGGGTCGGGCTTCTGCTGCTCCTGGGTTCCCCTCCTTGCAGATGCGCACCCTGACCTGGGGTGTGATAGCAAATTATGCTGGCCATGAGAATCCCTGCAGAGGTTTTCTGCCAGCACATATCTACAAATGGGGAAATAAAAATCCCATAAGCATCTCTTACAAAATGAGCTACTAGCTCATATTGCAGTAGTTTTCTGTTACTCCTGTGACAGGTTGTGTTTGACATTTGAGTGAAAGAGGCTACAAAGGATACATTTTGAAAATTTTTTTTTTTCCCCATTAGCATTTCATAATAAATTCTGGTGAAATCATCTGTTGATTTTGCTTAACAGCAAAATAAACCAAAACAACACAAAACGAATTTTGTATTTGACTAATTTGGATTTGTAAGTCACAGGCTCTGCATTTCATTTTGTTTTCTTTAGAGATCAATAACCATGATAAATAAATGAAATGTTAGGTAATAAGTACACTTCTCTCACATGAGACCTAAAACAAACTTTTTTATTTTATTAAAATGTTACAAGACTGTTTTAAATTTTAGAATCTGGCATATTAACAGCATTGAATTAATACCTGGTTACAGTAATTGGATATTGGTGACAATGCTGTTAGCAGATAGATCCTATTAACTTGTTTACAGAGCTGTCTTGCATGGCTAATCCAATTTGGAGCTTAGCATTAATTGCAGCCATGCTGAGATGAATGGATATTGGGTGCAGCACCTTTCTAAAGGAAGAAAGATTTGTGTGAGGCTGGTGCTGTTGTTATACTTAAGTCATGCAGTCCAGTGAAAGCCAACAGAGCCAGAGGGTGAATTCCAGGTGTCACTTCTAGCACGTCTTGAAAGCATCCAGTCTGGTGGTGTAAATACAAAGTGTATTGGGTTTTAATAACCTGTAGAACTCTTAATGCCTTGTCTTGCTTAACAATACTCAGTCAAGAGTGATAAGAAAGAAGGATTGTTGTATCTCTTCATAGTGGAAGGGTGAAGGAAAGAATCCAGAAGTCCAAAGAGAAATGATTTGTGGATTCACTATTTCTGGGCAGGAAAATCTTAAATATTACTGTTCTAGAGATAATAGACCATCTTTTGTTAATCATGGCTTTTTCTGTGAGGGGAAGGGAAAATAGTAGATTGTGATCTGGGTGTATGAAAGTATAATACAAGTTTCATACAAAAATCAATTATTATTCTGTGTTTGCGTGTGATGTATATCAGGGCTGTCCAAGTTGTCACCTGTGTGTTCTCAACCTGGCTGCTGCTCCTCTCACCTCTGCTGCTGTTGCTGCTGCTGCTGTGGACTCTGGGTTCCCCTTCCATCCTCCAGTTTCTACTTCCTATTTCCTCCTCTGGAAACAGAGTGGCAGAGGCTATGCAGCATGTGTGCTAAGAGAGCCTGTGCAGTGAGGAAACCCAAGGAGATCCACAAAGTCCACACAGTATGTGGTCCATCTACTATGCAGCCCCTGACCCCACACAGTTTGGACAGCCTTGACGTATATTATAATAAGTCTATGTATTTGCTTAGGATAAGGATATAAATATGTGCTCACTCACAAAAGTTAGGGTTAGGATGCAAAAATAGGGAAGCATGTACTGCTACTTTCCTTGTAAAATATTTGTTCACTGGGTTTGTCAGCTGAAATTTTTAGCTAGTATTAAATTTATTCCAAACTTTTGGCTAAACTAATGGAAGAAACGAGAGTTCTTTAGCATAATACAAACACTGTTTCCACACAGTGCATGGTTGACTTTGTGGTGGAGTTAGCCTGACCACATAGTCCCTCAGGATGAGATCAGGTAAATTACTTAAAAGCCCATATACACTTTTCTCATTATTTCTCCTTCTCAGTGGGTGCATCTGTATTTGCAGTTCATGCAACATGATACATTTTGGAGCAGTTTGCTCCAAAGTACACTACTCCTGGGTGCAGTACATGTGTGCTTGGGACAGCAGCATTTTGAGCCAAGCAGAACAGCCATAGGCTGGCAGCAGGCTCAGGGGTTCAGCCCCAGTCTCCAGGTGGTGGCATCAGGCAGTGGTGGAGTTAGCTGGGGCACAAGAGTACCAAAACTGCACAGCTCTGTGGCTGTCCCCCCTTAAGCCTGCTGCGATCCCAGGGCTGCTGTGTCCCAGCTAAAAGTGCTGTTGTTCCAGTCGTTATTTACACATGCATTGCAGTGCAGTAAATTACAGGAAACCCTTGCTATTTGCGGTTCAGCATTCGCAGTTTCAGATATTCGCAAATGCCAAACCTGCATCTTAAATACACTTTCAGGAGCTTTGTACTTGCTGCTGCCAGGCTTCAACCATTGCCTGTGCAGCTGTGCCCCCCCCCCCCCCAGCTGGTGGAGTTAATGAATTTACTGCACCCTAATACTGGTGCACGTGGAGACAGTGATGCTTTACAGAGGAGCTAATTAGACAACTCCACAATAACATTTATATCTCAGGAAACATTCTGAAGAATGGCCTTAAATTCATCTCCAATTATATTCATCATAAATAAAGCACATAGCTGATAATGTTACCTTGGCTTTCATCAGTTATGTTGTGTATATCATCCACACCTTTGTGATGTGCATATAAGTGAATATGCCTCTGTGAATATTTTTTTGTTTGGTGAAACATGTTGATTTAATTTAGACCTAAGCTTTTTTCCCCCTAAAACTCTTATTTTAGCTTGATTTCATTTCATTTTGAGCACTTGTAAGACAATCAAAGGATTTCTGGGCACTTCTAAGACAAGCATAGGGAAAGATTCACAAAACAGGTGGAGTATATAATACCTCCCTTTTACCTAGTAGCTCAGATAGTAGAGATTTTACTTGAGGAGAGGCAGATCCAAGTTCACGTTCTCCATCTGCTTAAGGGAATTTAAATCTACATCTCATACCTTGCAGGAGGTTGCCCTAACTGCCAGTCTCTTAAGGATTCTTATATGTGTATGGTAGAGAATGATTTCTAAGGCTAGCCGTTAGCTGCTCCTCCTGCTCCAGTGAATATTTATTTTTGTATACTAAATGGAAAAGTATCAGCAAGAGAAAGTGAGTTCACTCCACCCAACAATACCCTATTAACCATTGGTTAGGCACAGTAGTAGAAGGCAAGAGGAACCTGAACCCAGGTCTTTGGTATTTGGAGTGAGTGCCTTTACTTCTGAGCTAAGTGTTAAAAATATTGCTGCTCAAACTTTTCTGGGAATAAATTCCATTTCTTTTTCTCAGGACATTGCTGACTTTTTAGCACATATACTATTCACTGGGTAAAAAATGTTGCCCAGCTCTGTAACTGAAGTACAGTAGCAAATGAAGTCTGTTTCATCTATGTTTACAAAATGCATTGGGTGAATGGATTTCAGAAAGATACGGAATGTAGAAAGGTACTATGTATTTATTTCTTATTGATGAGATATATGATCTACTAGTCATAAAAACAAATTTTGAAGGGGTTTGTTTTCCTTTGGTAGGGGAATTTACTGACCCTTAAAAAATATGTAATTCAGTGAAGACAGATTATTGAAACAGTTGATGCTTTCATCTGTATGCATCTTAATGAACCTTTGTGTCTTTCATGGACCTTAGCAAACCTGCACTCCTCCTTGACATTTTTTCTTCTATGCCCCTATTGTCCCCTTCTTTTCCTTTCCATCTCCCTTCCTTTTCACGTGTAATATGCCTCAGTGTTTAAGTCCTGTCCGAACTTGGAACTCTGGGGCAATGCACATAAGAACTTCCAGACAAGGGGTTTAGATGAACACACAGACAGAATCATGGCCCCATTTAACTCAATGACAAATCTCTCCAACTTCAGTAAAGCCAGGATTTCATCCTTAAATACCAGGTTCTGTGAAGTTGGCCCATCAGTGGCTCATAATAGAAAAAATTGACAATTGTAAAAGTTTCAGTTATTCTAGACAAGAACTATCAGTTAGGAAACAATGAATGGAAAGCTGTGCTTTATATTCACAGAGTGCTTGCCAAGGTCAAAATACAGTTTCAGCTTCTAGTCTGTTGCTCATATAGTACAGAAATATGCAGTGAAATGTAACCTATTTTACATTGTAAAAAAAAGCAAAAGAAAGGAAGAAAGTGTGTCATCATGTTCTCTGTATAGAATGCTAATGTGCAGGGACTAGGTTATTGGGATTAAAACACGTTACTTTTTTGGGGTTTTTTATAATTAGACCTGCAAGTTTTAATGATTTTATATCAATGTAGAATGAAAATGAGTTTGCTTAGTAGAAAGTCAGGTTTTATTCAAAGTGGCTTTGAGGGCAAGCATTTTTGCTGGAACTGTAAGTACCTGGAATAGTTCACCTAGTGAGCAAACATACTCTTTTAAAAACTTGTTAAAGCTCTGAAAGCATGAGATTCGGGGGCTGTTTAACTACCTCATCCTAGGAATCCTCAAACTAAAAAAAAAAGATCAACACTAAGAGGTCTGTTCCCTTCTCCCATTAATATAAATGGGAGCTGTATCTACACATGGGGATAGGAAGAGACCCTCACTGTATAGTAATCTGTTTTTTTGTTCCTGGCTTACAAAGACTTTTTTGTCTTCCTGACCAATTTCTTCCTCAATGGGGGAGAGGAACAGAATGTTGGGAAAGAGATGTTTTAATCCAATAAATAATATTTTACTGTATTTTTACATATGAAAGCCTTTCATTAATTTGCTAAATGTTGCTAAATCAAGCATCCACCATCTCTAAACAAAACATTTCAGATAACTAATTATAAAACTGAACTGCACTGTAAAAATAAAGCACAAATCATTCCAAGCTTTTTTTTATATTTTGAAAATGATTGATTTTTAAATCTTCCCTTCTGAGAGGGAGAAAGATTTAATAACACTTCAGTGAGTTAAACACTGCCTTAATACAGTTTCCTTAATGTATATTTTCTCAAATTTCCCTCATCCTGAAAATGAAAACTAGCATTTCCAAGCACTTTACAAGTAAGTATTAATCCTTACCAGCATCCATGTAATAGGTAGCACTAACCCTCTCTGTCTCTTACTCCTTGAAGTACAACTACACATGCAATCAATGCACACTGCATACTGCTCTGGAATGTATTCGTGTGCAGCATATGGAGCCTAGTTAGAGCAGCCTGTCCTGTCCTGTGGAGGCTGGCTGGGGCACAAGGTGCTTCAGTGTGGAGGCTGCCTGCTGGCTAGTCCCATACTGAATCACCTTCATGCCTCAGCCAGCCCCTCCACAGCATATGGAGCCCTGTTAGAGTAGCCAACCCATGGCTACTCTGATGGGCCACAGTCAACCCAGGGCCATTCCAAATGCTGCACAGCAGCTGGCTGGGGCACAGGGTGCTTCAGTGCAGGGGCTGCCTCCCAGCTAGCCCTGTGCTGAAGCACCCTGTGCCCTAGCCAACCTGGGCAGCATCTACACATACACTGCTGCACACAAAGAAACTTTGCAACAACGTAGTACTTGCATTTTACAAATACTACCCTGCTATGGCGTTTATTAGTTTCATGTGTAGATGCTGAGACATTTACTGCACAGTTAATTAGTCAACTGTGCAGTAAATGTCTTGTGTAGACGTGCCTCTTATGTATGAAATGTGGATAAGACATGTCCAGAACCAATGGCAGTGGATACGAACTAGTACCTGGCTCTGCAAGGATGGAGGGGGTAATGGGCATGGGCTGTAAAGGTGGAAGGGGGGACACTGTGAAGTCCCCAACTCACCCCCTCTTGTAGATATGCACCAGGCAAAACCCCTGCAGAGAGATTACCTTGCTGCATGTATTACTGCTGCACTCTGATGTAAGGTGCATCTCTGCAAGTGTGGAATCCCAAGCCTGCCATATGTCCTGTATTGGGGTGAAGCCCCAAATTTCCATGCTTACCCAGATGCACCCTGGAGACCCTGAGGATGCATCTAGGTAAGCAGGGAAAGCAAGGCAAGTGCTTCCAAGACTTGAGGGGCCTGATCCTACTTGGGAATTCCCTGGTGTGCAGAACCAGGCTCCTCAAACCCATGAAGCCCCTGCCAGAGCAGCTAGATAGCATTATAAAGCAACTTAATGCATCACTACCTGTGTCCTGACAACAGATTTGAGCATTTGTGGTGTCGCAGAAGGTAGGGATATCCATTTGCTTGCACTTTGTGGTGCCGTAAAAAAAAAATTATGGTGGCAAAAAGGTGATGTCTGCTCCCACCTTTAGTCCTCCACTCTAATAATGACTATGCCATCTTTTCTTTAATGCAGCCTAAAATAGAATAAACATTCTTTTCCCCTCTTTTCAGGTTTTAGTTAAGTGTCCTTACTTGCCTGACTAATCTGTTCAAGTGCTCTTTTTTGGAGGGCTGACATACTTGAGAAAAGTCCTCAAAGTCTGAATGACTGATTTTACAGTGCTTATAAAAACTTTTGTTTGTTCAGCTTACTTTTAATTGTCAGTACTCCTCAATCCCATGCTCTCCTGTTTTCCTATCTTGATGCCTAGACACAAAGAACAGGAACATGGTGTTCAGTACAGGATTTCAAAACCAGGGTGGTTATTTCATGTCAGTAGCATGGGAAAGAACTGCGGAATTCTATGTCTGCAAGAACTATGTGAATCACAGGGATCAGGACAGTATGCTACCATTTTTTGTTGTTGTTACTTCCTTGAAAGGGAAATAGCAATAAATCTCTTCAATCTTGTCTTCAGGAATCTAAGAAGGCATATCTGCTGGAGTTGGGAACTATATGAACTCACAATAGATAGGCTTTCATGATGCTTTTTGGTTTAGATTTAAGAGTATGAGATTTGTATCTGTATGTTAGGGCTATGAGAAGCTTTGGTCCCTGATTCAATTTGGTGGAGCTTTAGCCTGATTTGGTGGCTGAATCTCCTGATCTGAATAAAATCAGGGGATCCTTTAATCTCTCTGAATAGAAGCAGAACCCTCTGAATAGATTTGGAGAGATTCAGAAAGATTCTGTGATTCGGACATAGACACAGCTTTAAATGTTTTTTCTACATACCTCTAGGTAGCAGGTGGCTCATGAGTCCTGTGATGCTGGGGTGCATGGAATGTCCCACAGAAGCGTGGGGGGTCTCCGGTGCACTTAGTAGCAGTTCTTGGAAGTGAACCGAAGTGCTTCCGGTCCACTTCTGGGTCCACCAGGGAGCGCGCCGAGGCCTTCCCCCCACACTTACCTCAGCTCAGTGACTGGGCACCCAGGGTCCCCCCATGGACAATTGCTGAGCCAGGTGTGTGCATGGAGG
>NW_017728948.1:71816916-71824196 GCF_001723895.1 Crocodylus porosus | reverse complement strand
CGCCCCATGCTCCTATGGGACACTTCATCTGCCCCAGCATCGCAGCATTTATGAGCCATGCTGGTACATGGAGGTATGTAGAAAAAACATGTAAAGCCGTGTCTGTCTGAATTGCTGATTCTCCAAATCAGCATTGAATCTTCAGATTTGGATTCAGATGAATTGAATCAGGGACAGTGATCCAAATCAATTAATCAAATCACTGTCCCTGATTCAGGCCAAAACTGAATCTGAATTGAATACGGCCCACTTCACACTCCCCTACTGTATGTTTAGGTATGCTTCTTTGGATGAGTTGTTGCAACGAGCTTTAGAAGCTCATTGACAGCAGTAATGATTCAAATGGTGGCAAAAATATTAAAGTGAGATAGTCGGGGGCTTTAAATTGGCCATTATTACTACAAGTCCTATTTTGTACATGCACCACAGCTATACAAGTTCTTTTTGAGCAGGGGTGCCCATGTATAGAGCTCATAGAGTGTAACATCGATACATAAAGGTGATAAAATATTTGGATAAAACCCCCAGGCATGGTTTAAATGGATTTTGCATGTATAAATTATATTGTCTCCTATGCAGATGTTGTTGCTACACACTATAGAGTCTGTACAACACAGATTCAAATGAACCTGCTCAGGACCAGCGAGTGAGTAGTCAGGCCTTATGATTAAGCTGGAGATCCAGAAAACTGAGTCCAGAGCCAAGAGGCAGACTAGTTAGAGTCTAGATGATGAAATCATGGTCAGAAAACCAGAAAGTCGGGAACAAGCAAAGGTTAAAGAACCAGAATCAGGAAACTAGTGGCAGGAGCCCACACTTCGTGCTGGGCTCAGGAGCTTATGTCAGGGATGTTCAGCAGTCAGGATCTGAAAGTGTTTCAACTGAGTGCGTGGTCAGGAGCAAGCTAAACATCAGAAGCCAGACCCTGACACCAAAGTTTTGTTTTGTTGCCAAATGAAAAATTCTACAAGACTGCACAAAGAATGTTTTACATTCAAAAGCTAGTCTGATTTTATCCTAGCTACATAGTTAGTGTCTTAGATACATAGTTAGTCCAATAAAACATATCATCCTAAGAAATCCTTGGCTGTCACCAGACATTAATTACTTTTCTTCATTGCCAAGTCCTTACTCCATTTTACCAGTCATTTCTCTTCCACCCCTGAGACGTTGACTTCATTTCCAGTAAAAAGTTGAGTAGCCTTTGATTGCCCAGTAATGCCGTGGTTTATTGTCAATATATAAAATGTTCAAAGCAATATTTTCATGTGCTCTCTGTCATGTTTGAGAGGGATGGTCTTTAAGTAACAAAAGAACTGTACCATTATCTTCCTTCAAATCCCCCAAAGCTCTCCTTTACCACAGTGCCTGCAAAGTCCTGTCAATACTTAAGATGCCTGGTGAGTTTACACCAGTACCATATTAACTACCATTATCTCATTGTATTCTTTTGCTTCCCATCTGTATACACAGCCTTGTTACCTCATGTGTAATGTTTAGATTGCAACTCATTGACTTGCACACTGATAAATTTCACCAACTAATACAAAATGATTAATTTGTTTTGCCTTGTACCTTCTAGGACAATGACAGTATTGTACAAAATCAAGCTGGAGAGCTGATGGGCATTCGTTGCTACAGTTTAATTATTTTGTGAAAGATTGCAGTAACCCAGTTAAGACCAGATATTTAAAAGTACCCTTCTCTACATACACATCTCTCAGTACATGCCCATGAGCTGAGTTCTCACAAAAGTGTACATTTTAATATCTTTTCCGAATTCTTTGTTCTATTATGAAATCCTTCCAGATTATTTTAAGGAAACTTTAAAATCAGAAGCAAGAAAGGATAGCTGTTTTAACTGAATTTCTGTATTGTTTTGGTTCATGATCTATACCCCAGTTTATTGTATTGTTTTTAATTGTGTGTATGGTCTCAGTAAAGCATTCATTCAAAAAAAACCCTTGTCCTTTAGCTCTCTTCATGAACAGTGTCCTAGCAGACTTCTCATTGGTGCCAGGAATAAAAATGAAATGTAGTTGCTTCTTACTAAAGCTCCTTGATCCTTCTTGAATATCCAGGAAGAGGAGTATCTGGAGTGTACAGTACACAAGATTTTTTCCCCTGACTTTTTAACTGTTTTCTTCATGCCTTTACCCAATTCCTCATCATGAAGTCAGCCAGGAGAACAAAACATGATGGAAATCTTCCTTGTTGTTTCTCAGATAACTGGATGCTATGTAGAAAACCAGCTTTCTCCCACTTACAAATGACTTTTCCCAGGCTGTTTCATTCATGATAAAGCCAATCCTGGAATAAACTAATGACTTTCTGAATGATGCTCAGTGCCTTTAACTGGCATGTTACTTCAGTAGGAGTTGCTACTATGGATCACATCTTGAGATGTACTTAGTGCCTTGCAAAATTAACTTAAAACTAGTGGAGGATGAAATCCTTTCTTGTTGATTACAATGATGGCACATTATGTTCCTTGATATATATTTTTTTCTTCTTTTTCCCCAATCCACAAGATACAAGACAGGAGACAAGAAAGATTTTAAAGGAACATCTAGCTGTCAGAATACCTCCTGCACCAAAATTTCCTTTCTGTACTCTAAAATGTAAATGGCAGATTGAGCTATAAAAAATACCAAAAAATAGTATGTTCTGCCACCTGCTAAAATGAACTGCATCAAAACTAAACTGAATGAAAATGGCATTTAGTTGAAACACATTAACAACTTTTTCTCCCTGTCTCTTTTCATTAAGCATGTTGAGCTACCTGCAGTGTTTTTAGGCAGACAGTAAACATCCATCCCTGCCAGTATCTGAGAAATACAGGTACTATACTTTGTACATCTGTCATGAATTATAGAGTCTGTGGCAGGAAAATGTGTATTGTTAAAAATCAATGAACCTCATGCCATGTGTATTTATGTTACATTGCTGTATTTAATTATGATTTATGTTTTTGTTATTATTCAGGGAAAGAAGTCGTAGTTTTCATAGAAGTTAAGACCAGAACCAACCTACAGATCATATAGTTTCTGATCTTCTCTCTAACGAAGGCTATTGGATTTCATTAATGTACTACTGTACTGAATTCATTAACTCATATTTGACCAAAGCATGTTTTCCAGTCTTGATAGGAAGACAAGCATGTCTATTTTAAAAGTTCAGAAAGGTATTCTGACATCTCACTCTGGTCAAGAAAATGCTCAAACACAGATGCCAGTGAAATTTTAGGGAAAAACTTTCTCAAATGTGGGACTTTGTATTTAATAAATTTATGTTGTATTATTGAAGTCTGTGACCCCATTGTGCAAAGAATTACATTTCTAATTATTTATCGAAATATACTTTATCAAACAAAACTTGATTTCATTTTTGTTAATTTGTTAATATAAAATGCTAATGACATAATTTAAAGATATTAAAATGTCTGATATGTGTGACAAAATGTCTAGGAAAAAAGTGAAAATTATTAGGATAGTTTAATTGTTGAAGTAGAAATGGAAATAAGTGGACCAATTGCATAATTAATGAAAAGCTCATTTGTTTTGTTTTGTTTTTTTAATGTTTCATTTTTAATAGGCTGGTTTAATGCTCTGAACTAGGAAATTAATCCTATTCAATGGTCTTGATGGGTTTTAAAGAGGAGACTGTTACTGGAAGAATAAGCATTTTTTCTCCTTTTTTTAAATGGCCCATGAACCTCTTTTCCACTAGCTTTGACCTCAGAGATCAGCCTGGCTTTCAAATAAGTGACAGTTGAAGTGAGAGGGGAAAAGGCTAAAATCTAGGTAGTTTAGTTTTCTGCCAAGTCTGACTAGCAACAGCATGAACCTTTCCTTTAAGCCATCTGTCCTGGATGTGCAGGTTAAGAAAGGTCCAAATCTTTCACAACATATTTTTTCTGGGTGGTTGGCACCAGCCTGTCTTACATCCTTTCAGGTTAAGTTTTTTCTTGCTGTTAGGATTTGTCCTATTACTTTGAGGAGATATAGATTTCCTGATCTACACTATGTGGCCATCTGCCATGGAGACTGGATGCTTCTTGAAAAGACAAAAGTTACTTCTTTTGTGTTGGAGTTCAGATAATAATAATACTGAAGTTCTAGAGTTGCTGAGGGCATTAGGGGTTTCATGTGGTTAATGTCATTCGATTTGGAACACAAGGTCAACTGCTGAGATGGGCACATCTTTGATGGTAGGATAGAAAAACTACAGTTCTCAAAGAGGTTGTTTTGTGGCCTGTGTTCAAGAAACCATGTCCCTAATTCTACATTCCTTTGTTCCTGTGTATTTTGAAGTACTGAAACTTTAGAGGGAAGACAAGAAAAAGCACTTTAAGCCACATTTAGCCCCATAAATTGATAGGAAGACAAGCATGTCTATTTTAAAAGTTCAATAAAAACATTTCCTATCAATAAAAACATTTCAGTTTTCCAGGGGCCTACAAGGTCCCTGACACTTTTCTGGGCTGCTTCAGAGATGCTATTATGTACACTTGGGCTGTCCATCAAACTCAAAGGGGACAGACTTTCAGAAGATAACACAATATATGTCAGCTGTGCCCTCCTCTCTCTCTACTCATGTCACTCTACACTTCCTAAGCTATTGCAGCAGCACACGTATTTTGGGGCTGTAAAAAACAGGTTTTATAGAGTTATACCACCAACTCTCTGTCAGAGAGGGAACCCTTCTCCATGGCATGACAGCCCCCTGCTTTGGTTCTTGTAACAAATTCAACTGAAACTTACTATTCACTTCTAATAGCAGACTATAATATTTGAAGGATAATTAAGAAGGCTAGACTTAGTATCTTGTCAAGAATACTGTGCCTCCTGAGCTCTGGTTATTGTTAACAAAATTCATTCTGCCTTCTTTCTAGGTAGAAATACTCATCCAGTTCTTTATTTCCCCCATACAAAATATTCAAATAAGTGATGTCATGCTTTCTCTCATATTTGGGAGTAGGTACCCACAAGTGTCCACCTCATTACCTTCCTTCAAACTCTATGTTGTCTCAGTGTCCTTGTACTTTTTCCCCTGTCTGTACATGTATGCTTTGTTGTTTGAATTATACTTAGGTTTTATCCTCTTAATCTTACAGTACCCTCTTTAGAGCAGAGACCATTTGTTCTCTGTTTGTCAACTGCAGTGGTTTCCTGATCCATTCCTAGGGCTGCAAAGTCAGTAACAACAATGAACTTAGTCCTCAGTACCTTTTGAAATTAAATTTAAAAAGTGACATTAGAAATATTTGCAAAGAGTTGTGTGTGGTGGGAAGGGGGTTTGTTCATTTCCTTTAATGTGAATAAGATTTTTAATGGAACTTTCAGGCCTCTGACATGCTACAGTTATTGTCCAACTGCTTAACTGAGTAATAAATTTAGACATGCTACACATGCAAAATAATTATTGCACAATAAAAATGTCCAACCTGTTACAAAGATATTGCTTGAAATGCATTGGTTTCTATCAAGCTTTATTTGAATTTGAAGCATGTCACACACAGGGGTTTATAGTGTTTGGCATGTCCTCCAAGCTAGGGGGACAGACATTCAAAAATCCTGAGCCTGAATTTATTCAATATTTGCAGGTTAATTTAACCTGGCTAGGCTGAATCAGTTTGTAATCACACAGGCATCCCCTCTGGACTGAAAAAATGCAGGCATATGCCTGCTAACTAATGCTAAGAGGTGTCTGTGTAAGGCAGAGGAAGGGAAGCAGGGGGAAGCCAGACAGACCCCTGCAGTCTCTGTTGGAGCTGCAGTGAGGGAGCAGAGGGGTGAGATCATCCCTGCTGTGGAACAGAGAGCCCTGCCCAGCCCAGAGAGCATACCAGGATAGTGGGGGAGTCGGGTTCAACTTCCGCAGGGGTCTGGGACAGACATTGCATAAACCGGGTTGACCCAAGTCAGTTAAGTCTGATACTACACTCAACCAGGTTTACCTCAAACCAGTTTCATCCATTTTGAAACTGGTTTACATGCCCTGAACATCTGTTGTTACAGGTTTAAACCAGTTTCTGATCTCTCAAACCAGTTTATGTGTAATGTCTGTCCTTACCCCGGTGTCCAGAGGGTAAACTGCCCTCTCTTGCCTCCCTCCATCTTGCCCCACCTTCCTGTAAGGGGACACTTTGACTCATGCTGAACTATGCTGCCCCAGGGTGCCTAAGCAGGAGATGTCATGATTCACATCCCCCTTCTTCCTTTCCCCAACCAGCCTTCAAAGCTGCCTTTTTAAGGAGACATTTGCTTTACTTAAACAGCCTTTTACAAGAATTCATGGCCATTTTGAATGATTTCTTTGATAAAAATAGTTTGCTGGGCAAAAGAATGTAAAAGTCCATTTTGACACAACTTTTTTAACTAAACATTTCAATTTTTTATTTTATAATTTTTGCAAAGTTTAATAAAATTAAAAGTCAAATCAAAACATTTCATTTCAGGGCAATTTTTTGTTTGTTTTTTTATTTCACTGAAGTCATAAAAATAAAACAGATCAACTTAAAAACATAATTTTAAATATTCTTTTTTGCTCATCCAGGAAAAAAAAAAAACAGTTGTTGGCTTAGCTCTACTCAGGATGCTAATACCAGCTCTAGCATAGGTTTCTTGGACAGTTTTTTATTTCACTGCCTCAGTGTCTCCATCTTACAGGGATATAATAAATAACTTCTTAATGGGGGATTTTTCTTAGGAGTTATTTTTTTCCCCTCTAATTTAAAAATAGACAAAAAAGCTGTATGTAGAAGAGTATTAGATTGTAGGCAAGTTTGTTCATATTTTAGGAAGCGCTTTGAAATCTTTTGGAGGTAAATGCTGTTCTTGACAATTATTTAAATATATGTTGTGTATGGGAAACTTAAGCCAAAGTTCAAAGCAGTGTTTTTGGATCCCTCCACACCTTTCTCCCCTCCTCCTCTCAGCCTTTTCTTTTCCTTCCAAAACTTCTTGTCCTCCCGCAAAACCCTGTCACCTGAATGTGGTGGTACTTTAAAACCCAGGTTATCTCAGCTGGATAGGTATTTGGTTTAGAACCGGGGTTCTCAAACTGTGGCCCATGATCCTCTTTCGATAAGCCTGCCACTAAGGCCCACAGCGCATGCGCGTAGTTTAAAAGGGCCCGCCAGTCAGGGGAAAAAAAAAACAAAAAAAACAAACAAACAAAAAAACCCACTCAGGTAGGCTCTGGAGCGGTGAGAGACGCGCGGGTGAAGCCCGCTGCGCCCCCACTCCCCCGAAGCCCCCCAGACACCCCCTCAGCAG
>NW_017728948.1:71792804-71816905 GCF_001723895.1 Crocodylus porosus | reverse complement strand
GTAATCCCCACTATGTCCGGGCTGGTGTCAGCCAGCAGGAGGGTGAGTTCCTCCTGCTTGTTGCCCATACTACGAGCGTTTGTGTAGGGGCATTTGAGGCCTCCTGTGGGTGTGTATACTCACCCCCTAGTCCCAGCATTACCCTGGCCCCTATCTCTTACCTGTTTATTCGCTTTGCTCATTGGTCTGGGCTGGGCTGTAGTTGTGGGTGCTGTTATCTGGCTCCCAGTATGTCCCTGGGTCCTGCCCATCCCAGATGCTGGAGTCAGTCTGGGCCATAGCGCATGTGGCTAGTCCTGCCATCCCCAAGCATGCAGCAGGCACGGGGCAGCATGGCAACCAGACTCCACTTCCTGGCAATGGTAGCTTCTTCCAGTGTCACCACGTTATCCTAGTTCAGGGCTGTGAAATGGGTGGTTCAGTAGCCATATGAAGCCCACAAAGGGACAAACTGTGGCATCCAGACTTCCTCCTGGGCACTGTTCCTTCCACTGCTCCAGCTGCTGTTGCTCCTGGAGCCTTCCATCTTTCCCTTCCTTCTCTGATTCACACTTCCTCTCTGCCCTTGGGGACAGGACTGCAAGCCCCAGGGGGCACAGGGCTCTGGGGCCCAGGTGGCCCCACAAAGCAGGGAGTCTGCATGGCAGTAAGCTCCAGGTGGCTTGTGCAGCAGATAGGAGTGTGGAGGAGACAGCATGATGGCAGCATAGGAGCATGCAGTGGGGGAGCCCATGCATCCCAGGAAGCCTGTGACACACACAGATTTGGTCTCCGTGACATTTGGCCCTAGGCTGCTGAGAAGTTAGACAGCACTGCCCTAGATGACACTTTCACCTCATGCATGGTATGAAAGGGGCAAAGGCCCCTTTCATTAACACTTGCATTTCCTAAATATTAATACACTAAATATTAGTGCATGAATGTTAACTCCCAGTTACTCCTGTCTGTGTGGTATGTTCAACCAATAAGTCAGAAAACCCACTTTACACTTTTGCTATAAACTTAACACTTGTTTTCTGAGTGGGGAGTTGCAGGCAAACTCTAACAGCCCTGTTACACTCCCTCCAATACATGTTTGGAGTGCACACCCATAGAAAGCACTACTGACTGCACTATATTTATTTTTCAGTATTTTTTTCAGCTTGTCTATGACATCTGTAGATGTAAGCCTAATTTCATTTTTCTGCATGAGCATTATTTATATTGTTTCTCAGCACTGTCTTAGCTTTTTCCATTTCAAATGCTGCAGAGTTTATTAAATTCTTTGTCATGTCATCCCCACTAACCCATCAAGTTTGTCTCCTGTCTTTTAAAACAGAATGATTAATAAAACAAACAAGAAACTCTGCCTGTGACCTTTCACACAAGAGCCCCACAGTATGAAGATTAATCTGGGAAGTGGATCACCCTGAAACATGAAGAGAAATGACCTCTCAAATGAAATATGAAAGCATTTGGGAAGGCAGGAACAAATGAAAAAGGCAGGGCTAGATCAATAGTGAACAAACTTAAATATGTGGAAGTTTCTCAAATATGCAGCCTTAGCAGAACTGTGTTCTTGTTTCTCTCTCTCTCTCTCTTCACCGTCTTCTGTTTAAATGAAATGGCTTTGACGAGAAGCCAGAGGTTGGTAAACTGAAGACATCTGATTATTATTTGTACTGCACTGTGTTGACAGAAGAGGATTTTCTGTGTGCAAAATACTGCAGCTATTCCAAAGCCAGAATCAAATCTGAATTTAATTACATAAGCCCCCATGTTTGCATACCTTTCCACATCCCCAGGGGTGACCATGACACCTCTGGTAGCCACATGGCTCCTGCCTCCACTCTAGCTCCTTGGGCTCCATTTTCATTTCCTGCCACACCTTGATGGAACTGTTTTGATCCCTCTGGTGGCTGGCATCTCTTGTACCTGGCTAGTCCCAGTCCTGCCCCAGGGCATTAAGTTATAGCCCTCTGGCCCTATCAGTGCATCTCAGCACCAGTAGCCTTATAGGCTACATTTGTGGTCTCCACCTTCCCCTGTAGCCTCACAAATGTTACTTACTGTTTGTTTGGAGGGGGCCCCCTGTCCTAGTAAAATTTTTAACCTCCAGTCCCCAAACCTTTGTCTGGGCCTCAGCCTTCCTGGCCTTGGTCATTTTATTCTGGCTTTACCATTCAGCCCAGATCCACTGTCCAGGACCTTGGCTCCTGGGCCCCAGCCCTGTCTTGCGCCTGCGTGTCCTGGGATCTTGGCCCCTATCTTGTGGAATCTGGTCCAGCCCCCAACCCTCTGGGTCCCTGACCTCAGGCTAGGTTGCTTTCATTCCTTGTGGCCTCCCTTTTGAAATGACAGAGGCCTTGGCCCCGTTACACATGTGGGCAGGAGCCTCTGGTTATGGACCAGTGCAGTGATTGCACAGATGGATTGATTATTCCCTTTTGCCACGCTCTCCCTTCACTCTGAACCCACCAAAACCATAACAGAGGGGCTCTATAGGGTCTTATCTTTGTCCCTTTTGGAAAAGATGGGTTACATGTGAATCATATCTCAATGTGGTGCCGGGTGGGTTACTGTCATACACAGACTGTTTCAATGCTAAGGGTTGCAGAATCTATGGGACGCCAGGAAAACAAATAAAAAGCAAGAGCAAGGGGGAAAAAGCCAACTCTCCATCTATGGAAGAATATTCTATCTCATTTCTTTAGGTTCTAATACTCTCTCTTTTCCCCTCTCTCTCTGCCCAGGCATCAGGAAATCTACTACTCAATACCACTGTGTTTCCTCCTCTTTACCATACAAAATTTCTCTTTTTTCAGACTTCTTGATTACAATACTGCCCATCACTGAACAGCTTCCTGGCACTAAGCTGGCTACAGCCTGTCTAAAGCAGACAAGCCAAAATTGAGTTCAACCTGAGGACCCTGCCCAATGACACTTCCCCCAGCAGAGGAAGAAATCCCTTCTAATTTGCTTCTTTTCCCCCATATTTCCTAGAAGAAAAGAATTCCTTCATTTGTGTGCATCTAGCTGAGGCAATGCATTTGTGATGAGTCTGGGAGCACAATGCTTGTGGTTTATCTGGAAGTGGACTGTGTGCCTTTGACAGCCAGAGCATGTTTGTGGAAACATTGGTTTATGGTTAGGAAGGAACAGAAGCCATGGTTAGCGGACAGGATTTGTGCATGAGGGAGAATGGGGAAGTCTGTAAGATGAATAGTGGTAAGTGCAGTGAGTAAGAGAGCTCAAAGTATTTGACTGAAGTACAAAAAGGAAAAAAGACAAAAAGGTTAATAATGACCCTTTCCTTGCATCTATTAAGCCAGTTATCTCTCCACCTTTACCTATCCCATGTTTCTCCAATTTGTTTATGAGAAAGTATAGGGCCCTGTGAAAAGCCTTGCTGAAGTCCAGATACACTATATCTACAACATTCCCTTCATCCACCGAAGTATCTACTTTGTCAAAGAAAGAGATCAGGTTTGTTTGCTGCAGGCTGCTTGCGACCATTCTTTCCTCCTCCGGATGCTTGCAAATGGCTTCACTTAGGATATGCTCCAGTAACTTCTTGGGTACTGAGGTGAGGCTTACCAATCTGTAGTTCTCTGAGTCCTCCTTTTTGTCTTTTTTTAAAGAGGGGGACACTACATTGGCCCTTTTCCAGTCCTCTCCCATGACTTCGTGAAGATCATTGCCAAGAACTCCAAGGGCTCTCGTGTCAGTACCTTCAGGACCTTGGGGTGAAGTTCATCTGGCCCTGCAGACTTGAATTAATTCAGACCCAACAAAATCTCTCTGATTTTCATTATCTCCTTCTTCAGCTTGTTCCCTTCCTTATCCAGATAATATTTATCAGGTGTCTGGATGCACTTTAATATTTTTAAAAAGACTGAGGCAAGGTAGCTGTTGAGTAGCTCTGCCTGCTTTGTACCTTTTGTTGGGGGTTGCACCTGGCTTGGTAACAGAGGACCTAGAGTGTCCTTGGTCCTTCTTTTCTGGCTAACATACTTACAGAACTTCTTCTTGTTGTCCTTAAACTCCTTTGCTGGGTGCAGCTTCTTCTTTCTCTGATTTTTTTTCTCTGATTTTGTCCCTGCAGGTTCTTGCTATTTCCTGATATGCTTCCTTGGTGACTTGCTGATTCTTCCTTTGTCTATATGCTTTCCTTGTGCATTTGAGGCATTTTAGAAGGTCCTTGTGCAGCCACATTTGTCTCTTGCCGTTCTTGTGCTTTAGTCATGTTGGGACCATTTCTTGCTGTAAATAACTGTGTAGAGATGCTGTTTCCTGACAGTTGTTTCATCCAGAATTAGTGGTGGGTCTATGGGTTTGATTAATTCTCTCAGAACTTCCTTCACAGAGAGAATAATAACAAAGTATGCTTGTTTTTGCTTTTAAACCATGCTTTACAGGTCTATCTGGAAGTGGGATATTGGGTAGGTCATAATTTACATGCTTGGGCAATGACCTGAAGTCTCACATCACAGCAAATTTTTTGTATTGCAAATGATTTTAAATAGGCTTAGAATTGAACTTATGTTTGGCCCACATGTGGCTATTTCTCTGCTGTACTCAGGGGTTGCTGTACCCAGAAGTGGTGAGGTAGGGGTTTATATGCCTAAGTAACTACCTGAGAAAACAAATGTAACTTGAGTTCTAAAATAAAGTCCAACAAGTTGCCTAACAAGGATACTAGGAATAGGTAAAAGATAGCTTTTCATTCTTTGAACTGTGAGCATGCATGTAAAACAATTGTTTTCTTTGCACATGGAATTCTATGTAGTCTTTGAAACGCTGTGATATTATCAGACCCTTCAGCTAAATTTAGTTTGAATTAAATAAATCCTTAAGTTTTAGTGATTAGGAAAAGACCTAGAAACTCTAATGAACAAGGAATCATAGCAATAATGAGTTGATAATCTCTCTTCTATCATTGGAGCTCACTCTAGCTAGATACTAGTTTTGCTTTTGAATGGAAATCTCTATCATGTTAAAGAGAGAAGAATACTCAGGGAATACTGGGAATTGTCACTTGGAGAAACTCTAATTTATCAGATATACATTGGAGAACAAATAATGATAGTATAGATTTACTTCTGAAAGTGAAAGTCAACAGATTTCTTTACCATATACTAAAGATCAAGCGGTAGTGATATTTTAGAGCTGATTTTGATAAAGAGGATATTATGGAAGGGATGATTGTATAAAAAATCGTGGATCAGGTGATCATGAGTTGATTCCATTTAAATTACATAGAAGGATAAATAAAAACAGCTGTATCATTAATTTAAAACGTAAAAATGAAAAAGTTGATCAACTAAGGGAACTAATTCATAGGATCACAGGAATGAGCTAGTTAGTGATGTCAAGGGACAAAGATGTTCAGGCACGTGAATACAGAATATTGTTAGTATCTCCTGAATTCAAAGATACAAAAATTATCTCAAATTCATATTTCAGGTAAAAGGATTTGTATGGAAAGACTTCAGAGTTAACTAGATGAATAACTTTCTCAAAGAGAATATAATGAATAAGATGAAAGTCTCAAAGGAATAGAAAGAGACAGATCAACAAAAAGTCTGTATCTTAGAGATCAAGAAGCATAGAGATAATGTCAGGATTGCCAATATCTAGTTGAGTCAGAGCTTGCAAAGGAAATTAAAATTGATTAAAAAATGGTTCTTTGGGCAAATAAAAAGAGACCAAGGCAAGAATCTGGGATTATTCTGTGGTGAGGGTGGGGTAGTTATAGCTCCCAGATCACATGGATTCAGAATTATAGGGGGAAAAAAGGCTATATGAAATTACAGGTCAAATCTCAAGCATTTTTTAAATAAATCTGTCGTGTCAGGGGTGATACTATGTGACTGGAGAGTAGCAAATGGTACAAGTATATTTTATTAATAACACAGTGAGCTGAACAACAAGTGGACCCTTTAGTTTAGCATCAATCATATGGAAGAACAAATGCTGAAAGAAAAAATAATGAAAGACAAAATGCTACACAGTAACATCCAGAAGTAGATTAGTCTAGTATTTTTATTGGATTGAAAAAAAAAGGGTAAAACCAATAAATCCAACCTGAATTTCAGCAATGTGTTTGGTACAATCCAACAAGAATGTTTGTAGTAAAGATGGAATAAGAGGGGCATTAGTACAAGAATTAAATGATGGTTAAGGAGCTGCCTAAAGGTGAAATGGCAATGAGTAATGTTGAAAAAGAAGTATCATGCTAGAGGGAGGTTAAAAATGGAGGAACACAGACATGTGAATGATTGATTATGGTAAGAGGATAGGATCCTGGGGAAAAAGTCCCTTACAGGTATTCAGCAGGGATAAAATTTAGCCCTAAGTAGAAGAGCTCACGGAAAGCATAGGTGCCACTTCAGATTGACTTCAGCCCCAAGATTAGCATCATTTAATAAGTCTTATTTAATAAACCTTATTTAATATTTTCATTAATGGCCTTGGCACAAAATGGGAAACTCATGGGAAATCTGTTGATGAGACAAAATTGGGAAGCATCCTCAATATGGAGGGAGATTGAGATATCATACAGGAAGGAACTGAAGACTTGGAACACTGAAATAATAGAATTGAGTAAAGTTCCTTGTGCTAGGTTATATGTGGCAGGATAGGTTGTTAGGTCTCTGTTGTGTCAGGGTTGATGGTAGTATTATGTAGAGTTTAGATTACAGTTGTATGGGATGTTTTATATAGATGTGATCCTGCCTTATCTATATAGATGACCTCTGAAGGTCCCGTCCAGCCCTACTTCTCTGTGACTCTGTGACTCTATGAAAGGGTCATGTACTTAGGAAATAATAATAAGAATTTATGCTGTATACTGGGAGGTCAACAATAACTAAGGAAGGGAAGAATGGGGGCATAAGATATATGCAGGGATCTGGGTTTTCCATTCCAGTGAAAAATGGAAAAAAAATTTGGTTTTCTCTTTTAACTGAAAAAAACATGAATTTCTCATTTTAACAGAGAAAAACATGGATTTTCCACTTTTGCAAAGAGCTCTCTGCAGGCTGTCCCAGTTCTAGCCTGTAAGGGGTTGAGGAGAGCAGGAGGAGGGTGGTCAGGCAGGAGATACCATGTGCATCTGTGCACTCGCACATGCACATGGCCACCAGGTAGCCTGAAAAGCAGCTCCAGCAGGTAAGCCTAGCATTAGGGGGTGGGGAGTAGGATTGAGGCCCTCATAAGGAGGGAGGGAAGGAGTTGGGCTGGGGCTGCTGCCCAGCCTGGATGGTGGGTGGGGCTTGGAGTCTCAGGCTAGAATGTGTGGTCACATGGCCTGGTGTGGAGCAGGACAGAACCACAAGCGGCTTGGGTGGGGGGGCTGGTTTTCCAATGCTACGCAAAGTCCTGGGGGGTGAGAGGGCACATGCCCCACAGATTTATACATGGGTCAGGGGTGGGCTGCTCACTGTGGGCTTGGGCTCCCTGCCCTGCTGCCCTTCCTCCAGGGCCTCTGCAGCCCAGTGGGTGGGACCTGGTGCAGTAGCCAAGAGTAGGGTGGGGAAGCTCTTTGCCACCGCTAGAAGTAGTGGCAGATTTAGAGTTAGCGGGGCCCAGTGCAAAGCTTCATTTTTAGGGCCCCCCGCTCAGGACCCAGCCAAGAAAAAAGACATTTGAGACAGCAAAAAAATGGCGAAGCAAATTCTTTGCTAGACTACTTCAGAAAACCACATTTAGAGCACGGTTTGCAGAAAAAGTTTGCAGAATTCAGAAAGCCTGGACCGCTTCAGGACTTGCAATGCATATTAAGTTCAGTCATTTGTTGGATTTGCCCTGCATTTTGGGGCCCTCTGTCATTGGGGGCCCCGTGCCACTGCACGGTTTGTTTCCTGGTAACTCTGCCACTGGCTGGAAGCCTGGTGAGTGCCCCTTGTCTGCCTACCAGCAGTGGGGGCAACACTGTGGAGTTGTACCCCCCACTGATGCCAAACAGGCAGGGGGCACCTTGCTAGGATGGCATGGAGCTCCCAGCAGTGGCAATGAGCATCCCTACCCAGACCATCATTTGCTATAACCTGCCATACCAGGTCCCACCTGCTGGGGCTCAGAGGCCCCGGGGGTGGGGGCAGCAGGGCAGACAGCCTCAAGCCCACTGTGGGCAACCCCCTCATCCCTACCCCCCTGCAGCAGCCACTGCCTCTCATGGGCAACAGCCAGGGCCAGGTGGGAGGCCCCTGTGGGGGTCAGGGGTTGTGAACCTGGGTCCCTGGCCTTGTATCCCTGGTAGCTGGGGGTCCCCTCTGGCAGGGCTGGAAGGTGGAAGGCTTTGGGTGGGGAGCAAGGGATGCCAGCAGGAGGGCTGTGGAGCTGCAGGTGGGGAGTGAGAGGCCTAGACCTGCATCCTGGTGAGTGAGGGGGGCAAGAGGAGCTCTGATTTTCCATGATAAAAAAATCTAAATCAAATACCAAACTGTATAGGTATTTAGAATATATTTTATTATAGTGACTGAGGCACTGGTAGGCTTCCAAATTGCTTTAAAATTGTAAATATATCAATAAAACATTGTGTTCATTTGGTACATATATATATATATAGTGGCATTTCATTTTAATCGTGGATTTGGAGGGTTTAATCAGAGAGTTTGCTATTTTTAAGCAGAGAAAACCAAGATCCCTGGTTATATGGCTATAAAAAGGGTTAATACAATCCTAGGCTGTATGAGAAAAGGCATTTGCAGTAGAGATAGGCAAGGATAAGTGCCATTTTACAAGGCCCTAATGAGACTTCATCTGAAATACTATTTATATCTCCAGTTACCTGCATTCAAGGAAGATAAATTGAAACAGGAACAGCTTCAGAGAATGTCTGCAGCCAGGAAAATAGAGAGCATGTCTTATGAGAGAAGTTTAAAAGAATTTGGCTGATGTAGCCTACCTAAACAAAGGCTGGTAGATGATACAGTTTCTTTCTTTAAAATACAAGGGTAGTAAATATGAAAGTAAAAGATAACTTACACTAAACAGCTATTTTGTTACAAGAACAAATGGGTATGAATTTGCCCTGAATAAATTCAGGCTGAAAATTAAAAGGTTCCTAGCCTTCTAACCTTCAGAACAGGAACAGCAAGGTTCTGAAACAGCATCCCAGGAAAAGTAATGATTGTGGGGGGAATGCCTAGTTAGCTTTAAGAGATGGCTTGACAAGTTTACAAAAGAGTTCATGTAACATGTTTACCTGTGATAGCACAAGACTGTATTTGATAACCCAGGAGGTCCCTCCTACACTCCAGTGTTCCTATGTTTTCTGATTTCAAATAACTACAACTGAGCATAAGCTTTTTATAATGCTTCTTTCCAGTTTTTTAGCCTAGAAAAAATGGAAACCCAAAGAGCCTTCATGGTGAAAACTGTACAAATTGTTCACTTTGGGGCTGAAAGACAACTCTTGTAACAGTGCTTCTTCATTGCAGCTATGGTTAAATTTGCCTGCTCATATTTGACTCCTGTTCACAGCTCAATAATAACATTTTGCCCACAGGCAAAAATGTAGTGCTTAATGTCTAAACCCATCGGATAAATCACTGATGGTTTTCTTCTCAGAAATCCATGTAACTGGTTTAGGTCAAGGCAGAGATCCTCCCAAGCAAATGGTTCATCAGACTAGCATGGTTAAGGCAAACTGGTTTATGTAGCCAACAGAAGACATGGCACAATGAGCACCATGTCTGGCCATTTTTGACTCCCTAACCTGAATGACCAGTTTGTGGATGATGTCCCCCCTCACTACATGATGGATCAGATGAAGATATTTCAAAACTGAGAGTATTCTGTAACATCTGTCTGCACTGCCTGCCAGCCTGTCACTGTTTTTAGAATGGGAGGGGGGGAAGGGAGTAGAGGGAGTTCATCTGAGGGTTTTTCAGTCCTTGCTAGTATATTGTAGCCCCACTGAGGTGGTGGGGGGGGCTCCAATCCCCCCCCCCCCACACACACACACACACCCTCCAGTGCTGGCTGGAGTACCCCTAGAACAAGTTTCCTCTGCTCCCTTTCCCACCTCCCATTCTGAAAACTTTGCAGCCTAGCAGAGAGCAGGGGCCATTGCTAGAGAAAGCCAGCTGCAGGGTGGCAGCCAGCAGCTAGATTTCTTCCCCCTCAAACCAACAGTGAACTTCTGTTTGTTCCATGAGATAGTTGTAATTCAGAATGCTTCCTGCAAAGCGCTGTGTTACAGCAGGAGCTGCACTTCTGTCTGCACCCCAAACACAATTACTTTGAAGTCAGTGATGGAGTTTTTAGAAGTGTTCTGCCACAGGCTGAAATTTCAAACATCCCTTCAAATAAATCACATGTTTGTCATCTGCATTTGTGTCTTCTTTTTAGGAGTTATGAACATTTAATGTGTGGGTCATTGTGTGTACACAGGTTTCTAAAGAGATATTTTCTGTTTGAAATTCACACTTATGCCATGAGATAAAACATGGAGTAAAAACCAGTTTAAAGTAACACTGACAGTCAATATACATTAAAAAAACAAAAGAGTCCATTTAAAAATGATTCTAGAAGAAAATAATTATTAAAGCCATTAAGTAGCTCATTCAAAATGAATGAATTTAGCCAGACAAGTGGCTGGGCTTTCCTAGCCCCAGGGCTGTGCTGCAAACATGTACACAGACATTCCTGGGACCCAATGTACAATCACATAGCTCAGGTTTCACATGTACACACGTTCACTGGTGGTGGGAGACACACCAGGAACACAATCTAAGTAAGTTGGCATGAGTGAGGGGATTAGCAGATCCACCAATGAGGGATGATGAGTCTGTAGGGGCCTAGCAGGTCCATGAAGGTGGTTGGTGGGTCCAGGCAGGGTGGATCATCCATGGCTGCTCTGGTACATACATTTAGGTTACATTGGGCACAGGTTTGCCCAGTCTACATAGTTCACCTCCTAGGTGAACTAAAGTTAGATCAGGCTGGCCAGTTTTTGCCCAATCTGACCTCTACAAGCGTAGGTACGCATCAACATTTAAATTGACCTAATCCTAGTTAAGTTGACCTTCTAAGTATAACGTCTGCATGTAACCTTTGTTCTTTGTTTCTTTCTTTAGAAACAACTGTCCCCAAGAATGAAAGACTTGAATAATTTCTGTTTTCCAATAAAAATATTAAATGAGGGACACAAATAAGTCAGTAATATAAAATAATGTTAGAAAAAAACTAATGTTTCTAGTCATAATATAAATTAAAGTAGAAGTCTACTAAGGATGACTCAGAAAAAAATAGCATAATATTATTGCTCCCCTTACATATCTGCTTCCCTCCTAGACCATATCTTCCTAATCATATCTGTTTTGTTTAGTGACACAAACAAGATTTTACTGCTGTTGTTTTGCTAGATCCTTTTTGTGGAAGACTAAGCTTTACTTCATTCTGGTTCATGTCTTATCTACATGAATTCTGACTTCAGAATATTTTATGTCAGTGATGCTTGGTGATGTTGTATAAAGCAGAGATGTAGCTTAATTCTCAGATAACAGGTTAAGTTAGAATTAGTGGCGTTTAGAAAAATTCTCTCTTCTGAGTTGTAAAACTGAACATATTTGATACAGAAAATTCTGATGGAGAATACACAGCATAGAAATATTAGTTAGTGTCATTTTTCCTTAGATTACCTACAATTCACCATTCAATTCAAAATATAAACTTTCTGAAAATAATTGCACTTTGAAAAATGGGAAGTTTTAAAAGTAAAGGATAAGTAAAATATCTTTCAGCTCATGAGTGGTAGGGGTGTGCAAAACAGGCTGTATTCAATTCAGATTTGGCCCAAATTGGGGACAGTTATTCGATTTGTTGATTTGGATCACTGTCCTGATTTGATTCGGCCGAATTTGAATCTGAAGATTCAATGCTGATGCAGAGAATCAGTGATTCGGCCATAGACACAGCTTTAAATGTTTTTTCTACATACCTCAAGGTACCAGGCAAAGCTCATGAATGCTGCGATGGTGGGGCACATGAAGTATCCCACAGAAGCATAGGGGTCCCCACATGTTCAGTGGTGAACCCAGGTTCCCCCTCAGACCCAGGAGGTGCCAATCACCAAACTGGGGGAGCGGGGTGCAGGGGAACCCCCCAGCATGCTCCCCGATGGAGGCAGAAGTGGACTGGAAGTGCTTCTGGTCCACTTCCAGGTCTGCTGCTGAGTGTGCTGGGGACCACCCTCACCCTTGAATTCCTGTGAGATGCTCCATCTGCCCCACCATCTCAGCATTCACGAGCTGCCTTATACCTTAAGGTATGTAGAAAAAACATTTAAAGTTGTGTCTATGCCCAAATCATCGAATCTTTCCAAATCTCTCTGAATTGATTTGGAAGGTTCTGATTCAATTTGGAGAGATTAAAAGGTCTCCTGATTTGATTCGGATTTGGAAATTCAGCCACCGAACTGGGCCGAATCTCCTCCGAATCAAATCATTGACTGAAGCATCACACAGCCCTAATTTCGTAGATTTCATAGACATTTGGGCTGGAAGGGACCACGGAGGATCATCGAGTCCAGCCCCCTGCCCCAGGGGCAGGAAGTCAGCAGGGATCCCAGCAAGATAATTATCCAAATGTGTCTTGAAGGCATTCAAAGTGGGTGCCTGAACCGTCTCCGGCAGCAGTCTATTCCAAACCTTAGGGGCTCGGACAGTGAAGAAATTCTTTCTTATGTCCAGCCTGAATCGGTCACAGTGGAGTTTGTGACCATTTGATCTTGTCATTCCTTGGAGGGCTCTGGTGAACAGATGTTCCCCCAGATCCTGATGAGCACCCCTGGTAAACTTATAGGTGGCCACCAGATCACCCCGAGCATGTGCTTTTCCAGGATGAATAGCCCCATTGATCTCAGCCTCTCATCATAAGGTCTGTTTTCCTGACCTCTGATCATGTATGTGGCTCTCCTCTGCACCCTCTCAAGTTTCTCCAAATCCCTTTTGAATTGTGGAGCCCAAAACTGGACACAGTACTCCAGCTGTGGCCTCACCAAGGCCAAGTACAGCAGGAGAATGATGTCCCGGGATCTGCTTGGGAAGCATCTATGGATGCAAGCCAGCGTCTTGCTCATTTTACTAGCCTCAACATCACACTGAAGGCTCATGTTCATCCTGGGGTCAACCATGACCCCCAAATCCCTTTCATCTGTAGTGCTAACCAGCATAGCACTACTGAGCCTATAAGCACGGTGCAGGTTTTTCCTCCCAAAGTGGAGAACCTTGCATTTTTCAGTGTTGAACACCATCAGGTTCTCATCCACCCATTTCATGAGTCTGTCCACTTCCTCCTAGATCACCCTCCTATCCTCAAGTGTGGATGCTTTACCCCAGAGTTTGGTGTCATCAGCAAACTTGGCCAGTCTGCTTCTGACACCAATGTCCACATCATTAATGAAGATGTTAAACAGTATATAGCCTAGGACAGGGCCTTGTGGGACCCCACTGGTCATAACACACCAAGACTGTTGGCTCCCTTTGATTACCACCCACTGGGTCCTACTGCGGAGCCAGTTCCCCAGCCAGTGGATCGTGGTGACATCAAGACCGCAGTTAGCCGATTTAGCCAAGAGGTGATCATGGGATACCAGATTGAAGGCTTTTTTAAAGTAGATCATAATATAAATTATGTATGACTATACAATGTCGATCTCTTCCCCCTTGTCCAGGTAATAAGTCACCTGGTCATAAAAGGAAATGAGATTGGTCAAGCAAGACCTACCCATAACAAACCCGTGCTGGGTGGCCCTCAGGATATTGCCTTCAGCTAGTCTGTTAAGGATGGCCTCCTTGATAATCTTTTCCAAGACCTTCCCCAGGATAGAGGTCAGGCTGATGGGTCTGTAGTTCGCCAGATCTACTTTCCTCCCTTTCTTGAAGATAGGCACAACATTGTCCCTCTTCCAATCATCGGGCACTTCACCAGAGTACCAAGAGCTCTCAAAGATCCATGCCAGGGGCTGAGCTATGATGCTCACCACCTCCCTGAGTACTCTTAGGCATAACCCACCAGGGCCAGCTGACTTGAAGGTATCCAGCCTGTCAAGGTGTTCCTTCATGAGGTCAGCTTTGATGGAGGGCAAGGAATCTCCCTCACCCAGGCCTCTCTGACCCATAGCGGGCAGGGCCGTCTCATGGAACTGGTGAAAAACTGACACAAAATACACGTTTAGCAAGTTTGCTTTTTCCTGGGCATCAGTTGTCAATAGCCCTTTCTTATTTAGCAGGAGTCCAATGTTGCCCTTGCTTTTCCTCCAGCTCCTCACCTATCTAATGAATGGCATTCCAGCTTTTCCATGTTTAAGGTCCCACCTACTTTCTTTTGTGTTCAGTGTGTCTTCTTTCAAAAGAATTCTGGCCATTTAAAAACCAAGGCAAATGAAAATACTGATGCCATTAGTGCACTGATGCCATTCCAAAATCTGGTAATGTTATCACTGGGGACATCTATACAAGGCACTTACTGTGGAGTTGTCCAAAGGAGGGTGAGCAATATTCACCCCCTGGTTGCTGGAGCAATGCCAATACAGTGGCTCTGCCAGTGCTGCCCCACTGACAGAAGTGGGTTGTCCAGCCTGCAAGAATCCTTAAGATCCAGCTGTTAGGCCATGTTATTACACCTGGGAACTCAGCCTGCCTGGATCAGCCCTCATCCCATTCTGTCACCTCTCCAGCTGACCATCCACACCTACCCACCTGCCTCCATCCAGGCCTAGCCACCTGCCCACTCCCTGCCATGGGAGTGGCTGGCTAGAATCAGCTGACACCTCGCTCTCTTCTATATAAACCCCTGACCTGGAACAGGAGGTGTACAGGCAGCAGAACTTGACCCTTACCAAACTGCCTCACTGTATCTTGTGGCTCATGTCTCTGCTTGAACCTTCTGGCTACCAATCCTGGCTTGCCCTCTGACCTCATTCACTGCCTTGACCTTTGTCTCTCCGACTATGCTTACCCCTAGAGCCCAGTCCTTGTTGGACCTTATGGCTACCTGACCCAGCTTGTCCCCTCTGACTCCATGTTCTGCCTGACCATCTGACTTCCAGACTGCTTTTTCTAGAACCCACTTCTCAGACTGATTCCCTAGTTTCCTGACCTGGCCTGTATCTAGATTCTACTCACCCCTCCCAGCTTCGGACCTGGCCACTCACAGCTCAGTGTGACACCAGTCCATGGGGCCAAAAAAGTTGTACATCCCTGCATTAGATTATGTTTATGGAAACAGAATCAGAGAAACTAAGAACTAGGATTCCATTTGTCATTTCTCTTCTGTTTTAAATATATAGTTGCTGTTTACTCTTTCCACCCCTCCCCCACCGGATTTTCCCTCTCTTCTAAGGCTGCCTCAAGTATTTAAACTCTTTTCTTTAATATATCAATCCACAGTTTTCAGAGACAAGGTTAGGGATGAGTACATTATTTCACATTATTAAAAAACAAATTGTGCTCTCCTTTTATTTGAGAAGTCCACATGCATTATAGGACTTGAAATTTGACTGGGCCCTTTTGTCAGAAGTGCCCCTTTTTCTTCTTTTATAAGAATCTGTTCAAATTTGCCTGAGTTGTAACACTTTTAAAATGTCAGTTTGGATATGTTCAGTAGAAACTCATTTGATTTCAGTTGCTGACTTCTATAGGGATTCCTTGCCTCATCCTCTCCTAGTTGATTTATAACTTAACTGTGAATGCGTCATCTCATGGAGCAATGGTGGGTGCTCCATTCACTAACATCTCCCATATTTGACCTGATTATGCACATATCCCCACATAATTATCAAGCATGTTGCTGTCTAAAGCTAAAAAGGAAAAACTGGAATTTTTCTGGTATTGCTCTCAAATAAGCCAGTATAAGATACTGGATCTGTGGGCACAGAGCCCTTTTCCCTTGTGCTATCAAAGATGCCCCTGCTGGTATCCCAGTAGCATACCAAAAGAAGTCATGTGCAGAAAACATATACACCAAGGAGAGGAAAAGAAGGAGATTGTGACAAAGAACAGAGTGACACTAGGACTGGCAACCAGTGGCAGAGAGGAAAATGGGACTAGGTGCAGGAGGTATGAACAGGAATTTGGGACTGGCTGAACAGGGGGACTGGGACCCACCGCAGGACAGTGAAAATGGAATTAATTGGTGAAGAAGACAAAAAACTAGAAACCAGTTTAGAAAACATAAAGGACTAAAAGCAAATACTAAAAAAAAGTTTAGATTGAACATTGAGACCAAAGGGGTGAAAGACTGAGACTGGGAGGAGAAGTTTCTAGGAATTAAGACTAGAGTAGAGTAGGCAAAAAAAGAAGGGATTGAAAAATAATGTCACAGGTGGGCAAGCAGTGGGACTGGTGTTAAGGACAAATAGGAGGGGCTAGAAGAGATAGAGTTAAGCTTAAAGAGAACAAGCAGAAAAAAGAACGCTTACTTAGACCTCACTCCCCTCCAGAGCCTGGAACAGAACCAAAGTTTCATAACGATTACTTGGTTGTCAGCAAATGATCTCTAAAATCCACTGCCAAAGTGCATTTCATGTCCCTCTAGCACTGGTCCACACAGAGGATCAGAAGCTACTGTTACTGTCAGTTATTCTGTTAGCTGAAGTGGCAGAAGGCTTTGCACTAAATCCCAATTTTCCAACTCTGATAAAGACTATGTGGGTGTAAATCTGATGTAATTACTGTTTTTCAGTTTGCTCTTCTAAAATTTAGGAAGCTGCACACACAAAACTGTGTAATAAGAATGTTAAATATGAGCTGTCACAATCCAGCAGGAGGATCTGGAGAGATTATAGCATTGTCAAAGCATAGCTTAGGGGAAACAGGAGTGGTACTTTGCTTCAGGGCTCAGCATGAGGAGCTGGGGAGTTAGTCATATAGCAGAGAGAGAAAGGTTAGGATGCTGTCAGTCTGACAGGGAAGCTCGGTAGAGTACAGTTCTTGAAGTCACATCTGAAGAGGTACAGCATCAGGATGTAAATACTACAGCCTTTTCTCTAAAACCAGTTACTTTCTTATGAGATTTTCTATAGCATGCATCACTAAAGCATCTAACTGTCCATAAGTATTAATTACTTCATTTTCACAATGCAACACTAAGGCTAGAATGGTGTTATTATCTCCATTTTATACTTAGGGGGCTGAAATACTGAGAGTTTCAGGTCAAACATATTCCTCAGTTTGGGGTGTTTGAGTTTGTATTGAAAGGTCTCAATTTTTTGTATGTAATATATAAACAGCACTATTTCTGAATACCTGTAATGTTGTTTTGAGTTTGAGCCATGCTAAGGAATGTATATGTCACAAGTTTAAGACTTTGGAAATATGGTTTATTTTTCTGACTGCCGTTTGTTGTGCTGCCTTAGTTAAGTTGTTTAAATTCAGTGCTGTGTTTTGCCATCCATAAAGTACAGATAATAAAGATGGTAAAAAAAATTACCAACATTTATCATCAGAAATGTTTTAGAAAAATGACTTTTGATCAGATTTTAAGGCTTGATTTTAGTTTTACTGTTTTGAAAACATCTAGTTCTAAGCCCCTAAAAATTGACTTTTTGTTCCTGGGCAAGTGAAAGCCTTCTCTTCTCCAGACTAAGTAACCCTAGTTCTCTCAGCCTTTCATCATATATCATGACTCCCAGGCTCCTAATGACTTTTGCTGCTCTGATCTGGACTCCTTCCCAGCTGTTCACATCCTTCTCGAAGTGTGGGGCCAAAAACTGGACAAGTAATTCCAGATGAGGCCTCACTAGTGCTGAGCAGAGTAGAACAATAGCTTCCCTTGATTGCACGTGATGCTTCTGTAAATACAACCCAGTATACTCTAGGCTTTTTTTAAACAAGAGAACACTATCCTCTCCTATTCAGTTTATTGTCTATTGCAACGCCCAGGTCTTTCTCTGGAGTACTGCAACCTACTCAGTCATTCTCCAGTCTGTATTTAGGCATGCAATTATTCCATCTGCAAGTGCAGGATTTTGCACTTGTCCCTGTTGAATCTTATCTTATCTTGACTGATTGCAGCCCATTTCTCCAGCCTATTCAGGTCATTCTGGATTCTAGTCCTACCCTCTGGAGTATCTGCAACGCCATCCAACTTGATGTCATCAGCAACCTGCCAACTTGAAATCATCTAAATTCTCTAAGTAATCTCTAGCCTGTTCTTCTGCTCCTCTAGGCTGTTTGCCTCCTTCACAATCTTTCCTGCTGCACTCAGCATCTGGGAACTGTCCCTTTTTATGAAAACAAAAAAAAAAAGGCAATTAAAATTTCAGCTTTCTCTGCATCATCTGCAAGGAAGTGGGTTTTCCATTTACCACAGAAAAACAGAGGGGGGACTGTGGATTTTCTCTTTGAAATGAGAAAAATGCAGATATCCCATTTTAACAGTGAAACACACATATTTTCCACTTTTGCCAAGAGCTCTCTGCAGGCTGGCAGAGTTTCAGCCTGCCAGGGGCTGAGGGGAGCAGGAGAAGGGCTGTCAGGAATGGGGTGCCACATGCATGCGCACAGGCTCACATATATGGCTGCCAGACAGCTTGGAGAGCAGCTTCTGCAGGTAAGTCTGAAGAGGAGTGGGATTGAGACCCCCACAGAGAGGGAGCTGGGCAGGGCTGGGGCTGGGCCTGCTGCCCTGCCCAGGTGGTGCATGCGGCTTGGGGGCTGGGACTGGAATGCAAGGCCACAGGGCCCAGCGGGGAGCAGAATGGGACTGGGGGTGGCTCCTCATTGTTGCGCACGCTCCCAGGGGTGCATGGGGGGCACATGTGTTCCCCCACCCCCCCCAGATCTGTGTATGGGGCTGTGGGGGAGGGCTGTCTGCTTCAGGCCCAGGCTCCCTGCCCTGATCCCCTTCTCCCAGAGCCTCCATGGCCCAGTGGGCAGGACCTGGCCTGGCAGGTCATAGGGGGTGGGGAAGCTCCTTGCCACTGTGAGCCCTGCATCACCCTGGTGAGGCACCCCCTGCCTAACCAGCAGCAGAAGGGCTGGTGGTGCAGGGTTCAGTTTGGAACCAGATTTGAGTTTTGATACAAACCAATCTGGCCAGTCCTAATAATTGGAGATGTGCATGGCTGCACTTAGAAAATGTTCCAGAATGTAAGAAATAAGCGGCAGTGCAATTAAACTAAGGGGGTAAAAATCCAGCAGTGATGGTGGATGATCCTGCTCTGAGTAGAGGGTTGAACTTCCAACCCTGATTTTCTATGATTCTGTGACATCCATGGTGTGGCCTCCTATAGCAATAGTGCTGACTTGGTATGGTGTAACAGACAAGACTGTGCGCCAGGTTTACACGGAAAAAATAACACCTCAGAAACTATTGCCTATTCTAGGCAAGACATTTTAGAAGAGACCCTATTCTAATAATAGAATCTCATTATATAGACTCTGAAAAATGTTTGAATAAATATCCAAGTGCACAATTCACTGATGTGTTATTTCTTTGAATTCAGTCATCACAGCCAGCTTTAGAGGTGGGTGACATGGATGACCACCCAGGGTTCCGTGGTCAGAGGGCACGAAACACATGCACATATATATTACACATACACATACACACGCATATGGGCAGCCCATGCTCTCCCCATGCCCTGTACTCTTCCTCTGTCCTGCCCTGCCCTACCTAGTCCTCAGACAGGAGGAGGCAGTGCCCAGCACTACCCTCCCCCACCACTTCTCAGGGGACCCAGGCTGGGTATATGTGGTTGGGAGCATCTGATCCAATCTGCCTGCCTTGCTCCCACACAGCAGTGGTGCCTGCCTGCTCACCTACCCGGTACACCATGCAGCTCCACCTCCTTGCTGAACTGCACCCTGAACCCATGCCTACCTCTGCCTGCAGAAGCATTGCTGACTTGGATGTGGGTGTCAAAATACAAGTTCCCCCAGGGTGCCATTTCCCCTAAGACCAGGTCTTTGGCAGCTATTTCACAAGCATAAAGCGGAAATGACATAGTGATAAACTAGCCCCAAATTTTCAGGGAAATAATCTTGTGAAGTCCACCTTTTGAACAAGTTGTGTCAATATCTTTATATCTGGTACATAAACCCTTGTAATGAATGTGGCTGTAATGGGCTACTCTTCAGATTTCAATTCTTATTTTTTTCTCATCAGGGAGGAGTGAATGGTTTGACTGGAGAACTGGAATTTGCAGAAAATGGAGGGAATCCCAATGTTCATTTTGAAATTTTGGGGACCAATTATGGAGAAGATCTTGGCCGAGGCATCCGCAAGGTAAGACCAAGTATATTAAATCGCAGATTCATTTTTATATAATATAGATTTTTTTGTGTTCTGTCCAAACAGCCAAGAATTTGATTGCAAATCATAAAACAAGCTGTTTTGCTTCAGTAAAAGTAAAGAAGTAGAAGAAAGGTCCTAAACTTCCAGCTACCCTTCTGGCCTTATGTGTAAAAGAGGCCTTGAAGTAGCTAATATTTAATAGAGAAGTCCAATTTAATAATACAGAACATGCTAACCTGCTGATAGACCTTCCCAAAAGACCAGTGAAGCCTGTTACTTCGTAACAGCTACAACTGCATTTCCAAAGCAGTAAATTTTACATTGAAATGCATGCAGAGTAGCCAGTTTTACACTGGCAAAATGTTTAAGGTCTGAAAGAGATGCTCCAACTGTTAGATTAATAGAATTCCTAGGTACAGGGAGAAAAGAAAAAAACCTACTGAAAAATGAAATATTACAGAATTTCAGCATCTCAGTTTTTCAAATGATAAGTACAAGCTGTTTTAGTAGAAATGGGCTTTCATGCTAGAGATTTCATGTGAGGTACTATGAGTGCAAGACAGGAAGAGTATTTCATGAAATACCATGACTCAGATTTTATTTCAGAATTGCTTCAGTCCCCAAGAAAAATAACTTATCTCAACGCTCAGATTTTGCCATATTTTCTGTTGAGAAAATTCTAAGGTGACTGAAGATGGTACAAAAGATGGAGGTAAATTTCTGGTTGAAATAATATCAGTGTTCATTTTTAGGCAACTGTTTCTTCCGAGTGATCTGGAGCAATTTAAATAGTAAGAACTATACTTCTCAGCTAAAATCAAAACAGAAAACAGGTTTCAGAACTACTTGTGTTGAGTTACTTCATTGCTTTTCATATGTGAAGTAGCTAACTTAAAGCAAAAAAGAGAAAGATGGTATTTTAATTTTAGTGTACATAATTCTGGTTACCTATGATGATGTCTGCACACTAAAGTATATTGTATACCAATGTACATACCTGAAAAGTACAGTTTGTGTGCCTAAGACAGAGATTTAGATAGAGGTAGGCAACAAAATATTTCCACCGTCTTGAAATACAACTGCGCATTTGTTTCTTTGCCGCATATTTCAACAGGTGGATTGGTATTTCAGTAATGTGGTGGCATTGTATATTGCTGGTAACCTAATATACGGTATGTCTTTTTATGTAACTTTGAACAGTGATCATGTAATGTGGCATAAACCTAAACAATCTTTGTTGACCTCTGGAGGCATTCTGGACAAAGGTTTTGGGGGCCCAAATGTTGATCCCTTCTTCTTCTCCCAACAATAAATTGAATCTGTTTCAATGTACTTTTGTAGCTTTTGTTCTGTGTGCTTAAAGAGCTATTTAATTTTTAGAACACTAAATTTGTCTTCCCTCAGAACATCTATTTATCTTCATTTCATTTAATTGACCAGCTTTGACTGTTTTTTGACTGTGGGCATAACTACTTAAATGCTTCAATACCATGTTTAATTCTGGTCCCCTTGTCTCAAAGTAAGTAAATAAAACAGAAATAGAAAGGGCCCAGAGAAAGGTAGTAGAAATGAATGGAGGCATGAAAAGTCTTCTACTTGCAGAGAGATTGAAAAGCTTGGTGTTTTTTTAAACTTAGAGAAAAGACTAATAAGAATCGATGTGATAGAGGTATTCAAAATAATGAATAGTGCAGAAATGCTCTTCAGGCACTCCCATTTACTCTTTTCCATGGTCAAAGGACAAGAAAACATTCACTGACATTGAGAGAAAATAAATTTAAAGCTGGCCAAAGAAGTAGTCTTTTTACACAAGGCATAATTAACTTGTGGAACTCATTGTCCAAAGATCCCATTTAGGACAAGCGTAGAGGATTAAAGAGAGAGTGAAATACTTGAAAACGTGGATGCTCTTGTTTCTGCTACTTTTAATGGAATAAATATTTTAAAATAATATAAATACCTCATCCTTTGGGGTATAAGCCCAATTGACATTTCCTTGAACTTTTGTAGGAAATACTGCCCCTGAAGCATTGGGCACTAAAACAATCTTTTCATATGCTTTTATTCCCCAAAGCGTTCATTAGATAGTTGGGACTGGTGAGTACTGTGGTCCACCATAATTATCCTCATTCGGTCTAAACCCCTTACAGACAGCAGATGGGTTATGCATAACAGGCTGCCAAGGGCTCCACTTGGAGTAATGGGCAGGCCATTGCCAGATACTGGACCAATCAGTGGCAAAAGTCATAAGGCATGACTATTCCAAATAAGATGAACAACTGTTGATTTTACTCATTACATTTTAGTTGGAACATGTGCAGCAATGGATATTTTTTAATAGAAAATTCTGGAGCATTTATGACATTTGTCTGTTGCCATTTGACATTTAGGCATGTATTCTTTAACATTTACTTTTTAGAGTGGGGTACTTTTACCTATAACTTTTAAATACAAGTTGCTATTCCTCTAGAAAAACAGCCAACAAACAAATGGACAAATGGAAGGTGACTGCTCAGAGGAGTAACAGTTTTTTTTGCACTTCAGAAAAAAAGTACTACAGAAGGAAAACTTGTTTGCTATTTATTTTAGCATTTCTCTCAGAAGGCAAACCTAGTTTCAGATAGGTCTTAACTCATTCCTTTTGGTGTATAAGATGTTCCTTCTTTCCAACTCCTTTTCAGAATTATTTACTGCCTTGCAGCTAACAATAATGCCTTCTCTTCCACTCACATCTTTGTTATCACTTCCCTTTCCCTCCATGTTTTCTCCTTGTACTTCTCCTGTTCCCTTTTTCCCTTTTTCTTCACTGGTTCTGTCATTGCATTTTCCCCTACTTGATTTTTTACCGCACTGCTTGGTGCTCAGTCCTAGTAGTTCTCTAAAGGAGGAAAGTCCTAATAAGGGAACATGTCTCCATGGCATTCAGGGTTGAGCCAGGGATAAACGTTTCAGTGATCTATTGCTAGCCCACAAAAACTCTTGTGAACCACTCTACATCTAGATAATCAAACTTTCAGTTGAAAGCTTAATAAAGATGCATGTGTCCTGTGCACAATCCATAGACCACTTACTATGGCCTCATGGACTATGGTTTGAGAACCACTGTATGGGGCTAGACCAGTAGGAAACACAGGTTAGTGCCTTAGCTTGAACTAAGCAAATTTCTCTCAAAGGAATCGGAACAAAATGACACTAAATGTGAAAGATTGTGTTAAGGCCTAAATCTTAACTGTATGCATATGTAGAGGTATTGTTTACATTTGTTGTTACTGCTGTGCACTATAAAAAGCCTTAAGGATCAATGACTAAGGACTTTGTTACACACTAATTTTAGGCAGCTCAGGAAGCTCTTAACCCTTGGACTGTCCATATATTAAGGTGTGTAAACTAGTTTTAAGCACCCGTTAGGCATCTCAAAGTTATGCCACTCCAGGGCAGATTTCTCTTTAATCCATGTCACCTCGCTTTTGTCCCATAAATGTGTGGCCACTCCCCAGAGATAAGGTTGCCCAAGCTTCAGTCCTCAATCTTCTAAAGGTGCACTGTTCCCTCCCCCATCTTCCTGCTCTGTGTGGACAATGCACAGCTGTAGTTCTAGTCAGCCAGCCCTCTAGTGCCAAGTAATAGCTGTACAGGTCAGAGAAAGTCAGAGAAGGCTTTCAGCTTGGATGTGTATTACTCTAAACTTGAACTAACATGAACACTAACACCAACAAATATTTGAGAAGCTTAAAATACAATGTGAAAAGCTTAAAGGCCCTAAATTGCTCACTAATTAGAATGCCTCATTGATGCTAAGATAGAGCACCGGCAGGACCTGGTCCTAAATTCCCAAACTTGAGGCTCAGGGAGCAAGCACCAATGTAGCCCTC
>NW_017728948.1:71774998-71792704 GCF_001723895.1 Crocodylus porosus | reverse complement strand
GGCGAGGAGGGGAGGCAGATGGGGCTACACTTTAGGAAGAGATTCCACTGCTGGCCCCTGACTGGCCGGGGCTCCCAGATTAGTTCTTCCCATCTCTATAATGCTTGCAGAGGCAACAGTTAGCTAAGGTTCTTGTTGCTTCCAGACTTCTCTGCTGCTTCCTGTGTCCTTGACCCATGGCTTGATGTTCTGTTGCCACCCTGGTCTGGACTCTGACAACCACCTCTATCTTGCAACTTGTTCTGTCTCAGACTTTAGGTATTGACACAGCTTGCATCTTGAGTTGGGCCACTGCCTGTTGACTCAGTTTTGTCTCAGACCCCAACCTCCTAGCGTTGACCTGGCTATTGTTCTGGCCATCCATCCTTGCCTTGTGCTGATCTGTAAACAGTCTGCCCACACCTTGGTTCATGACAAGCACTAACTAAAGTTATTTAATTTACTCTTATTGCAGAGCAGTTTCTAGAGTTAGTGTTGCTTGATCAGCAGTGATGCTATTTCTGAAGGAATGGAGTAGGGTAAAAATAGGCAATCGAAAGGGAAAGCAGGTAAAAGGAGAGTTAGAAAAGAAAATGCTTGTGCTATGGCATTCCCCAGGAGTGAGAACAAGGAAAGGTAAAAACAGTGCTAATTAGAAGAGATGCATGTGTTGAAGAGTGCCATTACCTGACTCTCATTGTGCGGCCATGTGGTCTATCAATTAAGTTACTGGGCAGCCTTGAGATCATGAAAATAACACATTACTGCTCTAGGAAAAGCAAATAGCAGTTGTTAGGAATGTGCTTACCTTCTCTGGTGAGTGGGATGACATTGTTCATTTTCTGATAATGATCTGACTACTGTAGTGCATACATCAGTCACTTGTACATTGGGTGATGGCAGCTAACTCTTTCTGGAATTCACTTAGCTGCCTCAACTGACCTGAACCTCTGAGAATGAAACCACATTTAGTTAAGTGTCCAAATATGGAGCTAAGAGACTAATTTTAGGCACCCAGATTTGGAAATTGTAATTACCTATTATTTTAGTTTTAGAGCATTCCCCTTGAGTTTTAAAAGAATTTTAAAATCTAAATGAAGTTTTTCAAGTTTCAGAAGGGGGTGTATTTGTTTCTTTTCAAGGCAAATATACAGAAGCCTAGACAGCCAGAAGGTGAATTTTAAAAAATACTTCAAGCCCTTTTAGTTTGTCCCAGGGGTTATCAAGGCTGTTTGAGATAATAGCTTTGTATTGAATAATTTTGAACTGCTTTGACCTTTTTGCAGTTAAGAAGGAAATGACAGCTGTAATGCATTTTTCTGGGGTCTGAGAAGTATCCTGAGTTCACCATTTGTCATGATTCGTGAGCATGGAGGGCCTTTGGTAGTAATTATGCTCGGCCTGATTTGATTTTTATCAATTAATGTTGCTAAATGTCAATTTCACCTCACACTCACAGACCAACAAAAATATTTCCATCATTAACAATCAAAAGCAGACATTAAAAAACTTATGTCTAATGAAGTGTGTGATGACAGGGGGAGAAGTCCTACAGAACTATGCTGAATGTAGTTTGGACTGCAATTCCTAGAAACCTCAGGGGATTGGGAGCAAATGAGAAGGAAATGACAAGGATGAAGGAACTATGGATGGGCAGAGCTAGGACTAATAGTAGCGCTGATGCTTAGCTGGCTGCAGTGGTTATGTTTTGTCATTAGTAAATGATCTGCCCCCCGCCCCTCTAATTTAGCTCAATCCTGAAAATTTAAATGGATAAAAATTGTGATGAGTGCTTATACATAAATGTTGATATTACCCATTGAAATTATTTAAAAAATAAACATTGGATTCTGCCAAGCCTAGTGTAGTAATGCTTGACAAATTAGTAATTCTTCACTCACTTTGTCAGAGCCAATGACACTACCTTGTTTGCTGAACTAACTAATATGTGGAGCTGGCCCACACACATTTTTTTTTATTTCATGTTTTCATTTAAAAAGTGAAGTGTTTTTTTCAGAACATCTTGTACATCAGGATGTCGCACTGCATTTATGTCTCTTCTTCAGAAGATGATTGTTTTATAAACAGGATTATTGTATTAGCTGGAAAGGTATTGCCATATCATCTTCTTTATGATTTTTTTCCGTATGTTGAAAGAAGCATCATCCAAATAGTGTATTGTCGAAAGAGAGGTTGAATTATTCTCTGGTTAAATTGCTCTACAATCTAATCCAGCTAAAAGAATAATCTAGTTCTAATTCCTTACATCTTGTTTGTCTTGTCTTCACCAGTTAGAAAGGTAGATTTTGACAGCTCAGTTAACATATGTGAATTAATAGGTTAAAATCTTATTGTTACAACACTTAAAGTTGTAATGTGTTTAAAAATTCAAGTAAACCCTTGATTTTCTCGGCTGTAAATAACGTTTTTCTCTGGTGACTACAGTCATGGTATAGTGGTATGTCATATGATTTTTGTTGCTGCTGTTAAATTATTTTTTGGCAGCAGAGGGCGTGTGTGTGCATGTGTGTTCTTTTTGAGATTTACCTACTTTTTATCTATGAATTGACAGTATTATATCAGGCCCCCTCTACACATGCAGTTAAAGGCGCAATTGGGTCTAATAAATGAACCATACTATTGTGCCCCCTACCACACCACACATGCATGGCTAGAGGTGCAGTCATGGGATTGTGAATCAGATTCAGTGAATTAGAGCCATATCCTGGTCTCCCCCTGCATCAGTAAGAAGCAGGCTCCCACAGCTGGAAGTTCCCTTTGCTGGGGGAGCTGCCAGACAGGGCTCCCAGGCCCAAGAAAGATCCTGTTACACATGCTGTCACAGGCCAGCTGGGCACTGTGAGTATATCAATTTAGTTGCAGGCTAACTAAGTACTGCAACTTATATTAGCCACAGGGCTTTTTTGGTTCAGGATTGAGGAGGTGATGTTGGGAGGAAAGCAATGACAAGTTTCACTTATAAAAAAGAATGAATTTTACTTATAACAACAAAAGATATAGTTTACACGTATGACAGTTAGTAAAAAGGTTAAGTTAATAAACAGATAACATAACACTACAAGTTAAAATTGGCAGTGATAATAAAAACAGACAGAGAAATCAACCAAGAGTTCCCACTTGGTTAGTAACTTATCAATAGTCCCTCAGTCTCAGGTACACATCAAATTGATTCACTGAAATCAGGCATCCCCGATCCACGCTATCAGAGGGAGAACCAGGGGAAGGTCCCTCAGTCAGGATTTGGTCCTCGCTCACACTGGGAGTAAGAGATCCGTGGGGGCATGGGATAGCAATGACCATTCTGTTCCATCCTTCCTGTGGGTTACTTAACGTGAGTGTTCTTTTATATTTTGTCTATGCTAATTTGTTGACTTTCTAGCCACTCATAATCTTATTCTATAGCTGTTATTCTATGGGGTTAAAAGGTGTTAGAAATCATTATAATAAGTTACTGCTTAAGCTTGGGTTTACCCAATAAGCAAATCACACTACATCACTTTGGGGTCTGAGATTAACATGTTCCCACCCAAGTTCAACCCACTATGTTAATTATACTTTATGGTTAGATTCATTAATTTTCCTGACTTTAAGCAAAAATTATTAAATCAGCTAGATTTGCAGTTTTATTCTTTAGTTCTGCTTTTTAAAACTCATGCTGTCTCAAGGTTAGTGTAAACAGCTATATATAATTCTTATGGGTTATACTCCAGACAGACAAGAAACAGTTTCATAAGCTCTATCTCAGATATCTTCAAAAAGCATTTTCTTTTTGCTATAAATTGCTTGTTAACCCTTCTGGTTCTGGCCATCACAATCCACACATTGCTTTTTGAAGTATCTGCTTTATAAATATGACTTTTGCCAGGTGGCATATGTAGCATCAGTATGAGCAACAACATTTATTTTGGCATATGGGAGGAAACTGAGCAACCACCTTGTCCCACACTAACATTGACAGGTTCCCCCTTGCCAGTCCACAATCTACCGACGACGACTGAGATGCCAGTTTTGCACTTCTTCAATTGCAGCTGGGCGTTCCCAGTATTTCAGTGTGCCTGAGGCTTTGGCAGTGGGTGCAATCTGGGGTGCGGGAGCATGAGAATGCCTCACATTAATCAAACAATAGCAAACGACTAGCAGTCCCATCATGATGGCATTCCACCCCTTCATTGCTGGATGAGGGTGGCAGCATTGCTCTGTAGCAGGATGATGATTCCAGAGCGCCCCAAGGTTGCTATGGCTGTGCCCATGGATGGACCAAATCTGCAGGAACAAGGAAAAATGAGTCTGGCTCCTGTAAGATGGATCTGACTTTGACACCCACCATGAGTTATATGTCTCCCATGCCATTAGCACCCCTTCTTATTTGTCCCCCTGCAGATGCCTAACTACTACTTGGTCTCCTGCCTGGAGTTTCCCCCAGCCACCCCTTGGCCATTCTACTGCCGGCTTATGGGGCCCGCTTTGATCAAAGGCTTGTTGCATGGGGCTTCCTCCAGTGTGGAGCCAATTGTTGGCCCAGCTGACTGAGCAATCCAGGTGTAGGTCTCAGTCTTTGAGAGCCAAACCAATGACCATTCGTAGGTTGCACTTTAAGATACTATTGCCTCATTCTACCAGTCCATTAGATTGTGGGTGATAGGGATGTGATAGGTCCACAGCACATGATGTTTTGCAGCCCACTCATAGACAAGATGGTTGTAAAAATGTGAACCGTTGTCACTTCGCTGCTCTACAGGAGGTGGGTAGATGGTTAGCAGGTTTTCCAATAATGCACAGGTGTCCTGTGCAGTGGCCTTGGCAGAGACCCGGGAAAACATCATTCCAGTGAATGCTTCCACTGCTACAAACACATACTGTCGCTTTCTGGGGGTGCAGGGAAGAAACTTGCCATATTACGTTCCCATCGCGCAACAACAAAAGGGGTAGTCGAGGCAGGGGTTAGTTGGGCCTTGACTTCCTGGCAGGTGATGCAGGAGTTGACTAATTCCAGTGCTTCCCTTTTAGTGAATGCCCCAGGTGGCTGCTAGGTGAGCAGTGCCATTGTGGCCAGGGTGTCCATGCTGCTGATGCATCCATTCTGCAGCTAGCACTCCAGGGGTTTGCTGGAGGAAGGGGTCGGGTGCCTTCTCTGGGGGTGGCTGAGCATCTGCTTCAGCAACAAGGGCTTCTGTGCTGTCTTTGGCTAGCTCATCTACTTGCCTGTTCCACTTTGCTTCAGGCCCTTCAGCTTTTTTGCTCCCATGTGCTGCACTAACATGTTCTATATGTAAGGGAAGGCCCTCCTCTGCCATTGTCCACAAAGCCTCCCACTCATCACAGCTCCAAATGTCTCTGCCTTGTCTTTTGAAGTTTTCCTTTTTCCACAGGGGTAGCTACTTGGTGCAACTCTCTACTGCCATCCATGAATTGCAGTAGATATAAATGGGTTTTGTATAGCCTGACTCTTGTAACAGTTCATAGTTGGCTATGTTGACTACAGCGGCCAGTTTGGCATACTGTGCATTTCGGCCGTTTCCCCTGTCATAAGCTGCTTACTATCTTGAACCTGTATGGCAGCACTCCTCCAGGTGTGACTTTTGGCTGAGCTGTTGGTAAACTAGACTTCTGTCTCTTCTGATGTTTCCATGTCAGGTGAGAAGGGAGGTGCTTCCTTGATGGGAGGTGGCTTATCAGAGCTGGCTGTGTCTGGGTATATATTAACTGTGCTTTCTGTGACCTTTTCCACTAGTGCTGAATATCTCTTTGGGGTTACCCACTGAACCTGACTTAAAATATAATAGATCTATTTCTGCACTGTTGTTTCTTGGGACCTCCCTCCGGGCGGGAGGTATCAGTCAGACAATGCCATTCCTAGGATAGGTACCAGAGTGGTTATGACAGTGGGGATCTCCCTTCTCAGGGCCTCTGTGGCTTCTAAAACTATGGCTGCATTTGTTCTAGCAGGGTGTATTGGGCTTCAGCCCCCTCCCAGCCTCAACTCTAAAAGCCAGGGGCTTTCCCTCTGCCTTAGGTGTACCTCTGTGCCATAAGCTCTAATGGGGCCCCCCGTTGGACACATTTACATGGAGTCAGAACTCCTCTTCTGGGCGTCGTGCTGCTAGGGAGGTGTGGGTGGTTACTGCCTCCTTGAGGGCCTGCATGGCATGTTGGTGTTCGGGGTCTCATTCCCACTGTGCATTTTTCTTGTACAAATTATACAAAGGCCAGGCCAACACACTAAATTAGGTGACATGCAGGCACCAGAAGTTAAGCACTCCCATCTGGGCTTGCAGTTCTTTAATATTGTTGAGGCAGGGGTATCTACCAAGCTCTGCAGCTCTTTAGCTGGTATGGTGGGTCTGCCTTGTTGCCACTGGATTCCCAGGAATTCACACTGGGGTCCAACTTCTTGGATCTTTTTGCTGGACAGTGTGAATCCAAATGCCTGCACCTTCTCCTTTAGGAACTCAAAAGCACAAATGATTAATTTCTGGTCCTGGCCTCCCACCATGACATCATCAACACTCTGCCAGGCACGCACCTTCAGGTGGCTCAGTTGGACTTCATGGACCACCGCAGCTAGCACTCTGTGGGCCAAGGTGGGGCTGTGCACCCAAACCTGTGGTAGGACTGTATAGGTGTACTGCTGTCCCAGCCATGTGAAGGCAAACAAAGGCCAGTGATCTTCATGGATGGGAATAGCAAAGAACAAGTCTTTAATGTCCACAGATCCCATCCACTGTGGTCCATAACACCTAATGTTTTCTGTTAATGCAGGGGATGGGACCATGGCTGTCATATGGTTGGTATTGGCATTCAAAGCTTAAAGTCAATAGTCAATCGCTAATCCCCATTTGGTTTATGTACCAGCCACACTGGGTTGTTGTATGGAGAATGAGTCCGAAAAACGGTTTCATCCTCCAGTGCTGATTGATGCTGTCCTAGATGAGTTGTGTTGCTTGGAGGGGGGGCGGTATTGAGGTTGGTGTACCCCCTTCACGACCGTCAGGGCAAGTGAGGTCATGGAACATTGGGCTACTGCTGTCATCATGTCTTTCTGCTCAATTTCCCGGGCTGTGATACAGCCAAACTGCCAGGTTTCCTGCTTAATAATAAACCGCTGCCCTTGCAGCACATTTAGTCCCAATAGATTCGGCCCTCCCTGGAGCATTATAGCAGCTGTTGTTATTATGGAGCTGTTAGGCAAGGTGAAAGTGGGCCAGACCAAACGTCCTGGTCGTCTGGTACCTCCAACTCCTACCACCTGGTAGGGGGTTCCTTGTGCCCCTTTCTGGTCTGCACAATCCAAAACACATACCTGAGCACCATTGTCTAGTAGCATGTCAATTGACTTTTTTCTTCCATTTAAACAAATCTTTATAGGCACTTTGATTAAGGGGCTAATATTATTCTGTGTTATTGGTCCCCAATTCTCTACTGTCCCCATGATGGCCCCTTCCACAGGAGGCTGGGTCAGCCAGGAGTCCTACTGCAGGGGGTTAGGGACTGCCGAGGGTTCTGTCTTTCCCTTTCCACCCTCACAGTGTTTGATCCATAACACTTGCAGGACTGTGGTAGACAGTCCATCAATTTGCTCTTTACTAAACCCTGCTGCCAGTAACTCTCTCCACATTTGCGCCCACGGAGCTTTAGGTTTTTCATTTCCCACTTTCCCGGACTTGTGGGGCCCTGCTGAGTCATCTATCTCAGAGGCCACTGCCATGGCCTTGGCAGTTTTTATTGGTTTGGGAAGCCCTGGCTTCTGCAAGGGGGGCAGAAGTTGTACCAACCTCTGGATCACGTTTCTTACCAGGTGAGTCACTAACTCTTGTTGTAATGCCAGCAGACCTGAAGTGCATTCCGTCAGTGCTGTCCAGCAGAACTTCCTCCACGTGGCTTCTATCTCTAATTCTTCATGTAGAGTATGCCTCCAGTTTCCTGCTTGAATGATTTCTGTCAAAGCTAGCTAATAAAGACAACGGATATCTTCTTCTAAGTTAGTCCATGCCCATGGGGGAGGTGTTAAACTCTTCTTCCATGTTACCCATGCTATCAGAGGGTGAACCAGGGGAAGGTCCTTCAGTCAGGAGCTTGTCCTTGCTCACAGAGGAAGGGCAGAACAGAAGGGTCATTGCTGTCCCATGCCCCGGATCTCTTACTCTGGTCCTCACTCACACAGGAAGTAAGAGATCCGGGGGCATGGGACAGCAATGTCCCCCTGTTCTTCCTGTGATGGCATGGATTAGGGACACCTGACTTCACTGAATCAACTTGACGTGTACCTGAGACTGAGGGACTATCGATAAGTTACTAACCAAGTGGGAAGTCGTGGTTGATTTCTGTGTTTTTATTATCACTGCCAATTTTAACTTGTAGTGTTATGTTAACTGTTTATTAATTTAACCTTTTTTCTAACTGTCATATGTGTAAACTATATTTTTTGTTGTTATAAGTAAAATTCATTTTTTTTTTATAAGTGAAACTTGTCATTGCTTTCCTCCCAACATCACCTCCTCGATCCCAAACCAAAAAAGCCCAGTGGCTAATGTAAGTTGCAGTACTTAGTTAGCCTGCAACTAAATTGATATACTCACAGTGCTCAGCTGGCCTGTGACAACATGCAAATTAAAGCTTGATAGAAACCTGTTATACAGTTAGTACACATTTTCAAGGTATTTATGGATGGTTGGACCTCTTTATTGTGTGATAGCTACTTTGCATATGTAGAGGGTCTTAAGGTAATTGCACAATTAACTAATTAATTGCACAATATCTGTAACGTGTAGAAGGGGGCCTCAGAAAGATTTCTTTATGTTTACATTAAGAATTCAACTTAGGCTTGTTGTTCATGACAGTCTCTTTGTATAATGTATTATTTAATAATTACGAATTATTTATTTTTTTCTATTTTAATGTCTAGCCTCTAGCATTGTTGGAACAGATAATCCAGTAAACTACTAATGTATCATCCTCTCTAAGGCACCTGTCCATCAAAGCACTTAAATACTTCTTTAACTGTAAGAGCATGAATAGCCTTACAGAAGTGAATTAGACTACTCAAATGCTTAAAGTTGGCCAGGTGCTTACATACTTGGATGATGTGGGTATAATGCCCCAGTTAGAACTCCAAAATTTCAGTTTCTTCAGTTTGTCCATTTTGTTGTCGTATTGCTGTTCCTTTTAAAATATGTGTTTCTGTTTGCCTATGTCTTGTTTTGATAATAGAAACCTGAGAATGATCATCTCAATAAAAATTAAGTCCTTGAACTTTGTTTAGTGGCTTTCAACATAAGCTCTCTTTTCTGTTGCAGTATCTAGATAACTCCTGACCTAATAAATTCATAAGCAGCTGGACCCTTCTTTAATATAATTATGGACAAAAGCTACACAATTCTTCAAAATAATTCTCACCCCCTTCTCTTTCCCATGCTCCCCACCACCCCCCACATACAGTTTTTTAGGATAGTTGTCTTTTCCTAAAAATATAATTAGCCAAAATATATTTGAAATGACTACAGGATTTCAATAGTAGTCAAAGAACTTAGCAGCAAGAAAAGTTCAAGTAGCACAATAAATGAATCCTTAATTATAATCTATATATATAATATCTTAATTCTGGGGTTCCATGTCTAGCAAATCCCCGCCAGTTGATGAGTCCTTTGGATTGTGAAACATAAAATATTATAGCTGCAATCAACGTAGTTCTTCAGGGAACAAATGCAAGAATTTAGACTGTATGTGAAAATTATTGATTTTATTATGATTGCCTGGGTTTTTCTCTTCTGTCGTAATAATGTTTAATAACTGTGAGGCAAACAAAGCCATGGATACTGCTACCAAGTTTTGCTGACACTTCAGCTTCAAATGCATACCGTACAGAATATGAATTTTGTATTGGAGACTTTAGGAGGCTGCTCATGGTAAAGGAAGGTACTGAGTATCCATAGTTTCTTCTGGTTTGTTGTTACTCCCATTTTTTTTATGTCAAATTTAGCAGCGAGGAATGGAGGAATCCCTTGTTCATTTTCCTTGCTAGAGATAGGAGCTTAAACTTTCATAGCTATAGCATGTAGGAAAATGTGGAATAAAATGTAGAACCTCTCCTTGGGGTGGTAACTGAACTTTCCTTGAAACTGTCCAAGTGGCTGGTATATGACTTCATCAGTTGTGCCAGGAAGGGAGTATGTTGGATTCCATATGGTTACAAGGGGCAAGTCAACACCCGTTATTTGGATGTAACAGATGCAAAATGAATGATACTATGCAGAGCTAATTAAGGAGGCCTGGTGCTTGAATACATGAGCATCATGCTCCTTTTCCAAACAGCCAACATTAACATCTGTGGGGCAGCTCTTGTAATCCAGCAGACTCTACATCATCATAAGGATCTACCCTTTCATGTTGTACTCAAATGGGTGTGGGGTGTAAAATAGGTGGTGTATGAGTCCCATCAGTAGCCACATAACAGTTTATAAATCCCTTTGCCTGGAAGACCTGGATTATGTAGTTGACATTGCCTAGACTCACAACTTTGTGCAGGATGACTTTTTAACATTTTAATCATGAGATCACCCTATTTTGATTCCCATGGCTAAAATATTTCCCTACTGAGCCGTAGTAGTCTATGATGGCCAGCTTCCACAGTGCAGTCACCATCCATTTCACCACAGGCAGATTGCTGTCCTCCTCATGTCAGATTGCCACAGAGTGAGTGTGGCACAGATCACAATGAGGAAGACTCTGAACACATTAGAGCCATTCGGAATCCAAGGTGGGGACAAGGAAGACAAATGTAGCTGACTGAAAGCATTTGAAAAATGATCGGCACAGATACAAAAGAACCAAAGTGCATAGAAAAAATATGCTGTGGGTAAAAGATGACACCTACACAAATCTCTCACAAGCCTGAGCATCAATAACGCTTTTCACATTCATCCCAAGATGCACTGAATTGCAAACCCCTCTGTGATGCCTTTCCAACACACGCTTTACACTTTGACAGCAGTGGGGACTCAGAGTGCTACTAGAAACACAAAGATGTGTCTGCACTCTGGTGGTATAGTACTGGCAGCTGCGGTACACCAACAGACTTCTTTCTTGTTCTTTCTCCCTCTTTGTTGATACATTTATATTCTGCTGTGAAATTGCATGCACTTGGAGAAGCAGCATGCTATGTAAGTGCCCCTGTCTGGATCCATCATATTGCTGTTTTCTTTATTTTGCAAGTGTTGTTGCTTCAGTACAGTTTGGGGAATATGAATGATTTTGGTTACAAATGCTATTGACGATGTGGTAAAAGGTTAGACTGATGATGAGAAAATAGATATCTATAAATGTGCTTTGAAGTTATTCTTAAGAAAAAATAACTTGATTTTCATTGTTTAGGTAGTTATGCCATAAGAATAGTTCTTAAAGCCTAATGGCTTTCATTTTAATGACCGGGGTAAATTTTTTGAGAATCCTTAAGACTGATTGGCTTCTGAAATTCTTACTATAGGTGCCCAAGGTTTTGCTTCTGTAGCACATACTTATATGAATGAAGAAGCACCCTAATTTTTTACATATGTGAAGTACCTAAGACCTCCAGCTAACCTCAGTGAATAAGGCTGGTTGTTCAATGCCTTTTGAAATCAATACACTATACACAGAAGTATAGTTATTTAAGTCCTGAAAAATTTAGGCTTAACAAGCTATTAATTCAAAGCAGTTTGTATAAAAAATTAAATACAATTGATTGAAATCAAGTCTTCTTAAGAACGCTTCCAGAAGCTCAGCAACAAATTCTTAAGATAAAAAATCACTTGAGAATGTGACAAATTATTACATATTAGAAAAGAAGAAACAAAAACATTTTGGTCAATATCAGATGCATGCTTTTTTTTTTTTATAAAATGTGTCCAGAAGTTTAGATGGACTTTAATCTAAGACCTGTAATGAAAAACAATTTCAGTAAAGAAAAATTAAATCTGACCAGAACACAAGCAATAAATGATGGTTATTTAAATGACAGACTCTTCTGTGCACATCTCTGCAAAAAAATTCATAAAAATTACTCAATTAAGAGTGAATCCATCCCAGGAGAGGTATGGTGCCTTACTCTGAAAATTAGTAATTAAAATCAATTAATTAAATGTAGTAATTAGTCATTAATTCAGTATATGTCCGGTCAGCGTATAGCAAAATAATGGCTAACTAGCCACAAAAATATTCCACCAAAAATGTGGGAATATCTTTATGGATGGTTTGTATGGCACCATAAATTGTATGGCATGCCCTTATCCCAATGTTGAGAATCAGCTGGCTGTCAGCATTGGTATCAAGATCAGGGTTGGCATCAGGACCAGGACAACCCAATCCCAATGCCAAAAACAGGCTTCTGGGCAAGTGGGTGTCAAGGTTCCTGGCAGGGGCCTCTTCCCTTCTTCCCCCTCTCTCCATTCCTGAGAGTCTTACTACCCACACAACCCACAGACTTTATTGCCTTACCATGCAGACCCCATGCGGGCTGTAAAACAAGGCACTTAAAAATGCCAGTGCCCTATGACCTGACATTTTAAAGTTCAAGACCACGTGCTGTTGCACCAACAGCCCTAAATTCAGGGCTGTGGGCACCCAGCTTTGAACTTTCATAGTACTGGCAGAATCCAGAGTTTGCAACCTGGCTAGCGAGGCTGCTGGCATCAGGCTTTGGAGTTACTGTTGCTCCCATGTTTCACTTGTGCTGGGAAGTAGTAAGGGCATGACTGGAATTTGATTCCTGGCCCCAAAATGATATCTGTTGCCATGCATGTGTGGCATAGCAGGAGATGCAATAGTTGGAACTGGGGTTCAGATCCCATATGGCCATTAAATTAATGTCTGAAAGAAGCCCTAGTATGCAAGTGAACCAGGTGATCTTTGAGAGTCATTCCAACACTGATGCTATGGTAAATTACTACACAGTTTATAGAGGGGCAAGCATTTTTGTTTTTAAGAGTCGGGGGTCCTAAACGGGTAAATCTAAATAGTTTTATAAGTGGGCAAGTGGACATAATTTTTACTAAGCACCTATGAAACCAAAGAAAGCCTTTAAGTTGGTTACTCCAAAGAACTCATACAAGCAATTTTCTTGTAAATTGATACATACCTGGCATCTTAAATCTAAATTAAATCTCACAACATCTTTCTGTTTGTCCAATGCTGAGCATGTATTTCCTCTCCAGGAACATGTGGTTTAAAAAACTTGGCATTTATTTGAGAGAGTGTTAATATTAAATTACATTCGCATTTCAGTATCCTCTAAATCATTACAAGAGAAAAAATCTAATGTTTTGGAAGTGCTTTTTAATTTTTCTCTCACCAATGTATGTTGAAGCCCAGATATTGTCACTGGAAATGTTCTACTGCTTTGCTTTGTTTTGTTGTAGTTCCATAGTCGATAGGGTCAGTAGGGACCTGAGCAGATCATCAAGTCTGATCCCCTGTCATGGGCAGGAAAGAATGCTGGGTTCAAATGACCCTGGCAAGGTGTCTATCTAGCCTCCTTTTAAAGACCCCCACATAGGACCGAGCATCACTTCCCTTGGAAGTTGGTTCCAGATCCTAGCCACCCTAACTGGAAGTAGTGCCTCCTGATGTCCAGCCTGAATCTACTCTCAGTCAACTTATGGCTGTTATTCCTTGTTACTCCCAGTAGTGCTTAGGGGAACAGGGACTCTCCCATTGCCTGCTGGTCTCCCTTGGCCAGTTTATAGATGGCCACCAGATCCCCTCTCAGCCTTCTCTTGTGGGGGCTGAAGAGGTTCAGGTCTTGTAGCCTCTCCTTATAGGGCCTGCCCTGCTGCCCCCTAATTGTGTGTGGCCCTCCTCTGGACCGTCGTGATGCTGTCCACATCCCTCCTGAAGTGCGGCATCCAGAACTGGATCTAGTACTCCAACTGCGGCCTGACCAGTGTCGCATAGGGAGGGAGGATCACCTCCTTGGACCTGCTCATGATGCATCTGTGGATGTATGACAAGGTGCAATTAGCCTTCCTGATCACATCCTTATATTGGCAGCCCATGTTCATCTTGGAATCAATAATGACTCCAAGATCCTTTTCTGCCTCTGTGCTGACTAGAAGGGAGTTCCCCAGCCTGTAGGTATGGTGCTGGGTCTTCCTCTGTACTTGTCAGTATTGAATCCCATCTTATTCTCATCTGCCCACCCCTGTAACCTGTCCAGATCCAATTGCATCCTGTCCCTCCCTTCTAGCGTGCCCACTTCTCCCCACACCTTAGTGTCATTTTTGTTATTTTTTCTTCTTGTCAAGTTTGAGTGCTTGCAGTAGTTAACAGGATGAATTGTAATGAGCTCTGGAAAGCTGAGGCAGACAGCAGAGACTGAGTTTCTTGGTCATTTTCCTTAGTTGGCTTACCATGTTACCCCCACCCCAACTCTTACTGGACTATGCATGTGAATGAGCAGGCAGGTGTTGTACAGGTGCTCCAGTTCCCCTGAAACTGTGGCCTATGCCATTCTACCCCACCCCGTTTCCTGGAGTGGGGGCATGCAGCATAAGCTGAGGAGGGAGGAGAAGTTCCCAGACTCTGTCTTCTGCTGCAGCCAGAGTAATAAGGGCAGTGGCAGCTGGGTGGAAGTCCAAGGGGTCACATGGTAACCCCTTGCAGGCCACATATGTGCATCTCTAAAATGAGAATGTTAACTTCTTAACATTTCAGTGGATCCTCTGAGATCTAATTAATTTATCTAGGTCTTGAAAAAAAGCCTTGCTTTCTATATAGAAGTTTTCCTGTTATCAAAATGGTACTTCTAAGCTTACCTAATGCTTAAATAAAGAATTTAGCAAAGCCATTCTCCTTTCCTTTTCCTAGTCATTGGAGAGGTGGCTCTTGGCCTTCTGAGTATGATTAGGAAGCAGTGTTTCAGCATTGCAGATTAATTATTCCTCTTTTAAGAGCAATAAAATTTGCACTTAACTGGCTTCTTACATTAGTAATCATTTATGCCATTAAATGACCCAGCTGTGCTGTGCATAATCCAAATTGCTATTTACATAAGGGTGGCAGGCAATTATTATGTGGAGGTTTGTATAAAGTTATGCACAAATGAAACTATACCTCTCAAAAGGGGCTTGCAACCTGATTCATTCAAAAAGTAGCCATAGGTTACACCAATCCTCAGTGGAAATATTTGCTATATGAAAGGAACCCATGTCTTCTTTAGAACTTTTCCTCACTATAATGGAAAATTTTGTTTCTTTGGTTTTAAGTATAAATGTTTTTGAATGCTGATAAAAGAAAACCCTTTCATTAAAAACATCTTCAGCACCTTTTGAGTAGGTTTAAACTGGAGCCTTTTTGTTGCATAAGAGGTGGTGAAGGGTGAAGTTTCATGTTACACTTAGACCATACTAAATCTATGCAATGTTAAGCAATGTGAAAATAAGACCACACTGGCTGCATCTACACAAGATGTTTACTGTTCACTAGCATTGAGGGGCATGAACCATGATGCCACACTACTGCACAGTAGTAATGAGCTACTGCACAGTCAGCATCACCAGGAAGCCATGCAGGTATGCTACTGCGCAGTAACACCGGTTACTGCTCAGGCATTTAGTACTTGGGTATACAAGTACTAAATGACTGCACGGTAACAACTGTGCAGTCAGCATCTTGGGTAGATGTGGCTACTGGGTACATCTACATGTAAAATGAATGCGAAGCAATACATTCCGGTGTATACTGCACTGGGTTTTATTGCTCCTGGGTACTGTGTTTACATGTATACTTGGAACCACAGCATGTTGAGGCAGGTCAGAGCAGCCCTGGCTGGCAGCTTGCCAACCTGGGGCTTCTCCAGCCTGGCTCAACATGCTGCAGGGGGGCTGGTTGGGGCACAAGGATGCTTCAGAGTGGGGCTAGCTGGCTGGCAGCCCTTTCACTGAAGCACCTTTATGCCCCAGCCAGCCCTGTCAGCATCTACACGTGCATTATTGCTCAGTAAGAGCTTGGCCACAGAATACAATTGTATTTACAAGTACTAACCTATGGCAGAGTTCATTAGTTTCCTGTGGTCTAATAGGGCTGCATGTGTAGATGTGGAGATTTTAATGTGGAGCTAATTAGTCAGCTCTGCCGTAAATGTCTCATGTAGATGCACCCACTGTAAGCTGTTACACATTAATGTTTAATAGTGTTTCTTGCTTATACAGCTTTGACTTGTCACTAGAGGGCTGGTGAGCAGCATCATGGCTAGAAGCCCAGGCACCTGGGCTATGTCCCTGTACAGGATGGGTGGGGGGCAGGGTCACAGGAACCAGTGCATCCTAGAATGCTGAAGGACTGCGAATGGCTCATTTTATCTCTATGAAGCAGACTGCAGTTGCACATTAAGATGTATAAACTAGTTTTAAGCACCTGTCTACTTTTAGTTCTTTTTATTTTATCCTTTAGGGCAGGGGTCCTCAATTGCTGGGCCATGGCCTAGTGCCAGGCTGTGGCAGGTTGGCTGCTGGTCTGCAGCACGGTCAGCTGCTGGACCAGAAGTGGCCGTGGACTGGCAAACCACGGCCCCCCAGAGCCGAGCAGAGAGGCCACAGCTCCTTCTGCAGGGCCTGCGCCAATGTGGGGTTTGGCCCACCTCTCTGCCCAGAGGATGGGGTTATCCTTACCCGTCTTCCAGGCAGACATTCTGGCTGCAGTCAGCTGTGACTGCTGGGCTGTGGTTTGCCAAGCTGTGAGCACTTCCAGGCCATGGTTTGCCAGGCCACAGCATAAAAATTTTGGGAAACCCTGCTTTAGGGCCTTCAGTGGCTGACTTCCATCATTTTGTGGCCAAGCCCCCAGCTGCCATTTCCACCCATTGCCTCTCCACCTCCCATTTCACTACCTAGTCCTCATCATTAAAATGCCTCCCTCCAGCCTTATGCTCATGCCCACTTACAGCATGGATAGAATCTTGTTTGACTTGCCAGCACTCTAGTAGTACCTCATAAGTGCAGCTTCTAGTCAGACCTCTGCTTACCAGCCTTCTAGTGGCAAAGTACAGCTGTGCAGGTCAGGGACAGTCAGAGATTTTTAGAATAAATATGTAACTACTCTAAACTTGGACTAACACTAACACCAATCAATATTTGAGAAGTTGGAAGTGTAATGTGTAACAAAACCCAAGTCCAAGCTGGGTAGTACAGCACAGAGTTAACCCTCATCTGTACTGATATAACTTTAAGATGCTCAGAAGGCACTTAGCACAAGTTAGCACAAGTAGACATTCACATTTTAAATGCCCTTAGCATGGTCTAAGCATAATGGGTCACTTCACCCAAAGACAATACACTTTATGATATGGTTTGACTCTAATGACAGATGTCTACATTTTAATGTCCCTAAATGGAGTATCCTTAAAGTCTTCTAAAGTTTTGATGCTTTCTAAGACGGATCTTTTACACTGTTTTCCTGAAATACAGATCATACCTATGCCTACAAGAGTGGCCTTGTTTCAGAATGCCACACTTCAACTTAATTTTAAGCCCATCTGGATACAAAACAAAACAAAAAATCTTTGCCATTGTCATGTAATCTTGTGTATGTCTCACCATTAGAAATTATTTACTTTCTTTGCATTTCCTTCAACTGTTTTATTATCCATCTCTTCAATAGTTTCATAGTTTCATAGTAGCTAGAGTCGGAAGGGACCTAGGTAGATCATCTAGTCCGACCCCCTGCCTTGGCAGGAAAGAG
>NW_017728948.1:71699761-71774898 GCF_001723895.1 Crocodylus porosus | reverse complement strand
TCTCCCTGGTTGGGAGGTCTGTAGTAGACTCCCACCGTTAAGTCTCTTTCCCCTCGACTGCCTTGTATCCTAACCCAAAGCACTTCAGAGTGCCCCTCCCCTGACTCCTTACAAATTGACGAGGATGTGTATTCCTCCTTAATATAGAGAGCCATGCCCCCACCTCTCTTTCCTATCCTGTCCCTCCTGTACAGCTTATAGCCCTTGACATTCACCGCCCAATCATGTGTTGAGTCCCACCACGTTTCTGTAATCCCCACTATGTCCGGGCTGGTGTCAGTCAGCAGGAGGGTGAGTTCCTTCTTCTTGTTACCCATACTACTAGCATTTGTGTAGAGGCATTTTAGGCCTCCTGTAGATATGTGTACTGACCCCCTCATCCCAGCGTTACCCTGGCCCCTATCTCTTAACCTGTTTATTTGCTTCGCTCTGTGGTCTGGGCTGGGCTGGGCTGTAGTTGTGGGTGTTGTTTGGTCTGGCAGTCTGATGTTTCCTCCACCCTCATCTACCCCTTCCCCCGATGAGCCTAGTTTAAATCCCACCAGAGTAGGTCTGCCAGCCTAGAAGAGAACACATGCTTACCTTTAGGGGAAAGGTGGAGCCCAGCCCATCCCAGCATATCTCTCATTGTGATGTGCCGATCATGGCTGAGGAAGCCAAAGCCCGCCTCGAAGCACCATTCCTGTAGCTGCCAGTTGGTCTCTGCAATGCACGCTTCATGCCGTCTGCCTCATTCACTCACTGGCAGGATAGAAGAGAAAACCACCTGTGTGCCCATCTCCTTCAGCATGCACCCCAGAGTGTGTTAGTCCTCCATCAGGCAATCGGGGTTCCTCCTGGCCGCATCATTAGTGCCCACATGGACTAGGTAATAATCGGTGGCCTGGATTACGGTTTGGAGTATCCCTGTCACATCCTGAATCCTTGCTTCAGGTAGGCAGTAGACCTCACATGCTGAGGGGTCCCGGCGACAGATGGGGCCTTCCGTACCTCTCAGGATGGAGTCACCAATGACGATCACGCGACGCTTCCTCCTGCTGGCCTTCTTGCCTCCTTCGGCTTGCATGGGACCCGGTGTGTGTGGAGTTGCCTCCTCCCAGGTTTCGTCCTCTACTTCCTCCTCTTCCTGGGCTGTCAGGGCTTCGTACCTGTTCTCCAGCCGGACTGGAGGAACTGGTGCTGCTGTGTTTCGAGCACCCTGGCATGGAAGATGACTGTCTGCCACTTAGCAGTGGAGGGCTCTTCTTCAGGTGCATTCTCCATGGTCACACAACCCTGCAGGGAAAGAAAATACCTGTCAATTTCCTCCTCTGCCTCTCGGATTCCCCTCAGCCTGCTAACCTCCTCCTGGAGTTCCCTCACCTGCGCCTGCAGGGCCCTAAGGCGGGCGCCTGCAGGACAGGTGTGGGGGTCCCCAGTCCCTGCCCCTCCAGGCCTTGCTGGGCAGCTCCTGCAGCCCAGGGGGTTGGGGGATGCCAGCCCCCCCGTGGGCTCTGTCTGGGTGGAGGCCTCAGACAAGCCCCGGGAAGGTCGCACCCCCGGACAGGGGCCCTGGCAGCACTCCATGTCAATACCATTGTAGGAGTTACTGAATTTCTAGCTGAGTTTGGCTCCTCTGCCCCGCGCTAGCAGGAGTCAGCCTCTGGGCCCCTTCTGCTCACTCTCCGGCACGAATGCCGGCACAAACGCTGGCGCGCTCTTACAGACCGCGCCTGTTTGCGCACTCTGTTCACGCGGCTCGGGAGCGCAGCTCCCTACTGGCTCAGCTGGGAGAGATCCGGGGGGCTTCCCCTCTGGATCCGGCTCAGCTGCGTCGGTCCCTCTGCCCCACTTACCTTAGGGGGATCAGCTGCTGCTGCCCCCGCTGCTGCTCCGTTCACCTCTGCTGCTCTCGCCTCTGCTCTGGGTCCAGTAAGGGGGCACACGTGTGTAAGACACACGTGTGCCTGTGTCCTTCCTCTCCCCACTGCTCCTAGCTCCTGAATACATGTCTGATTGTATTAACTTGGACAAAAAAGAGGAGCTGATAAGCCACTTGGCTGTCACTTTGTGCATCAGATATGAAATAGCACATAATTCCTTGAAATTGCACACAAAGCTAAACTAAGTCAATTGAGGGCCCTTGGGCATACCATTACATGAAACTTGCCTACCCAAATGTTGGGACATGTTCCAAAGTGGAAGTAACAAGAAGGCTATGTCATTCTAAAGACAGAGAGACAATGGCATGGGGCCAGCTTCCATCTCCCAGGAGCAGCAATGGCCCCTCTTCCACAGGAGGAGAAAGAATTGTACCAAGGGGAAACACTCAATGCTAACCTACAGGTGCATCCCCCCCAAGGCTAGGTCCCCACTGCAGTCTTCCTACCACACATAAGGATGTGCCTAATTGGGGCCCTTCCAGGACTGCATTTTGAAATGAATACTATGATGCCTGGAGCAATTCTAACTGCTTATGTGGCAGATATTTTATATCATAGATATTGTAGGTAGACATCTGGCACCAAAAATCTCATTTTCAAGCTATTTTTTTTTATTTACAGCCAGAGTTGTTGGTTTCTGTTTCTTTCTCTCTCTCTTATTAAATAAAAACAGGGTCTACAGGGACACATGTCTTTTTTTCTTTTTAAGGATGACAGCTTTGGTAAGGCTGCTCTCTGCCCTTTCGTACCAAAGAGCACTCACTCTGTCATGGTCAAATGGAAAGGGATGGCTTCCTTTTCATTTTGTAGTCTGTGACAGAGCAGAGTAGTAATACCTCCTACTACTTCCATTCATGTCCGTTCTCAAAGTCCCCCATCCCTCTGATGTTCCTTGCATGCAACATCATTTTGATTCTCTTAATTCATCCATTAAAATAAGGACACCTGCCTATTTGCAGTTGAGATTCTGTCTAGTCCTAGGTCAAGACAAGCACTGCTCACCTTTTGGGGCAACTGTTGAGTCATCTTTAAGAAGTATGTATCATGTTTGTCAGTACATTTCAGCACCAATAGTAATGAACTTGCATCAGTGTTCAGGTCTAGAGATGTATCTAATTTTGGGTGCCCAGATTTAAAGGCATACAAGTCCTGTTACAGTCACTGGAACTATGTGAATTCTCTACCAACTGTATCAACAGTAATTGTAGATTTGGCAAATGTACTTCCATTTGCCAAGTGTGCATAGATAAACACACACATACATAAACACACATACAGAAAGCAGGCATCCAGGACACACACACACACAAAATAGATGCCCAGGGGACACACACAGACATGCACAGAACCCAGCCATCTAGTGCACACACACACAAACACAGAACATAGTCATCTAGGACAAGACACACATGTATGCACACATACATGCATGCACGCAGAGCACAGGCACCTGGGACACACACACACACACACGCACATGCAGAAAACAGGCATCCAGGACACACACAAACACACACTCACTCACTCACATGGAACACAGACATCTGCAACACACATGCGTGCACACACATACATACATGCACATATAGAAAGCAGGCATCCAGGATGCATACACATGCTCACATACACACAAAACTTAGGCATCCAGGACATACAGAGAATATGGACATCCACAATGGACACAGACATGCACACAAAACACAGGTGCCTGAGGCACACCTGGACCACTGACTTGTATGCAGCTGAGAATGATGCCCATGTCTTGCATAATTCCCTGTTCTCCAGGCTGATGGAGAGTGGTGCTATGCTCCCAGGGTCCCTGACTTCATCATTGGTGACATCATCAATGCACCAATCCTCATCAGGGGGCCAGCCTCTCACCTCCTGCCCTGGATCATGTAGCCCTATGGGAGGCAGCTGGACCACCAGAAGGAGCACTTCAACTGTGAACTGGGCTTGGCACAGTGAGCACATGCAACAAAGGGATGGGGGAGAGGGCAAGTCCCTTGACAAGGTTTATGGCCCTGGCCCCACACAGTGGGAGGCTGCCCAGATCTGCAAAGTTCTGGCTGAGTAGCTCCTCATCTCTGTGGACTGGATAAGTAAGGCCAGAGGGCTTTCAATGCCCTCACCCTGGCACCAGGCCACGGGTCTCCTGCCTTGGGCTCCTCTAGCCCTTCATCACAAGCAGTGCTGCCCACAACCCAGGCTGCCTGGGCACTGTTCCCCTTCCCCTTTCCCTCTCTCCTCCCTTCACCTACCTTGGGGCACACATCTGGGTGCAGGGGAATGTGCCACAAGGAAGAGATGTGCCTCAGTTTAAAATATTTGCGTTGCCAAATGTTTCCTGTGTTTAATAACGAAAATGTTTTGTTCATTGCCTGTGTCTCAGCTTCATCCCTCCTCTCAATTCACACAAAACAGCAAACTTTTGGAGAGAGGGGGTGGGGGTTGAGAAAGGTGTGACAGAACCTGGAAGGGGCAGCTAGGACAAGGAAGGAGTTTGGGGTCAGGGAGAATGCTGCAGGGTCTGAACTCAACAAACATGAAACTTTGGAGAGAAGGCATAAGGTAGGGGACTTTTGACTTGACACCCTACTTTCAAGGGTCTGGAGTCAAGACCAGGGACTTATCCACACAGGAGCTTAGGAGCTGGACAGCTGTGTGATCATGGACCCAATGTCTATCTAAAAGAACTGCGGGCTTGGGGCTGGGGCTGGGGCAGGGACAGGTGTGTTGAGGGTGGGGATGTGGAGGCTGCAAGTCAGGAAGCATAGCTGCAGAGGGTGCTGAGGACTCCTGGCTCACCCACATGGTGCCCCTGGGACCATGTGTCCTCCTTCAAGGACCTACAGTCCTTACCAATGCCTGGGGCTTATGTCAGGCAGCTGTCCCAAGCCAGGGAGATGCCTACTCCCACCAAGGCTGTGCCACTCCCCTACAGTGGTACCCAGGCCATGAGTAGGGCCACAGTAGGGAGCAAAAGAACAGGGCCTCCTGCCTGGGGGCTGGATGAGCTAAGGAATGATTCATACATGGAAGGATGGGCAGAATAAAACAGATGCATCCCTTTCATGGCAAAGAATGCCCTTGTTACAGGAAGGATAGAGAGGGAAGTGGGAACTCATGAAAAAAGCAGGGAACTGCAAATCACTGGGTGCATCTATTCAAGATGCTATGTCACCATAGTGATGATCTATGGCAACATAGTGTCAGCAGGCAGTAATCGTGATGCTGCCACTATGTTGCTGTAGCAATGAGCTACTGCACAGTGGCTTGTTGCTATGGTAAAGTAGGAAACAACCCATATGCCACTGGGACTGCGCAGTACCAGTGGGGACTGCGCAGTCATTTGGTACCAAGTACACAGTCAGGGGAATGTGTAGACGTGCCCAGTATCTTGAATCCTACTTCTGGCTTTACCACTCACCCCATGTGTAGCCTTAGGCATAGCATTTAGCCTTTGTCCAGCATGAGTTGCCCCAGTGCAAAGTAATAATAATACTTACCATTTCTTAATATCTTTTACACAAAGACCTTACTGCTCTTTCTACCTTGTGACATCTCGTTTTCTAGGTGGACAATGTAGAACACAGCAAAGATGAGTGACTTTTTAAAGGTCATACAGGAAATTTAGTAGAACAGAGGTAAATGAGATCTTACAACTCAATCTACTAAACTCACAAGCTTTTAAGTCAGAGAACTATTGCTGCTATTCCTTTTCTATAGCACTTAGAACCTCCAAGAAGTGCATATACCTAGTCTGTGTAATCCTGTCACCCCATTGCTGCTATCCATCTTCTTTCTCCACTGAACACCAATGTGTTTTTACATCAATTTATTTTATTTTGTCTTATATTGAATTGTCTTATGCTCTGTGGGACACAAATTATGTCTTTCCCTGTGCTGTAAAGTGCTTACAATATTGGCTCCACAACTCTATGGGAACTATCATAACACAAAACACTAATTCTAATAATAAGGGTGTGATAGGGAATTTAAAGTGTATCGGAAAAAATGTCCATATGACAGATGTCTATGACGAGTTGGAAACATCAGTTTTAGCCAAAACACAACAAGTGGGACAGAAATGGATGACAAAGATTGCAAAGTAAGAGACTATGTAGGGTATATACAGGTGTTGAATTTTACATTGTGATGGTCTCCTTTTTTGAAATTTGACTATTTATTCCCTGCCTCATATATTGTGAGCTCCTAGAAGCAAATCCCATCCTGGAGGAGTATGTATCTGGTAAATGTGTAACAGATTCTGGTGCTGCTATAAATAAATGATTAATGCTATACCAGTTTTAAAGGGCACAATGTCTACATATGAACATAAATACATTAATTTGTGTTTTTTTCTCATGTGTATTTATATAAGTTATTATATCCTCTTTGAAGTATTTCCAGTTTTCAAAACAAAATTAGTTGGCGTATCTGATGAAAGGTTAAAATGAAGAACACACTATTCCCATTATTAATTCAACCTTTAGGGAATTATTGTTTTAAGTCTCAGGAAATCTTTTTAGGCATTAACCAACTCAAATCCATGCCATTTGGGGAAGTCCTTATTTTCATTTACAGTTATCTAAACTTTTTGGGAAGAAAATGATTTTGTGGTTGGGAAAGGGAGTTTGTGTATAAAATTATATAGCTTCATATTCTATGGTGGGTTTCTTTATTTAACTAAGAAGTTGCATCTGAGATTTTATTTCAGGGCTTGTAGACATGGTTTTCTTTTTATTCATTCTTTTTCACCTGGTTTCCCTTAAGCACTCCAAAATGTTTCCAATCATCAAGCCATCAGAATTAGGCTTTTATCTCTTATATGTACATACACTGAATTCAGTAGGTGTATTGAGAATGTGTGTGCATTTGAGTGTGGCAGTCTTTGAAGAATCAGGGCATCAGAGGAGTATACATAAAGAGTCTGAGAATTTTGCTATCTATGTTTCATCCAAATAGCTTTTGGGTCTGTTATGTGTATGACACCACTACATTGCTTCTACATAAAACAAATTCACTGTAACAGAAAATCCACTGCAATACTTGTGTGTATATATAAATATAGACAGTCTTTCTGTTTCAGAAGTTAAGAGCTCAGGAGAAGTTTACAGATATAAAATACAGTTGAAACAGCATTGTTTTACTCTGAAACTTCAATTTTGTAGTGCTACAAGCAACAGTTCACCATCCACATGGATCAGCTGTGTCAGGGCTATAGGATACACACCTATATGTAAAAGGATACAGCTTATAAGAAAAACAGTCCATTTTATAGTAGCATAGTATGTTTGTATTTTCAAACAGTTTCCTGCTTCTGGGTGTGTTGAGCTAGGTCAACTTAGGCCATAGCTAACCTGATTTTCCTACTGAAATTGGTAGTTACTGTGGGTTCTCAGTGCTTTTAAAATAAGATCATTGTTGTATACTTAGAAATTTTGCCTTACAGGAAAATACTTTCCATTATAGGTATATCTTAGGGAATGAGAGTCTTGGCAAGATAAACAATATGAAAGCAAAAGTCTGTTTTATTTAACACATTTAGTAGTAGTGATGGTCAACCCTTGAATGGTTGCAAAAATTGGTTTTAGTAACCAAAAATGTGTCTAGTTATCTATACTTAGATAAAACAGGGTGGTTTGGAAGTTGGCTGAGGATGGGTTTTAAGTAAAAGCATCAGCATTTCTTGGGTTTAGTTAGGTCCAAAATTCTATGAAAATACCAAACTTTTTCTCTTAATATATCATTTCAAATGTTCAGCTTTGCAAGGAGATTTTTAATTCAGTTTGTTTGAAGCAGTTTTTAAATTCAGTTGTCATATTAACTTATTGTTTCATGCATCCTTAGCACAGTACTGAAGATGCTATCAATGATAGATATAAATTTGAATGAGAGAATGCTTTGTGGGGAAGGAAGTTTACAGAAGTGGAAATTCTGGTGTGTGAAATTTTACAGTAAAACCTTTGACATGCCTTTCCATCAGCATCCCCCAGCATACCAGAGCTAGCAGAAGATAATGCAACTGGATAAACTAATGCTTTAGAAAAGTAGAGCACTAAATTCCCAATGAACTAATGAGTTAAATGGACTATTTTCAGTAGTAAACCATTAAGTAAAGCATGTGTGTAACTCTTTGTAGTTGGATAGTGGACACTTCCATAATAAAACCAAAATGAAAAATACAGACAGTGCTTTTTAGTAGCAATATGTCAGTGACCTAATGTTATATTGTTCTTAACTGGCAATGGTGGTTACAGATAGTGTTGTCTGAATACAGAGCATAGAAAATGTACCAGAGGAAATGTTGCTAGTAAACACTCTTTTTTGTTACCAGGGGTTGTTGCAAATGGGAGGCGACTGTGCTGTTGTCTGTTCCTCCTTTAAAGATGAAAAGAAATTGCTTTATTCTCTTAATAAAAGTCATGGAATGATACTCTGGTACTAGTTCACTAATGGGCTCTAAAAAAGGATATTAATTTATGCCATGGTAAATTGTTAAATTGAAATCCAGGCAGCACATACTAGTGCCGTAATTAATTGTAGAGTCTTCACCCTAAGGAATTTATTTATCACAACAACTGCCTGAATAGAAAAGAATTGAATAACTACAGATAAATCAACAGGTGACAAACAACTCATGCTTAAACCTTTGTGTCTGCCTACATTCCTGCACACTCCCACAGTGCTGCAGCAATTAATATACTCCAGTGGAAAAGGTGTGTTCCCAATTTATTTTACATGGCCCAAGCTGATATTTTGTAACCTTTGTCTATGTTAAAGTACAATTTCTAACAATCGATGCACTAAAGAGATTTCCTCTTGCATTTAAAGTTCACATCCAACTCAAATCTTATTGAAGAAGACACTCGGTTCACAGTGAGCATCATATTCTATCTAAAGTCCCAAGTTCACCTAAATCTAATTATGGTACCTATGCAAACGTTGTCTTTTTCACCATGGCATCTGGAAATGTTCTGGTTGAACATTTACATGGTTTCTGATATATGTGAATTTTTTTTTTAAGTATCAGCACCCTTATCAAGGTATTATGATACAATGATTTAGTGCCTTTAGTGTGAAATTGGATAAACTGCAGGAAAGCAAGCATAAACCTAATAAAAGAGCTGGAAATAGACAATGTGTATGCATGGCCATAGCACTGTTTGCTCAATTTTTATACTGTTCCATCTTCCTTGAATTGTGGAACTGCAGGTGCTTTGCTAAATGGACTCATCATAAAAACCTCTATATCCTTAGCCATAATGCTTCTTGTGATTTCTTATAGCTGTGTTCTTTAGTAAGACGCACAAGAATAACTGTAACTCCAGGGGAGGTTTTTTTTTCTGTCTTTGGCTCCACTTATGGTAGAGTACCAGTTTTTCATACCTGTGATAATTCACAGCTTTGAGTTTCCTGTTTTCTTATTCTTTTGAATTTAGGCTTAATGACTGAGCTTTGGGGTCTGTTTTGTGTTGAATACACTTATTTTAACTTGAGATGATTTTCAACTTGGGTTGAATCTGGAATGGTAGCACCGGGAACAGCTGCTGGTTGAAGACGTCAAGAATATGCTGCTTAAAACAAGAGCCGGACTTCTGAATTTGTAGGCAGAATATAGAGAAACCTGTGTCTTTAAAAATTAAGATAGATGACTCCTCAGGGAAAAAGCAACTCTTTCCTCTCTGTCTCAATCTATCAGAGGTGTGACTTCAGCTTGAATGGATGGACCTGGGCTACTTTTAAACTCTCCAACTTGCCTACTGCGACCAGGGTAGCTGAAGCAACACAGAGCTCAACAGAAGCTAAGCATATGAACATTTATTTACATGGTCCCCAAGCAAATTTGAAGCCCATGCTGTGCTCTGTACTAACTAATTCAGATGTGTCTACTTGAGCTTCACTAACACTTTTTTACTCCAGTGTAAACATATCTAAACAAAGAAAATGTGTTCCAGATGGGTAGCAATGAGTTACAGCAGGTGTGGGCAAAATATGCCAAGTGATTCTATCTGGCCCATGCCAGATCCCTTAGCCCTGTCCATCCCAGGCACAGGGGAAGCCCAGGCAGTGGTATGTGCACCTGGTCCCACCAGCCCTGGATGCTGAGATACCACTGGGTGTGGAGCACAGCCCACCCTATTCTCATGCATGGCTCTTGGGCATGCCAGAAGCTGTAGTATGTGGGACTAGGCAACTTGGCAGCAGGGTAGGGACAGTGCAGTGACTGGACTTGGCTTTCTAGTAGCCCCCACAATGGAAGCTCACTTTGCCCTTACACTTCTGCCAACTGCTGCTAGTGTCTTCACTGAAAGACACAGTCCCATTGCCTGGGCATCCTGGCCTTTTTGCCCTGCACCCACTGCCAGGGGCACCAGAAAGATCAGATGGATGGGTTGGGTTTCCATGAGGACTAGCCTGGGTAGGTGGGACTGGGACCTCAGGTGGGCAATAACAGGTATATGGGAGTGGGATGGATGGCCAGGGCTGAGATCACAGATGGTGACAGTATAAGGCTGAGGCCAGAGTGAAATCATCCTGCAGTATTTTGCTCCCTGTTCCTTCCCACCCAATGTCTACAAATCTACAAGCATATCTCCCAGCATCTCTTTGATCTGATGCCTACAGGGAGGGGAGTGAGTGTGGCTTTATCTTGTATCAACTTTAGTTGTCCTCTCTTTGGTGAGAAAAGGGGCTCCTGGGAATTCTTTGCTAAAAATTCCACTACCAAATATAAACTTGGGGTGGTTTCCTACCTCTGGAGTACTCACTTTTCTCTCTTGAAATACTACTAAAAGATCTAGGCAGAGAAAACAACTTCTCTTGAAGGCTCATAAAAATATTTTTGAAGAGCAGATATTTTGTATTTGGAATTGATCAGGTGGCATCAGGAGAGGTCAATATGAAAGTTAAAGAGCATCTATTCAATCTCAGTGACTGTGAATTAGCACAGTTTAACTGCACCAGAAACTCAGTTGGTATCAATACATAGTCCTTTCTCTACTCCATGACTGTTTTACAGATGAGGAGCTAAGGTATATGAAAAGGTTTACTTTTTACTGTTTATGCCGTTGGTACCCAATTTTTGACCCAGTGGTCTGGCTGAGTGGCATACAGGCCAGATCTAGTCTGTGGGTCCAATACAGCACATGGGACCAGACCAGCCCATGTATCCAGCTTTGCATGCTGGATTGTGCCTGAGCTCCATGTTCTGGATCAGGCCCTGCACCAGACTGCACCAGCAGCCTCAGCCCCACATGCAGGCCCATGTTATCCATCTTACAGGGCTTGGAAATTTGGTACTTGGGAAGCAATGGCAGTGTTAATCACTACCAGATTTGCAGACCTGTGGTTCCATGGGCCAAAAGTTAAGCACCACTTGTTTATGTTGTTTATGTAAGTGCCAAAAGAATGTATGTTCATTTGTTTCTTCTTATTTTTATGATGGAATCTAAAGTTAGGTCAAATTTGACAGTATTGCAGTTTTTGTAAGTAATGTTTTGTTTGTTTTTTGGGGAAGGGAAATATGTGGGTCACAAAAAGGATGTGCGAGCCTTGAATAATTTGAGAAAGGTCTCTAAAGTGTAGGTAAGGGTAAACATGTATAAAAGATGTAGTGTTTCAGTTGCTAGAGGGATTATAATATGTCATATGTTCATTTAATTTATGGCATGATAACAAGGCAAACCAGCCACAAGGAGATTCCACAGTTAATGTCATACTTTAAATTAAATGCATGGCATATGTCCCAGACTGGGAGTAGCCTGTATTCCATCATGAGAATTTGATTGTCAGGGTGAGGTCCCAGTTATAGTACCCACCTTGATCAATCCACATCTAGTATGGTAGGACACATGCTTTTTGGGATGGGGTATAACATTCCTCAGATTCTAATCATACCATTATTATAGTTTGCTAGGAACCAGAAGTCTCTCCTTCCTAAGAGCAGTATTTGGTGTAGGAATTCTAAGGAATGAATGGGAATAAAACAAAAATTTGGACCCAAAACAGTGTTTTTGGTTTTGCCACCGTAACCCTAGTCCCACCTAGAGGACCTTCGCATCCCACCAGTTGAGGAACCCTGGAGTAGAGCACCATGGGATGCTGGAGTCTATTGTGCTCTGGACAATGTGTAAATAGTACATCATTCTATCAAGTACCATTTTGGACAATTCTTTGTGATTTTAGAACACTTCAAAGGGCATGTATGTCTGTATGGCTAAGCCTTTGAAGCACTTCAAAGATGTTTGAGATCCTTCACAAGTGAGGCCAAACCATGCCCAAAGTGCCCAGTTTTTTAAATTACAACCTGTTTTAATCAGGTTGTCTGCTGTCCTGATTGTTTTCCTGTATAAATATTCCATAATTAATCTAACACATTTCCTCTCTCCAGGAAAGATGTCATTTGTTTTAATAAGAAATGTACTTCTGATAAGAAACGTATTATTTTTAATGTATCCTTTCATATCTGTATTTAGTCGCACTGACTAACCAGAGAGTAGTCAAACAATTTCAACAGCACTGTGTAATGAAGAGTTATCATGGGTTTTATAAGTGTGCCCTTTGAATTCATAGGCAAACTGAATAGTCTGCTTTTATTTTCTCTTTTGTTCTCTCCCTTAGGGTGCTTTAAGACATTCTAGTGCACTAAACTCCCAGCTAATTAATGTGTTAGAGTTTCCAAAGGAAGCTTCCTAGGCATAAGCACAGCATTATCTATGCTATGCCTGAATCAATGCTGACTCATCTATTGCACATTTTCACAACTGTTGTAGCTGCATTGGTGGTAGCACCAGGAGAAGGTCAAATGCAAGTAGACATTGTTAAAATAGAGGTAAAAAGGGCCCTAACACAATTTGCTTATGTAGTGCTGCTGGTAGAACTGCAGTGGTGCTGAGACACTAGGTATGACATTTGGTAGTGTGAATGAAGCTTAGAGCAAGCTGTGTTCTTGTTCTTCCATTCCCGAACAAAGAGAACTTTCAGGAAATGGGAGCACGCTCAAAATTTCATCATCTTTGTCACTTTCATCTATGGTAATGCAGCAAAGGGACCCAGGAAAGGATCACTGGGCACTAATGAGAAGAACATGTGGAGACAAAGAACAAAAAAACTCTGAATTCTGTTACAATGCCTATTTGCTGCTTGGAGATGGTTGCTGGAAGCAATGGAATATATCCATCCTATTAACTTCTCTCTCTAGTTTTATTCTATGAATCTGTCTCCCCAGAGGCTCATTTTCTGAAAGGTTCTTCTGTTTGGGGTACGGGGGATGGGGGTGGGGGGACAAAAAACCAAAACCAAAATAGAGGAAACAGAATCTGGTCTACCAGCTACACAGTATTTTCCTCTTGCCGAGATTTTCCTGTCATTATGGTCACGGCTCATCTCGATGAGGAGAGATGCATGGCAAAAGCTAGATAATTCATTAACCCAAAATATCCTTGCTTCTGTGTACAATGGATGGTCCGGTGTTTGACTTCATTGCATATAGAAACAGCAGTAAATTGTTCTTTGACCTCTTCGGCCCCATCTACACATTACACTTAAGGCATGATTGACCAGTTAATCACTCCTTAAGCTGTAAGCCAGCTGCACGTTCAACCAGTTAATGGCATGATAAAACAAGCAATAAGCTACAAAGATATTCCACAAAAATGTGTAATTACTTTGTAGCTTGTTCTAATCATGTGATTAATTGAATATGTGGCTGGGTGCTCGCCTGTGGCTGGGAGCTCCCTGAGGGCCTCCCAGCCAAAGAGTGCATCACCCACTGCCAGGCCCACAGCTGACAGGACTTGCAGTGGTGGCAGCATTCCCAGCATTGGTACCCTTGTGAGCCTCAGCAGCTGTGGGACTTGCAGTGGGAACAGCCTCATCAGCTGCAGAGCTCACAGTGGGGGAGAACAGTGCCACCACTCTGAGCCTCAAGAGGTGTGCGGAGAATGCTGCCACTATTGTGAGTCCCACACCTCACAATGCTCACAGCAGAGGCATTGTTCCCCTTGCTGTCCCTGCTGTGCACCCTTTCAGCTGTGGGACTGTTAGCCACGGAAGCCAGTGCAGGGGGAACTGCCATGCATGTAAGGTATGGCAGGAGACACAGTTGTATGGATTGTGCATTAGATCCCATTGTGCCTTTACAGGCACACGTAGAGGGGCCCTTCAGGTATTGCAACTCGGAATATGGGATGATGATGATTTTTCTCATGAATAGTGATATCTTTTCTATATATTTCTCTACCTTTTCCACTCCTTCCAGGACCATATATAGAAAAGAAGGACATCACAAGCAATGTTTTTCTAGCCTTTCTGTCTGAAAAGACTATGGCTTGATAAATCTGGCATACCCAGAATGAAATTAAGAATGATACTTTATTCTGCTAGGCATCAAAATATAATCATAATAACAGTGATAATTTCATGGCAGTGAAGTCAAGCTTCCTGGATTTGATATTATGTTATGCCCAACCATATATCAGAACCCCATTGTATTGTACAATCAAAACAAAAATGGCCTCTGCCCTGAAAAGTTCACCTTTGACAAATTCTATATTGTGCAATCTGTGGCAATGACATTTTTGGCAGAAATCTGCTTTACCCTTTAGTAGCCAGAGAAGATACAAGATATTATTATATACCTTATGGATTGTTCACGTATAAAAGATAACTTTCATTCCCACTTTGTACGCACATTGCAAGGTCAGTCGCTCATTGTCAGATTTTTGAAAGTAGCCTGATGAAATGCCAAAATGTGTCTGTGCTTATCCGAACATTTCAATTAATAAGTTACATACAGATCTGTCCTGCCCTGGAAACGCATCTAACTGAGAATTTAGGTGGAAATTGACATAGAAAAAAAGGGTTTGTTTCATTGGGTGGAATTTCCTATGCTCTGTAGTTGGAGAAGTTCCTGTGCTTTCTCTTCAATGCATATTTAAAGTCATACATATTTTAAGAAAGCAGGCTTGAATTTACCCTGGCCCTTAACTGAAAATTAACTGAGCAAGAAGAAAATTCTGGAGTATGGGACGTTCTTCTGCTTCTAGTGACCGACAAGTCTGGATCTGTCTTCAAACTGTAGGCAAGCTGAAGTACTCTCTCGTACCAATTTTCTGGTCTTTATTATTCAAATAAAGGGAACTTTCAGATGAGAACAGATACATTTTCCTGCTTTCTTTCTAAAAGACCCTACAGTGGAGGTTCATTACCAGATACAGTAAATGGATGTTACAGATAAATGAGATGGGGGGGATAAAAGGACAAGATAACAGGGAAAATAATGTGTTGCAAAGTAGGCACTAGCCACAGTTCATTGTTTGCCCTTTCAGATGGATGTATTTTGTAGGCATTGTGCTAGCATCAGTACCATATTGGTGAGTTTCTAAACACAAGTGCTAATAGTAATAGAAGAGAAAATAATTCTACTTTAATTACTTGTGATTTCTTCAAGATTTCATTTAAGTGTGTAAGTTTGTTTCTCCTGTTAAGACCTCATGCATGTTTATGAAAGAACAAAATCTATCCCCTCTCATTGTCACTCATGGCAGTTCTGAAGTAGCCCTTTCACATGTGAGACAAGCCCTTGCCCATGCTTCTGAAATTGAGCAGGGGTGTGAAAATATATCTTTATTGGTTCAGATGGGGCACTCATAAATGAAGGCAGAGATTACCTGTGGATTTCTGTATTTTGGAATCTCTGGTAGTTCCATACATAGAACACTTGAGGAATGTCAGATGTACAATTACTCCAAATCAGAGCTAATACAACACCATTTATAATCAGTTTACTCTAAGTTCAGAAATGCCAGGGATGACTTTAAAATTATCAGATGATATTGAGTGAAGTGGCGATTTCATAGGTCAGTAAGGTTGTTCATGCATTCAGACCCTTGCCCAGTTCTACCAAACATTTACCGTAACCTGTTTCTTTGTGCCAGATTCTCAGTTGTCCTGATTCATGTATGGTAGACCAAATTACAATCCTGACAGAATTTTGATACTTTTTTGTTTTTTAAAGAAAGATCAGCTCTGAAGAATCATGATGGACTTTTGAAAACAGTCATACTGTTTACAAATTTTCCATTCAGTCTCTTCTGTCCGTTAGAATGGAGAAAATACTGCTGGCATTGTATTGACTTCTATATCGTTGTGAGGGCTGTCTGCCCTTCAGTTCTCTGTTTGCTGTAGAGCCCTCCTTTTCTGCATCATTGTCCAAATGTTATATTGTATTCATTTTTGTGTCTGCTAGTAGTAACATGAGTGGGAGATCAGTGTGGTTCAAGGCAACCAAAGTAATGCTTGGAGGGAAGCACTTAAAGGATAATTTAATGTAAAAAGTGTTTATAAGTATGAAAGAAGAAAGGAGATGTCAAATTCAATACCCTCTGTGAAAAAATCACTGTGTCTTTTTCATAGATTATTTTGAGGGCTTTATCCTGTAATATCTTGTATGTTTGAGTAATTAATTCCATTACCTTTTCTGAGACTACTCTTTGTGAATAAAAATACTGGTGTGCAAAATTCTTTATAGCCTTTGAGTCCTTGAAAATTACAAATAAACTCAAGCTGCAAACTTTATATCTGAATCCTGATTTGAAACACTCATAAATCCGGAATTTTGGTCATCCCGGACATCCATAATCTGTTTTTGTGAAGAAATATAGGTGCTGTTTGTGCATTTTGTCTACAGATTTTTTACACCCTCTATACATTGGGTTGTTTATATCAGACATTTTGGTCTGATTCATCTTAAATCCATACAGCTATGCATGGTTTTACTAGAATATGTATGTCATCCCACCAAAGTAGTTCCAGTGTGTTACATTAGCTTTGTAATCCTGCCCAGTTAATAGATATCCCAGTTCTCTTTGAATATCACATAGCTTTTAAACAACAGAAAAAAGGAAAAGAAAAAATATAAACTTTGAGGAGAAAAATGGCAGCACATACAGCCCAGACAGCTGAACAGGGACTAGCCACAAGAAGGAAGGCAGTAAGAAGAAAGGCTGGCCACAAGAATGAAGGCAGCAAAAACACATTGCTGCCTAGGCAGGGAGCAGCCCATTAGATTGAAAGGGTTTGCCTGCAGCTAGGCGGGAGCACTCTCCCTGGGGGAAGTTGGCTGCAAAAGAATGGCCAGCTAAGGAAATAGGCCAGTAGGTCAGAATCTAGCTTGTGCAGCAGAGAGGCTGCTAGAGCAGCAGTCCTAAACTGCCATGGTGACCAGCCTTCAGGCCCTAATGAGAAACCTGTGTGGGTCTGGAGTGCCACCTGACTGGAAGGGGAAGGGTTTAGGCAGTATATAAGCCTAGGGCTGGAGCCAAGTCAGGCAGTCTAGTCCCACAAGTTGCAGAGCGAAGAGCTTTTGGCTGTAGAGTGCAGGAAGGGATTCTGCTGATTCCTGGAATTCCCTAACGGCACTGAAGGCTTGCTGGGGAATATAACCCAGGGTGAGGGGAAGTATGGCTTCTCTGACAGTAAGCTACTGTTGGTGTTTGGACACAATGCAGGTTTACTTTGTGTTATAACCAGTGTGCATATTTCTTTGTTACAGTTCAAACTAGTGGTTTGGGTTTGGGACTATTAGAGATGGGTTTGGGACTATTAGCAGTGCCCATAGCAGGGCAGAAACAGGGCTAGAGAGCCCAGTGTCCAGAGAAGGGCTGAAACAGAGTCAAAGCAGACTCAGTGCCCAAGGAAGGGCAGAGATAGGACCAGGGGGACCAGAAGGAGCCAAAGCAGGCCAGTTGCTCACAGCAGGGTAGAGAAAGGACCCAAGTACCCAGATGGAGCCAAAGCAGGCTCAGCGCCCAAAACCGGGTGGAGACAGGGCCAGTGTCCCAGGGCTGAAGTAACTGAGATAAGAGCTGGTGCCCAGAAGCCAGGGCTAGAAAACCCAGCTAGAGAAAAGGAGAGAAAGCTGAGGCTCTGACAAGGAAGAGACTATACCATAACACCTATGAGGCATGGGCACACCTGCAGGGAAGGTCAGAGCCATGAACAGGCCTGACGCATAGGAGGAACACAGGGGGGTATGTGCCCCCCACCCATATTGGCTGTTGCCAAAATCACTGCTGGCTTCTGCAGACAGTTGCCACCTGCACACACTCCACCCCCTTGCCACCGACACAGCCAGAGGCAGCTGTGGGAGGTCACCACTAGCTGCTTGCCACCATGGTTCCCCCCCACCCCACAGTTGCCGAAGGCACCAGTTGTTCATAGCCCTGAAGGCTACAGGTGCCCTAGGGGGCACAGATGGGCCAACAAGGCCCCCTTAGCAGTTAGTAAGGGTTGAAACAAGCAGAGTCCAAGGGGGACCTGCTGACTGTCAAGGAAACTGCGGCTTGCTCTTCTACTCATTAGGCAGTCTCCCTTCTGATCAATTAAATGTATCAAAGCATGGCAGACAAGTAAGTAGGGGAGGGTATCCTAGAATTAGATCAGGACAAGAATTGCATGGTCACTAGGGGTGGCATAGCTGTCCCTGGAGCTCAAACTTGTTACAGTCACTTCTTCTGTTTTCGTGGCTTTACTGTTCATTCAACTGCTGTTCATTTATGCTGAATCATTAATTTTGGAGCACCTGACTTTCAAACATGGAGGCCCCCTATTTACAGTCCCAAGTGTAAAATAATATGAAAGATTTCCTGTCAGCTACTATGTGGGAAATTGAGTCTTGATTGAGTTTTATCTTTGACTGTAGGATAAATATGAACCACCAGAAATTTAGCATAATAAAGCAGAATGGAATTAAGAGATTAAGTTTAGACATTGTGATGGTGATGGGATAATATGAAATAATCCTTAAAACTAGACTTGGCTTTTTAAAAAACATTTTGGTCCTTATAGTGAGGAAAGCTAACTTAATCTATGAAGAATTTCATGGACCTACTTAGTTTTCACGCACATCTCCTGGGGTTCCAGTCATCATACAGTATCTTTGCGTGCTTACAATTTCATTACCAGTGAACTATATGGTAATAATATGGTAGCAATAATCAAGAGTGGAGACAAAAGTTGGTTTGAGGGCCTTTACACTTGGTAATCCACTTTTATCCTAAAAATATTTTTGAAACATGTTTGGAACACTGATTTGATTTCAGTTCATGTGCTTTTAAGATGGGTTTTTCTTAGGCAGCTTCAAGCCTGCAGCTAGCAAACACAGCGTGTTAGAACTCTATTAAACTGCTCTTGATTCTTGAACTCCTATTACCTGAAAAAAATGCTTTCAGCCTACTTACTTGGAGAAGAGCTGAATACTAAACTTGTGTGCAAGTCAGAAATGTTGGCTACCTCATTTGAACCTCTGCCACTGTAGTTCTCTACAGATATGTGAAATCGACAGGAGGAGAACTACCATAAAGCTGGAAAGAGCAAAAAGCTGATGGGTTTAGTAATACTTTGTCACTTGAACAGTGACTTTCATTAATGATGGCTGTGATGGGAAAATGAAATACTTTCTGTTTCAGTAATGCTGAGGTTCTGCTGGGTGAGGATTTATCTTAAGGCAAACAGTGAAGAAGAACAAGACATACTTTGTTGTGTTCCCCACCAGAATATTTACAACATTTCTCCCCTGTAAAAATAGATCTGATTTCTACTTTACAAAGCTATGAGGAAGGAAGTTGAAATCAGATTTTTCTCTTTTATTATTCTTGAGTTCCTAATATACCCATTGTAGCCCCAATACAATAAAGACCAGATTTAAAAAAAATACTTGGTTCCCATTTAACATTTTGAATGCAATGAACAGACTTTCATAGCTTCCCAGCATCAAATAGTTCTTCGTATGGTTTGATTATTGGATACTAAATACTTCTGAAAATCTTGCCTTAAACTGTTCATATTATAATCCCAGGGGGACAGGATAGGAGGGGTAGACACTCATTTTGTATTTCCAATTTGCAAATCAAACCTCTTCTCTTATAAAACACTGTGTCTGTGGATCTCCTTGGAGATTTTTTGTTTCCTGCCTCCCTAGTACCTTTACTTAAAAAAAAAAAATCCTAGCTATCTACTATCTAAGAATGGGTATGATGCTAAATGCATTAGATAGATTCTTATTTCTGTTTGGTAGGAGGTGTGATCATTTTTAAACTCTGCTTTTCAGAAGCTATTGGGTGTCCTCCATCTTTCACTTTATTATAGAAAAGCTGAAACTTAAAGGAAACATTGCTATGTGAATAAGAGCTATGATAAACCTTCTTTGGCACATTGTTGGACTAGTCATTGTGGATTTGAGATTTTGGGCTCTTTTGTTCTGCATGCCACCATCTTTAACATATATGATAAACTACACACCTCAACCTGGTGTTTTGCCATGACAAATCAATCACTGGTTTCAGAAAGGGTTGCATAGTCAAAGAGACATTGCATGCTACTGAATGAAAACAATTGCCACATCCAAAACATGGCCAGAGAAATCTTTTAAAATACATCAGATTCTTTATATCTGCTTCGTGCAACAGATTGATTCCTCTGACATTTTTATGATGTGAACTTTGCCTTTTTAGAGACTGCCTCCTGGATCACTTCCCCAGCTAGCCTCCCAATCACAATTTCATTCTGAATTGACCAGCATCACTTCTGTAGCTACTTATTGTAATTGATGTGTGGGCAGGTAATATTAGGGAGTGTTTAATGAAAAACGGTATATCTTCTCAAATATAACAGGCCCCAGAAAAAGATATGTACCTTGTTTTTGAAAAGCATAATGAATGTTTTCCCTAAAAATATTGGTAAATAGTAGCAAGAACCATATTTAATCAAACAGAAGATGCCTCTAATTATAAGCTGACCCCCAAATAATTAGATTCTATAGATAGAAAAATTATAAATTGTTATAATTTTCCAGGTATAGAATCTAATTATTGGAAGTTTGCCTCAAATCTGTCCTTCTACCATTGCTGCTGCAGGGAAAATAAATATGTGGGGGGGGGGGGGGCGGGTAGCTCCTTTGCTTTCTTCTTCCCCTCAACATTTTCCCCTGGCAGCCCCTTCCCCCTCTTCTTACTGTCAGACCCTACTCTCTCTGAGCACATGGAAATGAGGAACAAACATAAAAACAATGACCTCAGAATTAAACATGGCTGTAGCAATTGCATATACTACCCATACACGTAGGTTATCCAAAACTGACATTGATACCTTCTTTGAAACTGCTGCAAGTTTTAGTACAGATACTCCATAAACCTACTTTTAATCAATACTTTGCCATCTGCCTGTATATAGTAGAAAGCCTGCATGACATTAGTATAAAACCAAAAGACTCATAATTTACCATATAGTTCATTGGTATGGGCCCCGACAGAGACAACAGTGTATCAAGCCATGGTGATCCTACAGCTGAGCAGTGCTCAGTATATGTGTTTACTGTATATACTTGCCACAAAGGATCCATGTCCTAAATAGCTCCCACTCATGACTGGCACTGGCTGTTTTTGTCATGAGTCCTGGGATGCTTCAGAAATGTATATGCAGATGAGGCTCATAGCAACCTGGTCTGGCTTCACCTCATGGCGGGTGGGGGGCCATATGAGTCATTTACACCAGGCAGAGAGAGGGGGTAACAGAAGGATTCTGAATGAACTGCTTGGGGCACCATTTAGGGATATTTGCCAGACATTTAAGGCAGGCAAAGAAACAGGGCCTATTGGAAATTGAAGGGGGAAAGGCACTGCTCAAATGTGGGAGTGAAGAGGAAGTAAAAATGTATGCAATATAGTGTTTCACTGTGACTTGAAAAAGCAGCACCACTGAGGGGAGAGTGAGCACCATGGACACTAGTGTATGTTTTATTCAGATGGGCTGCACTGACCTATCCCTGTAATAGGTTCCCATCTGTGGTATAATTTCTTGGCCAACTTTGGCTAAGACCTAGTGTAGTTTTGCTGTGTGGAGGCCCAGTATACTGCCTGGATTGATGCCACAAGCACTGTGGGGAAGTGATGAAGGACTGGGATGAAAGGGGAGGAGTTCTCAGAGCCTGGAACAGTATTGGTGGTAGTCTTGGAAAGGAGAGTGGCAGTTATTGAAGGGAAAGTGAACCAGGAGATAAAAATGAATCAGAGAGCTGAAGCAAAGTTCTAGAGTCTGATGGAAGATGGAAAAAGGTAGGGAAGAAAGAAAGTAGGAAAGGAATGCTTGGTGGGATCAGCAATTTTAGAGGACATTTACTGAAGAAAGCAACAAGGGAAGAATCCAGTTGGGAAAAGGAGAGGAAGTCCAGAGGGAGAGATGAAAAAAGAAACAGTGATTGAAGGGAAGAGGAAGACTAGTGAGAGGAATAAACCAGATATGCAAAGAGAAACAAGGTGGGACAAAGCAAGAGATGGAGCGGCTGGTAATCTGCACCTGAAAATAAGAGCAGTAGTAACAAGGGAAGGAGAACAGAGAATTTGGACAAGGAATAGGTATGAATTTATAGAAAAAATAGGTGGGAGAGAAGAACTGAAGGGGATATGTTTTATTGTGGGAGAAAAGACTAGGGAAAGGATAATAATTATTCAATTGTACACAAACATACTTGAGATGGGGAGTTAGAGAAATGACTGGAGAATTATGTACAAAAAGTATTGTATGTTGAGAATATATGTTATAAGTATGATCTATGAATGGGATTGTGAAGAGCTCGGGTGCTAATAAGGGCAGCTGAGAGGAATTCTGACAGAATAATGCACTTTCCACCAGTAATCCAAGTAGGGCCATACTGAGGGTTTACAATGCATTTCAAACAGCCTAAACTTTGTAGCAAGTGTGGGCAGGAAGGACGCCAGGCTGCATACTGCTGGTATACAATATGCTACAGATATGAAGGGAAAGGGCACAGGGTGGCAGAGTGCCTAGAAATACTGAAGTGTGTTATTTGTGGGGAAGAGGGACCCTTACAGTGCTGATATTGAGTCAGAATGCATGATAGTCAAGGAGACACCATAAGAAGAAGGAGCTGGGGAGGAAGAGTGACATTTCAGTAGGCAAAGTGGCATAGCTGGCAACAGAAGAGGGAAAAGAAGGAAAGATAAGTGGAATAAGTGACTTTGAGACAGAGGAGAAAGAAGGGACTGAAATGGATGGTGGTGGAGTTTGAAAAGAAAGTACTAAAGATTTTTAATACATATGCACCAGCTGAACGAGAAGGAAATTAGGCAGGGGTAGGCAGCAAATTCTGGTTTGGCATTTTGGTTGCATTATTGAGAAGGGGGATGGAGGGGAGCAAGAGTTAGACAACTCATCAAAAGTACCAATTAATATGGGGAAAAGGAGGTTTAATGGATGTATGGGCCAGTGAGAAGGTGATTATGAGGATGGAACTGGGTAGGAGACAAGTGTCAAGGACTGATTGTGTATTAACTTAAAATGGATTAGGGATTCAAAAGAAGGAGATCTTAGATGTGACCTTCAGCAATCACTGGATTCTGAGACTAGAAGTGAGTTTATAAAAAAGCAAAGGTAGGTGAAATGGATGTGAAAATTAAATATTCAATTATTACAAGATGAGAAGACCTTTCAAGACTATGTGAAACTGCAAAAAGGATGGAGTACTCTGAAGAGATATTACAAAAGCCTATGGGAGTGGTGGAGAATGATCAAAAGAAGAACAAGATAATTTTTCGGGAACTTTGGTCAAAGAGAAGTGAAAAAGAGGGTGGAGGACCTAGAAGAACTTCAGGCAAGGAAGCAAGAATTATTAAAAAAGAATTCGAAGACATAAAGCAACAGAATGAATAATGGTTCAAAAGAAGATGGATGAGAATCTTTCTGACTAGACTACCTTGGATAGAGAAAAGGGAAGGATGGTGTAAGTATTTTTTAGCAAAACTGAGGAAAAGATGAGAGGAACTGAAAGCAGTGAGAACTGAAAAAGGAGTCTGAGTAGAAGTGAGGGCAAAGGTGCTGAATGTGGTGGCAGAGTTTTATAAAGAGCTGTATAACAGAAGGAGAGTGGATGGAAGAAAAAATGAAGTTGTTCCCTGAGGGGATAAAGGAAGGAGGAAGGAATAGAGGATGGAAAGAAACAAATATTGGAGGAAAAGTTAAGCAAGGGAGAGTTGGAGGACTATTTAACAGCTTGAAAGAAAGGGAAGGCACCAGGAAGAGACTGACTTCTGGTAGAATTCTTTGATGACTTTTGGCAATGGCTGGGGACAGTTATAACAGAGACATACAGGGAAATAATGGAGGGTGGGGAGATAGGGTAGGATTTTGAAGAAGGTGTGATAATTTTGATATTCACAAAGGAAAAGGACGATATGTTAGGCAACTGGAGGCCAATAACCCTTTTAACATAGACTACCAATTGATGGCAAAAATATTGGTCAAAATAATGTATAACCCTCAATGTCGACCTGGGAGGGTGTGGGCAGCAGAGTCCCCCAGGGCTCGGTCCTTGGGCTGGTGCTGTTCAACATCTTCATTAGCGACCTGGATGAGGGTATGGAGAGCACCCTGTTCAAGTTCGCTGATGACACCAAGCTGTGGGGTAAAGTGAATACACCAGCAGGCAGGAACCACATCCAGGCAGACCTGGATGTGAACAGGATGCGGTTCAACAAGGACAAGTGCAGAGTGCTGCACCTGGGGAGAGGGAACCACCATTATGGTTATAGGTTAGGGGCTGACCCTCTCAGCAGCACAGAGGCAGAGAGGGATCTTGGAGTCAGGATTGACTGCAGGATGAATATGAGTCGTCAGTGCGACAAAGCAATAGGCAGAGCCAACCACACCTTGTCATGCATCAACAGGGGCATCACTAACAGGTCCAGACAGGTCTTGCTTCCCCTCTGTGCAGTGCTGGTCAGGCTGCAGCTGGAGTAGTGCGATCAGTTCTAGGTCCTGCACTTCAAGAGGGATGTGGAGGACCTGGAGAGGGTCCAGGGGAGGGCCACTCATAAGGTTGGGGGCCTCCGTGGCCAGCCCTATGAGAAGAGGCTGAGGGACCTGAATCTCTTCAGTCTCCGCAAGAGGAGACTGAGGGGGGATCTTGTGGCTGCCTACAACTTTATCAGGGGCCAGCAGCAGGGACTTGGGGAAAGTCTGTTCACCAGGGCCCCCCTTGAAGTCACCAGGAAGAATGGCCACAAGCTGAGGGAGGACAGGTTTAGGTTAGATATCAGGAAGAACTAGTTCACTGTAAAGGGTGGCCAGAGCCTGGAATAGGCTTTTCAGAGAGGTGGTGCTCTCACCTTCCCTGGAAATCTTCAAGAGGTGACTGGATAGGCACCTGGCTGGGGTCTTATGACCCCTCCCACCGCCAGTGCTCCTTCCTGCCCATGACAAGAGGTCGGACTGGATGATCTGTCTAGGTCCCTTCCAACTCATTGATTCTATGATTCTATGATATAAGAAGTACAAACATGTGCTGTTCCTGAGAGGAGGATAACCCAGATCCTGTGGTTAATGAGAAATGTCATCTCAGATGTGCAAGAGAGGAAAAGAAATGTGGTAATAATGGATCTAGACCTGAAAAGAGCTTATGATAAGAGTTTAACATGATTTAATGTTTGAAGTTTTGTGGAGGCTGGGATTTCCTGCAAAGATGATCAAATAGGTTAAACTGTTATATAGTGAAGCAGGAAGTTGTGCACTGGTAAATGATTACTTGAGCAAAGCATTCCCCATACAAACAGGAATAAAACAGGGATGCCAACTGTCCCCCTATCTTTCTGTATGTATGTTGGAGCTATTGACATAGAGAGTTTGTGTTGATAAACTAATAAGTGGAGAAAAGAGATACCAGGAGAAGGATGAAATGAAACGTGCGTTATACATGAGTGATATGAACATAGCGGCTCAAGACAACATGTCAGCAGTGAAGCGGGGAAAAGGGACATAACAGTGGGGGTCTACTACAGACCTCCCAACCAAGGGGAAGAGCTGGACCGTGAATTCTTGGGTCAGCTTGTGGAGACACTTAAGGCAAGGGATGTAGTTGTCATGGGTGATCTAAATTACCCGGACATCTGCTGGGAGGAGCAGTCAGCCAGGTCTGACCACTCATGGTGGTTCCTGGCTGAGATGCAGGACCTCCACTTAACCCAAAAGGTGCACAGTCCTACCAGGGGAAATGCCCTGCTGGACCTGGTCCTGGCCACAGGCGACAACCTGGTGAGGGGGCTCCAGGTCCTTGACCACCTGAGTGATAGCGATCATCACTTGCTGGAATTCACCATCCAGCGCAGGGTGTCAAGGGCCTGAAGCAAAGCAGTAACCTTAGACTTTAAGAGGGCCAACTTCAATGAGCTGAGGCGATTAGTGGGGAAGGCACTAGGATCCTAGAGAGTAGGTGAATTGGGTGCCCAAGATGAGTGGTCATTCCTTAAGGAGACAATACTCGGAGCCCAAGCGGTATGCCGCCGGCAGGCCTCGAACATAAGGTCTCATGGTGCTCAGCCTCTGGCATATGGTCTTGCCTGGTTCTTCGTCCCTAGATTTTGTCTCTTTCCGGATAGGTCTTAGAAGCAGTGCCTGCCCCTATCTTCCCGGCCACGACTGTGCTCAAATCTTCAGTGGACGAGTTGACTACTTCAGCTTCTCCGGTGTCGGGACTTTTGGGGTGATGGTCTTCTGCAAGGCTCCACCCTCCCCTCCCCTCACCCTAATACCCAGCCACGCCGAGTTGCCGGTGATCCCTGGGGCCAACCCTCACCTTGCGATGCCCAGATGAACTGGTGGTGAATCCATAGGCTTGTCCTGAGCCTAGACCCTGCTGGATGAGGATTCCTACTCAGGGTTCCTTCCCTGGCCCTCTAACTGCGGGCCACTCTGCAAAACATAAAAGAAAGCTCAACCTGTAAGTCTCCCGGGCTATAACTCAAAGTTTGGACTCCCTGTCCTGGAGAAAGTCCTCTTCTTACTTAACTCTATCTGCAACACCCCTAAGGCTGGGTGCTGCGTTTCCCTGGTGGCCACTCGGTCCCTCGCCGAGTGGTTCCGCCTGGGAGAACCCAGGACTCTGCAGCCCCTCTCACCGCTTGTATTTTGGTTCCCTGCTGGGATGGACTCTGGGGTGCTCCCCAAACCTGTGCCGATCCCACCTGGATTGCTGGGTCCTCTTCTATTCCCTTCTCTTCGGGGTGGCTCCTAGCATAGGATCTGGTCTCGGGATCCTTATGCCTGGTGTCACCGCAGCCAACCAGACCATCCACCGCCTCTCCCTGGGTGTTCCCCTTCCTGATGCGGGGAAATGTGTCCCAGCCTCGGGGCTGGCCGCTGGCCTCTCCCTTGCCTCCATGTGAGGCTCCTGGCTTGTCTCCCCTCCTAGCTGGTCTCCAGCTCTCCTCCTCCTCGTCTTCCCTCAGGGCGCTTTTTATGCCCCTGCGCCGGCTTCGATCATCATTGTTCGCAGCTGGCTGTAGTTTGATAAAGACATGGTTAATCAGCTGCCCGGGTCCCGCTGCTCCTTCCAGTTTTCCCGTGTCGTCGGTTGCAGGTAAGGAGTTCATTGGTTTCTTTCCTTCTCCCCTCCTCTCCCCAGCCTTGTTTCAGGTCCCAGGGTTCCCCTTCTTCCCTTCAGGGCTATACTGTGCCATCACCCTGTGACAGGGTGACAATCCCAATAAGAAGCAAAGGGAGCAAGAGCGCCCAAAAGCTCCCCTGGTTCACCAAGGGCATTCGTGAATGCCTGAAGGCCAAAAAGGAGGCATACACCTAGTGGAAGGGAAGGACTCATCACCAAAGAGGAGTATACCTCCACCTCTCGGGTCTGTAGGGAGGCTGTTAGGAAAGCTAAGGCAGACACGGAACTAGGGCTAGCACCAAGGATCAAGGATAAGAAAAAGGCCTTTTTTAAATACCGTATTTTTCAGACCATAAGACGCACTTTTTTCCCCCCAAAAGTGCGGGGAAAATGAGGGTGCGTCTTATGGTCCGAAGGTGTGTGTCCCGGGGAGACGGGGTGGAGCTTGCCCGCGGAGGCGGCGGAGCCCAAGCGGGACACCCGCCGCTTGTTTAGACCGGAAGCCGGCACCCATGCCGGTGGCTGGGAGCCGGCAATAAAAATGGCTGGCTGGAACAGACGGGGCAGGAGTCCGAAGGAGGGACTCGCTGCCGCGGAGACTGAGGCTCCAGGAGGGGTGCGTCTTATGGTCCGGTGCATCTTATGGTCCGAAAAATATGGTACATAGGGAGAATGAAGAAGGCTCTGGGTAATGTGGGGCCCCTGCAGGATATGCTTTGCAATCTGGTCGTCGCACCAGAGGAGAAAGCAGACCTCTTTAACCATTTCTTTGCCTCTATTTTCTTGTGCAGGGACCAGGACTCCCACACCGAGATTCAGGATGGACTCGGGAGAAATTCCGCCAAGCCTAGGGTCAGGGAGGACCGGGTTAGAGAACTTCTGGAGGGGCTGGACATGTTCAGATCAGCAGATCCAGATGCTCTCCACCCCAGGGTGTTGAAGGAATTGGCAGGGGTTATCACGGGGCCCCTGGCACGGCTTTATGAGCACTTGTGGTGCTCTGGCCAGGTGCCAGACAACTGGAAGAGGGCCAATGTGGTCCCTATCTTTAAAAAAGGGAAGAGGGAGGGCCTGGGCAACTATAGGCCTGTTAGTATTACTTAAATCCTCGGGAAGCTCTTTGAGATTATCAAGGAGCACATCTATGATAAGCCAGCAGCAGGGATGATGCTTAAGGGCAACCAGCATGGTTTCATTAGGGGCAGGTCCTGTCAGGACCTTCTACAATCAGGTCACAAAATCACTGGATGCAGGTGTTGTGGTGGATGTATTTTTTCTGAACTTCAGGAAGGTGTTTGACACTGTCTCCCATCCCATTCTCATTAAAAAGCTAGGTGACTGTGGCATTGATGCCTACACAGTCAGATGGGTTGCAAACTGGCTGAGGGGCCACACTCAGAGAGTGGTGATGGACAGGTCATTTTTGACCTGGAGGGAAGTGGGCAGTGGGGTCCCCCAGAGCTTGGTCCTTGGGCCCGCAATGTTCAATTTCTTTATTAGCAACTTGGATAATAGAGTTAAGAGCAGCCTGTTTAAATTCACAGACAACACCAAGGTTTGGGGTGAGGTGGGCATGCTAGAAGGAGAGGACAGATTACAGCAGGACCTGGACAGGTTACAGGGGTGGGCAAATGAAAATAGGATGGGATTCAATACTGACAAGTGCAGGGTGCTGCACTTGGGCAGTAGGAACCAGCAGCATACCTATAAGCTGGGGAACTCCCTTCTTGAAAACACAGTGGCAGAAAGAGATCTTGGAGTCATTATTGACTCCAAGATGAACGTGGGCTGACAATGTGAGAACACAGTAGGGCTAACCGTACCTTGTCATGTATCCACAGATGCATCACCAGCAGGGCCAAGGAGGTGATACTCCCCCTCTGTATGACACTGGTCAGGCTGCAGTTGGAGTACTGCATCCAGTTCTGGGCGCTGCACTTCAAGAGGGATGTGGACAACATGGAGAGGGTCCAGAAGAGGGCCCCTTGCATGATCTGGGGACAGCAGGGCATACCCTATGAGAAGAGGCTACAGGACATTAACCTGTTCAGCCTACACAAGAGAAGGCTGAGGGGGGGACCTGGTGGCCGTCTATAAACTTACTAGGGGGGGACCAGCAGGATTTGGGAGAGACCTTGTTCCCCCAAGCGCCTCCTGGAGTAACAAGGAATAAAGGCCATAAGCTGCTAGAGTGTAGGTTTAGACTAGACATTAGAAGGCACTACTTCACAGCCAGGGTGACTAGGATCTGGAACCAACTTCCAAGGGAAGACCCCTGGGGGTCTTTAAGAGGAGGCTCAACATTTACGTTAAGATGAAAAGTATGTTGATGGGTGTGGGGAATTGGGAGAATTTACAGAAGTTCTGGCTTCAGTTGGTAGAGCCTGTAATCAAGATCTTGGGATCCCACTGGACACCAAAGGGAAAGGAATAGAAGCATGGGAGAAGTTAGAGAGAAGAGTGAAGTAGATCTTGGGATCATGGAAGCAGAACATTATCTTTCAAGGATAAAGTAGTTGCAGTGAAAACAGTACTCTTGCCGGTCATCCTTTACATGGGAGTGGTGTATCCACTGCCATGGTGGCAGATGAGGAGGGTAGAGAGGCAGATACACATTTGGTGGCAGGAAAGTAAAAGAGGAAAGGGTAGCCAGAATGGAGCTATAGAAAGCCAAGAAATTAGGAGGCTGGAGAATGCCAGTTTTGGAAAGCTTTATAAGTATGTTCTGTAAAGAGACAATAAAGGGGGTGGTGAAAACTTTGTTTCTCCCATTATGTGGCAGGAAGAATGTTTAAGAGGATGGGGCATGTATGGGGAGACTGAAAAAGCCATGGGCATGGCAGCCACTAGCCCAGTATGTGGCTTCTTAAGGGTATATAAACTTGAGGGAGTGGAATTAGAGTGGTTGAAAGACATAAGAAGATGTACATTTTCTCATGGTGGTTATTCCGAATTTGGCTTGTCCCCACTTAAACAATCAAACTTTCCATACCAGGAGATATCAAATCTTCCATAGCAAGAACAAAATATCATAAGATAAAATAGCCCTTGATTAAATGAAAGATGATGTTTAACAAATATCCATAAATCATTAAATGTCCCTTTTTTTGTATCTTTAGTGTATGATTCCTACGGACCAAATATTGTCTAGTTCTTTTAAAACACATTGGAAATGCAAAATTTTAAGACACAACTGATGCTAGACAAAAAGTGTTTTCATTTGCGTGTTCCAAATATTTCTTCTTAATGATTCTGGTCAAATGTTGTATAATGTTAATGACATTTTCCTAATTTACCCATACTGAAAACCTAATTTTTTACTTCTTTTGACACGCCTCTTTGGCACAGAGCTGATCCCTCCCCACTTGAGCTCTCTCAGTCTCTCTCAAAATTCCAGTTAAAGCTAGGGAGATGAATTCTTCCCTAGAGCTTGAATTCTCTAAAATATAATTAGAATGGCAAGCCAAGTCAATATAAAACTAATTATTTAGTGGAATTACTCAATTTCCTTTAGTTTAAAACTATCTTCTTTTGAAATAAATCTGAAAAACGGGGAAATAGATCAGGCCTTTTTAGCAGTTGGACTAATTTTTTTTTCTTTCAGAAGAGATTTAAAACTCTCATGAGACAAGCTGAATTGAAAAGGATTAGAAACATTGCCATCTCGGTTGTCTGAAGGAGGAGACTGAAAATGCAAAGCCTTATACATCAGACCTCTTTTCTATAGTGATTTAGAAGTTCGATTTTTATTGACTGGGGATTAAATAGCAATTGACCTAAGGAAGTTCTCTGGGAACTTTCATCCATGGTGTACAGTATTTCCTTTTGCACCAGAGAAAATCCCAGTGATTGAAGACCCAGTTAAGGGTTGTGATTGCTCTATTATATATATACACATGGTCATAAAAGTCACACACTCTTTTCCTGGAGTTTGGAAATTAATAGTCCTAAAAAAATTAGGCCCCAAAAATACTGCTGCTCAGTGAAGAGAGATTTTTCTGGTGTGCAAAAATGAGCTTTAGGTATCTGATTTCCCCACTAAAAAGTTCAAGGGCTAAGATCCAAAGCAAAGGGAAGATCTTGTACAAAAGCTGTACTACTGCAGATAGTCTGATATGATGGCAACGATTTCATGAATGAGCGTCTGGGGAAAAAGTGGTGCTAGAAACAGGCTCTGAGTTTCCAAGCATAGCCCCTGCAGGACTGAATGAATTTTGATGCATCTCCAGCAGTAAGTATAGACATGAGGCAGTGGATGTCTTTTTCTTTCTTTTTCTCATTTTTGTTCCCAACTGTAGAATCAGAGAAATTTAGCTTTCAGGGTTTCTTATAATCTCTCTTACTATTCTTTTGCACATTGAGTAACAAATAGGGATTTGTTTTCATCTTCTGTTTTCTATAGTACTGCCTGAAGCGCCATTTACACCACAGCAAACTATTGCGGATGCCCAAACCACCAAAATCATCCTCATCTTAAGATTAGGAAGTGTAAGGCGTCATAGGAAATGGTATCTGAGTTTTCCCAGTCTTTTTATTTTTTTAAATGGACACCTTTTTGCCTCTCAGACCAAGAGAGAATAGAACATGTTTTTGGCTAAATCTTAAAGGTCAACATATTGCTATATCTCTTGAGTAAGAGAAGTGGACAAAGGCATAAGAATATCCACCTATTCAACTGTAACAACGATTACAGGACAACTGGTTTATGAAATAACATTGGCAACAATGGCTAGTGGCCTTGGATGAAAGCAGTTGAACAGCTGGAAGAGTGGAGCTCAGACTACAAGGCTGCAGGCACAAGATATGGTGTCAATAGTGGCTGCTTGAATACAGATAGTGTGGAGTTATAGAGTTCCTGCTAAACTCAAAGGGAAACTCGACTAAGACTGCACTTTTAAACATATTTTTTGTCAGTCAGTGCCAGCACAGAGGATTATGTGATGCCATCGCGATCTTGCTAGGTTTCAATGGCATGAAAAACACTGGAATGATGAAAACAAAAAGAAATGGGGAAAACCACACACACACTTCTGTCATGTATGTTCATTGTAATGTAAGAGAAATATAACTTCATACTGTACTATAATGTTATGACAACTTTATAAGTTTGATCAATAAACAGTCATGTTAAATATTTCCTCACTACCAATGAATTATATAGTTTTGTTATTGAGCTAACTGCACAGTTGGTATTTGTAGGGTTAAAATATGTATTAAACTATGGATGTGCAATTTAGATAATTGGGGAACTGTAGTATTTTTTACCGTACATGTCATGGGTGAATATGAAATGTTTATTTTAACCTTATGATAGCAAAGGACAGTAATGAATATTACTTGAAAGAGGGAAAAAAATGAAAGGAGCATGTTGAATTCAAAGAAAGAAAAAGATGGTAAAGTTGCATTCCAATCCCAGGAATTACTGTATCATCCATAGTTTCCTATACTATCAGCTGTTGTCTGTGTGTTTTGTTCTGCCCATGTTCTTATTAATTTATCACAGCCAATTTCTGCATTGTGTTGATCTTTCTCTCCATTGACCTTTTTGGGCTGCAGAAGTTAACATAACCCTGTGACCTGCTTGCCCAGTTAATTAGTTCTTCTCTAAGATATTGGTGTTATCTCTCTGCATACCTTTTAAAGGTAGGATTTTCAAGTCCAAAGAACCTTGGGAGCACCAGTTTCATAGATTTTTCCATTGATGCCCTTGTTCCTTAGTCATTCAGAGATTTTTTTAAAGTCCTGCCCTTGCACCATACAACTTCTTTTAGAACAGTATCTGAGCACCTGGCAACATGTTGTGAGCAATATGCCATAAGGAAAGCTTTTTTTTTCCTTCCTCCTGTCTGAATATAGTTTTTGGTGGTGCATATATGTTGGTATGCAGGCTCTTCACCAGCTGAGAAGGAATTAAGGAACTGACATGGACTAAATTAATCCCCATTCCATTGCACTTGGGTTGGCTATTGGTCTCAGAGGAAGTTTTAAAAGGAGAAAACCCCAGCAGTGGAGCGTTAGAAATAATGGAGAACAGACAAGCTTCTCCTGTGTGAGACAAATCTGGGAGCTCTGTGGATTGCAGCCTGCCCAAAGTTTTTGGAAGGAAGAAGTAGATCTGGCCTAGGTTGTTAACTTGATTGAGCCTGGGGAAGGTGTTAGGAGTTAGGTTTGAGAGCAGTCTGTTGCAACTCGGGGAAGTGAATAGCTGCCTGCAAGGGGCAAGAAGGAGCTGAAATTTTAGCTTGCCTGGTTTAAAGACTTGGTTTTGGATTTAGCCTAAAGTGCTCCCTCTGCCATTAAAGGAGGATGGTCTTCTGGGGTGGAAGGCCAGCACTTACCTGTAATGGATGCAAGCTGAAGAGAGTGGGCACATCTACATGAGGCACTTACGGTGCAGTAGACTATTTAACTTTGCAGCAAACATCTTAGCATCTACATGTGCTAAGGCTGGAGTTTACTGTGCAGCAGCACACATATAGATGCTGCCATGGCTGGCTGGGGCACAAGGGTGTTTCAGTGCAGGGGCTGCCTGCTAGTTAGCCCCAAGCTGGAGCACCTCATGGCCCAGACAGCCCCTCCACAGTACATTGAGCCTGGGGGGAGCAGCCCCAGGCTGGCAGGCTGATCCCCTGGGCTCCCTGCCAGCCAAGGCTGCTCCACCCCAGATCAACATGCTGGAATCCTGGGGGCATGTGCAGATGTGTACCTGGAAGCAATAAGCACCAGCATTTATTGCTGCTCATTAATAGGCATATGTTGACGTGCCCAGTGTGAGGTAACTGAAGCAGAGTTGTGCTACCTTATGCTGAAATACGCTATGAATATCTAACATCTGTAGACACCCCTATATTAAAGGAGGCAGAAGATAAAGTTTTTTATGTTAATCACATATCAGTTCGTAACTTCTGGCAGCAAGAAGTCATCATCCCCATGTGTGGTGGTTTGCCTAGAGAATAGATATGGAGTGGTAACAGCAGAGGGGGAAGAGCACATACCATTGTATGAAGCTAGACCAGGAATCCCCAAGTTTGGAAGGATTGAGACCACTACCATGAAGAGGAAGCAATGGATGGTGGTAGTTGGAGACTCCCTTCTGCAGTGGGGATGGAGAGATCCATCTGCTGGCTTGACCTGTTGTCTTGGAAGTTCTGCTACTTGCCTGGAGCCCAGATCTGAGATGTCACTAAGTCTTGTCTGACCCTCTGACTACTACCCTATGCTGCTCATCTATGTGGGCACCAGTGATACTGCCAGGGTGACCCTGAGCAGATCAAGATTGACTACAGAATTCTGGGTGCAAGGCTGAAGGGGATGAGGGCACCGGTCATGCTTTCCTCAACACTTCCAGACAAGGGGAAGGGCCCTGGCTGGAGTGGACTCATCCTGCAGATCAACGCATGGCTGCACAAGTGGTCGCCAGCAGGGATTTGCCTTCTTCAACCACGGGATATTGTTCCTGTTCCAAGAATAAGGCTTGCTAGGAAGAGATGGGATCCACATGATGAAGAGTGGGAAGAGCATCTTTGCAGACAGGCTTGATAAGCTGGTGAGGGGGGCTTTAAACTAGGTTCACCAAGGGATGGAGAACAAAGCCCCGAGGTAAGTGGGGAAGCAGGGAACCTGGAGGAGGCAGCAGGGAAGTCCTCATTCTTCCTGAGAAAGTAGAGTAATCAACTAAACTAGACATCTCATGGATGTATGGAGTCTAGGAAACAAGCAGGAAGACCTGGAAGTCCTCACACAGTAAAGGAGCTCTGACATGATTGGAATAACTGAGATTTGGTGGGATAATTTGCATGACCGGAGCACTGTCACACATGGGTACAAACTGTTCCGGAAGGATAGGCAGGGAAGAAGAGGAGTAGGAGTTGTGCTTTATGTAAAAGAGATGTTCAATTGCTTGGAGCTCAAGTATGAAACTGGAGACAGGCCAGTTGAGTCTCTCAGTTAAGGTTAGAGGGAGAGCAACAAGGGTGATGTTGTGGTGGGTGTGTGCTATAGACTGTCAAACCAGGAAGATGAGGTAGGTAAGGCTTTCTTCAGACAAATGAAAGTTTCCTGATCAAAGGTCTTGGTTCTCATGGGAAACTTCAGTCACCCTGACATCTGCTGGGAGGGGCAATACAGCTTTGCACAGGCAATCCCGGATGTTTTTGGAGAGTACTGGGGACAACTTTCTGGTGCACATATTGGAGAGACCAACTAAGGGCCGTGCTTTTCTTGACCTACTGCTCACAAACAGGGGAGAATTTGTGGGGGTGTAGAAGTGGATGGCAAGTTGGGCAGCAGTGACCCTGAGATGACCAAGTTCAGGATCCTGAAGAAAGTAGAGCAGCAGAGTGTGGACCCTGGATTTCAGAAACACATACTTTGAGTCCCTCAGGGAACTGATGGGCAGGATCTCCTGGAAGGCCAGTCTGAAGAGGAAAGGAGTCAAGGAGAGCTGGTTGTATTTTAGAAAAACCTTACCGAGGGTGCAGGAACAAGTCATTCCAATGTGTAGGAAAAATAGCAAATGTGGCAAGTGACTTGGCTTAGCAGCGAACTCTTGAGTGAGCTTAAACACAAAAAGGAAGCTTATAAGAAGTGGAAACTTGGACAAACAACTTGGGAGAAGTATAAGAATATTGCTTGGTTATGCAAGCCGAAAAGTAATTGGAGTTGCAGTTAGCAAGGGATTTGAAAGGTAGCAAAAAGGGTTTCTACGAGTATATTAGTAACAAGAAAGACATCAGAGAAAGTTTCAGTCCCTTACTGAATGGGCGGGGGGCAGAGCAGGGTGAGGCAACCTAGTGACAGATAATGAGGAAAAGGCTGAAGTACTCAATGACTTTTTTACCTCAGTCTTCACAGGCAAGGTCAGCTCCCAGACTACTGCACCGGGCAACACCATTTGGGGAGAAGGTGAGCAGCTCTCACTGGTGAAAGAATAGTTTGGGACTATTTTGAAAAGCTGGACATGTACAAGTCTGTGGGGCCAGTTGCAATGCATCTAAGGGTACAGAGGAAATTGGTTGATATGATTGTAGTGCCTCTGGCCTTTATCTTTGAGAATGCATGGTGATCAGGGGAGGTCCCAGACCATTGGAAAAGGGCAAATACAGGGCACCAACACACGTGATGGATGTCTGCTCTGATGCATGCTAATGAGTCTGCTCAATCAAGTCTGCTGTGAGTCTGCTGGAACTTAATAGTTAGTGTGCTCAAGCACCCTCTGCCTCACATCTTTTCAGTGTCCTTGTGTTTCAAAATAATGGTGGAGGTGCTTTAACTAAAGCTTATCAAACAACCTTTAGTTAAAACCCCTCCGCCACCATTTCGAAAGACAGGACCCTGAATACACATGACACTGGGCACTTTAATTAGAGCAGCTCTCAAAGCCACTTTAATTCAAGTGCCCCCCACCCCCCCAGAGCATGTGTATAGATGCCCATAGTGCCTATATTTAAGAAAGGGAAGAAGGAGGATCCAGAGAATTACAGACCAGTCAGCTTCACCTCAATCCTCAGAAAAATCATGGAGCAGGTCCTCAAAGAATCCATTTCTAAGTCCTTGGAGGAGGAGAAGTTGATTAGGAGCAGTCAGCATGGATTCACCAAGGGCAAGTCATGCCCAACCAACCTGATTGTATTCAATGATGAGATGACTGGCTCTTTGGATGTGGGGAAAGCAGTGGATGTAATAAACCTTGACTTCAGAAAGGCTTTTGGTAGTTCTCTCAGCATTCTTGCAAGCTAGTTGAGGAAGTATGGATTGGATGAAAGGTGGATAGAAAGTTGGCTGGATTGTTGGTCTCAACAGGTAGCAATGTCTAGCTGGCAACCACTATCAATTGGCGTGCCCCATGGGTCAGTCCTGGGGCTAATTTTGTTCAATATCTTCATTTAACAATCTAGAAGATGAGCTTAATTGCACTCTCAGCAAGTCTGTGGATGACACCACGCTGGGGGGTGTAGCAGATGCACTGAAAGAGCTAGGATTCAGAGTGACCTAGACAAATTGGGCTGAAAGAAAGGAGGATTGGGCTGAAAGAAATCTAATGAGGTTCAACAAAGACATGTGCAAAGTCCTACACTTAGCAAGAAAGGAACCCATGTACCGCTACAGCCTGGGGTCTGACTAGCTAGCAGCCGCTCTGCAGAAAAGGACCTGTGGGTTACAGCAGACAATAGGATAGATATGAGTCAGCAGTGTGCCATTGTTGCCAAGAAAGCTAACAGCATACTGGGCTGTGTTGGTAGGAGCATTGCCAGCAGATTGAGGAAAGTAATTATTTCGCTCTATACTGCACTGGTGAGGTCACATCTCGGGTACTGAGTCTAGTTGTCAGCCCCTCACTATAGAAAAGTTGTGGATGAATTGGAGATAGTCCAGTGAAGAGCAATGAAAATGATTCGGGGGCTGGGCACAAGACTAATGAGGAAAGGATGATGGAACTGGGTTTATTTAGTTTGGAGAAGAGAAGACTGAGGAGGAATTTAATAGCAGCCTTTAACGAATTGACGGGTGGTTCCAAAGAGGATGGAACTAAACTGTTCTCAGTGGTGACAGATGACAGAACAAGGAGCAATGGTTTCAAGTTGCAGCAAGGGAGGTTTAGGCTGGATATTAGGAAAAACTTTCTCAGTGGTTGGGGATGAAGCACTGCTACAGGTTACTGAGAGAGGTGGTGGAATCTCCATCCTTAGAGGTTTTTGAGTTTTGGCTTGACAAAGCCTTGGCTAGAATTATCTAGCTGGGGATGGTCCTACTTTGACCAGGCAGTTGGACTAGGTGACCTACTGAGGTCCCTTCCAACCCTAGTTTTCTATGATTCTATGACTCCAGAAACCAATTGGCATCAAGTCTAAATCAGTTCACCAACATGTATGTTTTGGACTACATGCTGGTTAAATCTTGAGATTAGCTCTGGGGCCAAGACTGGGGATCAAATAATCTTGGATTTGCTCCTACAGGTTCCCCCATCAGAAAAAGGGTTCAAATCTAGGTCTGTATCTGTGAGTGAGTTGCTACACTACTTTTACCTATATTATTCCACTAAATAGCTAACTCTGATTATATATAGTGAAGTGATTTTGCATACCTGTATTTTAGTGCAAGTAAGATAAATTTATATGCTGGCACCGGGGATGGCTTATTTGCTTCAGATTGCCTTACATTTAGCCTATCTGAAGATCTGAGAATGAATGATGGAAGAAGTAGTAATAAATTATCAGGCTTTTCCAAAGATTCATAAGTTCTGGAGTAACTGCTGATGACAGATGGCTTCTTCTCGCTCATCACTTGTCTTGACAGTATTTTTCTGATCTCTGCAAAATCTCCTTTGGTGTGTAGTCAACCCATTTAGAAAAAGAAAAATCTTATCTCCTTTAGCCATGTTGTTGCATGTTGTTTTGATGGCATCCATGTTTGATCACAATATTATTTAAAATTTGATTAATTTCAATAAGGAGTTAGGGGTAACTGTTAATTTGGTGTTACCACCTGGGATTTTAAACAGCAGTAGGATCCCCATTTCCAAAGCTGCAAAGATAAGAATATTGTATTTTATCTACACAGTGGAATTTTTCTGACTTCTTCTTATGAATAGGACTGTGTAATTTAGAAGCCACCTACCTTACACAGAGTAGCACATATGCAACTATGCCCCAGGACTTCAGCAGGACTTCTCATTTAACTACCATTCAATAGAAGTAAGGGTGGTAGAACTGAGCTCTTTCTGTTTCTCCTTCTTTTCTTTGTCTTTTCACAAATACTGGCTTTCAGTTTAAGTGGCTCATGTCATTGTTTCAGCAGTGTATAACAATGATTCCTTTCCTTAGCATGCATCCTCCTGGCTTTTGATCATTGATTTCTGTGGAGCTATGCTGATTTACCTCGTTTGGGGATCTGTCTCTTTAAAGTTCAGTACAAAACTGGCCTCCTAACATGATGCTTTGTTGTTAGGTATTGAAGAGTTTTGTGATATGGCTGTAGAAATTGGCACCATAGCTTAACTAAGTGGATATAAAGGAACAGTACTGAAAGGGAAAAAGAAATGTAATTTTTGAAGTCTGTAGCAGTATTGGTCATATTGGCTGGGTCCACACAAGCAAAGGCTTGCCTGCGCAGCATCACAAATATTAGCGGCACAACTTTATGCTGCTACATTGTACTGAAGTGCAGACCCCTGCCTATGTGCTTTGCAGTGGGACACATTGTCCCACTGCTCCATGTGCTGCAGGTGGGGGCCTGGCTAGGGTGCAGGGTCCCTCAACAGGGGTTAGCCATCCCCTGTGCTGAAGCACTCTGTACCCTGGCCAGCTGGGGAGCAGCACGTGGAGGGTGTGTTTTTGTTTTTGTGGGGTGGTTTTGCTGCTGGGAAATCCCAATAGCAAATTTTGCCCCAGCACTGCAAATTAACAGTGCTGCACACTGATTAATGTACAACTCTTTGCAGCACCGCAAACCACACATACCTGCATGTCTGGATCCAGATGTCTGTATATTTGTATAATACTTTGCAATGGAATGCCAGGTACACAAAGGCAGGGAAGAATTGCAAGTTCACTAGTGCAAGGTTCTTTGTTTAATGTCATTTTGGTTGCAAATGACCAGCAGGCAGATACAATTTACAAAAATTTCATATTTCAGTGCAGTAAGAATAACTGAAATCTCATGGAATTTTTCTCTGTTGATACAGAGTAAGTAATGTACTGAGTTTTCATTATTTTTGAGTTCCAAGCCAGTCCTCCAAGTCTCAATTTTCATTAGGTACTTGTAATATTATTTGTTTTTATTAGAATGAAAGATCTATTTGGATTTTCTTCATATACCTACATAGGTCCATCTGAGTTCTGGAAAGGGTTAATTTTGTTCTGCTTAGTACTGGTGAAGGATTTCCTTTTTCATATGTTATCCAACTCTCATTTCAAATGTATTCTATAGTTTAGCTCAATTTTAGCCTAAGATGTGAACTGCATAAACAATGCAATCACCTGCTTTCTGCCTCCTGTGGAAATTTCCAATCTGTCCTTTTTCTTTTAAGTGTGCAGAGCACTACTTTCTGTCACAAAGCTGGCAGTGTGGGCAGATGAAATCCAAACCTGCACAGTATTCAGAGATTTGGGTTATTAAATTCCCCAACTTTTGCATGCCCCTTACCAAAATGTTTTATAGCTTTTAATTTACCAGATCCCTCTTTAATTACTGCCCTCTATCCCATTGCACATGTTGTTTTGTACGTTCCATTACCCTGTTGCACAGAATGCCATCTCGCTGGATATGCCTAGAGATATTAATTTAAGCCAAATAGAAATTATATTCTTATCTTAGTAGACCACCCTCAGAAACTGAATAGATATTTTAACTTTCTGAACACATTATAAGCAATAAAACCCATTCCAAATCTGCATCATTTCTTGGTCTCTGTGGTGGTATTATGCTGGCTTTTAGTCTTGGGTACTGAGGTTTAATGTAAGTGGAACTAAAAATGTTCTGTTTTGCTCATTAACCTAACTTCATTTGCTGTCTTTCTTCTGCAGTGAAAATATAGTAGACTCTTTAAATGAGTAAAACTGCAGACTCAGTAGAGACACAAGGACATTGTGAAACATTATGTCATGACTGTAAAGGCATGTCTTGTCCAAGTAATGACAATGCTACTGACAGATAATTGGATCTAAGCTGTGCTAGTGCTGGCTTTGGACTTTTTTTTTTTTCCTTTTTACTGTTTTAATATAATAATTCAGCTTGTGCTTCGTAACTGCTGATCAAAAGGATCTCTATGTTAGACTGTGCATATAACAACATTACAGGCTTGGAGAAAATGAAGCACTGAACATCATATTCTTTTAAGCTTCAAAATAGGAATTGAGGCAAATAAAATATTTAATTAATTCTCCCCCACCCCTCTTTAATTCTGTCAGCGTACTATGACAATGTGTTAACATAATAATCAAAATGTGTCATAAAGATATAAATAGCAGAGGTAATAGTAGGGGAGGAATGCGGTAAGCTTTCCATTGTGTTCCCAACCCCATCTCACATTCACCTTCACCTGTGGGAAAACACCTGAGAGGGGTGAGGATGCTGAAATTTGAATTTTGACAGATCTTGGAGGCAATTCACCAAGAATGTGCGGCTACCCACTGCTGCCATGAAATTTTGAGTGCATTAGCTTGAGGACCTAAGAATGCAGTTTATCTGCTTGTGCCAAGCCATGTAATTAATTTGTTGGCCATGAACGTTAGACACATTTTAGAAGCCCAGAACTTGAGCTTCCAATTCAAGAGCTTATATGTAACAAGACTCTGACACTCTTCATTTTATCAATCATGCATGTGATTATCTGGAAAAGATTCTGTTATTTTAGAGATTAAATTGTTTTAGGTATTAGTATTCAGCACTGAGATCACAGATAGGGAATAAGCACATGAATGTGAGCAGTTACCAAGGAAGAGCTGATGCACTGCACATGCCAGCCTTCATTTACTTCTCAGTGGCCAAGTCTACACAAGATGCTAACTGTACAGAGCAGTCATTTAGTACTTGCATACCCAAGTACTAAATGACTGCACAGTAACCAGCGTTACTGCACAGTAGTGTACCTGCTTCTAGGTGATGCTTACTGCATGGTAGCTCATTAGAACTGCGCAGTTGCATCGCATCACTGTTCATGCCACGCAATACTACTGCTCGCTGGTAATGAACTACTGCACCGTACGTATCTCATGTGGATGTAACCAGTAATTTGTTCATGTGCCCATGTCATAGTTTTCCCCAGAATATAACTAAAGTGAGTTGCAGATGTATTGTTTAAATCAGGGGCAGCCAGCAGTGGATAGTCCAGCCAGCAGTGGATTCAATTTCCCAGCAGTCCCTGTCTGCATAGCTGGGGCTGGTCTCCATGGAAACCCCAGATGCAGCTGTACTATGATAGCACAAGGCTGCAGTTGCCATGGAGACCAGCCCCAGCCACGCTGGCAGGGTGTGCAGGAGAGCAGGGCAGGGGTCCGCTCCGGAGCCACTGGGATCTTGTGGAAGGGGCAGCTTGGTTAGGGCCAAGGCAGACCCATGATCTACAGCCTGCATGCTCTGGGCAGAGGCACATGGGAGTGGATCACAGCTCTGACCTGACTCGGGACCACGCTGTCACAGCTGCAAGGAGCCAAGGCAGAGCTGCAATCCACTGCCTGCGTGCCCCTGCCTGGAGCATGCAAACTGCAGATCATGGCTCTGCCCTGGCCCTGACCAAGCTGCCCCCACTACAAGATCCCAGAAGCTCTGGAGCAGCCCCCTGCTCTCCCCTGCCATGCTCCTTCTATGGAGATTGGCCCCAGCCATGCAGGCAGGGGCTTTTGGGATATAGAGTCCAACTGCTGGCCGGATCTGCCATTTTGCCCACCCTGTTACATTCAGAATTGCTCATTGAACACGACTATGAAGCATAGATATTTGTGGTAACTTGTAGGGACCAAAGTCCCTAAGTAAATGTTTTATTTGTATAGGTATATAATAAAAAAAAAAAATCAAAAGTCTTGACCCTACTGAACATGTGTTAAGTTAACTGAGGATTCAAAATCTGGCTGTATACAGGGGCCCATCCAAGGAGCGGAAGGGGAGTGAACAGGTGCAATTGTATCCCTCCCCCCTTTTTTGCTTCTTTCTCCACCCGAAGTTTAAAACCAACTGCCTGGCAGTAGCAGAAGCAGGCAGCAGTGAGGGTGTCAATTGATTTTATGTCTCATTGTAGTCTATCTGATTCCTTCTAAATTCTTCTTTTTATGGGTGTTAAAGACTTCTCTCTTTTTTTAATAGTCTTGATATTCCATTAATCAAATGAGCTTTTCTTCTTCAATTCTGCTGTCTCTTAGCAGGTCCTGGTAATATAGCTCCTATTTCACAGCCCTGCAGACTATTTTGAACTCTAGCTAAAAACATTATTCCAGGTGTGAAATTGTTAACTCAGGTGAACATTAATTTGGTTGTGGAAATAACTTCCAGTGAAATATTGAATGCACTGTCAAGATGTTCAAAAGGGATGAATGTTGCTTTATGAATGTGAAAGAGATGAGGATTTAATATAAAGTGACTACAAGACTAATGAAACATCTTTTGATTATTTCTTGCCTAGTTTGTTTTGGTTTTTAATACATAATATATGCTATAGCACATTAAAGTACATGCCAATAAAGTTATAGTTGTTTTTACTTCATTCTTAAACTCAATAATAAAGCCTGAGACCCCTAGAATGTTATAATGCTTCTAGATAATTTTTAACTAGAGAAAAATCTGTTGTATTGCATTTGTGGTGATGCACAACAGCACCTGTGCCCCCTTTTCAGAATCCTAGGTATGCCCATGATTGTATATAATACATAAAATAATGCAGAACAAAATTTGACATTGAAGGCAAATTGGATCAAAATATGAATGTTTGTTGCTTTAGACAGCTTCAGTCTTCCTGGTTTTTTTCTGTTTTACTTAAATCTAGGCAAGAATGGTACCATATTTACTTATAGATGACCTCTGCAATAATTAGATTGTCTATATGGATCACTAATCAATTTCTTACAATTTTCCAGGTATAGGATCTAAGGGTTGGAGGTTTGCCTTAAATTCTCTCTCCCCCCCACCCCACCCCCAGTTACATCTGAGAAAATTTAAATCTGGTGTGGGTCAAGTAGCCACCATGCCCTCTGCCTCCCTGCAGCTCCTTCCGCTCTTCTTACTGTCAGATCCTACTCTCTCAGAGCATGTGAAATGATAGAAAATTAGGGTTAGAAGGGATCTCAGGAGGGTCATCTAATCCCCCTGCTCAAAGCAAGACCATCCTGAACTAGATCATCCCAGCAAGACTTTGTCCAGCCAGGTCTTAAAAACCTCCAAGGACAGGGGGTCCACAACCCCTCTGGGTAGCCTGTTCCAGTGTTTTATGTAGAAATGAGGAACAAATTTGAACAAAATGACCTTGAAATTAAACATACCTGTAGTAACTTGCATAAACTACCCATAGACCTAGTTCATTCAGAATTGGTGTATGCCATGTTTTTTGAAACTGCTGCAAGTTTTAACACAGGTACTCCATAAGCACATTTTAAGCAGCGCTCCGGCAGCTGCTTGTGTGTAGTACAAACTATGCATGAGATTCGTCCAACACAAAAAGGCTCATTATTCACCCTATGGTTCACTGAGCTGGGCCCCACTAGAGTTAACAGGATTTCAAGCCATGGCGACTCCCCCAGCTGAGCACTCCTCAGTATGTGTGATACTCCAGATACTTCTCCTCCCACAAAGAATCCGTGTGCTAATTAGCCCCCCGCTCATGACTGGAACCATAAGTCCGGGGATGCTTCAAAAATTTATATGCAGATGAGGTACAGGGCAACCTGGTCTGGCTTCACTTCATGGAGGGTGGGGGCCACACTAACCATATGCAACAGGCTGAGAAGGAGGGAGACAAAGGGATGCCAGATGAACTCTTTGGGACCCTGGTGAAGGTCTTATTGAAAATGGCAAAGAAAGGCACAGCTCATCTGGGGGAGTGAAGAGGAAATAAAATGTATTTAATATAGTTGCTTACAATGACTTGAAAGCATCCACTGAGGGGGAATATGCTTAATTGGCACTACCATATATCATATTCAAATGGGCTGCACTAATCTACTCTTTGGTAGATTCCTATCAGCTTATTTACCCAATATGGGCCATGCATTTTATAGCCATGCACAGTGATGGCTGCATTTAATCAGCTTTGTAGTTGGTTTCTATTGCTGAGAACATGCTGCTTTTGGCAGAAGTTTAATGACAGACAGTGTTTTTCATGAAGTTTCCTTGTATACAAATATAAGATGAGGGGCTTTTCACCCCATACTGAGTGGTTAAAAAAACTCATCTTGTATTCAAGTAAATATGGTACATTCATTTTGTAGAGGATTTGGAGATTTAGGTTTACAGGTTCATTCTGATATGGAATGCATAGTAACAGAAATTATCCATGAAACAGAACTAGACACTGAGGGCAAATTCTCCAGAGCACGATGGATCCTAAGCAGGCGGCCTGGCAAAACGCCTGAGAGAAGCTCTTAGGACCACAAAGAGTTGGGTTTTCCTGGCCCCTTGCTAGGTGGGCTGCTGAGAAACTGGGCAGGGAAAATGGCAAGAAAACAAGCAGGTGAGATTGGGTTCAGTTGGAAACTAGGAGAGTTTCATGGATATCAACATGACTCATTGGTACAAAGTTTAAATTTGATGAAATGGAAAATTTAGAAAAAACATATTTTGTATCCCCACTCCCCTTAATTTAGTTTAAATGTAACTTCCTACAGCATGACAACACCAGAAATGTTATATGGAGGGATGATGTTTGTTTTTAGGCACTGGAAACATTACTATTCTCCCCATTTCTACCTTCACTTTTTTCTTAGAATTGGTGGTCTTCCATCTGATTTGATACAAGGTACTTGCCCAAAAATGACACGAGTTTTAATTTCCAGGCAGTTTAGGTTGTGTTGCTTCATATTTCTTCATTGTTCAATTTTATCATGTCCCTATATGCCATAAAAAAGCTAATGTTAGAATGCAACAAAATGTCTAAGTAACATGACAAAATATGCTATATGCTATCTTAACATGGAGAACATAAATCTCACTTCAGCACTGGATCAGGACTCAGGAATCTACTACAAATGTTTACATTTACTCAGAGAGTCATACGAATTATAGCTATTCTTTTTCCCAGATTTTCATTTCAGCAGTGGGAAATGCTTACTATAAGGTCTATTTACATACAGAGCCTCTTTAACCACAATGTTCCCAATTTCAATACCTCTGAATTATTAATGAAAACTATTGACATTAGGTCTTTTACACTATTTTTAGTTTTAGTAACCAGTTACATCTTTCTCCTTTGGACACGTAAATTACCATTCTCTGTTGGCAATATAAATTACAATTATCCTTTGCTGCCAGTATTTGTGGTAATTATCATTAAAAGCCAGATACCATTACTGTGCACTGGTCCAAATAATAATAGGCCACTTATGACTTTCATTCACTTAAATGTCATACTATTGTTTTATGTGTTCACAAAACAGCATTCTTATCCTTGGCTTCTTTCCTCTGATTAATTTCCCCAGTTCTAGATTTGTGGTTTTGTGCTACTTTATTCATTTATTAATTTATTTACTTTTTATTCATTTATTTAATGCTGAGGCAGTCAAATATCCATGGTTTACTAGGTTTTTTTTCTCTTGGATTCTCTTGATTTTGAGGAACTATACCAGTGTCAATGTTACTTCCACTAAATCCAGTAGAATTACTGGGAAAGTATTCAGCCATGTCTGTCATTCTTTTCAGCCTTCTCCCACAAAAGACATCTCCCTACTTCTAGCCTTTCTGTGGAAAGCAGGACCAGAAGCTCTCTTTCTCCTGATCTTGCAACATCGAAGCCCTCCAGTCTCTCATCTTCATTTTCCTCTTTGTTTCTGACACAAAGAACTGTTATCCATAATGTGGAAAAAAAATTGCACACCAGAATTGAGATGGGCAAGATCATATCTGAATGATAGATGGCATATTGGATATGTCACATAGTTGCTGGGATCATGTCAAAAACAGGAAACAAAGAACCAAGGGGTAGAATTAGGAGGGAAAACCAGGAACCACTGACAGGAGGGGAAAGAAAGTAGTATCAATTCATTATAATTAAACAACTTCCTCTGTGACCTATATCCAATTCAATTTTACCATATCTTATTCTCTGTTCATATAAACATCACATTATTAATCTAAGAACCTCCCCATTTCCTGCTCAGTTATATGTCCAGGATAGGTGAATAAGGAGAGAGCATCATGTCTTAAAGATTTCAGAAAACTGACCAGTCTAAAGTGTCTTGGGGTTCTGTCTGAATCTGCTGATTCTCTGCTTTTCTGTATCTTTTTTGCTCCATCTCAAAATAAAGCGTTAATGCAAAAATGCCTTCATTTTCTTCTCAGTCAACTGAAACCTATTCTCTCTGATGCATTCAATGAAATATATTTCTGAGTTTAATTAGCAAGTCAAACAAAAATATAAATGCTTCAGCAGCATTTTGCTAAAGGTTCTGTGGCCTCAGCTGAATAATGAGTCTTTCAGAACATGTGCTTTGGTCTGTTTGGTTTTTGTTTGTCATTTGCAAAAAGCCTCCATTTATTTATTTATTTAGGCTTTCGTAAGTAAGGTGACTGATAGCTGGTTTGTTCTCTATTTCAGGTCGTGGAAACTAATTTGGTTGCTTTTGACTGTCACTGGATCATTATAAATGAGGTAACTGTCAACTAAACATTGCTTCTGCAGCGTTAATCCTGTTTTTATGCATACTGACAGTATTCATACTGATCTTGACTTTGCCAACAGGAAACAGTGGATGCAGCAAAGTTCAGGCACGCTGGGGGGACTCTGTTTAATAAAAATAGAATGACAAGTTTGGTGGGCTTTGTTTTCTTGTAAAGGCCCTTGTAAATGAAAAAAATAAATGAAAAACACTTCCCTACTGCATATATTTAGCTTTCTCTTTTGGCTTGAGGTGCCTGCTTTGGGAGATATCTTTTATGAAAAACAAAAAACAGTTCCTTTTTGAAAGCATCATGACTCTTTTTCAGTGAAGTGTTTGTATTCCACTTATATTTTAACATTGTTCCAAATACTTGTATGAGTTTCCTTGTTCCTTTCCCATTTAAAGAAAACACAAGGATTCAGTATAAGCTGGAGCCAAAGCCCATTACAGCCAATGGGAGTCTTTCCATTGCCTTTGTGGCTTCCAGATCAAGTCATAAACAGAAAGAAACTTTTTCAAACCCAAATATATCTCCTTTCAAATCTCTCATCCTTTCTACAAAACAATTTTGCTTAAATTGGAGATGTTTATTAATTGTGAAATGAGCTGTATGAATATATTTGTCAGCTAAAATCTGATAGGCCAATAAGCAAAATAGCTGCACATATAAAATCCAGCATAATTAAGCTGTTCTTGGATTCAGTGTTTCTCTTCTGTTTACAAGAAGTAGTTTCTTATGACCACAATAGCTGAACATAGAGGGGCCACACAATAAAACTTCATTATAATGTGCCTTGTTTATAACAAACACTCTTTTTAGAACAAACTTTCCAGCAACAGGACCCGAACCATAAAATAGTAAACACCGTCTTTTGATTAACCTCTCTCCCAGTCCCATGGGGGTTCCTTAAAATAAGGCTTCATGTATTCCCTAACAAGCTGCACACAGTCTATTCTATCTGTATCTTCTGTGAAAAGTTTTTAAAGCAGGGTTGTCTAACTGGCAGCCCCATAGGCTTCATGAAGTTCGCATGTTTGCAACATGTGGCCTTGAGGCTTCCACCTAGCTGCTCCTGCCCTCATTGCTTTGGCTGCAGCAGCAAGTGGGGTCCTGGGGCTCCCTGTCCTTCTTCCAGCTTCTACTGTATGCCCCTGTCCCAGGGAGTAGGGCAGGGCAATGAAATGCAGCCTGTGGTGCTGGGGGAGCTTCCATCCCAGAGCACCTGTGTGTCGTGGTGAAGTAGGGAAATCCATGGATGGACAGCTGAAGGTGAAGCAGGGATCTGTCTGCTCCTGAGAAACAGAGAGACACCCAGCTGCTTGCATGCAAGGTGCCGGGGAGGGAGGAAGCACTTGCAACGTGTGGTCCCCATTGGTGCAGCCTGTGGCCGCTTAAAAGTTGGACAGCCTTGATTTAGAGAATCATGCACACAGTTCAAGATCTGATCTTCATTTGCTATGTGCTTTTGTTTTCCCATCTAAACATTAAGTTTTCATTATCACAGGACAATACAATAAATTAATGGAAACAGGTTCTTATCCCATTTTGTGTTAATGGGGAAGCTCATTTCAGAAACATCATGTGCTTACCATGAGGTCCTTAGTTTCTCTTTCTATGCCACAAGAAGGTCATGAGGTATATATAAGAGTACAGGGAATAATTTTTCAGCCCTGGCTTTTGCTCTTTTAATGAACAGATGGTTTTCAGCACTTACTTTCCATCTTAGGCTTAATCCAACTGCAGCCAAAGTCAATGAAAATCTCTGTTTACTTATATAGGTGCTGGAAAATATCCCTCCATCCTAGAGTTTACCAAAATACTTGTAAAGTGCTTAAGTGAAAGGCTTTGCTGATTGGTGCATATCCTACAATTACCTCTTTAGTACATTACCATTTTAGTCCATTAGAAATTAATCCCAACTTCAAAATGAGGGACAAAAAAAATTGGAAAACAGGAAAAGGTCTAAACATACTAGACATGCTTTCCACTGGGCTGTAGAAGCTGCAGATTTACAAATGAGTTCATCTATGGAAGAAGCAAGGATTGGTGTGGGTGATAGTCTTTTATTGGACCAGCTACATGACTGGGATAGACTTAGACAAATATTGCATTGCATTCTTCTTCCAGTCTCTTATCAGCTAAACCATTAGTCTAAAACTTCATGTATGAAAGAGGCTCTGCCCTCTCAGTCCATATCCACACAGGAACTGGTAAAATGTATCACTATTTTTTTTCTAGCAATCCAGACATTTACAACATCTTAAAATCAGATCAAAAACAAATGAAGATTTGTTGGCAGTAGTGTAGACAGAATTGTGTTTTGACTTTGCCCTGACAGTTGTAAAATATCTTTTCCTTCATTTGATGTTGTCTATTCAGACCGAGTGAAAAGACAAATATCTTCTACATGTTTACTTAATGTTGTCTGATTATGTTGATATTTTAGGTAATGAACTAAATCTGCTTTGATGCTATATTTCATTGGGAATCATAATGGACTCTTAAGAGGGGAAGGCACCTTAATAACAAAGGCTCTAGAAAGTGAGAGGCTCCATAATTTTTTTAAGCACAGTCAATCATGTTAGTTGTCGTTAATAATACTAATCTTTTCTTCTAATCACTGCATCTATTGAGAAAAGTATCACCAAATAAATACCTCTAATACAGAGGGTGTGGTGCTTTACTTAAATTTTACAAGGTTCAGAGATTCCTATATAGAGAGATGTACTGATCAAATGTAGGTTAAAATATAAGAAGGGATTTGCCATCCTCTGCTTATGCTTCCCCTACCCACAGAAATGCATGTAACCTCAGACAGGCCAAGGAATTAAAGCTAAATTCCCTTGTGATTCTTTTAAGTCACAGTTATTTATTGCCCTGATATTTTGTTTAGTCTCCTAATAAAAATCAAGAGAAAGAATCATATGCCTGATATTTTAAGTGGAAGAAATGATCTATTTACATATTCATTTTCAAGAGATCTCTGTCTTCAACAAGTAGTTAAACCAGAAAGTGTTATCTTATGCCCAATGCCATTACCTTTTCTTTCTTTGGAAGGCAGTTAAAAGCTCCTTCCCATGCTCATAATTATTATAGGTAAGCTTCCTTTGAAAACTGTTGAGCCATTAAACATTTCCGAATGATGGGCGTTTATCAGTTCCAAGTGAGTGAGGAGAAGATCTTTGAATACAGTAGTTGATCATAGCATAGCTCTGAGCCAGCCATGTATAGCTGCTGTGAAAAAGGAAAATGTGAATCTAATATGTATTAGGAGAGAATGAAGTATAAATGTCATTGTGTGAGTTCATCAGGATTTCGTAGAGTCTTCAGTATTGAGTATAGTTCTGGTTACCCATGCTCAAAGGAAATGAAATCAACTTAGAACGCTTTAAAAGAATAGCTTCTAAACTGATCAGAGGAATGGAGACCTTGCCTTATGGGAGGGAGAAGGGAAGCTTGGCTTGTTTGACTGAGTGACACAAAGGAAAGTAGAGATTGCTTTCCTTAAATACATCAGGAGTTAAGCACCAGGGGTGGAAAAAACTTTTTAACTAAGGAACAATATTAGCACAAGAGCAAATGGGCATAAACTGGCCATGAATAAATGAGATTTCTAACAAACATTGGACAATCAAATAAAAGTGGACAAGAAACCAGAAAAAAAAATTGTACTTCTAAGGTGAAGCGTGAACGTCAGTTTATGAACGGGAATGCACAATAGCATTTGTCTGAAATAGCACAGGACTGGGTGATCTAGTACGTCCTTTCCAGCCTTATGCTCTGTGTTGCCTTTGGTTCCACGCAAGCTGATACCACAGTTGTAATGGGAGTCCCACATGTGTGCATCCAAGTACAGAATTTAGCTCAAAACAACTGTCCAAAATGGGATTTGGCAGTAGTCCTCACATTTAACTTTTTCATTTTTATTTCAAAGCAGTCCAGCATAGTGAAGAGGAGACTGGGGACATCTTACAGTGTAAACTTGAGAAGCAACCACTTGAAATCTACTAGGCCCCAGAAAGTAATTAACCAGATTTCATGAGCACATATAATAGTACATTTTTAATACGTGCAATACTTTGGTGCAATATAATTACTTTAGGGGAGGCTTTGTTAGGTCCTTATATTTTAAAATGATTCCAGTAGCTTTCTGTAAACTGCTGCGGAACACTGTTCAAACTGCTCAGATACCTTTGGAAATCATTCAAGTTATGCAGGTAATAACTGATACAAATTGGCATTCTAAACCCCCTGTCAACACATTGCTCTTTTCTTCTGTTTCACTCGTGTTTCTAATATTTGCTTCAGATCACACACGCTAAGGCAGTTTTCTTCTTGTCCATCCCCTCCTCCCAGAATATTCATTATGAATAAAGACAGCTTCTGCAAAAGGAAGCATGTTCTCAAATGACTTGAGATTGCCTTTCTATTTCATAAAACTTCAGCTGGCAATGTTTTTCCCCCAGTTGCTCTTTATTGGGAGATAAGAGTTTAGAAAGGAAAAATCAAAACCATCACTGCTCTTGAATGACTTGGTCACAACATATAGTTCTCAAATCAAGGTTCAGAGGTCATCACTTTCAACTTCCTCTGGTTCCTGATATCATTAATAGTTCTCTGCTCTAAGAACAATACAACCCTCCCCCCCTTCATTCTGAGTGTGTCCAGGATTGTGAAGGAATGAAGATGTGTAAAAACTATGTCATTCAAGAATTTTCAAAGAAAGTAGGGGGTAAGCATTCCAAGACAGCATTATGGGTATAGCTTCTGTTTTCTTGAGTTTCGTTCAAAGATACAGGGATCTCAACAAAGACGAGTTCTCCCCTCTATTTTAGATTTACAAAAGGAGTACTAGTATTTGAATCAGTTATTTCCCAGAGGCACAGCAGGGCAGCTCTGACAGCTGCAAATATAAGGAGTAGTACTGGCTGCCACAGTGCTGATGGTGGTGGTGTAGCCAGCTGGTACTGTGACACCAGCTGTGTCTGTACTGCTTACTCCCACATAAGTAGAGCCAGGGGCTGCTGCCCCAGTAGGTCTCCTGCCCACTTAGTTATGCTACTGTTATTTCCTTCTGCTTCTCTTGATACTTAGGCTGCCACTGTTAACATTCCTTAGTACGTCAGTCATTGGTGCTGGCCCTTGAAAAAAGGTAGAACATGATGGTTAGATTTCTTGGCAAGATCTCCTGGATTCTTGGTGAATTATCTACTGGGATAAGAATCCTTGTTTCTTCTTCTCTTTACATTTTCCTGCTTGTTGGAAAAAAATGATTTCCATCTCTGTCTTATGTTCCTTGCCAAAGTTCTATTACCTTTCCATTTTTACCATGACAAGTAAATCTAGCACACAAAAAAACTAAACAAAAAAAAAAAAGAAAGAAAATGGTGCACAGTGTCAAAATGACACACAATGGCAATGTAGCAACATGCTACATCACTGTATGGTGTGGTACAGCGACGTAGTGATCACATGGGTCTACATGTGATCAGCTTCTATGTTGCCATAGCAGCGTGCTTCCCATTTTAGCACATTGCTATGTCAGTGTGATGGCAAAATCTAACCATGTGCAGTACAGTACAGGCAGTAACTGTGCCACACTTTAGTACTTCTAAATGTGGTGGAATGCCGGGCTAGCGGTTCTGGCACCGGTTGGGGAGCCGCGGGCTTTACAGAGCTGTGCGAGTGTGCAGCTTGTGGAGCGGGATTGGAGGTAGCTTTATAACTGCCTTCAAGGTTCTCCGAGTTGGCACAAGTAGACGAGTTAGAGTAAGTTGTTAGTTTTCTGTAATAAGTCTATAGGATGTCTGTTGGTTCATGGGGTTCCGGAGCAAGCCCTTGCTTTCCACCACTGGAACTAGTCCAATGATGGGTGCGGCTGCCGACTCCTTAAGTCCCAGAACTGGTCAACAGCTCATTGAGATGGGATGTTAGTAGTAGAAGTTATTACGGAGTAGATATAAAGTGAAGTAAAAATTTGTTTTATTCACTCACTTGGCCTCACCCTCTTACGAATAAGAGGGGAGACCGGCTGGAACGATGTTGTGGTAAATACAAGTACAGAAGCGTAGATATGCTGTCTAAGCTACCAAGAGAGGCAGTCAAGAAGTGGAGTCTCCGATGTTTCTTTAGTTACAGTATGCCGGATACAAAGGGGGTCTGTTGGGCCACAGGGTTCACTAGTAAGCCCTTGCTTTCCACCACTGGAACTAGTCCAATGATAGGTGCGGCTGCCCACTAGTTAGTTCTAGGGCTGGTCAACAGCTCATGAACAGGATGAAAAATAATAAAACTGTAACGTGGTGAATTGCTGTCGATTGTCGGATTTTCAAGGCCTTGGTTTTCACTGGGATACGCCCAGGCGGGGAGGCTGAGGACCGGCTTACAGGGTGATCAATCCTGAAGGGTTGTCCAGTCGTCATCTCTGCTGTTTCCTGCTTCTTTGCCTCTTTATAGATGTTGGTCGGGCTGCCTCTATGACACTAATTATGATATAAGCCAAGCATACAGGGATAGGATAGTTTCTTTTACACAGTAGCTACTAGGTAGATTTTCTACATAAGTTTCGTTTCTGCAGAAATGACACTTACAGATAAGAAATGAAACTTACAGAATGTGCATGTGCAGCTTAATACACGCGTAGAAAAGTACAAAGCGTTCATTTTGATTAAAAGCCAAAACTTCAAGGTTACATAAATGTGACAGTGCCACGCAGCAGTTATACAGAAATAAAATAAGATCTTTACACCAAAAAGGAAGTACTAAAGCATGGTGCCATAGCAACGTTACCATAGGGCAATGTGTAGACATGCCCATCAGGCATATCTACATGTGTTAATAATGCAGCTGAATATGTAACTCAATTTGAGCCAGTATAAACTAATCACTATGTCACCATCTACATGTACATTTAAGTGCAGTAATTTACTGCATGGCTGGACATCACATGCATCTCACGGGACTGTTCAGCAGCATAGTAGATTAGTGTACTGCTTGCTAATTGCCATCCATGTGTAGATGGTGACACTTTACTGTGCAGTAAAGCGTCCTGTATAGACACGCCCAATGTCATGTAGTTGCAAAATCTATTTATATAAAATCTCTAAATGTAAAGAATTTGGAGCTCTTAATTTATAAAAGCACCAGAAATAGGTGCTTTTTTGCTATTTCTTTCTGTTGTTACATCAGGAGTGTTAAATACTAGGGCATTTGTCACCCATATATTATATCTTCTTTGTAACACAAGTTAAAATGTTTCTTTCAACAAAATAGTTCCTTGATTAGTTTTCTTATCACTCTAGTTTCCTTCTGAAGTCAAATACATAAATGAAGCCTAGGAACATAGCATGACTGTGATAGTCTTAAGTTTCCTCAGGAATAGGTCCTATTCCTAAGTCAGAGTAAAGAAAAAATACTGGGAGAATCAGTACATGATAGAGGGATGTATTTATTACAGAAGGATAATATCCGGAGAATGTATACAGGACAGTCATCTCTTACTTTCCTCCCCCCCACACATACCTTCTGGCTTCCAGACAAGGCAGTGCACAGCACTCAAGCAGCATGCGTCAAGGACTGTAAGATGTTATGAGAATCATAGTTATCTAGAGTGGCAGTGGAGTTCACTGCAGTTGAGCAGAAATTTTTACCCTATTTTTGCTGTTGAAGCTCATATCCAGAGGGCAAAAAAATAAATGCTGATTTTGGCAACAAAATGGTGTTGAGTCTTCTCCCAGCAGCAGCAACTCCACTGTATGAATCCGAGAATGTCTTGCATGCTGTGATATATATTGCCTGTACTGGCTGCTTCCTTCAGGCTTTGGTACAGGTGGAGCATGGAATAGGAGAATGAGGCACTCTCTTCCCATCTTTCTGTTGCCCCTCCTGTTAGGAGGTATCTGGGGCACGTGCCCCACTCACCAACCCCACATTATGCTACTGATTTATTTGAATGACAGGGCACATCTACATATGCAAATCTGGGAGCAATTTACTCTAGAGTAAACACTCTGGGCACGTGTCTACATGTGCAAGAACAGGGGAGCAGATTTGCTGCTCCTAGCAGCAGACTACTTCCACTCTCTGCGGCCCTGCACTGGGCCCCTGCAGCAGCCAAGGAGAGCTCTAGGCCAGGAGACAGCTATCCCCTGATAGGGGCTGGGACATTGCTCCCTGTCCCTGGGAGTTGCTAGCAGTGGGGGCACCTGTGCTGGGAAATTCTTATCTCTCAGCCCCAGTTCCTCAGTTAGGGGCCTAGGCTGGGAGATCCCCATCTCCCAGCCCCACAGTTGCAGGGCCAGTGCTGGGAGATTCTTAAGTTTCTCCCAGCCTGGGTCCTGCAACCATTGGGCTCAAGCTGGAGAGAAGAATCTCCCAGCACTGGCCCCATGACCACAGAGCTGGCACTGGCAGAGAAGGATCTCTCAGCCCTGGCCCCGTGATCATGGAGTGGGAGCTCCATGCTGCCAGCATGGGGGACATTGTCCCTGCCCAGATTCTCCCACCCCTGCTACCCAGCTGACCGGGAGCACATTTGCTCCCAGTCAGGTGTCTGTACATGTGCTAGAATATTCTTGAGTAAATTTGCTGCTTGCATTTGCAGGTAGCAAATTTACTCTCAGTTGGAGCCAAGTACTGCTCAATAAGCATCTGCCCATGTAGACGGTGACACTTACTGTGCAGTAATTAGCCCTAATCTCATGTAAAGCATCTTGTGTAGACACACCCACAGTGATGTAAGAGGGAATTGCATTTATGGGTTACTGCTATGTAATTAAGAAATTAACTAAAAACTTAACCTGTGATAAGAGAACTACAACTCACAGAAACTGAAATACTGGGTTTTTTAAAAATGTATTCAGTGTATTTATTTTACTGTATCATATTGACACATAACCCGTGTCTCTCCAGTGTCAGTCTGGCTCTGTTTTTAGTTTTCAGATAATACATGTAAAACATACAAGGTCCAAGGGCTTATTCTGTCTCTAAGTCATCTAAATGGCACTTAGATGATTCCCTCTTCTAAGACAATTAGAGGATACTTTTCTTGAAGAGAAATTAATACTTTTTGGCTGCATAGGCTTAAATATCTAGTTCACAGAATAGAATCTAGGCTAATATATCTAAGGTGTGGCAGAAACCTAGAGGCAAAAAGGTAGAATTCTAATTAAAATGCACAAAACTGCTGAATATTGGGGAAAATGCTGTACTTTTTAGGAGAAAAAAATATAAATGTTTGCACTGCTAAAAATTAAAGCCTTTCATAAAATGTTACTTGGCAACGTAATATGGCCATGTGTGTAGATTTTTCATGGCATTATAAAAAATGGAACAACTCTGGCTTTTCTTTTGCAATATAGGCAAGATGTGCAACAAAATGAAATGCTCCTCCATTCTCAACTTCCTGTAACTACTGTGATTGATAGAATGTAGTAAAGAATAGAGACATTCTTTTTAACTCTCCTTTGTGATTATATTGCAGGTGCATTAAAAATGGTCTGCGTTTTGCCAAAAAAGCACCTTTCTTTCCCCCCTTGTAGCTAGTGAAATGACACAGACTAAATGAAAAGATGGCATCTTAAGCTGAGAGAAACCATTATCCATGGTACATTAAAGATTAATTGACCAGAAATGCAGGATATTACACTGGACACAGCTGATGCCAGGTGTTATTTTGTTTGCAGAAGAATCTATATTTCATAAAGAACATAAATAACAGATGAATTCAAAAGCTTTGACATGCTATGAAGAAGAATAAAATAGGCTTACTGTAGTCAAGAGAATTGATGTTGAAATTCACAATGCTCAGCATATTTTTCTTCAGTACTTAAAAGGACATAAACAAAATTGAGCTATATCTGAATTGCTTTTTCTCAGGAAAAAATGTTTAAGTATGCATATTATAGCCAAAAATGCATTCAGGCAGGCTTCTAAAATTTAAAGAATTGTATTTTCAAAGGGGCGTACTTGGCTTTTTTGCAGCAATAAAGGTGCATTGAGGACTCTAATATGAACACTTCCACTTATGTAAATATGACTGTAGGCACCAATCCAGATGTCTGAGGGATAGTTACTCTGCCTTGAACCTGTTTAGGTCCAAATATAGGGGTAGTTTGTCCCAGACCAGTAACTAAGAAAAAGCGGGCCTTAGCCATTTTGAAAACATACCTCAGAATTTTTGCTGTGTTTTACAATGCAGACACTACTGTATTAATATTTATGCAAGTCATAGGGGACCCTCCAAAAGCTCACTTGCTTATCTAGTTTAGCCATTTAGCTGAAGCTTATTTAAACCTCTTCAGTCTGAAAATCTGAGTGGAATTTTCAGGAGAAGATTTCTCATAAGAGGTTTTTTAGTTTCAGCACAAAGCATTACAATGCCATATATCCAATATGTGTTGGGATGTTAATTGTGCTTTGATAAACATGAATTGAGAACATTAAGATGAAGAATGACAAATGGTTCCCTGTGATGAGGGACAGATCCTAGATGTGAGATCATTTAAGGTAACTAGGGTGTGTTATACTCCCTTCCTCTGTAGGGAAACTAGATGAAAAGGGAGAGCAGAACCTTAACATTTGTTAACAAAGCCTTGTTTATCCCAAGAAAAGGTCAAGTTACAGTTTTGTATGAATGTTTGCTTAGTTCTTATTGTCTGTGACCCCATCCTGAATTAAAGGCTTTGTTATACATTCATTTTAAGTGGCTTAGAGAACTCTTAACCCCAGGATTCTCCACACATTAACATGTGATGATATAGGCCTATGTGAACACAGAAGTATTTGATTTGGATTCAGATTCAGCTGATTCGGAGGACAGTGATTGAATTTGGAGATTCAGAATCACAGTTCAGAATTGATTCAGCAAAATCAGCTTTGGAAGACTTGCCACTGATTCGGAGAGATTCAGCCATACACTATAATGGGGAATCACTGAAATACTTCTAACTTTGTCATTTTGGTTGATTCAGATAAAAATTTCAGGGATGATAGCCTCTTCTGAGGGCATGAAGCCTGCCAAGTTTCAAGGAGATAGGGGCAGAGTCAGGCAGCTACCAGGTGCCTGATGATGGCAGCTATTTCAGGGAGGGCATGGGATATAAAGGCTGAAGTTTGCTGCTGCCAGCCCAGGCAGAAACATTGCCTGATTGAGCTCCAGCAGGAACATCTGGAAGATAAGAGCAGGAAGTTCTTGGTGCAGGGCATGACCTAAAACTGCACCTTGCTGAGGATGGGTGGCCTGGTGGGGCTCATGGTGGCGTGAGAGTCCCCAGGAAATGCCAGACCAGCTACCACCCTAATGAAAGGTGTGTCAAGGTGTCTTAATAATCCCAGCCCCCACAACTGGGTGAGTAACCCCATAATGGGTCCGAGAAGGCGGACCCCTGAGAGAGTGAGCTAGATGTTCGAGAAGCCCAACTTGAGGCACCCTCAACTGGTCAATGCTGGGGCCAGGACCAGAAGGGTCAAAAGGTCCACCATGAGGGATGAGCAGAGCTCCAAGGTCCTGGGGTTCTGACAGGCCTTGGAGGTGAGGCCAGGGCCTGTGTGGCCTTGGGAGGGGGATAGCACACCCAAGAGGGGAAAGAGTACAGGGAGCTAGGTATCCCAGAATGAAGGCAGAGTAGGTCACCAGAATGAAGACAGAGTAAGGTGCTGGCCATGGGTGATGACCTGGTGAGGGGGCTACAGGTGCTCGACCACCTGGGCAACAGTGATCATCGCCTGCTGGAATTCACCATCCAGTGCAAGGTGGCAAAGGCCTGCAGCAAGGCAGCAGCCCTAGATTTCAGGAGGGTGGACTTCAATGAGCTAAGGAGAATAGTTGGGGAGGCACTGAGGTCCCGGAGGGGAGGGGAGCCAGGTGTCCAAGAAGAGTGGTCGCTCCCTAAGGAGATGATCCTGCAAGCCCAAAGGGAGGTAATCCCAACACAGATCAAAGGGAGCAGGAGGGCGCAAAAGGCCCCATGGCTCACCAAATGCATTTGAGAATGTCTCCTAGCTAAAAGGGAGGCGCACACCCAATGGAAGGGAGGAGCCATCACCAGGGAGGACTATACTGCGGTTGCTTGGGGATGCAGGGGGGAAGTCAGGAAGGCAAAGGCGGAGATGGAACTGGGACAAGCTACCCAGATCAAGGACAAAAAGAAGTCCTTTTTTTAATGCATAGGGAGCAAAAAGAAGGTACCGGGTAATGTGAGCCCCTGCAAAACACACTAGGAAATTCGGTCGTCACACCAGAGGACAAAGCTAACCTATTTAATGACTTCTTTGCCTCCATTTTCCTGAGCAGGGACCGGATCATCCCCCCCACTGGGCTCCCCTCAGGCCCCAGGGGAGGCACACCTCAGCCAAGGGTCAGGGAGGATCTAGTCAGGGAACTTCTGGAGGGACTGGATGTATTTAAATCAGCTGGTCTGGACAATCTTCACCCCCGAGTGCTGAGGGAATTAGCTGAGGTCATTGCAGGATGCCTGGCATGGCTTTATGAGCACTCATGGTGCTCTGGTGTGGTGCCGGAGGACCGGAAGAGGACCAACGTGATTCCCATCTTCAAAAAAGGGAGGAAGGAGGACCCGGGACACTATAGACCAGTTAGTCTTACCTCGATCCTGGATAAGCTTTTTCAGAGAATTATTCTGGCACATGTCCACGAGGGTCCAGCAGGGGAGATTATGCTTAGGGGCAACCAACACAGGTTCATTAGAGGCAGGTCCTGTCAGATCAACCCGGTTGCCTTCTATGCCCAGGTCACCAAATCCTTAGATGCAGGGGTAACAGTGGACATAGTCTTTCTGCACTTTCAGAAGGCCTTCAACACTGTCTCTCACCCCGTTCTCATTAAAAAACTGGGAGACTGTGGTGTTGACACCTACACAATCAAATGAGTTGCCAACTGACTGGAGGGCTGCACCCAGAGAGTAGTGGTGGATGGGTCATTTTCGATCTGGAGGGATGTGGGCAGTGGGGTTCCCCATGGCTCTGTCCTCAGGCCTGCACTGTTCAACATCTTCATCAGTGACTTGGACGAGGGGTTAAAAAGCCTTCTGCTCAAATTTGCTGATGACACTAAGGTGTGGGAGGATGTGGGCACGCTAGAAGGAAGGAATAGGCTACAATCGGACCTAAACAGGTTACAGGGGTGGGTGGATGAGAATAGGATGGGATTCAACATTAACAAGTGCAAGGTGATGCGCCTGGGGAGGAAGAACCAGCACCATACCTAGAGGCTGGGGAACTCCCTTCTCATCACTGCAGAGGCAGAAAAGGATCTTGGAGTAGTCATTGATGCCAAGATGAACATGGACTGGCAGTGTGGGGATGCAGTCAGGAAGGCCAACCACACCTTGTCATGCATCCACAGATGCATCTGAAGCAGGTCCATTGAGGTGATACTCCCCCTTTATGCGGCACTGATCAGGCTGCAGCTGGAGTACTGCATCCAGTTCTGGGCACCGCACTTCAAGAAGGATGTGGACAACTCTCCATGTTGTCCACATCCTTCTTGAAGTCCAGAGGAGGGCCAGTCTCTTGATCAGGGGGCAGCAGGGCAGGCCCTATGAGGAGAGGCTAAGGGACCTGAACCTGTTCAGCCTCCACAAGAGAAGGCTGTGGGGGGAACTAGTGGCCTATTACAAACTAGTCAGAGGAGACCAGCAGGCATTGGGGGAGTCCCTGTTCCCCGAAGCACCAGCAGGAGTGACTAGAAATAACGGTCACAAGCTGGCAGACAGTAAATTCAGATTAGACATCAGGAGGTGCTACTTCACTGTCAGGGCAGCTAAGATCTGGAACCAACTTCCAAGAGAAGTGGTGCTAGCTACCCTGGGGGTCTTTAAGACAAGGCTTGACAATCACCTTGCTGGGGTCATTTGACCCCAGTACTCTTTCCTGCCATGACAGGGGGTCGGACTTGATGATCTGCTCCTTCTGACCCTACTAACTATGAAACTGATAAGAGGGATCCAGTTGGGACCCAGACGGGAGGATGGGGTCCAGTGTGGGGCCAGAGATGCTAAGAATGTTGTTGACATCTGTGAGGCATAGGCTAAGGTATAGGGAAGGTTCGGAGCCACAGATAGAGCCCCCGGGCATGTGGGCAGTAATGGGCTGTATCCCGCATTTATACCATCAGTTTCTGGAAACAACCAAGTTGTGGCAGGATAGATTGGGCAGACTGCCCCATAGAGCTAGGTGGGTGGGCTGGCAGAAGATTCGGCCCTGAGAACTGCCCCCTGTCACCCACTGCCAGGGAAAATGCAGCTTTTTAAAAAAAAAGATGTGTGTGTTGGGGGGGAAACAAACAAGAATAAATATAAATTGAAAGAAATGGATTGGATAGGGACAAATAGAGGTATTCTAGTTAGTAAGTTATAGCCAATCTTTTTGAAGAGTAGAAAGTAGCAGGAGACTGACTAGGTAGGACACCATGCCAGTCCAGTACCTTTCAGATGCTGTTGTTCAGGTAGAAACAGATCACAAAAGGCACAGAAAGGCTGCAGACAGAGGCTTATATGCTGTTTCTACATCCCTCCCCCAGAGCACTGTGATTCGAAGGGGACTCAGGGAAAGATCACAGTCACTGGCCAGGTACAGATGATGTCAGTCTTCCCCCCGCTTCTCAGTTTCTGTTCCCCTGAAAGACTGCCTTCTGAATCTTTTCTGAATCTATTCAGAGGCTCTGAATCGATTCAGAGTTTTTTCTTGTTCTTGTGACTTGATTCAGATTCAATGATACGTCCTCTGAATTGGGCCAAATCTTTTCCGAATTGAATTGGAGACTGAAGGGTCGCACACCTCTAATGTGACACCAGTTTAAGCTCCCTTTAGGCATCTTAAAGTTACGCCACTCTAGGGTATGTTTATCTGTGATCCATGTTCCCCAGCTTGTGTTATACTAATGTGTGACATTTTAGGCTACACCAGGGGTTTTCAACCTTTTTTAATAAGTGTACACCCAGCAGCCAGAAACAGAGCGGGGGGAGGCTAGGTGGTGCACAGCAAGATGCAGAGAGGTGGGGGGCACACATGGCTGCATTATGGGGTGGATGGCAGCGGGACCTGCCACATTCAAGCTTCCCGCCCCCCCCCCCCGCCCCACACACACACATCTGGCCAAATGGGCAGCACCTACACAGACCACAGAGAGCCATCACTGCCCTTGCCACCCCACCCCCCCCAGCCCTGTTCCTGGGAGGCAGAGGCAGTGGTGCTGGGTGGTGGGTGGCCTTCCCAAAAACCCCCAGGTGTACATATACCCCTGGTTAACAATCCATGGGCTACACATTAGTGTAACACCCTACCTATCCCTGTCTCCCCTACCAGCTCAGATTCTTCTCCTGAGAGTAGCGTCCATACATGCACCCAGGACAGCAGCACTTGGGGCTGGGGCAGAGCAGCCCCAGGCGGGCAGCAGGCTCAGGGGGTCAGCCCTGGGCTCTGAGTGGTGGAGCGGCTGACTGAGGGATGAGTGAGCAGAACTTGTGGAGCTGTGTGACTAGGTGCCAGGCAGGAGTCTGACTCTACCTGGCCACCATGTACACATGTGTTTCAAGGCAGTAAATGATGCTGCTGTAAGATAGTACTGTCTCCAACAGTACTAATGGCAGGTTTAATTAATTTACTGTACCGTAATACAGGCAAATGCACAGATTTCAACTCCACAGTAAAGCACATGTGTAGATGCACCCTTTATATGTCACACTTTTTTTGTTGTTTCCTATTGCTCCTGTAACATTTTCCTTACATGTACACACAGGATTTTCCTCCCTGAAATGAAAAAAATGCAAACTTAATTATTTATTTAGTTTTCTCTAAATTGTTTGTCCCTAGCTCAATATTGGGTGCCTATACACATGCAGCAAGGCTGCTTTGACACTGTAATTACAGCATAGTCAGAGCAGACTTAATTAATCAAATCTGCTGGAGTGTGGTAATTACCATGCTCCAGCAGACTCCAGTGTCATATGTATCAGTATCCCATGCTGGAAATAGTGGCAGAGGCATTTTAACTAAAGTTCATTTGACAAGCTTTAGTTAAAGCACCCCCACTGCCATTTTTCAGCGCAGGGATTCTGATGCACATGACGCTCTGGGCACACGTTAATTAGAGTGGCTCTTGGAGCCACTCTAATTACAGCACACCCTTCCCAACCCCACTCCTGGAGCACATCTATAAATGCCTATTGTATACAAATTGCAGTCTTCATAGATACCCATGGAGTAAAAGGTTGCTTTAAAATTAGATCTCTTTAAAAAAAACATAAACACATACACTTTTTGAATACTTTAATGTATTTTTCTTAGCCATTTTGGTATATTATGTTAGCTAACTCTTAAATTGTTTATACTTTTACATATTCTGTTTCCAAGAAATGAACACTTAAGATCAGAATAATTGTTTGCACCTCCACAGCTCCTAATGTAATGCCACACTAACTAATAGTTCATGCTTTGACTTCCTACTGATATAAATATTATCTGCTAATGATGCTGTGAAACACTTTAAAGCAAAAGATCAAAGGTAAAATTAAAAAAAAGAAAGGTCTGATCCCAGTTACAGATCTCTTTATGGTTTGGTATAGCATACTTAAGCACTTGTGAAATGAACTTGGATATGGTAGGTCTGCCATTTTAATGAATGTGCACGTGTTCTTAGTTGGGGATTTCACAGCTCTGAATAAATGTGGCAGAGTGGTAACACATCTTTTGGCAATTTCAGTTTATTTTTCATTTATAATATGGTAGTGACATTTCTGTATTTTGACTTTTCTACATATTCTCTGCCTTATCTTATAGGAAATAAATGATGTGGATGTGCAGGAGTTAGTGAGAAGGTCAATTGGAAGGTTAACAATTATTCGACAGACGTTTCCAGTTCCACAAAACATAAGTCAGCGCTGTTTCCGTGGCAACCACCGAATATCTTCATCACTATGTGATCCTAAGGACCCTTTCTCCCAGAGCATGGAGGTATTTTATATGCCACTTTATAATCTTTATAGACAACTTTGGGGGGGAAATGGAATTTAGTATCATTTGTAATTGTCTTTCATTATTAACTCCATGTATGAGAGGTATCCTAATGGTTCAGGCAAGAGACAGTGAAACGATTTGACTGTTTTTTGTTCAGCAGTGATGACTAGAACTATCTAGCCTAAGACATAGCAAACATAGGGCAAAGGGGAAGAAGCAGCTTAGAATCTGGAAGAAAATGTAGTGAGTTGCCATCCTATTGAGTGTTATAGTTCATCATTTCTCCATGCATTTGGATTCTTAGACTACATTTTTCAAGCCGCAGAAGTATTGACAATAATAAAGCCATCATGGTGAGAACGTATCTGAATAATCAGAGGCAAGTGTTTTCAAACTTGGGTATCACAAGCTAAACACCTAAGCCCATACACATACATTTAAGTGGCTATATCTCCTATCTGCCAACTTATTGCCCTTTCTCCAAAGTATGTGTATGAGTTTTTAAACTTATATACATATGGAACGAAAGGCAAAAGAAATCAAAATATTTTTTAAACTTAGTATTGCCTTCTGATATATTAGGTACTGGATTGGAAATATTCAAATAAAATGTCTAATTTCTCTTTTTGGTTTATGGTTTCTTATTTTCACTTTCATTCTTCATTTTTTCTTTCCTGTGCCAATTTTGGGAAAATAGCTTAGAGGCACAATGGGTCACATCAAAATATTAAATGTTCGGGAGAAACAAGATTTTAACTGGTTTTTTTTTTTTCAAATGTAATTTCTCTCAAAAATGAAACAGAATAAAACCTTCAATGGGAAATGAAAAAAAAAAAAGCAAAACCAAAAAAGGCCTATCTTGTCAAGTATTGTTTTGTGTTATATGAAGGCAAGCTAGATATGACACACCTTTTTTAAACTAACTAAATTATACACACACAAGCAAACTGCCTGTCAAGGATGCCAAGGGGGTGGGGGGGATGAAGCCCCACCACCCCTGCTGTTTCAGGTCTGGATCCACTGCCCTCCCACCACCACCACCACCATGCCAGATCTGGCCCCACTCCCCCACTGTGCTGGGCCTGGGTCTGGGCCTGGGCCCACTCCCCTGCTGCACCAGGCCTGCACCCACTGTCCTGACTTTGCCGGGGCCATGCCCACAGCACCTGCCACACTAGGCCCACAGTCCCTGCTGCCCTGAGCTGCTCCCCCTCCTTTGTCACTCTGGGCTTGGCCTTGCTCTGCCCTTCCATCCCTACTCTCCCCCTCCCCCATACTGCTCTAGGTCCAGCCCTGCTCCACCCCCCTCAAACTGTCTAGGCTTTGGAGGAGGGACAGACTGAGATGCCCACAGTGCAGGAGGGAGTGGGGCAGGGGCAAATTATTCCCAGTGGTGGGATTCACATGGCACCACACTGCACTGTGAAAGCAGTGGCAGCAAGGCAGGGAGTGGAGGATGCAGCCCACCCTTGCCCCGTGCACAGACCAGGGAGGCCACATGCCCACCCCCCCCGCCCCCGGCTCCCTGGGACCACAGCTCTGGAGGAGCTGCTGGGCTCCAGTTGTCCCACGGCCCAGCCTGGCTCGAGCTCTATTCACCATAAATGGGGCCCCAGCTAGGCTGGGCCAGAGCATGAGGCAATCAAAGCCCAGTGGGTTATCCAGGGGTGTGGTGTGGGGGAGCTAAGGAGGGTTATGTGCCACCCCTCTCCCAGGTTCACTTAAGGTGCTCGCAGTGGCAGGAGCTGCCCATCTACACCTTTGGAGCTCCTAGTGCCAGCCTGATCATAGCCTGCCCCCACCAGGAGCAGCCTGATATAGCCCCAGCCTCACTACCTCCACCCCATGGCCCTTCCCCTGGTGGTGGCAGCAGTGGGCAGCTGCAACCCCCTGCTCCCCTCCCCACTCCTCTCCCTACCAGCTGTTGTGAGGGGGCGGGAGTGGCTCTCACTCCTGACTGCTTCTGCTTCCTTCCTTGGCCCCGGCTCAAAGTTGTTCCCATGGCCACCCAGGCCAGTCAATCACTGCCCACTCTTTTGGCAGCACATGCGCTGTTGGCCCAAAGCATTACAGACAGACAGGTGGACGGACTGAGGATTTTATTTTATTTTATTTTGTGCGTGCGTGTGTGTGTGTGTGTGTGTGCATTACGTATATACTTAGGGCTGTGAGAAATTTCACTGTTTCGACTCATTTTGAGCTCAGAACAGCAAAATCAAAATGAAAAAAAAGGCTTCCAAACAGCCTCAAAACTAATTGAGGGTAGGCAAAACATTTCAAAAGTTTCAAAACATTTCAAGTTTCAAAGTTGGGCTTGCTTGCAGGGAAAGAGAAACTAAGGAGAGGGAGAAGGAAGAAGGGGAAGGACTGCTGTGATACTGACATGTGTAGCTGATCCTTCCCTGAGGTCCCTTCCAATCCCAGTGCTCTGGGGGAGGGATGGAAAAACAGCTGCATCTTAACACATGCACAGTGTCACCCACGTCATGAGTTTTGCTTGTCAGTAGCTTGCAGTGCAGTTTTCCAGAAACCCCTACACGTTTCTCCTTGAAACTTGGCAGAATTCATGCCCTCAGAAGGAGCTACCACCCTGGCTGTTTTCGTCCAATCTGCCAAGAAATGACAAAGTTATAGGCAGTTTCATAATTCCCATTATAGCCTATGGGTGAAACCTCGATGATTTCTTGTTTTGCCATATCCCATTCAAACTGTTTTTACCTATTTTTTTCTACTTGAGAACAGCAATCCTGAGGTCAGCATTGGAGTGTTCAGGGAGGTTGAAGTGTTCTGCCACAGGTTTTTATATATGGTTTGTATGATCAGTGGGCACTTCTATACAAGATGCTTTTCTGTGCAGTACAGCAGTTAACTGCTCAGTAAGCATCCACGTCTACATGTGCAGACATGGGCACATGCGGTAAACTTCTCTAATAGCAAGTAAATCTGCTACCTAAAAATGCAAGTAGCAAATTTACTCATGATTAGTAACTATGCAGTAGAGAATGTGTAGATGCCAGCCCCAGCCCCAGGCCCTTAAAAGCCTGTGGAAACTTTGGGGCCCAGGGGCACATGCTGGCAGGCTGTGGCCACAGCTAGCTACTGTGACCCCCAGCACAAGCCACAGGGCTGCTGCAGCAACCTGCTTGCACCCCAGTGCTGCTCCCTTGCACCGCAGTGCTACCTGGGTGCCAGGGCTGTGCCATCCAGCTCTTCAGGGGGCTGCAAGGTTTGACAGCACTCAGACCCAGTTGCAGCCAGCTTCTGGCCACCTGGCAGGTGATTCCCAGCAGCCTTCCCTGACCCTGAAGCTGCTGTCTAGCACCACCTCACCACATCACCTGGTAATCCCATACTGTGCCCTGCTCTAAATGCTGCAGACATCTGTCCAGGCCTGGCAGCACCAGAACTGCCACGTGGAGGCCCAGTGAGCCATTGAGGGAGCCATGCTGTCTTCCTTCCCAATGCTATACACTGCCTTCTGGGGCTCCAACTAATCCCATGAGGAGACTGCAGACTTGATTATGCCATGGGGAGAGCCTGAGTTCCTCAGCCAGTTCACACTGTTTGGGTGCTCCAACACCCAAATTTATGAGGGTCTGTCAGGCCATTTGCAGGAGTGTGGGCATGACTGGTTGGCGCAGCAGTATAAAAGTCAAGTGTGAGCATAAAGTTCAAGGTCTTGTAGGCACAGTGGGTCATCATCACTGACTGCAACTGCTGGTTGGGGGTTGTCCACAAATAAATGCCCTTTATGTGGCAACTGGACAACATTTTCACACCCTGGGATCCTGGCCGTATTTGACCACAGGCGGCCTGCTGAACCTTCACTATGGCCTGCCACCCACGGTGATACACCACCAACGGAGGGCTCCTTGAGCCACCAGTAGCCTGTCCTGCTGAGCTTCACACCCTGGGCATCATCCAGCAGTTCTGAGAGCCTGGGCCAGTGCTTGCCCCACTAGCTCCATGTCCTCAACTCTGCCCACTATGCCAGGCCAGCCATGGCACCACTGGCCATCAACAGCTTCAGCTCCAACCCAGAGGGGCTCCCTGTTCAGGCAGACATGCCCCTGTGACCCAGGACACTATGACCCAGGACACTGCTGGGGGCCACATGCCCTTGCATCGGTGGGGACCAACCCAAGCCATCAGGCACACCAGCCCTGCCCATCTAGTAAGTCCTGCACTGTGGGGTGGGCCCTCACTGCCCCTACCCCTCTACCAGCCCCTGCCCTGGTCCCTCTCCCCACCTGGTCACACTCCCCTGGACCCCTGGTCCTCCCCCCATAGCACATTGGGAGGTGGAAAACAGTGCAAAACTTAAATGAGCAGCCTGTACCCCCTCAGCTAGGTGGACATAAGACTCTCACATGTCATGGAGACTCTCACATACCATGGAATGCGTAAATGCCGGTTGTGATATCCCTCTCAGCTGCAGGGGGCAAGGTCACATAGCGCAGCTACAGGTAGCCCTCCAGGTTTACCCACTACACTGTCAGATCTCAGGTCACATGCTAGGTATGCAAATGTGCCCAGGGAACTATGGCCATCAGCAGCAGCAGGGTGTAATGGGCTCTTCAGCCCATGCAAACAGCTCTTGCATTACCTCTGGGAGATTTGCAGCAAGGGCACACTTAGGGTGCAGTGCCACCCTAGGGGGTGGGGCCAGCCCTGGGGTGCCTCACCAGAGAGATCCCCTGCAGGGAGAGCAGGAGCACTGGCAGCATTTGGTCCCAAACTTGCAGTTTGTGGTGTTCCCATCTTCTGGGAGAGTATCCTAACTGCCTACCTTCCAGAGTCTTTCATTTCTTTCTCTTTTTGTCTCAGAAAGAGACTATTTAAGTATTTTATATATACTGGAAGATTGCCAACAGGAGAGACTGACAGCACTTCATACCATACTACATAAGAAATTATGGCACCCTATTTGGGAAGAGGGGGTGGAAGAACATATGAATGAAAAAGAACATGAGAATTAAGAATGTGTGCAGAGCTATTAAAATATCATTTCAATAATGTATAACCACAGAATGTAAGGAACAAAAGTTAAGAATATTGGACGAAAATGAGAAATTAAGTCAGGGAAGAGTTTTTGTAAATTAAGTGAAATGCTATTTTTCGTTACAAGATATTAAAAACTACATTGGCTGTCTTCTACAAGACTGAACAACTGTTGTGAACATGGTAAAAGCTTGGTGTCAGTTCTCTATGATTTAGAATCAGCATGTCATTTGAGTTGAATGTAGTGCACACAATTAAAGTATTGGTGTGCAAGTCAACAATAATTATGATAAAAGTAGCTGAAAAAATTTTTCTTCTAATTCAGCTGACTGATGCATTGATATTCAAAGAATTACACTTTATGAACAAAACAAGACTGGCCTCTTTTTTCCCCTTAAGTTTTATCTGGTAATCAGACATGTAGTGTTTGTAGTTTTGATCTTGATTCCACAGTCTGTCAGGCTAGAAATTACCTAAGCTGCTGGTTCATTTTAATGGCCAGAAATGTCTGCAAAAATGCTGAATTTTAGGACATCTGGAAGAAATAGTATTTTAACAACTGAGAATATAGTGCATTATGCATCCTGCTTTTGTTACCTGGGAGAATAGGTGTGTGTATAAACACTTGTGTGTATGTGTTTACACAGAGAGAGTGAGCATGCAGACTTTAAATGGTTAAATGGTCATCCTCTGGTGCATAACAGGGAAATAATTAATGTACCAAATGTCTTGGGCAGGAGAAGGGCAGATATGCAGAAGCAAAAATTAAGTCTAATATTGTGTTACCAGTGACAGATTATCCTATAAATGCTGAGTTGAACTATAGGTAAAGGATCTAAAAACTGCATAAAGGCTCCTGAACTCTATACACTAGAGTCCTATTAATACTTGATATAGGCCCAGCTAAATTGTTCCTAAATTAATAAGTGTATTCCTCTGCATGAACTGTGACAAAGCGTTTCTATTCCCATGGTATTAAGTTATGAAAGCTACCTTGAAAGCAATGTCATTTTGTTGTGAAATGATGACTTGGTATCTGTAGTTTTTTATGTACTAATTTAGTCTCATTAGTGGCCTTATTGTCTTTGTTCTCTAGAGAGTATTCCTTTTCAGTCAAAGTTTCTGCAAAATTTCCTATTACTACAGGAATGAAATTATCTCCCATTATTCTACTTTTACCAAGAAAAAAATCTTTGTGGGATGAATTTCTAAGTGGATTTTTTTTTAGTTAAAGGATATTCAGCCCTTCAGATTGGTAGATAATGCAAGTCATTCAGAGTACACACTTAATTCCACCATTTTTAAACCAGTCTGTGTGCCCTGAACTTCTGTTCTGTTACAGGTTTAGACTGGTTTATCATCACTTATACTGGTTTATGTGTAAAGTCTGTTCCTGGCCTGAAAAAAATTGATATGGGAGGGTAATGTGTTCTGTGAGTAAATAGAGATGATTGTAGAGTGATTTAGAAGGAATGGAGAAGTCTCATGAAGGGAAGAAAAGTAGGCTAAAGCTCATTGTGGAGTTTTGCAGAGGAAACCTTTCCTGCATTCTGTGGAAGTCCGAAGTAAAAACCTTCCAGTGAAGCATAAGGAGATATCATATTGTGGAAGAGAGTCAAATCCAATACAGAATGAAGGAAACTGGAGCCTATGTAATGCAATACATTTATTAAATGTAATAGATAAATAAAATGGGTATAAATGGTCATCATTTTCAGGTGTTTTTTGGGCCATGGAACATCTAGACTAGCATATCAAACTCTTCAGAAATCCCCTGTTCCTCCACAACTGAATTATCGCCTCATTATCTCCAAGACCTTCCTAACCTTAAGTTATTTTCTAAAAACAAAGTAATTAACATCCTTCCCCATTCTTTCTCTGTTTCACAGCTTTAGGTTCCTGTCCCATCATTCCCTACCCCAAGCTCTGAATGTTGACTCTCCTCATTTTTAATTCTTGGGTAGAAACCACAACACAGGCTAGCTAACATCTCTTCAAATCAAGTAAAGGCATTTTGGGAGTGGGTAGGAGATTGGTCTTTGTAGCAGCAAAAACAAAGGCCTGCATGAATTAGCACAGGTCTGTCCAACTGGTGGCCCACAGGCCTCATGCGGCTCCTGGGCTATAGGGGCTACTGCTCCCCATATTGTTCCAGCTCCATAAACAACTGGATTTTCCAGGCTTCCTCTCCCTCTGACTTCCCTACCTGTACCAGGGGATGGGATGATGCAGCATGGTACAGCCCATGGTGCTGGGGGATCCTGCGACTCAGGGCACTTTAGAGGCATGATGTGGTGAGGGACTCCATGGTTGGAAGAACTAAGGTGAGGCTGGCTGCCTGGGAGGGAGGGAGGAGAGAGGAGTACATGTTGCTGCAGGGGGACCTGTGGTACAACAGGGTGGGGCATGTAGGGTGTAGTCCAGGCCCTGCTAATGTGGCTCATGCAGCGCGTATCCCCCAGTTGCTTAGAGATTGGATATCCCTCAGTTAGCTCATTGCTGATTACTAATTACTTTTCAGAAGCTAAAAGCATTTTAGAATCCCTTGTGATATGACTGGGGAAATTTTGTTTCCCTAGACAGCTGCTGGCTTAAAAGCTTTACAGAATTGATAGGCAGATTATCTACCTACCTACCTACTTGTAGGTACTCCTCACTTAACATTGTCCCAGTTAATGTTGTTCATTATTATGTTGCTGACCTATAAAAGAACATACTTGTTTGAAGTCATGCAACGTTTGTTTATAATGTTGTTTGGCCACTGCCTGCTAGTAGCATCCAATTGTGATTTAATTGGATTCGCTTAACATCGTTTCACTTAAAATAACATTTTTCAAGAACGTAACTATGACGTTAAGTGAGGAGTACCTGTATATTCTCAAATGCTCTGGACATGTCTTCTAACTTCATATTGCTTGCTGGGTACCATATGCTCAGGCAGATCTGATGATGTCTCTCTGTGATATTTTTAGCAGGTTACCTGCCCCTGCCATTTCAGGAGATAAAGGACTGAAATAAGGCCATTTTTAAATGATTTGTTTCAGGAGAGTTTATGAATTATGTTCCTTTATTCCTTCATGCTTAGTTATATATTAGCATTCACATCTGGCTGAACCTACAGTAAATTTTAAAAGTAAATATATAAAAATGTAACCAAGGTAACTGCAAAGGGGAAGGCAGATTACTTTTTCTTCTGAATTTCAGCATTCTTCCTTGTATAGGGTGGGTAAACTTATGGATGTAAGTACGAAAGTGTGTCTGGGTGTGTAAAGAGCATTTGATCCTTATGCAGTTAAGTCCCCATGCCGTGTAATGTGACAACATTGAACAAGGACATTTGTGCAACAAATTTTAAACCAAGAACATTGTTCTCACATTTTACAACTCTCATTCTCATTCTCTACATTTCTCATTCTCTCATTCTCATTCTCATTCTCTACATTTTACAACTCTCACATTTTACAATGTTTACAGAAACTAAACATTTCACCCAGACATGACAGTACTCACTAGTGCTTAAGACCCAAAAAGTGAAAGCATTTAGAAATAAGAGGGAAACTCATACTGATCCTGCAATTGAATTTGTACAGGTGAATGGGTTTTCTGATACCCAGGTTTGGAAGTCAGCAGTAAAGATCCAGTTGTAACTGTTAAGAATAGGGAATTTTTTAAAACAGATATGTGTTGTAAAGCTAATGGTGGCCTGACAATGTAAAATCCAAGTAAACCAAGTGATTATTGAGAGGCAGGAGAAACAAATCAGTTATGAATTCTGAAGTGTGGATCTTCTTGTATCTAAAACTGAGTTTCAACTCTCTTTACAGATTTCAAACCTCTACATATATGACACTGTGCTGTTGCTGGCTAATGCTTTTCATAAGAAGTTAGAGGACCGGAAGTGGCATAGCATGGCCAGCCTGACCTGTATCAGAAAGAATTCCAAACCCTGGCAAGGAGGGCGATCCATGTTGGATACCATAAAAAAGGTAACTTTCATTTTCTGCTTCATTCTCTTTAATTTTTTTACCAGTTGGAAAGTAATCATATATGATAAAAAATCATTTTGGAAGCTGTAGTATTTTTGGTAGCAGCAGCAGTGTCTTTTTTATTAAAAAAAAAAAAAAGAAAAAGAAAAGAAAAAGCAGTTCTGCTGTGACCAAAAAAAATCTAATGGAACTTGCTCTTTAAAGATTGTGTTTTGTTTTGCTTTTTCTGAGTGGGCATATTTGAAACAAATGTATTATGGTTGCTGAATATTAGACCAATGGGGATTTCAAGCCCAAGTAGTACCGTACCTGGAACACATCACAACCTGGGAGCTAAAAACATACATATAAATAAATTATTTTGAAATAACTGATCTTAAAATTAGTTGTTCTTTCATGTGTAAAGCAACAGCATAAGAAAAGTCATTGGATAGTTCCATCCCACTGATATTTTGTGCCATTGCATCCATCTGATATCTGTTATTACAGTGCTGCAGGCATAATGTAATGGAATAATAGAAATCAGAGCTGGAAAGACCTTATTAAATCATCTAGTATGCTAGCACAGAATTGTTCCCTATAGTAATTTGTCTAGCATAAGTATCAAGTATGGGATCTCCCTACTTCTTTCAGATTGTTATTTCATATACTACTTGTGCTCTGTGTGAAAAAACTTGTCTTGCTTTTCAGCATACATGTCCCTTTATTGAAGGACATACCATTATTCCCAGTCATCCACCTTTCCTTCTTGGTGTTTGCACCTTTCAAGTATTTATAGATGATTATCATGGCCTCCTGGATCAGTATTTAGTCAAGATTAACATATTTTACTCTGTTTATGCTTTGCTTGGATGTAAATCCATTCAGCCCCTTTACCACATGGGTATATCTTGTTTTGACCTTCTTCCAGTTGTCCTCTTTCTGGTAATGAAATATGTACAGTGTACAGATAAACTGTGCACTGGCAATGCCTATATTGCATTAATGAAGGAAAATTCCAGTGATTTTTTTTTCAAAAACTAGCATATAGTTTAATTTTTTTTTTTAAAAGAATTAAAATTAATGTTTATAAATGCCCATTTAATATAGGACCTGGATCTATGGAAGTAAGCTGTAGCTGCTGTCTTGGGTCAGATTTTCAGCTGTGCCACATGCAATTTCTTCAAAGTACCTCCATGCTGTTCCCAGTTCTGGGGCAAATCTACACTAGCCCCTGTGAGCTGCTTCTTGTGATGTTAGCTGACTCAAGACCTGGTCTAATAGTTAGAGATCACCAAGATATAAGGACACCTAGGGCCCTCCTTTTATACTAAAGTCAGGACCTATACACCAAATGGCAGGAGCCTAAGAGCTTTTACAACTGGACCACTTGTGTCTTCCACACATATAACTTCCTCTATGATGGGATGGGCAAAATATGGCCTGCAGGCCAGATGCAGCCCTCCAAGGGATCTTCATAGTTTCATAGTTTCTAGGGTCGGAAGGGACCTGAGCAGA